>NC_137969.1:30802472-31402472 GCF_963924665.1 Micromys minutus | reverse complement strand
TATCTCATGAGGATGATAGAGGACTTTAAGAAGGACATAAATTACTCACTTAAAGAAATACAGGAGAACGCAGGAAAACAGGTAGAAGCCCTTAAAGAGGAAACACAAAAATTCCTTAAAGAAATACAGGAAAACACAATCAAACAAA
The DNA here is from genome assembly GCF_963924665.1 of Micromys minutus. Classification (NCBI taxonomy): domain Eukaryota; kingdom Metazoa; phylum Chordata; class Mammalia; order Rodentia; family Muridae; genus Micromys; species Micromys minutus. The sequence continues at coordinate 31,402,324 of NC_137969.1, read as the reverse complement.
TAAAAGAATTGAACAAAACCATCCAGGATCTAAAATGCAAATCAAAACAATGAAGAAATCACAAAGGAAGACAACCCTAGAGATATAAAACTTAGGAAAAATATAAGGAGTCATAGGTGCAAGTACCAGCAACAGAATACAAGATATATTCTCAGAAAAGAGAATCTCAGGTATAGAAGATACCATAGAAAACATGGACACAATAGTCAAAGAAAATGCAAGATTCAAAAAGCTTCTAACCCAAAACATCCAGGAAATAGAGGACACAATGAAAATACCAGACCTAAGGATAATAGGTATAGAATTGAGCAAAAATTTTCAAGTCAAAGGGCCAGTAAATATCTTCAACAAAATTATAGAAGAAAACTTCCCAAATCCAAAGAAAGAGATGCTCATAAACATACCAGAAGCCCACAGAACCCCAAATAGATTGAACCAGAAAAGAAATTTCTCCTGTCACATAATAATTAAAACACAAAATGCACAAAACAAAGAAAGAATATTAAAATCAGTAAGGGAAAAAAACCAAGTAACCTATAAAGACAAACCTATCAGACTTCTCAACAGAGACTCTAAAAGCCAGAAGATTCTAGGCAGATGTCATACAGACCCTAAAAGAACACAAATGCCAGCCCAGGCTACTATACCCAGCAAAACTCTCAATTAACATAAAGAAACAAAGATATTCCATGATAAAAATAAATTTAAACAATATTTTTTTCACAAATCCAGACCTACATAGGATAATATATAGAAAACTTCAACACAAGGAGAGAAACTACTACCCAAGAAAATGCAAGAAATTCATCTTTCAACAAACCCAAAAGAAGATAGCCACACAAACATAATTCCACCTCTAACAATAAAAATAACATGAAGCAATAATCACTTTTTCTTAATATCTATTAGCATCAATTGACTCAATTCTCCTTATTAAAAAACAAAACAAAACATAGACTAACAGACTAGATACATAAAGAGGACCCAGTATTTTGCTGCATACAGGAAATGTACCTCAGTGACAAAAACAGATACTACACTACCTCAGAGTAAAAGGCTGGAAAAAGTTTTTCCAAGCAAAAGTTCTAAGAAACAAGTTGGAGGAACCATTCTAATATCAAATAAAATCTACTTTCAACCAAAAGATACAAAAAAAAAAAAGATGAGAAAGAACATTTCACACTCGTCAATGAAAAAAATATACCAAGATAAGTTCTTTCAAATTTGAACATCTATGATCAAAATGCAAGGACACCCACATTCATAAAAGAAATGTTATTAAACCTCAAAGCACACATTGCACCTCATACAATAGTGGGAAATTTCAACACCCCACTCTCACCAATAAACAGATCATGGAAACAGAAACTAAAGAGAGAGACAGTAAAACTAACAGAAGCTATGAACCAAATGAATTTAACATCTATAGAACATCCTAAAAAAATGTACCTTCTTCTCAGCACTTCATGTTACCTTCTCCAAAACTGACCATGTAATCGATCACAAAACAAGCCTCAACAGATACAAGAAGATTGAAATAATCCCATAATCCCATGCATCCTAACAGATGACCACAGACTAAGACTGATCTTCAATAACAACAAAAAAAAAAAAAAAAAGGCAGAAAGCCCACATGCACATGGAAGCTGAACAACTCACTACTCAATGATAACTTAGTCAGGGAAGAAATAAATAAATAAAAACTTTTTAGAATTTAATGAAAATATAGGCACAACATACCTAAACTTATGAGACACAATGAAAACCGTGCTAAGAGGAAAACTCACAGGTCTGAGTGCCTCCAAAAAGAAACTACAGAGGGCATACACTAGCAGCTTAACAGCAAATTTGAAAACTGTAGAACAAAAAGAAGCAAACACACCCAAGATGAGTAGATGGCAAAAACTAATCAAACTCAGGGCTGAAATCAACCAAGTAGAAACAAAGAACTATACAAAGAATCAACAAAACCAGTAGCTGGTTCTTTGAGAAAATCAACAAGATTAATAAATAAACCCTTAGCCAGACTAATCGAAGGTCACAGAGAGAGTACCCAAATTAACAAACTCAGGAATGAAAAGGGAGACATAACAACAGAAACGAAGGAAATTCTAAATTTATTAGATCCTACTACAAAAGCCTATGCTCAACAAAACTGGAAAATCTGGAGGAAATGGATAAATTTCTAGACAAATACCAGGAACCAAAGTTAAATCAGGATCAGATAAACCATCTAAACACCTAAAGAATTAGAAGTCATTAAAAGTCTCCAACCAAAAAGAAGCTCAGAACCAGGTTTAGTGCAGAATTCTATCAGACCTTCATAGAAGACCTAATACAAATACTCCCTAAACTATTCCACAAAATAGAAACAGAAAGAATACTACCTAATTCATTCTATGAAGCCACAGTCATGCTTATACCTAAACCACACTAAGATCCTACAAAGAAAGAGAGCTTCAGACCAATCTCCCTTATGAATATGGATGCAAAAATACTCAATAAAATTCTAGCAAACAGAATCCAAGAACACATCAAAATGATCATTCACCATGATCAAGTAGGTTTCATTCCAAGGATGGTTCAATATATGGAAATTTATCAACATAATCCACTATATAAACAAACTTAAAGAAAAAAAATATCATCTTATTAGATGCTGAAAAAGCATTTGACAAAACTCAACACCCCTTCATGTTAAAAAGTCTTGGAAATATCAGGAATTAAAGACCCATACCTAAACATAATAAAAGCAATATTCAGCAAACCAGTAGCCAACATCAAACTAAATGTAGAGAAACTAGAAGCAATCCCATTTAAGTCAGGGACAAGATAAGGCTCCCCACTATTTCCCTATCTATCCAATATAGTACTTGAAGTTTTATCCAGAGCAATGAGACAACAAAAGGAGGTCAAAGGGATACAAACTGGAAAGGAATGAGTTAAAATATCACTCTTTGCAGATGATATAATAGTATACTTAAGTAACCCCAAAAATTTCACTAGAGAACTTCTAAACCAGATAAACAACTTCAGCACAGTGGCTAAATATAAAATTAACCCAAACAAATACCCTTCCTCTACTCAAAGGATCAACAAGCTAAGAAAGAAATTAGGAAAATCACACCCTTAACAATAGTCACAAACAATGTACAATACCTTAATGTGACTCTAACCAAGCAAGTGAAAAATCTGTATGACAAGAATGTCAAGTCTCTGAAGAAAGAAATCAAAGAAGGCATCAGGAGATGGAAAGACTTCCCATGCTCATGGATTGGCAGGATTAATATAGTAAAAATGGCCATCTTGCCAAAAGCAATCTACAGATTCAATCCAATCCCCATAAAAATTTCAACTCAATTCTTGATAGAGTTAGAAAAACCAATCCTCAAATTCATTTGGAATAATTTAAAACCCAGAATAGTAAAAAACTGTTTTCAACAATATAAGAACATCTCAGGGAATCACCATCCCTGACCTTAATCTGTACTACAGAACAATAGTAATAAAAACTGCTTGGTATTAGAAGAGAGACAGGCAGGTAGATCAATGGAATAGAATTGAAAAACCAGAAATGAACCTACACACCTATGCTCTCTTGATCTTTGACAAAGAAGCTTAACCATCCAGTTGGATAAAAGACAGCATTTTCAACAAATGATGCTTGTTCAAATGGCATTCTGCATGTAGAAGAATGCAAATTGATCCATTCTTATCCACTTGTACAAAGCTCAAGTTCAAATGGATCAAGGACCTCCACATAAAACCAGATACACTGATTCTAATAGAGAGAAAGTGGGAGAAAGCCTCAAGCACATTGGCACAGGGGAAATTTTCCTTAACAGAACACCAATGGCTTATACTCTAAGATCAACAATCAACAAATGAGACCTCATAAAATTGCAAAGCTTCTGTAAGGCAAAGGGTATTGTCTATAAAATAAAGCAGCAACCAACAGACTTGGAAAAGATCTTAACCAACCCTACATCTGATAGATGGCTAATTTCCAATATACACAAAGAACTCAAGAAGTTAGATTCCAGAGAACCAAATAACCCTATTAAAAATGAGGTACAGAACTAAACAAAGAATTCCCAACTAAAGAATATCAGATAGCCAAGAATCACCTAAAGAAATGTTCAACATCCTTAGTCATCAGGGAAATGCAAATCAAAACAACCCTGAGTTTCCACCTCACGCCAGTCAGAATAACTCAGTTCAAAAACTCAGGTGACAGCAGATGCTGGTGAGGATGTGGAGAAAGAGGAACACTCCTCCATTGCTGGTGGGATTGCAAGCTGGTACAACCACTCTGGAAGTCAGTCTGGTGGTTCCTCAGAAAATTGGACATAGAACTGAGGATCCAGCTATACCACTCCTGGGCATATACCCAAATATAATAAGGACACATGCTTCACCATGTTCATAGCATCCTTATTTCTAATAGCCAGAAGGGGGAAAATCAGATGTCCTTCAACAGAGAAATGGATAAAGAAAATGTAGTACATTTACACAACGTAGTACTACTATTCAAAACAGTGACTTCATGAAATTTGCAAGCAAATGGGTGGAACTAGAAAATATCATCCTGAGTGAGGAAACTCAGTCACAAAAGAATACACATGGCACATACTCACTGATAGGTAGATATTAGGCAAAAATTTCAGAATATTCATGATACAGCTTACAGACCTATGAAACTCAAGAAGAAGAAAAACCAAAGTGTGGATGTTTCAGTCCTACTTAGAAAGGGAAACAAAATAGTCACAGGAGGTAGAGGGTGAGAAGGACTTGGGAGGAAGAGAGAAACGGGAAGGGAGAAAAGGAGGCAGGATCAGGTAGGGGAGGAGATGGGGGAGATGTACAGAGGGTCAGGAAATTGAACAAAGGTATATAGCAACCAGAAAGTCCCAGAAGCAAGAAAAGCAAGAGGCTTCCAGGACCCAACTAGGATGACATTAGCTGAAATGCCCAACAAGGGGAGAGAGAACCTGTAGAGATCATATCCAGAGATTAAACACAGCCCCCAGTTGAGGATTGGAGCCACCCACTCATCTCCAAAATGTTAACCCAGAATTGTTCCTGACTAAAGAAAATACAGGGACAAAGCATGGAGCAGAGTCTGAAAGAAAGGCCATCCAGAGACTGCCTCACCTGGGAATCCATCCCATATGCAGCCATCAAACCCAGATACTATTGCTGATGCCACGAATTGCTTGCTGACAGGACCCTGATATGAATGTCTCCTGCTATGACTGTCTACCAGAGTCTGCCCAATATAGACGTGGACGCCTGCAGTCAACCATCAGACTGAGCATGGACACCTCAATGGAGGAGTTAGGGGAAAGACTAAATGAGATGAAGGGGTCTGCATCCCCAAAGAAAGAACAACAATATTAACTAACCAGACCCTCACCCTGCCTAGATCTCCCAGAGACTAAAACACCAACCAAAGAATACACATGAAAGGACCCATGGCTCCAACTGCATATGTAGCAGAGGATGGCCTTATTTAGCATCAGTGAGAAGGGAGGCCCTTGGTCCTGCGAAAATGTAATAAATAAAACATCCAAAAACAAAAGAATGGATTACCTTAGGAGACTTTTAGACCCAGTGTTCTAAACACTGATATTGTTATATATATACATATATATATAGATATATATATATATAGATAGATAGATAGATAGATAGATAGATAGATAAAACCTATGGCAGAGATGTCTCCGCTTTGCTCCAATCTGTTATATGTTGTCCCCATGAATGTATTTAGTAAATATATTTATTTAAGATTCTTCCCCTATATCTATAATCAACTAGCCTGGACTCATAGGAGCTCACAGAGACAATCAGGTAGCAAGGCCTGGGTGTGTAGCACTCATGGGTGTGACCTAGGACCTCTGCGTATATGTTATGATTGTGTGGCTTGATCTTGCGAGACTCTTAACAGTGGGAGTTGGGGAATCTCTGACTCCTTTGACTGTTTTTGGGACCCATTTCCTCCTATCTAGTCTTGCAATTTGTGTTTGTGTTTGGTTGTTACCCCCCCCCCAGGCCTGTTTCTGAAGAGGAGGAGTCCATGGGGGTGGGGAGGTGGGGAAGAGTTGGGAGGACAAGAGGGAGAGGAAACTTGTAGGAATATAATATGTGAGAGAAGAATAAATTTAAATTTTTCCAAAAAAAAAAAAAAATAGGAAGGACAGACAGACCAGTTAGTTCAAGTTCAACCTGAATCACTGAGAGACCCTGTCTCAAAGTAAAAGATAAAAAGGGACTAAGAATAGCTGTAGCTCAGTGGGAAGACACTTGCCTAGCATGTTCCAGACCTTAGATCCAATCTCCAGTTTCGCCATATAGATAGACAGACAGACAGAATAAAAAACTGCTCCGTGTCACTCAGAGAAACTTGACTCTGTGTTCCCAGACAGCAGTCACTCATATTTGACTCAGAATAAGTGATCTCTTACTTTCTTTAAGGTGAGAGCTATGTTATGCTTTCATAAAATGCTCCTGAGACACAGGGATGTTGAGATGATAGGTCTACGACCTAAGTGGCTCGACCACCTTCGCACATTGTCTTTCTTAGTGACAGTCATTGTGGCTGTGAATAAACACATTTAGTACAATTTTTTTCCTTCTTTCAACATTTTATTATAAAACAACCCAGTTCCTTGGGTCCAGTAGACATTTACCAACTGCTGTTCTGCTGGGAGATTCAGGAACTTGTCCCTGGAAAACATCTTTTATCTTTGCCTGACATCTGTAACAGCTCAATAAGTCTGCCATTCCCGTCTCGATGGCATGATTTGACAAAGTGATTTCCAGAGGACCCTGGCTTTGATTAATCTCACTACAACAACAGTTCCTAAACTCACATCACCCACCTGAACCCAAATTCAGACTCAGATCCACTGCCTCTTGGAAGCCTAGGACAAATAGCAAATGTAAACCTTCCTACTTGTTCTCAGGAATTTAACTCTCTCACACTTGCTGTTTCTTACATAGCAACATGGGCTGACAATTCTGAGGTCGCTTTTCATGGATTCCAAAAATGAACTGCTAAGTAATTGAATAATGGGCTTTGGGAGCCATACTTACCAGACTCATATTTTTGATAAGATGGAGAAGGTTGGCATGAGGCATGTGCATCTTCATAAAAATTTTGAGCCCTAATTGTCAACAGATAGATGAGTATGTGTGTGTTTAGACATGTGGTAACGTTCGAGAGAAGAAGTTGTCAGGCCTCACTGTTTTGGCTGTTTTCTGCTGCTGCTGTAGTTGTTGTTGTTTTGTTTTGTTTTGTTTTGTTCTTTGGGGGTTGTTGATGCTTTTGTTTTTGTTTTTTTCAACTTGACACAAGCTGGAGTCATCTGGGAAGAAGGACCCTTAATTGAGAAAATGGTTACATCACATTGGCCTGTAAGCAGGCCTGTGGGGCATTTTCTTATTAATGACTGATGTGGGAGGACCCAGCCCATGGTTGGCCATGCCACTTCTGAGAAGGTGGCCCTGGACAGTTTTAGAAAGAAGGCTGAGAAACGCATGATGAGCAAGCCAGTAAATAGAACTCCTCCATGGTTTCTGCTTCTGTCCCTGCTTCTCGGGTCCTGCCTTGACTTTTCTCCATAATGGACTACAAACTTTGAGGTGAAATAAATCCTCCACAGATTGCTTTCAGCCATTGTCTTTAAAATAAGAGTAATGGAACTAAGATAATTACCCAGTCCTGTGGCCAAAGCAACCCATTAGCTCATGATGATAGGTATTCTTGATGTCACTCAATGGCAATAGCTCTTTTGTATGCAATCTTTCTCCAAAAAAAAAAAAAAAAAAAAAAAAAAAAAAAAAAAAAAAAAAAAAAGTTTATGCTTCAACTGAAAGACCTTCTCTAAAATCCCAGTTTTGATTTTGAGGGTTATGTTAGGTGGTGCTGGTGGTTTTGTCTTTCTATGTGGCTCAGGTTAACTTCAGACTCATCACCTTCCTGCCTTAGCTAACCAAGTGCTAGGCATGTACCACCTCCCCTAACTTCTGCTGTTGATTTTTCTTTCACTCCTAATTGTAGGTTCTAGGTCCTCACAGTTGCTATGTAAACCTCCCTTGTTCTATATCCCCCTTTTTCCTCCTTTCTAGCTTAAAGCAGGGTTTCCTGAACTTGTTCAGGATAGTCTTAGACATGAAACCCCTTTTATTTCCAGTCTCTTAAATAGCTGAGATTACAGGTCTGTGTCATGAGGTCAAGCTTTGCTATTATGCCTTTAAATCTCACCAAAGTCCATGTGATGCATGGAGGACCAAGGTCAATGTCATGCATGGAGAACCAAAGTCAATGTCATGCATGGAGGATCAAGGTCCATGTAATGCTTGGAGGACCAAGATCAATGTGATACATGAAAGACCAAGGTCAATGTAATGCATGAAGGACCAAGATCAATGTCATGCATGGAGGACCAAGGTCAATGTTATGCATGGAGAACCAAAAGTCAATGTCATGCATGGAGGACCAAGGTCAATATAATGCATGAAGGACCAAGATCCATGTGATGCATGGAGGACCAAGGTCAGTGCGATGCATGGAGGACCAAGGTCAGTGCGATGCATGGAGGACCAAGGTCAGTGCGATGCATGAAGGACCAAGATCCGTGTGATGCATGGAGGACCAAGGTCAGTGCGATGCATGGAGGACCAAGGTCCACATGATGGATGCATGAAGAACCACAGCCCATGTGAAGCATGGAGGCCATTCATCAATACCTCAAGGATGCTTTGAGGAAGAGACTAGTCTTATGAATGGAGTTACGAATTAGCTTACTTTCTTTGGTTCCTGGCCATCATAAGGTGAGCAGTTCTTTTCACTTTGTGCCTCCTGACATGATACCTAGCCCCACCACAGGTCAGAAACAACAGAGCCAAGTGTGCATGCAGAAGATGCAGGAGCCAAATTAGATCTTTCCTCTCTGTTGGTTTCTCGAGTATGTTGTAATAGAGAGGGAATGCTAGTGTAGCATCTGACCTCACATTACCAAAGTTACAGAAAAGTCCCAAGAGCATCCCAGGAAGAGGCTGAGACTGGATGCCTGACTCCATGTGGGTGAGAGCCTAGGATAGGGAAAGGCAGTGAAAGAAAAAGCCAGGGAATTTCATTGAAATGTATCTATGCAAAACTACATTTGGTAGTTTTTACCTTCTACCTCCTTAATACTTTCTCCAAGTCTTTGTGGATATTTTGTTGCTTGTTTATATTATCTAAAAAATAGTATTCATAGTGCATATTGTATGAATTATAGTTAGATATGGCATAATTTTAGAACCATCTTAAAATAACAATTTACATAATTTAATTGTATTCATTAGATTTTTACATATATGGAGGCCATGTTAGATTCTTCCCTCCTTTTTACTCATGTTCTGCGTTACAGATGCACACTACCACATTAACAACCAGTAAGGTATCTTCAAAGATAATAAAATCATACTAGTCTCATGTTTTTGTAAGTATCTAAATGTTTCATATCATTATTTCTCACTGCTTGTTTGTTTGTTGGTATATGTGATTCCACAGCATGGATTTATGTATTATTCTTATCAATAAACTGCATTATCCAAAAAAAAAAAAAACAAATGTATCTATGTAGGTCCACTAGCTAGCACAAATATTCCACAGAACTGAAATATTTCTCAAAAGGGGAAGGTAGATATGGTGGGTATAGGACAAGTGGGCCTCCTCTGTTCTGCCTTCCCAACAAAATTCAAATCTGTTTTACTGCTCATTTTACTGCTCATTTTTATTCTTAAAATCATCTCACAATATCCCGTGAATGCAGAGAGGGCTTTGCACAAACATTCTAACACACTCACTGCTTCAGTCACACCTTTAATTTGTGTTTATCTGAGGCCAAGTTTAACTCCCACATGCTTGTGTCCTGCCTCTCCTTATACTTTTCCTGTTCTAGAATAATTTCGGCCTATGGCACATTTGTGTGCACCTCATCGTGTATACCACATGTGTGTGTTCCTCAATAAAGAAGACAGAATTATGGTCTGGGAGTAGGGACGAGTCCCCAACTGGCGTCCAGTGCTGCTTCAGCACCACAGACATGTCAGACCCTGGTGTATGCAGATGATGCGTAAAAACCCCCTTAGTGCCTCACATCAACATACAGACAGCCATTATCACCTTTTACAGCTGAGGACATTGAGGCTGCATTCTCTAATGAGGGAAGATATCAGAAAGACAAAAACCATAAATATGAACTGAGGTCATGTGTGTGCAGCCCAGGACAGCACTCTGGGGGGGTCTCATGTGCTGAAGAAATGCCAACTCTAATTTTATTTTGATTTTGGAAACTCTGTCTTCATTCAAAGCACAGTTGAATCCCTCTGGTGTCTTCATGACTTTGGGTCCACCGCAGATGCTTTTCCACATGCTTACTGAGATGAATTTTTTAAGATTTATTTATTTTTTATGTATATGAGTACACTGTAGCTGTCTTCAGACACACCAGAAGAGGGCATCAGATCTCATTACAGATGGTTGTGAGCCACCATGTGGTTGCTGGGAATTGAACTTAGGACCTCTAGAAGATTAGTCACTACTCTTAACTGCTGAGCCATCTCTCCAGCCTCTGGGATAAAATTTTTATCAAGACTTTTTTATTACTTCAGATGCAGTTGTAGTGTTTAGCAAAGAGTTCCCAGGAACCTTTCATCCAGTTCTCCCTCATAACACTAATATGAAAAACTACAGTCTTTTCTAAGTCAGTGTTCTACTTTGAAAATAGATGCCATGACCAAAGCAACTATTATAAAGAAAAACATTTAATTGGGGCTGGCCCACAGTTCAGAGGTTTGATCTATTATCTTTGATCTATTATCATCATGGTGGGAAGCATGACAGCAGGCAGGCAGACATGGTGCTGGAGAGCGGTTGACAGTTCTACATCCAGATCGTCAGGCAGCAGGAAGAAGAAAGACACTGGGCCTGGCTTAAGCGTTTGAAACCCTAAAGCCCACCCCCAGTTACACACTTCCTCCAACAAGGCCACACCTGCTCCAACAAAACCATATTTCTTTTTTTAAATAATTTTTATTTCATTTTGTGTGCACTGGTGTTGTGCCTGCATGTGCATCTGTATTAAAGTGTCAAATCCCCTGGAACTGGAGTTATAGACAGTTGTGAGCTGCCATGTGGGTGCTGAGGATTGAACTCAGGTCCTCTGGAAGAATAGCCCAGTGCTCTTAACCACTGAGCCATCACTGCAGCCCCAAGGCCATATTTCTTAATCCTTTCCAATAGTGCCCTCCCTATGAACCTATAAGGGCCATTTTCATTCAGACAACTACAAGCCTCAGACACAAGATATTTAGTGAGCGAGCAATGCCTCAGCATTGGACCCACTGTGTGTGTGCATTTAGTTTTACTCATTCTTGTCTTGTCTGTGAGGTTTTCATGGACCGGCCATCCCAGTCAAGACAACAGTGCATCAAGGATTCCTTATGTCCACCCACACCTCCTTCCTTCCCAGCACCACTGGCCTTGGCAACACCTATTCTGTGCTTTTAAACAGTTGTCATTTCAAAAACATGATATGGATGGGTTCATCCAATATATCACTTTCAGAGACTGGCTTTTACCTCTCAGCTATACTGGGTGATAACAAGCTTCAGATATGGTGTAGAGTCACAGTTTGTTCCATTGTGAGACTCTGTGTTAAAAAAAGAAAAAAGAAAGCTCACTTTCTCAGCCTCCTCTTGTGGCATCTTTCAGAGCACAAGTTTTTAATTTGATAAAACCCATGTACTGCTCTTTTTCAATATTGTGTGTGTGTGTGTGTGTGTGTGTGTGTGTGTTGCCTGAATGTATATGTGTGTGCACTGTGTGTATGCAGTGCCCAAAGAAGCCAGAAGAGGACATCAGAATTCCTGAAAACTGGAGTTAGAGGTGATTGCGAACGACCATGTAAGAGCTGGAAATCAAACCTAGGTTCTCTGGAAGAGCAACCAGTGGTTCTAACCATTGAGACATCTCTTCACCCACTGGTTGGTTGGTTGGTTGGTTGGTTGGTTGGTTGTTTGGTTGGTTGGTTGGTGGTTGGTTTGGTTTTGAGAATGATTCTCACTGTATAGTTCTGGATGACCTGGAACTCTCTTTGTGAACTAAGCTGGCCTCAAATTCACAGAGATCCAATTGCTTCTGCCTCCCAAATGGACCACCATGCTAAGCACCCCACAGCAATTACTACGGTTTCTTCTCTCCGTGGTACTGATATCTAGACTATATGTTATAGAGATAATCTCCCCTGGTAATGCCTATTTGGGGGTTCTAATGCTTTCTGTGTTTGGATGCCCACATTTCTCTTTATATTTGAGGAATTTTCTGCTATGATTTCATTGAACAGGTTCTCTGCGTGCTTACTGTTTCTCTCAGCTCCTTCTTCTATCCCATAGTTCTTAGGCTTGGGCTCTTGATCATACACTAGAGTTCTTAGGTATGCAGGGATGCATTTTCCCCTTGGTGATGTTGGTAGTGTTCTTTTTAAGCCTTGTCTTTTCTTTCTAGTATCCTTTGTCTGCCTCTATTGGTGATACTTCTCACTGTGTTTTTACCCTGTTGATATTTCTGATTCTTGAGTCTTTTTAAATATCCATTTGCTTTCATACTTTTCCTCTTATAATGCTGACTTTTTCCATTATTGTTGCTGCCTTTCTCATCCTTGTTGCTAGATTATTTTTTCTTCTGTGTCACTGCCTTTCTTCTCTGGGTCTGGATAGAATTCATCTTCTTGTTCATGTTCCCCTCAAGTCACTGATACTTTTCCCAACAGATCTGTGAAGTCTTCATCTGATGTTTTGCAAATTTCCATGTCTCTGGGTTCAGCAGCTAAGGGTCTGTGATCTGGGGCAGGAGTCCAGCTGTCTTGCCTTCTCTGTTTACAGGTTGCATTTTGCACTATTGACTTGTCTGCCTATCGACTGGACTTAGGGACCTTCCTGCTGAGCAGCGTATGATTGAAGAGTCGGTCTATTCCCAGAAGGTGTGGAAATTCCACTTCCCACACCCCTCCATCCAGCACACTTTTCACCAGTGCGTTATCCATGTCTCATCATCTGTGCAGATTCCCAAGACTTTTCTTCCTTCTTCTCTTTTTGGAACCGTCTGTTGTTTTCTTACTCAGTCTCTCTTTCATGGGGCCACATGAGAGCAGTCTCTAGTTCACAAGATACCTAAAAGGAAAAAGAGTAAGACCATTAAAGCCCCATTCTTCTTAGCCTAAAAATGAATGAAAACTCCACAGCAGAGTGAGCAGAGACCACCAGGGCCCAGAGCCCCACTTCCTCAGGAAAGGTCCAGTTAACCTGTCTACCTGTTCACAGATGTTCCTGCCTTTTTATCATTGTTTCTATAAATTAGAAAATGACCATGATCACAATGAGGAGAAATGTAAACCTCCCCAGCCCCAGTCCCTTTGGCCAGAGTGTAAATAAATCTATTCTCTTTACCAATTTCTGGTGGCAAATTTCTTTTAAAAATAAGAGGAAACAGGATAGCAAATTGATTTAAGACCCTGGTTACTTAATATGAACTAAGAAAAAGTTCTTTCTCCTTCCTCCCTCTCTCCCTCTCTCCCTCTCTCCCTCCCTCTCTCCCTCCCTCCCTCCCTCCCTCCCTCCCTCTCTCTCTCTCTCTCTCTCTCTCTCTCTGTGTGTGTGTGTGTGTGTGTGAGTGAGAGAGAAAGAAAGAGAGAATCTGTGTGTCTGTGTGTCTGTGTGTGTACATGCGTATGCATGCGTGAAAACCTCTACAAAGCTGAGTGATTAGAACTCTCTGACTGTAAAGAGTTGGTCTCTTCATACCCCAGGCCATTATTAGTCTTATGTAGCACAATAGAAAGCACCCCTTATACCCTTTGAGGTTAGAGAGCTATGTTTTGCATCTACAGTTTGGGATCCCAAAATAGCAGTCCCAAGAATGATACACCCTCACTGGAGAAAGCAGGAATGTTGGCAGCAGGTACCAGCATGGGTACCCTGTGCCCAGCATCCATAGTTCCTCCCTGAGTCAATATTGTTACTTCTTTCTATGACCTGGACACACTTTGATTTTGGTCAATGGCGCATTGGTTTATCCAGAGCTGGCTGCTGGCTGTTTCCAGGTTTTTTCAGAGACCAAACATCTGTTGGTTTTTATAGCATTTCCTTTCAGAACATTTGCTTGCTAGGAATGTTCTGAAATTGCCTTCTTATGCCATGACCCTGGAATCTAACTTTAAGTTTTCCCCGTGTTCTGTCATGTTTATTACATACCCCTTCTAGTTTAGAAATTCTATGAGTGTCTGATCATAAAAATGAGCAAGATAAGAGACATTTGTTTCCTCCTACCCCGAGACAGATGCAGAGTACCCCAAAACAGATGCATGGCACCCTGAAACAGATGCAGGGTACCCCAGGACAGATGCAGGGTACCCCTGGGCAGATGCAGGGTTCCCCAGGACAAATGCAGGGTACCCCAAAACAGATGCAGGGTTCCCCGGGACATATGGAGAGAACTTGTGATGCCAGAGGAAGGCATGAGCAACACATCCCACTGATCTAAAGCAAGTCCCACCATAGGACTGCAATTTTCAGAAAAGGGGAGAAAAGACACCAAAGTGGGAAATAAATGCTCAAACAAGAGAAAATGTTTGAAGGAAAAGACACCATTTATATTCCAGATGGATTAATAATTGTATTAATTCAACTTTCAGGAATTTTTTTTTTAATGGCGACCATTCTGTGTTCCCAAGTTTAAGGTTTTGAGTAATAAACTAGACATCTAGACAACAAAACTAAGGCTCATAAGATATGACTAATTCAAATTTTAAAACACCTAAGTAAGTGATAAAATTGCTCATTTACTGGAAAACAGCAGATTTTCAAAGTTGAAAAGGAGAATCTTTAAAAAAAAATCAGCAATAATGAGAAAATGTTAAATGTGTAGGAATGAAGATAAATTCTGAGGACTCGACCTGCTGCTTTCTTTGTCTGACCTTGCCGGATCATTGTGAGCCATCATGTGGCTCAGCTTTTCCTGGCCTCTGAGGGACCTAGGACCTGAGGACCAGAAGGAATTGGATGAGCTACAGCCTAATGCTGTAGACAACCTTATGTTGAGGTTTTGTCTGTTGTTATGTACTGGAATGCTAAATATTGACCTTCACGGTCTGATTGTCCCCAGGACAAGCAGATCCTCATTCATACTAAGTGATTTTATGTAACCTTGCCCCTCAAGTTATCCCTGGTCAATAGAGATGCCTCCAGCCTGTAGCTGGGCAGAAAGAGGTAGGTGGAGTTTAGTTCCTGAGCTTTGGGTCTGAGGCAGGGACCAGGAGGAGAGAAGGCAGGAGAGGAGAAGCCATGGAGTAGGTGAATCAGGAGAACATGGCCATGAGAACTGGCCAATAGGAGTAGGAGCGGTCCGAATGGAACACGGTATGTCATATCTCAGGGTTATTGACAGGGAAGTAAACAAAATAGCAGTAGAGAGCTGATATCTGCCCAGCTGTGGTTCTGTCAAGACTTATAAATGTTTTGTGTTTTTTATCCGGGAACTAAATGATCAAAGGTGAGGTAGAAACCCCTTTAAATATTTATCACAACAACCTCACTTCAGTTTTAGGGTACTATTATACAATAATGTACCAAAAAAAAAAAAAAAGGCAATGATCCAAAGAAGGTTGTTTGAATTCAAAAAACGTGATCAAAAATATGTAAATAAATGTCACATATTAAAGTATGCACATACTAATAGTAACAGAGCAGCCCTCTCCCAGAACTTTTTTAGGATAGACCATAGATTATATCTGGAGAAACACAAAAGCAAGGCAGAAGGCCATATTTAGATTCAGAGTACACTAACCAGATTGGGTTCTGTAGCTACGATCTGACATACAACAAGAATAAACATGTCTTATAAACTGAACATACATGTTGGTCACAGGAGGCATGAAAGCCCGTCTAAGAACAATCCTAGAAATAAAATGCACCTGAGGAGTTCCCTAAGGCATTGTTCTTTTGAGCATGTTCCAACAGTGTGGGTGCTGGGAATCAAACCTAGGTCATCCGGAAGAGTAGCCTGTCTAATAACTGCTGAGCCATCTTCCAGCCCCTGGAACAAAATCTTTTATCAAAGAAAAAGATCTCTCCTGTCTCTTTTCATAGAAAACCTAGAGGGGAAGGAACTCATGACACCATCCACAGTCCCTGGACAAAAGCCAGGCTGAAAGCTTTGATGGAGTTCCCAGAGTCATATTAGGACTCTCTGGGACTTGTTAAAAAATTTCACATCATCCTAGTGACCTACAAACCAGAATCTTCTCACTTTTATTAATTAATCCAAAGTTTCCATTCCCAGAGTTCCCCCTCTCTACTCATTAGCTCTTAACAAAGGAAAATATAGTAGCAGAGGTCCACAGAGCAAGCTCCTTCCTGTACCCATTTGCATTTTATTAGCTCTCTCTTTCTCTCTCTCTCTCTCTCTCTCTCTCTCTCTCTCTCTCACACACACACACACACACACACACACACACACACACACACACACACACACACACACATATACAATATAAAAATATAAATTTGCTAACTTTTTTTTTCATAACTAAGGGAATATTCTGCCTTCATGTATTTCTGCTCCATGTTCTTTTAGTTTGTGGGGCATTGTTTCTTTTTTTTTCCTTAGAACTTTATTTAAAAAAGAGAGATATATGTACAGACTTAAAAGCATTTTGGCATAAAACTATATGAATATATTTTTGTTAGTACTTAATTCTTTTAGAGGTTTGATAATATGCATTAAAATCTTACTAGTTCCCATAAGCATGTAGAACATGTAGAATAAAACGTAACATGGAAATAGTCAGTTTTCTTGGTGAGTATAGATTAAACATAATGATTTTGAATACCAAAAATTGCCACAAGACTATCTTCTTAGCTCTTGAATTATTAATGATTTAAGGTCCAGGTGAACCACACTCTGAGAGGGTGCTATACACTCGTTTCTTTTTCCTAAGAAGAACTGAGGCTTTCACTTTTTGGCCTTTGTTTTTGTTTTTGTTTATTGATTTTGAGCTTCATATGGCCTGTGAGTTGTTTCTTGGGTATTCAGAACTTTCTAGGGCTAGTATCCAATTATCAGTGACTGCATATTATGTCTATTCTTTTGTGACTAGGTTACCTCACTCAGGATGATATTCTCTAGATGCATCCATTTTCCTAGGAATTTCATAAAGTCATTGTTTCTGATAGCTGAGTAGTACTCCATTGCGTAAATATATCACAATAGTTGTATCCATTCATCTACTAAAGGATATCTGGGTTCTTTCCAGCTTCTGGTTATTATAAATAAGACTGCTATGAACATTGTGGTGCATGTATCTTTGTTGTATGTTGGAGCGTCTCTGGGATATATGCCCAGAAGTGGAATAACTGGGTATTCAGGTAGCACTGTGTCCAATTTTCTGAGGAACGGCCAGACTGATTTCCAGAGTGGTTGTACCAGTTTACAACCCCACCAACAGTGGAGAAGTGTTCCTCTTTCTCTGCAACCTCGCCAGCATCTGCTGTCATCTGAATTTTTTATCTTAGCCATTCTGACTGGTGTGAAGTAGAATCTCAGGGTTGTTTTGATTTGCATTTCCCTGATGACTAGGGATGTTAAGCACTTCCTTATATGCTTCTCCACCATTCAATGTTCCTCAGTTGAGAACTTTTTGTTTAGCTCTGTACCCCATTTTTTAATAGGATTATCTGATTCTTTGGTGTCTAACTTCTTGAGCTCTTTGTATACCTTAAATATTAGGCCTCTATCAGATGTGGGGTTGGTAAAGATCTTTTCCCAATCTATTGGCTGCCGTTTTGTTTTCTTGACAGTGTCCTTAGCCTTACAGAAACTTTGCAGTCTCATTAAGTCCCATTTCTCAATCCTTGGTCTTAGAGCACAAGCCATTGGTGTTCTGTTCAGGAAGGCTTCCCCTGTGCCTATGTGTTCTAAGGTTTTCCCTACTTTCTCTTCTGATAGCTTCAGTGCACCTGGTTTAATGTGGTGGGGCATTGTTTTAATTTAGTTATTTATTCTTTACTTACTCACTTTACATCCCACTCACTTACCTTGGGTTACCTTTGGTCCCTTTAATAAATATTTATTGCCCACCTCTGTATCCAACTCAACATGTTTTCAGCTATGAGGTAAAGCCTTCAGAATGTATAGAAATGTCTGGCTTCCACCAATCTAAATCCCAAGAATATTAACAGATAGAATCTCAGACCTGTGAGAGAGGGGCTGGGGGAAGCACCTCTAACCTCCTATAGCCTAGCTTTTCTGTTGTCCTCACCAGCCCTTTTGTAAAAATAATTGGATTTATACCTTTCTTTTGTTCTCTTGCTACCAAAATTCAGGTAACTGTTTCTATAGGGGAGCAGTTTATTCAAGACAATCTGGACCTATGTTCCCAGACCACGGTGAGAATACTGTGACCATGCTGTTCCACAGCCCTGGGTCCCAGAGAAGGTGAGCTTCCCACCCCCTACCTCTCAAAGCCACCTCTGGCTTCCTCTCACTATTCCTCTGAGTTAGTTCAGCAGGAAAGAGTAGAGACATGCAGGTTTACAACTGCCTTTTTCAGGCTGCAAGACTTACTCTTATTATCTTCATTAGCAAAATCTTAGCATGAATCCATCTTTCTTTGACCCATTCTCTGTGCGTCATTAGCACTGAGATAAATTTTTAAAGCAGACTGACCTAGGTGGATGCACCGCAGGATGTTTCAGCTTGCTAAGAAAGTCTGATGTCATGGACCCAGTGGTATTTTGGAGCCTACAAACAATGGCGCCTAAATGGGCTCAGTTACATGAAAACATACCCATTGTTCCTGTGGTCCTGCCTCATTATCATGAAATTCAAATACTCCAAAAATCTGCCTTCTTTCACAAAAGCCGGAAGCCTATAAACAATGCAACTTTTAAACCCTCCACAAATGTACTCTATCAAAGCTATGGTCACGAGTACAGAAATTAAATAGCTTAAGCAACTGCTACTAGACCACAGTTGCAACCAGGACTTCTGTGCTCTGGGACATGCAGAGAAACTGAAATGAGTTTTGCCATCTTCCTACACCCTCTACAATCAATGGAGCCTTGGTTTCAGTATTGTGAGTCCCGTTTTCTCACAGTGCTTAATGTTGAGGCTCAATGCTCACAAAGCTGAGGCACGGCACCTGAACAAGCCACTGATGAGGGTTGGGGTGCATGTGGCATCAATCCCATGAGCAGGTCCTCCCCATGACACATTTCATGCCTCTCCTCTTCCGGTCTCCCCAGAATTATTTCTGATGATATTTTACTCTCCCTTGACTAGTTTTATGTCAATTTGACACAAACTAATGACATCTGGGAAGAGGGACCCTCAACTGAGAAAAAGCCCCCACCAGACTGGCCTGTGAGCAAGCCAGCAAGCTGCGTTCCACCATGGCCCCTACTTCAGTTCCTACTTTCAGGTACCTACCTTGAGTTGCTGCCCTGGTGTTCATCTATAAAGAATCTATATGGAAGTATAAGCTGAAACAAACCCTTTTCTCTCTAAGATGCTTTTAGCCACGGTGTTTATCACAGAGATAGAATCCCTAAGACAGGTCCTGTCTTAGGGTTTCATTGCTGTGAAGAGACACCATGGCCAAGACAACTCTTATAAAGGAAAACATTTCATTGAGGCTGGCTTACGGTTTCAGAGGTTCAGTCATTATCATCATGGTGGGAAGCATGGCAGTGTGCAGGCAGACATGGTGGCCGGAGGAATAGAGTTCAACATCCTGATCTGAAGGCAGCAGAAGGAGACTGTGTGTCACACTGGGTGTAGCTTGAGCATAGGAAACCTTTAAGCCTGCTCCCAACAATGTCACAGTTCCTCCAACAAAGCCATGTCCATTCCAACAAGGACACACCTCCTAATATTGCCACTACTTATGGCCAAGCATTCAAACACATGAGTCTATGGGGACCATCCTATTCAAACCACCAGAGCCATGTTTATCACACCAATAGAAACCCTAACTAAGACAGGCCCTGTCTCAAGACAAAACAAAATAAAACTGATAATAGTTTATTTCCATCGTTTCCCAGGCTATGAATTTGTTGTTACTTGGATGTAGATTTTCCTTTTTTCATTTTTTATTTTTTATTTTACTTCTTTGGTCATTTAGTATGTTCCTCTATTCCCAGCATTTTCTAAAAACATATACGTGTGTATGTGTGTGTGTGTGTGTGTGTGTGTGTGTGTGTGTGTGTGTGTGTCACTGGATGTACCTGCAATGCTGCTCTGAGCCACCAAGTCTGAGGTCTCTTGGAGCTTTTGACCCAAGTTAGAAGACCCAAAAAGTTAGTGACTGAGCACTTAGAGGTGATGACATCTGGAGACCATCGACAAGAACTGTCCTCTGCAACAGGAGCACATGAGAGCAGAGGACAGAAGACCCTCAGACTGCTGAAAGCTGGACCCAGAACAGAATATGAGCAAGCAGCTATTACCAAGGTGCTTATGGCTGTGACCAGCAGTCAGTAAAGCAGCCCTACAGCGTCACGGTCTCTCTTCCCCACATATGTCTGCCAGCACCAATCTAGTTAAGCATGTCCTTTCATGACACACAGAATATCAAGGCTGGCCTTTGTCATTACTGACATTTGAAAAATATGTGTGCCATAATAATTTTCAATAATGCATGGAGTTTGGCTGTGGACATAGCTCAGTAATAGGGTGCTCACCTAGCAGTCACAAGGCCCTGGGTTCAATCCCCAGCACCCTCTACCCAATAGAAAATTGTTTTTGTTAGTTCTTTTGTCAATTTGACACAAACTTGAGTCACAAGAGAACCTCAGGTGAGGAACTGCCTCCATCAGACTGGCCTGCAGGCAAATGACTGTTGTGAGAGAGCTCAGGCCACTATGGATGCTACCAGGAGGATCACTCCTGCTTTCAGCAATGGCGCCACCCACAGGTGACAGGAACCCAGCACATCCATTGCCATGGAAACAGCCAAACATTGTCAGCATACACAGTTCAGATGTCCGCATACACCTGGGAGCAAGTGATGTCACAACCCACACAAAAGACCTACCGCCCTCTCCTTCTTCTCTTCTTCTCCTCTCTCTCGGCCCTCCCTCATTTCATCATTTCATTAAACCTCTCCACACGGGACTGTGTTGACCTGGTGTGGTTTCACATGAGCTGAGATTTCTATCCCAACAGTGGGTGGTGTCACCCCTGGACAGTGATCCTAAGTTGTAGAAGAAATCTGGGTAAGCAAGCCACTGGGGAGTAAGCCAGCAAGAAACATTCCTCCATGGCCTCTGTTTCAGTTTCTACCTCCAGGTTCCTGCCTCAAGTTCCTGCCTTGACTTCAAAGTGTAAGATATTAAATCCTTTCCTTCCCAAGTATCTTTTGGTCAGTATTTTATCAAAACAAGAAAAAGCAAAATAGGAAAAATATATTTTTAAATATATATTTTAACACATTCTCGTGTGTTAACTACAGAATCTTTGTTTACTTGCTTATTACTATTTGCAGTGCTGAGAATCAAACCCATAGTCTCACACATTCAAGACAAACTCTCTACCACCAACAGTGTTCTTAAAAACAGTCATAGAAAATTATTTTCCAGTGATGCTTAAGTAGCCATTAAAAGACCTGTCAGTAATTTCACTCCTGGATATTTTGCTTAATAAGCCAATAGACCTCCCGAAGGGAAAGGTTATCTTCATGAAGACGATAATTTGCTTATCACAGCCTTATCTGTAATGACAACCCCAAGTAGTTGAGTTTCCGGTAGGGACAAGGTTATAGATTGGCATGTCAATAGCAAGAGCTCTGGGCACATCCCATGAGGGCTCATTACAAGGACTATTGAACAAAGTATTTTTAAAGCATATGAATAATAAGTGAGAAAATGACTATTAAATCACAGTACTGACACCTTTCCGTGGACAAGAATGCTTAATATGCAAGGAGAGTTGGGTTATGGATTTCTTTTAACAAATTAGACCTGACAGTACTGATTTCTTTTGGGTACTATGTAAAATGCTCTAAAAATAGCCCAGAGCCCTCTTCTGGCTTCCAAGGGCACCATGCACATACTGAATACATACATCCAAGCAAAACATTCTTATACACAGATCTTTGTTTTAAATTGTGTGCCACATAACTAAGTATCTACAAGCAAAGATTAAACCAACTCTGGAAAGAAGGACTCTCTTCTCTACTCTTCTTCTCTAGGGTTCCATGTCATGGTCACAGCCTGCCTGGCTGCCCCACTCAATGACAGAGCCCAGCATTCCTTGTCTTAGAGCTGTCTTGATCTTCAGGAGAGGGAGAGAAACACACCAAGGAAACCATGCTAGTGACAGCCTATTGTTTCAGTATAGGGCACCAACCTTGTCATTCTTGGTCACTTCACTGTAGGGGATTCAGACACCAGCCGCTGTCACCTAACCCATATTAGAAGTAGCATTGCCTCAATGCCAAGCCTGGCCCTTAAGGAGGAAGAATACTCACAAGGCTCCTCTGTGTTCAGGAGTCTCTCGTTTTGTTGTAGAATTAACGTGCCTGCCCAGTGAGAAATCACCCAGCTCTTAGATTAGTAAAGGAAACTTTAATAATCCTGTGTGACTGGGTCTGCCTAATGCACAAAAGCAGCCAGCCCTTAACAGAAGCTCCCATCAGCTGTTATAGCTTCACTGCCCCGAGTTAGACTTTGATCTATTAAACATGTTTTACGGACGAAAATTCCGAGGTCTGATTGTTTGCACAAATGGGGAGATTTATAGTGTGTTTAAAAAAAAAAAAAAAAGCTGTCATTGTCATCCTGACACAGACCAAGGCTGTTTTTCCTGGGCAGCTGTTAGCCAAGGCACTCCCACCAGGCAGGATGATGCTTTTCCTGAACTTGGACTTAATGGTAGCCCTGGCCCAGTGCTGCCCAACTTGAACCATCCCACTGAAGCTTGCTCTCTGACATGGCAATGGTCCTAATGGGTAACTATGACCCTGAGTGCCATCTTCTGTTATGGTGAAGGGAGCCTAATTGGCAGCAATCGTAGTGCAAACTCTTAAGACATGTATTTTTAGCAAAGCTAAAGTCTAATTATGCTACAGGTATACATTTCTTTCATGCAGGGTCTCCCAAGTCTGGTTAGTGTGTGTGACTCATGGAGAAAAGCTCACGGGCTCTCTGTGATGTCTAGGGTCAGCAGTGTGATATCCGTTGGAGGCAACAAGGCAGCTTGGTTCAACAGGACTCAGTAGCCAGTGTTGATTCAAACTTCAGGAGTCTCACTCCAGTGGTTTGCTTTAGGCATGTGTAATTTGGTGAAACTTTCCTGGTGATAACTAATCACTTATGCACAATAAAGCATAAATGCCCTTGAGGAACAAAACAAGCTAAATACAGATCAGAGTTCATAGAAACTCGTTGTAAAATGCACGTGACACTGTTGGGTCACATATGTTTGCACAAACCTCCCCATTTGTGCAAGCAACCAAACCTCAGAATTCTGTTGGTGAAACATGTGGTGCTTTGAATGAGGTTGGCACAGGGAGTGGTATTAGGAGGTGTTATTGTATTAGAATGGCAGCTTTTCCAGAGAGATCACACCAGGCCAGCACAGTTCCATGAGAGAGGTTTACTGGAGGGAAAGGATAATAGGGAGTGAAGAAGAAGGAGGAAGAGAGGAAGAAAAAGAAAAAGACTACATGGTATTGGTACAGAGACAGGCAGATTGATCAATGGAACAGAACTGAAGACCCAGAAATGAACCCACACACCTATGGTCACTTGATCTTTGATAAAGGACTAAAAACATTCAATGGAAAAAGAACAGCCTCTTCAACAAATGGTGTTGATTCAACTGGCAGTCAGCATGCAGAAGGATGCAAATTGATCCATTCTTATCTCCTTGTACAAAGCTCAGGTCCAAGTGGATCAAAGACCTCTACATAAAACCAGGTACACTGAAGCTAATAGAAGAGAAAGTGGGAAAAAGCTTAGAACACATAGGAACAAGGTAAATTTTCCTGAACAGAACACCAATAGTTTATGCTCTAAGATCAAGAATCAACAAATGGGACCTCATAAAATTGCAAAGCTTCTGTAAGGCAAAGAACACTGTCAAAAGAACAAAATGGCACCCAACAGATTGGGAAATGATCTTTACTAATCCTACATCTGATAGAGGAATAATATCCAATATATACAAAAAACTCAAAAAGTTAGACCCCAGAGAATCAAATAATCTTATTAAAATATGGGATACAGAGCTAAACAAAGAATTCTCAACTGAGGAATACCAAATGGCCAATAAGCACCTAAAGAAATGTTCAACATCCTTAGTAGTCAGGAAAATACAAATCAAAACAACCCTGAGATTCCACCTCACACCAGTTAGAATGGCTAAGATCAAAAACTCTGGTGACAGCAGATGCTGGTGATGATGTGGAGAAAGAGGAACACTCCTCCATTGTTGGTGGGATTGTAAGCTGGTACAACCACTCTGGAAATCAGTCTGGCGATTCCTCAGAAAATTGGACATAGTACTACCTGAGTACCCAGCTATACCACCCCTGGTCATAGACCCAAAAGATGCTCCAATATCTAACAAGAACACATACTTCATCATGTTCATAGCAGCCTTGTTTATAATAGCCAGAAGCTGGAAAGGACCCAGATGTCCTTCAACAAAGGAATGTATACAGAAATTGTGGTACATTTACACAATGGAGTACTACTCAGCTATTAGAAACAATGACTTCATGAAATTCCTAGGCAAATTAATGAACCTAGAAGCTATCATCCTGAGTGAGGTAACCCAGTCACAAAAGAACACTCACTGAAAAGCAGATACTAGCCCAAAAAGCTCGGGATACCCAAGAAACCATCCACAGACCTTATGAAACTCAAAAAGCAGGAAGGCCAGAATGTGGATGCCTCAGTCCTTCTTAGAAGGGAGAACAAAACATTCATGGGAGAAAATACAGGGACAAATAGAGGAGCAGGGATTTAAGAAAAGATCACTCAGAGACTGCCTCACCTAAGGATCCACCCCATATGCAGCCACCAAACCCAAGCACTATTGCTGATGCCAAGAAGTGCTTACTGGCAGGAGCCTAATATGGATGCCTCCTCAGAGGCTCTGCCAGAGTCATACTGATACAGATGAGGATGTTTGCAGCTAACCATTGGACTGAACATGGGGACCCCAGTGAAGGAGCTACAGAAAGGACTGAAGGAGCTGAACCCATGGGAGAAACAACTGTATCAACCAAACAAACCCACCACAGCTCCTAGGAACTAAAACACCAACCAATGAGCACACATGGAGAGACCCATGGTTTCAGTTGCATATGTAGCAGAGGATGGCACTGTCTGGCATCAATGGGAGGAGAGGCCTTTGGTCTAGCATTTTTCCAGTGCAGGGGAATGCCAAGGCACTTAGGTGGGAAAGGGTAGTTGGGAGAGAGAGCACCTTCATGGAAGCAAGGAGAGGGGGAGAAGGGATGGGAGTGGAGGGAAAGGGGATAACATTTGAAATGTAAATACAAAGAATATCCAATAAAAAAGAAAGAGGAAAAAAAGAGAGAGAGAGGTCAGGGAGCTCTGCTTTTTATTTGGGCCATGACAGAACTGCACACACCTCTGCGCAGGTGAGGTTGGGCAGGTGAACATATAGCAGTTGCCATGCCAACAGATGCTCTGGTCCCTGTAGCCTATACATCATCACTGGATTCATAGGCTTGCTTCTGATGCCAACAAGTGTGGCCTTGTGAGGGTGGGATTTGTTGGAGGAAGTATGTCACTGTCTGGGTGAGCTTTGAAGGTCTCCTATACTCAAGTTCTGCCCAATGCATAAGACAGGCCTCTCCTGGCTGTCTTTGGATCAAGATCAAGATATAGAACTCCTCCTATATCTCCATGGCCTCTGTTTTGGTTCCTGCCTCCAGGTTCCTGCCTTGAGTTTCTGCTGCATCTTCATCAATGATGGAGTGTGATCCTTACACAGAACCCAGATAAACCCTTTCCTTTGCAGATCACTTTCACTCATTACAGTAATAATGTAGCAAGCAAGGGCACTGTGGGGCTGTGATTACTAATTCCTAAGTAAAATGTTAACAACATTGTAGCAGATTTTCACATGGTTAAAGACATAGAGTAACAAATGGTGAATCTGAAACAGGTGTTTGTGCTCACGTGGCAAAGATAATGGCAGGATATTAAAGCTTCTACCAATT
Source organism: Micromys minutus (assembly GCF_963924665.1). Lineage (NCBI taxonomy): Eukaryota > Metazoa > Chordata > Mammalia > Rodentia > Muridae > Micromys > Micromys minutus. Next base: position 31,376,018 of record NC_137969.1, on the reverse strand, counting down.
TGTTTAAGGAAAAAGCAAATATGCAAAGAGTGGAAGGGAGGGTTTTACAGAAGAACGCTTCTGAGCCACTGGTTGATAGGCGCTCATAGCCAACGATAGAAGAAAACAAATAAAATAAGAAAGAAGGCAGACAGGCAAGTACTTCTTAAGACTCAAATCCTGACCGTCGCCTGATTGACAAGCCAAGGAAAGTGGAGATGTCATTTGCTGCCGGTGGGAACGTGAGCAACAGAGATCCCTTTCAGGAAGCATGACAACTATGCATTTTAAATTTTAATGCACACGCATCTTAACATATATCCTGTCACAAAGATGTCTCAGTAACAGCAGATAAAGGCACATCGCTCCATCGGTAAATCACTGTGAGCAAAGCGAGCACCCTGTAGCAGGCAGTGGCGTGATCAGCCATGTGTGATCGACTGTCATATAGCTGCTGAAGAGAGCCGAGAATCAGAGAACCCAGGGTGGACCAGAGATTCTTTCAGTCACAGCTGGGTTCGGGGGAGACAGACACTATAAAACAGTGAGCATAAAAAAAATGGAAAGGACATCCAAGATGTCTGTGACATAAGTTATCCCAGGATCAAATGGGGGGGGGGAGAGAAGGCTGGCAAATTAATATAAAAGTTACTCAGGTGTTCACAGTCAAGGTCTGGGGCTCTTGTCCTGAACTCTTGGTCCTGCCTGGCACAGAAGCCCCAAGGTGCACAGCTTAGTTTCTGTCTGCTGGTTTCTCACCTCTCTCCTCCCAGCTCTGGAGCTGTTCTTTGAACTCCCCCCATTACTTTCCTAACAGCGGCCATTCCTTCCTAAAGAGAAATCATGCCACCAGATGGAAAACGCAATTTGATTTTTTTCCCTGTCTCCCCCCTCTGTGTGCCTCAGTTGTCCCGTTGCATCCTGCTTCTGTATGCATGGAGGGCAAGGGTCCCTGGAAAGGCAAAATGCTCAGCAGTGGTATCTTCCTCCTCGCTTCCTGAACTGATAGCACTGCCAGGCGCCTTCCATAACATCCCTGAGGCTCTGAACCCCAACCCTAATGACAGTCATCCTTCTGACATCCCCCAGACACCCCCGGAATGCCCACATAGGGCCTCGGCCCTGTTCACCTGCTTTCTCTCCTATCTGCCGTTGTTCACCTCTCATGGCTCACTGGGACAAAAGGCCGTGTCACCTCCTGATGGCCTGTACCTAGTCTACCCACTCCACTCTGCCAGGATCCCTGGGTGAAAGAATTACTCAGCAGCCATTTCTTCCCTGCTTCTTCTGATCTGGGGTGCACGTCTTTCAACTGTTAGTCTCACATCTTACCTCCTAGAGCATTTGAGTTTTGGCCAGAGTTAATACACGTAGGCCCAGTCTGGTGAGTTCTGGGATGGTAGAAAGGGGTTCAGAAGAAAACCCTCTAAGATTGATAAAGGTTTCAGGCCTCTGCGAACCCTGGGAAGACCCAGTACCCAAATTAACAAATCAAAACATACCATTAGGAGAGAAAGCACTGGAGCCTCCAGACCCAACCTCCACCAAGCCTGCTTACCTCATAGATGGTAGTGAGTCATTCTTGAGGGATCTGTGAGACAGTTCGGTTCACTACAGAGAGACCATTTGTCACTGAAGAGAAACTGCCTGTGTTTGTTGGTTATTGTCAACAGTGAACCTCAACTGAAGAATTAATGGCTGATATGGACATTGTGGGTGGGATCGTCCCCAAGCATGCAGGCGTGGGCAATATAACAAAGGCCGGTGAGCAAGAGCCAGAGTCAGTCAGTAAGCCGTGTGATCCTTCAGGTCCTGCCCTGACTTTCCTTAGTGTTGTATTGTGGGCAAATGTAATTTGGAAATCTAAACCAAATAAAACCTTTCCTCACCAAGTTATTTCTGGTCAAGGTGCTTTATCGCAGCAGTGAACAGACCTGTAACTGCCCTTTGAACACTGTAGCCTTGAAAGGAGCTGAGAGCCTGCAGTATGGCGAATCGCCGGCAGGGGGCGGCAGAGCCCAGGCCAGGAAGCCAGTGCTCTCGGAGGTTCTGTTGATCCACCATAGGTGTGGTGCTCAGCTGGGGTTTCTAGATCTGAAGTGCTCAGTTTATCCCACGTAGGGATGCTCTCCGTTGGAGATGCTGGACTTGGATGCTCAGTCCAAGCCTGGGGCACTGCTCACAGATACACGGATGCTGCGGCAGGATTCTGGAGGTGAAGAAGTAAACGAGGCAGCCTTGCTCCACACACTCACACGGGTATCCCTCTACTCCCTACATCCTGCCACAGCCACTAGAATCCGAATTCTGGCCCGTTTGTTGAATGAATAAATGAAGTAAACGAGCCCAGTAATCGGGACAGTTCGGTGTGACTGATACGTAGGTATCTGCAGATGCCACACTTGCCTTGATGGACAAAGCCCTGGTCCAATGCCAGGACCTCATCCCTAAACTGAGGCCTTTCCTGGTGCTGGTGCCCCAAGCGTTTTTACTCTCCACGCTTAGACACCTGCTGATCATCCTGTTGGAGACAAGAAGGATCACCAGCCTGGAAGGGACGGATTGAACCAAGAATCCCTGGGAGCAGAGCAGTGGATATGGTTCGTAGAAAGAAGCCAAACAACTGCCCATTTTCCCACACCCTTCAGGGTGGATCTCATTTCTCAAGAGAGTTCTGAGCCAGACCGCAGTTTGCGCCAAGCACTCGGCCATCTAATGCTCTCCCCTGTTTTTATTTACTGGGATATTTCTAGGAAATGTCAGGACATGTGTCCACCAGATGCACCCTTGGGACAGACTTAGCGATGTCTCTCATTTGTCCCTTAGTATTGAGGAAGCAAGGCCACCATGACCCAAAGCAGGCTGATCACGGTGGGGAAGAACTGTATGTTCAACCTTGCCAGAGGAGAGAAGGAAGCAGAAATGAGGAACCAGCTGAGAGTCCTGCTGCTATCTCTGGTCCTTCATACACCTGAAAGGGTTTTGTTGTTGTTGTTGTTGTTGTTGTTGTTGTTGTTACTGTTGTTGTTGTTTCCTGTTGGAAGTTTTTGGGAAATGAGCAAGTCATGTTATGGTTATCCCGAGGGAGAACTGAAATCATTCATAGGAAGAGGCTGGCAGGTGGTGCCCTAGGTTCCTGAGTCAAAGTCAGTGGGTCTCTTCCTCAAAGGAGAACGTTGGACTTGCTTCCTGAAAGCAAGCAAGCCACAGCCACACCTAGGAGGGAGCAGAGTCCCCCAACTCATCACCTAAGTGAGTCCTCATGATGCATATCTATGGCTGGGCACTGTAGGGGTCAGGGCACATGCTGGTGGGACTGCCTCCAGCAGTTACTGTCCATTGGCTCCCCACCATCCCCCATCAGCTCCCCACCATCCCCCACCAGCTCCCTACCATCCCCCACCAGCTCCCCACCATCCCCCACCAGCTCCCTACCATCCCCCCACCAGCTCCCTACCATCCCCCACCAGTTCCCCACCATCGCCCATCAGCTCCCCACCATCCCCCACCAGCTCCCTACCATCCCCCACCAGCTCCCCACCATCGCCCATCAGCTCCCACCATCCCCCATCAACCTCCACTCTGCCATCAGCTCCCTACCATCCCCCAGCAGTTCCCTACCATCCCCCAGCAGTTCCCTACCACCCCCCAACAGCTTCTCACCGTCCCCCATCAACCTCCACTCACCATCAGCTCCCCACCCCCAGCAGCTCCCCACCATCTCCCAACACCTCTCCAGTACCCTCCAGCCACACCTCAGCCCACCACACCCCACATCCCAACAGTCCTCCAACCCCTGGCTTTGGATCTCTTCCCCTCCCACTTCCACTCCTCCACCTCAGGCTCCGAGTGCACCTCCTGTGATAAGTCTTCACCCATTTTTCTATCTGGGACACCGTTCTCAATACCTCCTCATATTTCCAGCCTGTCATGTCCCCACCTGGAAAGTCCTTATGCATCCATCGCTCAGCCTTTATGAAGATGGATGGTACCTAGCTTTCTCACCCTCTCTCTGATCCCAGTCTCCCAGGAGCTCCCCCAGATTTTCAGCTGTGTTTCACCTTTTCCCTCATAGCTTTGTAGCATCTCCACTTGAGGCACAGTATAGCTGCTCTCTTTCCTCTTTTTTGTTTTTTTAACTCTTCGGTTTAAACAGGAACATGCCTAAAATCCCAGGAAGAACTGAGGCAGGAGCATTGCTGTGAGTTGGGGGTCAGCCTGGGATACATTTTAATGCCTTGTCTTTAAAAAGAAAAAAAAATTAAGTTTATTTTTCACTTCTCATTCTAAGTAAAAGAAGGCATATAAATAAAGTCTCATCGAGTGCTCAACGGATTTTAGAATGCTGAGTCCCAAAGTGACTATTTTTATTCATACTGGCTTGTGTCTCTTTCCCGCACACTCCTTGCCACTCAGAGACTAACCGAGCATCTGCCCCGCAGCTGTGTCCTCTGCCCGCCTCGCCTTGTCTCAGTCGAACACCAAGGATTTTCCCCCTGGCAGTCTGTGAATTCAGTGCTGCCGCGTCTATCACTGGCTGTGGATTCCTGTTTGGATCCTTATCCTGGGACATGCAAGGATGTGACTAAGAAAATAAAGGTCCTTTGTACTGGAATAAGGCTCTTACGATTTCAAAGGGAGACCTTGTGGTATCTGCGCCTCGTTGTTAATATGTTAAGTGAAAGACCACCCAGTGCGGGACCTATTGAGCCAGGGTTTTAAAGTCCTGATGCCACAGCTGGTGAGGCACGTGGAACCCTTGCAATCCCTCCTGAAGGTACTATAGCTGCCCCAAGGGCAGGAAGCACACCTTACCTGACTACCTCTTGAGCCAGAACCAAGTAGAAACACACACACACACACACACACACAAAAGAGGTGAACAGACTTTATATATGTGTCTGTGTGTTGGATATGTGTTGTGTGTGTGTGTATCATCTATGTTTATCTCGTATGCATATGTAGTGCATGTGTGTGTGTGTGTGTGTGTGTGAGTGAGTGGTGTGCATTCACGTGTGTTTGGTTCAGGGGAAGTGTAGTGTATCTGTGTACATGTGTTCATATTCATGGCAGACGGTACATAAAGGACCGAGAGGAAACGTGAAGACAGCCTGACCTAAGAAGGACTGGTGGGCCTGAGCTGAGAAAGAAGCAGCCCTATCCCACCCCTATCCTGAACAGGCCTGAAAAGGGCAGAGGGCCTGTTCCTCTGGCCACAGGAGAGCCTGGGCCTATCGCTGCTGTCTATAACTTTCAAAACAAGCGGCTCCTGGCCCTCAGGCCCACATATGAGGAAAGAAAGAAGGCAGATCTCTCACTGGGCAGTTTCGGATCTCCGTGTCTGACATCTTCAGCCTGAAGCTCTGAGCCCCAGGGGTTCTCCAGGAAGGCAGCTCCCAAACTTCCTCCAAAGCCAGATGCTGCTTCACAGTTCCACTGGGAGCAGTGACCTGTCTTCATTGGTTCCCGGGCAACGCACTAGAGCACTGAGCCTGTGGCCCCTTGCCTCCTAAAACAAAGACGCCCATGTTTGTCAGCATCCCAAGCCATGCCTGTGATCGTCAACTGCATGTACTTCGACCAGCTATGACACCCAGATGTTCAGCTAGACACTGGCCCAGACGTTGCTGAGCCGACACGATTTGGATAAAATGAGCATTTCAATCAGCAGGCAGATGACCGTCCACTATGTGGGTGGGCTCCAGCCCGCCAGCTGGAGAGGATGCTCCAAAAGAACTGCTTGAGTCTTTTCTTGTGCACGAACTGCAATCTGGGGAGCATGGGAGGGAGGAGAGCTGGAACAGGCTGCACCTACAGACAAGCTGTCCTAACAGAGTCTACACTTCCCAGTACAGCTCCGGGAATGAGCCAGGGCAGCGAGGTTGACTGGTGGCTGTGAACCAGACGACAGTGAAGGAAGGGAATTTGGAACTGCAGATCTGCCCCAGTTTAGTGTAGGGGGAGGAAGATATAGAGGCCTGGAGAGACTGGACGGTACCAGTGTCCTGACTTCTGGCCACCTGCTCACCCACCCTAATAGCACAGGATAGCCCTCTTACTCGGGTGCTCACAACATGAAATATCATCACCCCTGATCCATGAGAATCTCAGGAGAAACAACCTTCCGTCTGTCATCACCTATGAACTGTGAAGGTGACCATGCAAGGTAGTCCTGGGTTGTTGCGGTGGCTTCCGGGCACCTTGAATAAAAGAGTGAGTGCCTATGGGGAAGGCAGAGAGAGTAGCCATGTAGGAAAGATGAGCGAAGAGAGAGGAGACAGGAGCAAAGACTTATGGGACCCAGAAACTGAGGGAGAGGGTCAAGGAGGAATGAGGCCAAGAAGAAGACCAAGATAGAGATGGGAGAGAAAGAAGTAGACCAAAGAGAGACAGAGAAAAGTGAGAGACAGAGATGCCAAGACAAGGGTCATACAGTACCAGACTAAGTATGACAGGATGAAGTGGCAGAGACCAAGTGTGACAGGGCTGCAGGTGAGAAGGACAGGAGAGCCCAAGAAGAGAGTAGAGAACCTGCTGGCCAGCCACAGCTCCAGGGCCAAGCCCCAGGGTCTTCTAACACTGAGGATAATGAAGAACAAAGAGCCTGTGGAGTGCCCTCTGCTCCTTGGCCTCCGAACTGCGTGGAGGTGGGGCACATGGTCGCATTCAGTGTCAAGTTACTGCTTCCCTCTGGAAGGCTTGCAGGTTCCTAGCAAGCTATTGCCCTTATAGAGTGATTAGCAGTGAGTTGAACGATCTCTCCTCTCCCTCCCTCTCTCCCTCTCTTCCTCTCCTTCTCTCCCTCTTTCTCTCCACTCTCTGTGTGTCTTCTTCCCTCCCTCCCTCCCTCTCTATCTCCCTCCCACTCCCCTCTCCTCCCTCTCTGGCTCTCTCATTTCTCTCTGTTCCTTCTTCCCTCTCTCCCTCCCCCCTCCATCTCTACCTCTTCCTCTCCATCCACCACACTATCTTTCTACATCTCTGTCTCTATCACACAAGAGGCAGCTGTTACAGACCCAACATCCCAAGGTGATGGCATTAGGAGTGGATCTCTTGGAAGATGCTCAATCGTGACTATCGTAGTTATCCAAGAGGGCATGAAAAAATTCCCGTGTGAAAGGACCCAGCAAGAAGGTGCCACCTGGAACCTGTCTACACTGGTCACTGAGCCTAGACTTTTAGAATCCACAATGCTTGAAGGTACCCAGACCGTGAGGTTCTGCCACAACTGCCTATGCGGGCTAAGACAGAGCTCCCCACCCGAAGACTGTTAGAACTGCTCTTCCTGCCTCTTGCACAGAGTGGCCCAACCCTGGAAACTGGACAGGGGTGAGGAGCTCAGCTGAACTTCCTCTGAGTTTTGATGTCTCTGCTGGTTAAGCTCACGGAGCTCAATCCTATTTTACCTGGGAATCCCTGGCCCTAGATGGTCCCTACAACAGTCCTGTTGGGAAGAAGACCCAACATGTTGTCACAGGTCTCCCCAGAGCATGTGAAAGGTGAAGCACTCACCCATTGTGGAGAGCACGTGGTCTCTGAGACCTGTGGCTTGGCAACCTCTTCATTTCTTAGGAACAGTTTATCCACTGGCAAACTCTGCACGTTGTAACAGAGCTGCCTCAGACCTCCTGGAAACTGGAGATTCAGCAAGGTCGTTGACATAATGGAAGTAAATTCATTTATGGAAACAAACGAGATGGAAAGAATTCAAATTGATCTCCACCAGGAGAGTGCAAATCAAAAACTGCACCAAGAGTGCATCTCACCCCAGTCAGAATGGTGGACAAAGAAAATAAGCAAATGCTGACAGGAGTGGGAAGAAGAAACCCTTCCACGCTGTTTGTAGGAACCTATGGATATTACAATAACCCAGCCATTTTGCTCTCGGGTACACACCCAGAGGTCACATGTGTTTATTATGGTACCTTGACAATAGCCTAGACATGAGTCCAGCCTAGGTACCCATCAAAGTATGGATGGATAAAAAAAATGTAGACACACACGTTGAGTTATTGGCAACCTTAAGGGAAAAGGAAGCCACGTGCTTTGCAAGGGGAATGGGTGGAGTCGGAGCTTGCTATGTCAAGGGAACCAAGCCAGACTCAGAAAGATAAATATAATTTCCTTTTTGTGTATATCTGGGGGCTTTTTGGAGAGAGAAAACAAAGGCCAGCAATGGAAGGTCATAAATGTGGTTATCCCATGCAAGTGTGGAACTGTCACACTTAAGCGTATTATTCTGCCCAGCACTGAATATAAAAGCAGCTAGTCCGGAGAGTAAGCACATGAATAAAACATGCTGTGGCTGTGTGGCCGCCTCCCTGCCCTCCCAGTGAGGAGCACAGTACACAGCAGTGTAATCAAATCCTGACCCTAGGGGATTTCCATTCCCCCCACCTTACCTTAGAACTATAAAGTGTTCTGTTGGCTGAACCTTGGAAATCGTTTTTACACAATGATCCAAGAGTTCAAACGGAACTTGCTCATACCTTAACTTCTTTTTTTCTTCTCAGTAAGAGATTAGTGATTAGTAATAAATAACTTCCTGAATATTTAATATGTACAAGAATCCATTAGGCAACATTGTGCGCGCTGTTATTGAATGAGCTCACGAGGTGTGTCATTACAGGAGAAAGAGTTGTCATTTGTGGGGTTTAATTCTAGCCACAGTCTCCCGGAAGCACCTTGATCCTGCAGACGTGATGAGTCCCCTGTCTCGGAAAATTGTTCCCTGAAGGAAATTGGTGGGAAACGGCTAAGCTGAGATGGAATGCCCATCTTCCTCATTTTCAACCTTCGGCCTTTCTACCACTCAGTGGCCAGCATGGTGACTCTGCCTGGCTCCTGAAAACCCTTTCACTTTCTATTTCTTTTGAAAGAATTTTGAAAAATTGCTCATTTCCCCCCAATGTAATGTCTGTCTTTTCCTCTCCTTAATGATTTCTTCTGAAACACAGAAGCTTTTAATTCTTGATGAGTCCGAATTGCCTGCTGTTTCTGTCTGCTGTCATCTAAGGATTCTCTGTCAACACAAAGCCTCCCAGACTGTCTCTGTGCTTCCCTTCAAACTTCTCTTAGGGTTAGCTCTTCCATCTGAATGCATGACAGGCCCACAGCTGACCTCACTGTGCAGTGACGGACCTGTCCAAACTCACCTTCTCTGGTCCTTTAGTGGGGACTCAGAGCTTTCAGTGTGTGGTTATTGGCTTCTTTTGAGAAATTTCCTTTCTAGTATTTTATTTCTGATGCTACTACAAGAGGTTCTGTGTTCTTTAGCGCATTTTCAGATTCAGAAATATAACCAATCTTTGTGACTTAATGTTTAACCTTTGTGGTAGTTGGTCCCAACCGTCAAATTGACTGGATCATATAGTGGATTAATGAGGGGGCCACTAATTACCAGAAAAAATGACCTACCCAGAATGTCGGTGGCACTATCTCACAGCCTGGGGGGGGGCAGTGGGATAAAGGGGGTGTGGAGGAACCCAGTCAAGTGCCAGTACCCCTTTTCTTGCTTTCGGGGCACTGTGGTGTGAATTCTGCCCCACTCCCCACCAAAAGTATGAAACTATTCAGCAAAATAAATCCTTTTCCTCTCTTTTAAGTCAATTCTGTTAAATATTTTGTCTCAGTAGAGAAGTAAGTAATACCCTCTGGCATCCTACAACCTTGTCATGACTGCTATTTGGTTCTGTGTGTACATACATGCATGGGTGTATGTCTGTGTGTGTCCATACATGTGTACATAGCCATGTGACTGTGTGTATATATTTGGATGCATGTTTATGAGACTGTTCCTTTGTGTGTGTGCATGTCTATGTTTATGTCTCTGTGTCTGTGTGTATATGCAACTCTATGTATGCATTGTATGTTTGTTAGGGATCTGAGTGTGTCTGGATGTGTGTCTGAGTGTCTGAGTGGGTCTATGTGTCTGGGTGTACTGTGTGTGTGTGTGTGTGTGTGTGTGTGTGTTAACATGTGTGTTCTTCAGCATTTCCTACACCATTGGTAGGAAATGTCAGTTTTACTCTTGTCTTGCAATCTGGATTCCTTTTATTCTGTTTCTTAGAACCTCCAGCAAAATTTTTAAAAGAAGTGGCAAGAGCCAGCACATCTGTCTGATTCTTGGATCTTAGGAGGAAGATCTTCAGATTTTTACCAGTTACTGGCAACCAAGCGTTTAGCGCATGGCCTCTGGGGACATTTTAGATTCAAACCATACTCGTAAATCTATTGATTCCATTTTACAACTTCTGCTTCATGGCTGCCATTTCACACTGGCTACAGGGGCTGGGGTTAGAGCTCCGTGCAGAGCACTTCCCTGGGATGCACAAGGCTCTGGATTCAATTCCCGGTGCAACCAAACCAACTGAAAATAAATAAATAAGACCATCTAGGAGAAGAGAGGAAATTAAATATATGCTTATGCTGGTTGTTGTTATGTTGTTATGTTGTTATGAGTAGATCAAGTTGGCCTTAAGCTCACACTGAAGCCCAAGTTGGCCTTAAATTCACATTGTAGCCCAGGCCGACCTCATACTCACAGAAGTCCTCCTTCCTTGGCTTTGGGGAATACAGAAATTTGACACCCCTGGTTGACATGCTGCTTTCTAGAGCCACCCATAATGACCACCATTTGTCTCCAAGTGGATCCTAGGGACCATCTCACATTCTTCCCTTTCAGACATTTCTTCTGGAAATGATTTCTCTCGATCTTCATTTCTCCTTAGTTTTCGGCAGAAAAATGTGATGGTTAATATTGTCAAGTTTGTTCTCAGATTTTAGAGTCTCCTGGAAGATAGACACCAGGCTACTCTTGTGTAGGATTATCTTGATTTCATTAAGTGAGAAGCCCCATCCATGGTGGAAAGCCCCACCCACTGTGGGTATCCCCATCCCCAACATGGCATCTGGTACTGTGTACTTGGTAGAAGGAAGCTGAGAAGCACTAAGATATTCCTTTCTTCTCATTGGTTGTGGATGTGATGTGGCCGCTGCTTCAAGTTCCTTAACTTCCAAACCTTGGTGGACTATGTTGGGATTCTGTAAACCCCACCCCTCAAATACCTGGCAGTAGCTGGGTATGCTCTGCCCCAGTGACCTGACACTATAAAAGGGGCTGCTTACCCCCTCCTCTCTCTCTTGCCTCTTGGCCTCTCTTGCGTCTCTAGGCCTCCTGGCCTCTTGCAGTCTTACTCTCCCACCCCTACTCCTCCTTTTCCCCTTCCCTTCCCCTCTCTCTCTCCACATGCTCATGGCCTCTACTTCTCTCTCTCTCTCTCTCTATCTATCTATCTATCTATCTATCTATTTATCTCTACCTCTACTACCCTTTTAACTCTCCCATGACCTGAATAAACTCTATTCTGTACTATACTGTCTTGTGGCTGGTCCCTGAGGGGGAAGGGATTCCTAACATGGACCCCCCCCAGAGGCATCTCCCTTGCCCCCAGGCCTTGCCTCACCTCCATGGGCCATATGCTCTCCCCACTCTCTTCATCCTTCCCCTAACATTGGTGCTGAAACCCCAGGATGTCATCTTTTTACAACATTGGTGCCCCGTGACATTCCCTTTCAGTGACTTTTCCTTTCATTGGTGCCCCGTGTGAGGAGATTAGATTTCCTCACGACTAGATATCTTTTTGCTTTCATTCAGTGACTTTTAAAAACATTGGATTGGTGCCCCCCCTTCCCCCTCCCCGCAACTCAAGACCTGGTAAGCTCCCTCCCCATATCGGTCAGAGTAAGCATCCACTTACTCAGGGAAGTGTTCCTGAGCTACCCCTGAGGACAGATGCTTTTACTGACCCTCATTCTAGGACTTTTGCCCTTTCCCCCCCCCAGGCATCTCCCTTCCCCCCAGGCCTAGCCACACCTCCATGGGCCACATGCCCCCCACTCCATCCTTCCCCTAACACTGGTGCCGAAACCCAGACGTCATCTTTTCACAACATTGGTGCCCCATGACTTTTCCTTTCATTGGTGACTTTTCCTTTCATTGGTGCCCCATCATCTTTTCCTTTCAGACTATACCCGTGAACTACAAATAATAGAATAAATCCTTTGTTCCTGGTTGGTTTTTGTCAAAATACTTTATCACAGCAACAGAAATAGAAACTAAAGCATACGGTTTGGTTGGTTGTAAAATTCAGAGTTTACAACCTTTCAGCACTTTGAAGGGGGTTTTTTGGTTTGTTTGGTTTGGTTTTGATTGATTTTAATTTTGTTTATTTTACATTCTGACCACAGTTTCCCCTCCCTTCTCCCCTCCATCCACTCTCCCTCCATTTCTCTTAGATAGATGTCAAGCGGCCATAGTACATCAAGTTACAATAAGACTAGGCACCTCCTCTTCTATTAAGGGTAGACAAGGCAACTCAGTAGAGGAAAGAGTGCCAAAGGCAAGTGACAGAGTCAGAGACAGCTCCTGCTGCCACCGTCAGGAGTCCCACAAGATCAAGCAGTACAGCAGTAGCATGTGACCTGCCAATACTTTGAATGAACGCAACATTCCAGCATCTTCTTGCCGCCATAGTAAGACGTTAAACCGCTCTCCTTTTCTAGTCCTCTCTTTCTGCTTTCGATGTTTTTCTCTTTGGCTTTGTCTTTCTTCACTTGACTCTGCCGTGTCTACGTATGGAACCCTCACAACCCATTTAATGTCTTTACTAATGTATATATGTGCTCCTGTGACACACAGCATGTAGCTGGAAGTGAGAATGACCTTCGGAGTCGGTTCTCTCTCTCCATCACTTGCATCCTAGGGACCAAGCCTAGGTGGTCCAGTGTCTTTTTGCAATGAGCCTGCTCCAGCCCTGCTCAACTTTTGATAAATATTTTTCAACAGAATAACAACGTTTTCAGCTACTGTTCCTTCAAACACATTTCTTCTCTTTTTCTCCCTCCTCCTCCTGCTTCTAGAGTCCACATTAGTCACATGCAGTACTTGACAGCATCACATAGATCCTTGAGACTGTTCCTTGCCCTTCCTTCTTTCTTCTTTGCTTTTCAGGCTGAACACTCTCCACCAGTGTGTCTCCAAATGCAACGATTCTCTTTTCTTCCAACTTCAATTTGTTTGTAAGAATGTCTTTTTAAACTTTTCCCATTCCTTCTACTGAACTTTACAGTTCTTCAAACAAGAATGTTGTTTATCATTCTTCTCTATTGCTGTCCATTATTCAACAAGCCATGACTGTCATATTTTCCTTTATTTTTTTATCTTAATATTTAGTAACATATTAATTATATATAATAATGGACTTAATTGTGACACTTTCATACACACGTGCACGCACACATAGACACACACATAGATAGATAATGTTTTTCAATCCTATTTGATCCTGTTACCCTCTTTTATCTTCCTCCAGTTTTCTTTAGTCCCCTTCCACTTCCACAGTTGCTCCACTTTTGCATGCATGCGTGCGTGCATGTGTGCATGTGTGCAATTGTGCATTCATGTGTGTGTGTGTGTATGTGTTCCAGTAAGTGTCCAATAAAGAAGGACAGAGTGTAGGCAAAGGGATATTAATCGTAAAAAAAAAAAAGGATAAAAAGCTTTTTCTTCTATTTTCAACCTGTCATGGTTTTTTTTCTCTTTTTCCTGGTGGATATAAGAATTCAGCTTTCTGGGTATTTGAGTAACAAGAACCATTTGGCATTCCAAGAGAATCTAGCACGTATTATTCCTCTGAGACAATAAATATAAAATTCAATCTTGCTTTTTAATTCTATTGGCCATAAGTACAAAAAGAACTAAACCTACCTAGTCAGTGAGCACATTGATTGTACTAGCACACTTAAAGTAAGGTGGGTTTTGTTATTGTTGTTGTTTTATTTGTTTTGGAGAGAGGGGTTTTGTTACCTGAAATCTTCCCATTTATTCTTCTGTCTAAAACTATATTAAATCATTTGCTATTGTGCTATTGAATGTGCAAATAACACAACTACACATTAAGTACAGTGTGTGGGGGTTTTTTGGTTTTTGGCTGATTGTTTGTTTGTTGTTTTTTATATAGTGGGCATTTGTTTATCTGGGTATGCTTGCCCTGCCAGAGGCTGTAGCATCGAAGAAACTGTCTCTCCATCAACCATCATATCTATCTAAACCCTGGGGAAGGGATGATGTGGGCCACTCCCCATCTATGGCAGGCCTGGTCTTGTGTAGATCTTGTGCTGGTAATCCCAGCTGCTGTGAAATCGACAGTGACACCACAGTGACAGTCCAGGAAGTCAGCACTCTCTGTGGCTCTCCCTTCCTTGGCTCTCCCTTCTCCACCTCTGTGTCAACAATGTGCTGCGACCCTGGAGTGGATGTGGAGTGGATGTGAGAGGTGTCCTGCTCATGTATGAGCATTCAACACTCAATTATTATCTATATATGAGAAGTTACAAGTTTCTGCAGTTACCACTGACCACTCACTGCAAACTCCTCCAGCTCTTTAAATATAAGTCTTTGAAAATGTTTATAAATCTTGTGGTTTGTTCCCTGCAGGCCCACGTGTTCAAATACCAGCTGGTAGTGAACTTCTGAGAAAGTTTGCAAGGCATTAAGGGTAAAGCTTTAGAAGTGGTATCGTTACGAGTTAAAGAGATGACTCAGCAGTTAGGAGGACCTACGTTCAATTCCTAACACCTATAGGGCAGCTAACAACTGTCATAACTCCAATTCCCAAGGACTTGAAGCAGGCACTGCATGCCTGTGGCGTACATGTTCAGACATACATGCACATAAAACATCCATACACATAAAATAATAAACAAAGAACTGAATAGCCCAAGTATGATGGGGTGTGCCTTTAACCTCCGCACTCTGGAGAAAGCAGAACCTCTGTGAATTCACGGCCAGCCTGTCTCAAAAATAATCAATCTATCTATTTATCAATAAACCTTTTATTTAGTTTTTTCTCTTTTTTAATTTTTTTATTAAATGTTCTATGTATTTACATTTGAAATGTTATCCCCTTTGCCCACTCCGTTCCCATTCCCCCTCCCCCTGTACTTGTCTTCACAAAGGTGCACTAGCTCCCAGTTACCCTCTCCTCAATGCCTTGGCATTCCCAGACATTGGGAAAATATGCCTTCCCTGGAACAAAGGCCTCTTCTCACAATGATGCCAGACACTGCTATTCTCAGCTGCATGTGTGCAACTGGAGCCATGGGCCTTCAATGTGTGCTCAGTGGTTGGTGTTCTAGTCCATGGGAACTGTGGAGGATTTGACTGGTTGACAATGTTGTTCTTCCCATGAGGCCCCCTTCAGTTCCTTCATCCTCCCACCAGCACCCTCACTGGGGTCCCTGTGGCCAGTCTGATGGTTAGCTGCAAGCATGCTCAGCTGCATGATTCTGGCAGAGACCCTGAGGAGGCACCCCTATCTAGTTCTTGCCAGCAACCACCTCCCAGCATCATCTATAGTACTTGGGCCAGGTTGCTGCACATGGGGTGGATCCCCAAGTGAGGCAGCCCCTGAATGATCCCCTCTTCAATCCCTGCTCTTCCACTTGATCCTGTACCTCCTCCTGTGAGTGTTTTATTCTTTCTTCTAAGAAAGACTGAGGCTTCCACATTTTGTCTTTCCTTCTTTTTGAGCTTCTTAAGGTCTGTGAATTGTTTCTTGGCTATTCAGAGTTTTCTGGAGCTAGTATCCAATTATCAATGACTGCATATCATATGTGGGTTGTGTGTGTGTGTGTGTGTGTGTGTGTGTGTGAGAGAGAGAGAGAGAGAGAGAGAGAGAGAGAGAGAGAGAGAGACTAGGTTACCTCACTCAGATCAATAAACCTTAAAAATTAAAAAGTTATATCTTTTAGCTGGGCTGCAGTGGTTCGTGACTTTAATCTCAGCACTGCAGAGGAAAGTGGATGCATGGGTTTTAATTAATTAATTAATTTAGTTAGTTAGTTAGTTAGTTTATGGGTGGGCATTTTTTTACAGGAGTACATTTACCCTTCCAGAAGCTGTACCCTAAGCTCTGAGTTTGAGGCCAGGGCTACACAGAGAAACCCTGTCTATAAAGAAGAAAGAAAAAAAAAGTTATGTCTTTGATCCTGTTTTAAATGGTTCTAGTTTTCCTCATAGCAGTCAAGGTAAAAAGAGACTTTTGTCTGTGAACCTGACTTATTACGGACCCCTGGGAACGCCACCAAGATGCTACCATCTCATATTGTCTTCAGAGACACAGGGACAAACGCTTATAAACAAGGAACTCACCAAGCAGTGTCCCTACCAGTTGCCATGTCTGACAAATGAGGCAGGAAGAAAGTCATAGCAGCCTGAGGTGGGGAGCACCCTGGCCAAGATGATCCATTATCCCCCCAGCAGGACAAACTGAAGCTCTTTCGACCTCTAAGATGGAAACACCCCTCAGGAGATGGCTGGCAAACTACTGCTCACCGCCCATACTGGCCAACCATCATGGCTGGCAGCTTTAAGATCTCCCTTTGTACTTGAAGGATAAGATGGAAGTCTAAGAGTGGCGCTGTCGGTGGCAACACAGATGTCCCCTCCACAGGACAAAGTTCATGAAAGTTGCTGAAATGGAAATGCCAAATAAGAAGTTCCTGCTTAAGCAAAACCCTTCAGAAGCAAGAGTCCTTCCGCCAAACCAAGGACAGAATGCACCTGTGCACAGGATACTTAGTAGACAAGGGAGCACATGCAGGAAAAACCCAAAGAAAGCGTCCAAATGTTGCGACAGCTGAAGAAGGCGGCACTCACTAGGATGAACCAGGGGAGCAGAGCTGCCACCACCCACATTCCACTCTCTAGTCCTGACTTTTGACTTAGCCCTGGACTCTGTTTATGCAGGCAAAGGGACAGCAAGGGCTGAGCCTTGGCCTGTATAATCTGGTCAGCCTGGAGAATTTCCGCCTCATTTTCCATTTAATGTTACTTTGGGTAAAAATGACTAGCATTTAGTAATTTTCATTTCTGAGCTTAGTCTATATAAAACATATTTGTGTGCCCAGAGATCTAAAGTCACCCTTTTTTTATAAACATAGGAAGACATTTAGACTTACTTTTTACAAATTATTGGAGGGATATCACCAATTGTGAATTATTCCTAAGACCTAAGTTTCATTCATGACTATATGCTAACTGCTGAATTTGAAAAACAAATTAGATACTGTTCTATTTGAAGGGAAATTATTGCAGAAATATCCGGGGTTTTTTTCTAATTTTAAACACCCAGAATCTCATATTCTTTGACCTGTGTATCTGCATAGAGTGAAACACTTGCCTCATAAAATCCCAATTAAGAAGTGACTAGGGGTCTTGGTTTTGAGCAGGAGACCTACCTGCAGACAACTAGTTGTTTTACAGGGCTGTTAGGCTTAGTGTGCGTTACTATTAGGTGTACGTAGACTAGATTATATGCACTATCCTGGAAGGTGGCATAGCACAATTTTCATGAACACATGGGCGTGCACTGTGATCGGGGCAGAGGAGCACACTAATTCTAGTTAGTTTATATTGTTTGTTTCTTCGGTCTTCCTTTTCCAGCATGCTTTACATAGGAGAGATTAAAGGGTTATTTAATAAGAAGTCCAGATCACAGATAGGATAGTAACACAGTCTAGTTTAAAACCTGCAGTAAAGGTACTCAGACTTATGGCTTTCAGGACTAACATTAAATGCATCTACCAACAACATAATAAGAAAATGCAATTTTATGAAACAGAATGTCACCATATAATTCCAAAAGGGACTTTGTGTTTCTTATGTAACATTAGGATATAAACATTGCATATTTGAACCTTATAACTTGAATTTTGAAGACAGTAGTATTTTGAAGATGCAACCTATATATTCTTAATAACCTTTCTAGGAATATGGAGTTAAAGATTGTTTTTCTGATTTTCTTCTATCTGAGATTTGACATTTATACATGGCCAGGAGTTACAAAAAAATAACCCACTCTGGGTATAAATTTGATTTTCTTTCTTGAGACTTACCATTCATTGAAGAGAAAAAAAAAAAAAAGACAGTCAAAAAAGGTCCGGTTTAGGAAGTTCTTCCTCGTGGGAATTCGTAGCACAGTACTGCCTTCCTTTTCCGTTCCAAGCTTTCAGGCCTCCACCTGAATCACTGCGGGCTCTTCAGTAAGGAAGAGGAGCTAAAAATTTGTGCATATTCATATGAATTAACTATGTTTTGGAACAACTACGATTAGATTAAGGATAAAAAACTGGAGTGTTTTTAACTTCATGGTAAAAGTTTGTGTGTTTTACATTGGAATGTGCACAGTTTTCTCTCAGAAAAGTGCCAGGCACTGTTTTGTGCTTTAGAAGAAGTTTTATTTATATGCATTATTTTTATTGTTATTTCTACTTTGACTGGAATGTCTATTAATGTGAATTGTATTTATTTTTATACTTTGATTTACACTAGTTTTGCTTCTAGATAAAAGGCAGAATAAATTTTTTATCCTGAAGGAGAAAAGAAATCTCTGCAACAAGGAATACCTGGAGTGCTCACAAAGATGACTGTGTTCGCTGGGAAAATACCTCAAGACCATGTCAAGGGATTTGCACATTTCTGAGATGCACATTTACCAGCTGTTGACCCTTTGCTGTCATTTAGATTCCAGATTTAGACAATTAATAGTTTTGTGACATTGTTCACAGAGAGAAAACAGATGTCAGCAAAGACCACAGAGAAAACAGAACTGAAAAAACATCAATTCAGTGCAGACCACCCAACACTCACCGGGCGCCCTCTCTCTGTCACTGCTTTATCTCCAAGGCGTATGGCAGTCTGGACCAAGGCCGTCTGAAACATGTTCCTGAACAGCTGCTGAGACTACGTGACTCGGTGATGTTCTTCTTCCCCCGTGAGGAGTGGGATCCACCCCACAACCCCCTGCTCCCCACTCAAGACCCAGCTGCCTGGCTGCTTCATTTCCATCCTAGGCTGTTGAACTTTGGCTCCACCATTCCTAAGCCCTATCCATTTGTCTGTTTTTAAAAACACTTGAGAAGTACCTTGTTTGTCACATACTGGAGGCACAACAGGAATGCAGTTGGGGCAGGTTAGCAGATATTACAGAAAATGAGGACAACCAACATTTCTCTTTACCTCATTGTTCTTGCCCCACCAAGAGGGGACGCACAATACAGAAGGTGATGGGAATAAACACACGGCAGCCCAGTGAACCCGCAAGCTTTGCTATAAAAACTGACTCAACCCACCCTGACATGACAGGCAGGCACCTTGGACACTAAGGGGATTGATTCACTTACAACCTTAAAGCTCTAGAGCAGTGCCTCTCAGCCTTGCTAATGCTACAACCTCATGTTGTAGTGACCCCCCAGCCATAAAGTTATTTCATTGCTACTTCATAACTGTGATGTGATGTGATGTGTGTGTGTGTGTGTGTGTGTGTGTGCGTGTGAATGCTCGTGAGTCCGCTTGCATATGGTCAGAGACAGCCTTGGTTGTCCATCCTCACCTCCCACTTGTGTCTGAAGCAGGAGGTCTTCTTCCCTGCAGTATTTACCAACTAGCTGTAACTAGCTGACCTACAAGCTTCTGCCTCTCTTTTCCACCTCAGGGTAGACATATGGGATTACAGATACACACTACTCTATCATAGCTCAGAAGTGCTGTATCTGTAATCATACACAGGTGTCAAGGATCTAACTCCAACCCACACATTGAACCATCACACCAGACTGCCTTGCAGTGATTTTGATAGAAAGTCTGATAAACCTTTAAATCAGTTTAGGGATCTGGTCAGGATGGCAGACGCCAGGATCCCAGAACTTGAGATACAGAGGCAGAAAAGTCATGAACTGGAATCTAACGTTGGCTACATGATACTTTGCCTTTAGAAGAAAGAGAAGGTGGTGGGGAGAACTGGGGAAATGGTTCAGTTGGCTAAGCATAAAGATTTAACTTCAATCTCCAGGGCCCATCTAAAAGCCGGCATTCCCAGTGCTGAGAAGGCACAGGGCCAGCCATTCTGGACGAATCACTGAGGTCCAGGACAGGAAAAGACCCTGTCTCAAAAAAATAGAGACTCTTAGAAGGAATCTAACATCCACCTCTGCCTCCCACATGCATGCACATACATGTGCGCACACACACTAGCATGTACACATATACACACTTATGTATCAGTTTAGGGGAACCGACACTTTAACTGCCAACTTCTTTCACTCATGAACGTGATGAATCACTGCCCTCATATTTTCTAAAATAGTTTATCAGCGATTTGCAGTTTTCAAAAATGAAAGGCCTGCGTGTTGTTAGATGGACACCTACGAACTTTGCCCCCTTTGAGACCATGGATGGCACTCCACTTTTATTTTGGTGTCCACACCTACTCTGATTGTATGCAAAAAGTACAGTTGATTTCTGAGGGGTATCCTTGTGTCCTATGACCTTACTATACACATCGGCTCATTCAAGGAGATACTTGCCTATTTGTTGAAATTCTCATCAGAGACAAACTTGTCATCAGCAAAGAGGGGCAGTAGGTACCCTCCTTCCTCATCACTATGCCTTTGGTTTCCTTATCTTTGTTTTTAAAAGTAACTAGAGTTTCCAGAATGATACTGTCCATTTGTCTGTGACTGTTCAGTGTGCCATTCATTGTGTGTGTCTGTCTGTCTGCCTGTCCGTGTCTGTGTGTGTCTTTACTCTGCTTTAGTAACTAGATGCTACTTAATAAGAGTTGAACGGACTTTTTGCCATTAATGGATGTGAAACTTTCTCAAAGTTTTCATTATTTTCCTATTACTGCGACAAACGCCATGACCAAGAGATCTTATATGTAAGAGAAAGTGTTTAGTCAAACTAATGTTTTCAGAGGGCCGGCGTCCATGATGGTGGAGCAAAGGCGTAGCAGCAGGGGCAGCTGCGACATCGCATCTTGATCTGCAAGTAGGAGACAGAGTGAGGCAAACTGAAAATAGTATGTGTCTTTCGAAAGCTCAAACCCTACACCCTGTGACACACCTCTTCCAACAAAGCTGTACTGCCTAAACCCTCCCAAACAGTTCCACCAACTGGAGACCAAGTATTAAAACATGAGCCTCTGGGGACCATTCTCATTCAAACCACCACACATAATTAATGCACCAATTGGTATTAGTAGATGGTGTTTTCTTCTTTAGCCTGCTAATATGCTGGATTATGTGGATTAATTTTCAAATACCAGATTAGCCTCAAATCGCTCCAATAATCCTACTGGCTGCTGATGTATAATTCTTCCTATACATCACAGAACTCCACGTGCCAATGTGTTACTAAGGAGCTTTTCATCCACAGCAACAAAGGAGTTGGGTCTTTAGTTTTCTTTTATCACATTATATATGTTAAGTTGGGGTACATGGTGCTACCCCTAGAATGTCTAGAAGAGACTAAGAATGGTGTTAACTCTTTGAGTCTAAAAGTTGTGTTAATTCTTTAGCTACTTAATCTCATTCTCCACTGAAACCATCTGGGTCTGGAGATTTCCAAGGGAGAGCTTTTATGTTTAATTACAAATTCAATTTTCTGAATAGTAATGGGATATTTAAGTTAGCTGCTTCCTGCGGGTGGGGTAGGGGTAGACTCTGCCTGCCGAAGAATCAGCTCTGTGAAAGTTGTCAGAGCCATGTGTTCAGGTACCTGCAATTTTTTCTTGTGTGTGTGTGTGTGTGTGTGTGTGTGTGTGTGTGTGTGTTTTTCTTCTGGTGGCTACAGCCACAGCTTCTGGTTCTGGTAAATAGTCCCCGGTTTTTTACTGAAATGTCACTTTACATATCAACTAGTCTAAAAAAGCCTTCCTAGAAAGTTTCTGCAAAAATGTATTATTTTCCTGCCAGGAGCACATGGTCAGACACCACACATATATCCTTAATTATTAGGAAAGCCCAAAGCAGAACCTCAGTGAGACACACATTCCTGCCCATTAGGATAGCCACTGCCCAAAATCAGCAAGGCTTTATGGGGGTCCAGAGAAAGTTTATATAGATAGATAGATAGATAGATAGATAGATAGATAGATAGAGATAGAGATAGATGATATAGAGATAGAGATAGAGATAGAGATAGAGATAGAGATATAGATATAGATATAGATATAGATAGATATCAGCATGCTGTACACATTCATCCTCTTCTGGGGCCACTCAAATTATTCATCATGGCTGTTCCTTCTACTCACCTCCACATAAACATCTTCCAAAACACCCTACCTTCCCTGCTTGGTTCTCATCTTCCCTGGGATATGCATCTCTTCCCAGCTCCCTACGCACCAGGCATGTTCACATGGTCCAGGTCTTTTCCTGTCTGCTGTGATAAAACAACCCAGTAAAGGCAATAGGGCTTATTACCCCATATCCCTAAAAGGGAATAAAGGACTTATTTTAACTCATGCTTTGAGGTTCAGTCTACCATGGTAGAAGGGCCAAGGCAGGAAAAAATTCAAGTCAGTTGGTCACATTGCATCCACAATCTAGAGGAAGAAATGGGTGCCCCCTTCTTCATTATGCAGCCTGGGAAACAACTTCATGCTGGTTAGTTTTTGGTTTGATTTGGTTTGGTTTGGTTTGGTTTGGTGTTTGCTTTTCTTTGCTTTGCTTGACACGAGCTACAATAATCTAGGAAATGGGAAGCCCAAACTGATAAAAATCCGTCCACCAGATTAACCTACAGGCAAGGCTGTAGACTGTTCTTGATTGCTGATTGACCTGGGAGGGCCCAGCTTGCTGTGAGCAGTGATGCCTCTGGGCAAATGGTCCTGGGTTCTATAAGAAAGCAGGCTGAGCAAGCCATGAGGAATAAGCCAGTAAGCAGAGTTCCTCCATGGCCTCTGCTTCAGCTCCTGTCCCTAGATTCCTGCCTTGAAGTCCTGTCCCGGCTTCACTCAATGATTGACTGAGATTGGGATACATAAGCCAAATGAACCCATCACCCTCCAGGTTGATTTCTGTTGTGTTTTACCACAGTGATAGAAATCTGACTGTGACACCATTATGTGGCAACCAAAGGCATCATCCCCTTTAAGCTATAACCTTCCACCGCTTGTCCCCATAGATTCATGATCATGTTGTTACATAAAATGCGTTCTGTCCAATGTTGAAAGTCTCCGTAGTCAGGATCAAGGGCACCTAAAGAACTCCGCCCACGGAATGAACTCAGTGGGTCCTACCTAGGCTCTCTACATAAATGTTATGGCTGTGTAGCTCTGTGTTCTTGTGGGATTTTTAACAATGGGCTTGGGGGCTCTGGGTCTGTTGCCTGCCCTTGGGGCCCTTTTTCTTCACTGGGTTGCCTCATCCAGCCTTGATGTGAGACTACATACCTGGTCTTATTGTAGTTTGTTATGCTGAATTTGGATGCTGTCCCTGAAAGGCTTTCTTTTTTCTGAAGAAAGATGAAGGAAGTGAGTATCGAGGGGAAAAGGGAAACTACAGTTGGGGTGTAATATATGAGAGAAGAATAAGAAAAAATTTAAAAAAAAAGTCTTTGTAGTCTTTAACAGTTCCACCATTTTTTAAACGTTATTGATTCTTTGTGAATTTCATATCATGTATCCCAATTACACCTATCCCCCATCCCATCATAGACACACTTCACCCTTGAAACCTCCCCCTCTCCAAAATAAAAACACCCAAACAAACCACAACCACAACAACAACAAAAAGCATAGACAACATCTCCCCATGGGAGCTGTAGTGTGTCCCAGAGTGTCCCACAGTGTTTCCCTGTCTACACATTTTCATTTGCAAATGCTCATTGCAAGAAGTCAGTGGTCTGGTTCAAGATCTCTGGCTTCTGTAACATCGATAGTGGATTCTCACCTGGACTCCCCCCAGTTAGCCTGTCGTTGCCCTGTGTCATGGAGATCCTGCAGCTCTGGATCAGCAGGACTGGCCCTTTCAGGAGTCCCAGCCATTCTCAGATGACACAGATTTTGGGGTGGGCTCTGGATCTGGGCCCCGGTAGTATCTGAGCTGGTCAGAGCACTGGGCCTCCCTTATCCTCACCACCAGGGTGAGCTCTCCAGCACTGCTCTGACTAGGCCACCCCATGAGCTCTCCTGCTCCTGTGCTCTATGGGCCAGCTCTCCTGACTATCACAGGTGATGGGGGGCACCACTCTCACCCCACCCCACACCTACACCCACCCCCTACCCCTCCCACCTCCCCGCCTCCCCACCCCCCAACCCCCCCTACCCGCCCCCCCCCAGTCACCTCACAGCAGGAGAGACAGGGACATGGGCTCCCATGTTCTACTTTTCTTTCCCTCCTATCTGCCCACCACACACTTGCACACTGTGGTGGCTCCCACTGCAGAGAAACCCTGCCTCAAAAAAAAAAACAAAACCACTCTTCTAGACAGCAGCTTTCCAGGAGCAGGGAATCTTCTCCTTAGGCTTTCTTTCTTTAAATGAATTCGGAACTTCACGGATGCGGCTTCCAGGGAGTGGTGTTCCTGTTGTTCCGTGTAGGACAGATTTCTCTTCCGTGGTGCTGATCTCTTTAGCGATTAGAGCTTTCTTCCCAGCACCAGCTGAACATTCCTCTGTCTTTTCAAAATTTTCCTGTGACAAATTTGTCTATCACCTTAAATGTAACTTTATTTAGGTTCTCAAGATTCCGGCAGGATAAAAGCCAGATGCTTGGCCAAAATATGACACAAATGGCCCCAGGCCAGTTCCTGATAGAGTCCATGTTCCCCTCTGAAGGCTAATGCTCCAACCCGCCACTGCTTACATTTCTCTCAAGCTCTTTTCTCATTCTCTTTTCTTTCAAGCTCCCACCAGAACAGCTCACTAATCATCTCTATATCCAACTCTTCCACATCCCAGTCACAAAACAGTACCAAGAGCCTAAGAACCACATGGTCGGTTTCATCACAGCAACAGCCCCACTTGTCAACACTAGTTACTGTCTTGATTACTCCTCTGTTGCTACGATAAAATACTCTAACAAAAGTAATGTGAGGGAGACGGGGTGTGTTCTGTCTCACAGTTAAAGACACAGCTCATCTTGAAGCAGGGGTTTATAGCAGCTACTCACACTGTATCCACATTCAGGGAACAGGAGGGTTGAATGCTACAGTGCTTTCAGCTCATATCCCTTTCTCCATCTACACATTCCAAGATCCTATCTAGAGTGTAGTTCGATCCACAGTTAAGATGGGCCTTCTCACATCAGCTAACCTAGTTAAGATAACCCTTGCCCAGAGAGGCCTGTCTCTGAACTGATGCTATGTTCTGTCATGTTGACACTTAACATTATTCAGCACCGTGTGGTCTCCACTTGCCTCTCAGAAAGCACCTCCTGGATGTACTGTTTGTAAGTGCCAAACTAGCCCAGATACTATGTGCCATGCCAATGTGGTCTAGTCTCTCCTATTGGACACTCTTGTCACCTTGTCCCTCCAGTTAATCTCTGTCTTGTACAATGTATCCTTCATCCAAGACACTCTTACATGGGATCTGGTCTCTTCACCTCTCGTAGCTCCAGCCACCATTTAGCGGGCCTCCAACCTGCATCCTCACTAGCCCTTACTATCTGTTTATCCTCAGCTTTGAGGGCCATCAGCTGTGTCCCCTATATCTAGCCTTTGTTTTATGAGCCTGACCTGTCATCCTTGCTCCATCCATCTCTGCAACCTCCTTTTCCTCCACAATCCAACCTTGTTGGCAGGGTGTGGTTTCTCCTGGGGCTCTCCCGAATCATCTTGTGGCCTTACCTACACAGCCTGGTCTGTCCTCACATTTCTGCCTATGCTTCTTCATGGACCTACCTTTTCTGGCCTTGCTCTCTCCTTGGTCCTGGTCTGTAATCAACTCTTCACCCGTGTCTCTTTAACAGTCTCCATTCCTGATCTCACCTCTCCAACCCCTTCAGCTTTTTGCTGGGGCCATGTTTTTCTATCATGCCTCAAACTTGTCTGTTTTTCTGCATGGTCCTTTCAGCTCCAGCCCCTTTGGGCTGCCATCTTTTTTGAGCTTCCCCCTAGGTACACAGAAACTCTGAAAGGTCCTAGATGTGGCTGCCCCTTTTCCAAACCCTCCCACCCATACCCCATTTCAACATCAGTCTTACTCACTGCGGTTTTGGAATTCAGTTCTAAACCTGTCACATGACGTGCAGGATTATCTGCTTTATTTAAGTATAGATCAGGAAAGAAAGATAAGAAGTTGAAAAACAAGAGCCAACAAGCTTGGAGTCTGAATGTTAATTTTCAGTGAAACAGACTTGTGTGGAATTGCCCAGCGCTGCTGTTCCTTTCATTGTGGGAGCCCGTGCTGAGTCCTTCATGTATGCAGCTTGCTTCCCCACCCCCATGCTGTTTCCCTTAATTTCTTAGAGGATGTTCTCATTTAATATTTGCATGCTTCTGGAGAACCGCATCTGAAATAATGAGATAAAGAAAATTAGCTTCACAGAAGTGGCACTGGGAAATGGCTCTCTCATTCTTTGAGTCAAAAAGCAGAAAGCATTTCAGGCTCGGAAAAGCACTTAGACGCAATGGCCTACATGTTTTAAAGGATATTTTTAAAGCAGGCTGTTAGGAAACTGAGATGCTTTTCTTTGAAAGAAAGAAAGAAAGAAAGAAAGAAAGAAAGAAAGAAAGAAAGAAAGAAAGGAAAGTAATCCTCCTCCTGTGGACACAGAAATGGTTCAGCCGCGGACTCCAGGATTTACTGCCCAGTAAGAGCAACCCAAACTACCCACAGCCAAAACTGCCATACCTTATATGTGAGAAAAATGTTCATATTTTAAATTTAATCATTTTATTTTTATTTATATGAGTGTTTCACTCATCTGTATATGTATGCACCACATGCTCGCCTGGTTCCACAGAGGCCACACTGAGGACTGTGAGTCATCAGGTTGGGGCAGGGACTCAAATGTTGATCCTCTAGAAGACTAAGCAACGCTCCTAACTATGGAGCTACCTCTCCAGGCCCTGCAGAAGAATTTCTATAACCCTATTTTATTTCATTTTTGCTGCTAAGGATAGAATCTTCAGTCTTGCACATTCTAGCCCAGGGCTCTGCCACTGATCTACAACCCCAGGTCCTAATTTTGCATTAATTTTGAAATAACATTGCCTAACAAAGGGCTGAGGAGGCATCTCAGCAGGTAACCCACTGCACAGGAATGAGGGCCTGAGTTCAGATCTCAACGTGGTCATAAAAAACCAAGTATAGCCAGGAACACACCTGGAACCCCACCGCTATGGAGGGTGGAGAAAGATTATCAGGATTTGCTGGCCACTATCCAGCCCATCTCTGGGTTGAATTGGAGACCCTGTCTCAAACTCAGACAGAGAGTAATATAATGCACCCCCCCATCTTCTACAAGCATGCACACGTGTGGTCACACACCTACATGAATAAACATCCTACATGAATATGACACATACACACACACATATACATATGTGCCCCCAAGAACAATTGGAAGGCACTAAGTCAGACCTACTCTTCTCTTTAGGATTATATTTAATGAAGCAGCTCCTGAAGAGACATGAAGTGTCACGTTACTTTGCAGCATTTTAAAATGCACACCATAAAAACGAAAGTAAAATTTAAACAGTATGGATAGGTGAGCTATTGGCTTCACACGGCTTGTTTATAGAAGGAAATTTTCCTCCAGGGGTGCTTGGGTTACATCTGCTAAGCCAAGGACAAGGAGAGTATTACACAGGGGACTAAGGAGATGGCTTAGTCCATAACATGATTGCCTCCTAGACAGGAGACATAAGTTTGATCCTCCGAACCCACACAAAAAGCCAAGCTCTCAGTTATAACTCCAACACTGGAGAAGTGAGGCAGGAAAACAACTGGGGCTTACCAGTCAGCCAGCCTAGCCTAGTTGGTGAGCTCCAGGACAGTGAGAGACCCTGCCTCAAAGAAAACAAATTGCATTCCTAAAAATGACAATAAAGGTTCTCCTCTGACCTACACACACACACACACACACACACACACACACATACACACACACACACACACACACACACACACACACACACACAGGTGTGGAGGAAGCATGAATTTGAAGAAGATGGATCTACATAGTATATACAAAGAAAATATTGTCTGGTTTATATTCATGAGAAACAGGGCAGAACCACCATTGGGACATATCCTTTCCATAGATCATTCAGTCCCTTGGTGCTGGCTGGCTGTATGCCAATTTGGCCTAAGCTGGAGTCACTTTTGAAGAGGGAACCTCGATTGAGAAAAAGACTCCTACCAGCTGGTCCTGCCCTGGCTTCCCTGGATGATGGACTACAAGCTATAAGAGGAATCAAACCCTTTCCCTCTCTGAGTTGCTTTTGGTCCTGATACTTACTACAGTAATAAATGTGGAAAGCATTTTTGGCACCTCTGGTCAGTTGGTGGCAGAGAAATATTAATTTCTCAGGACACCTTGAAGCTGATCATAGGCAGGAAACTGGCTTCTGTACTGCACCCTGTAAGGGCTAGAATTAAGCACATTTGCATCTGAAGTTCAGAGCAAAAACACTTAGGGCTGAAGCCCAGGAAAGTATATTTGCATTTGAAGCTCCAAGAATGTAGCTCTGGACAGGGCAGATTCAGTGGATGTAGGCTCAGCAGTCTCTTTGTCTTTTGAGACCCCCTTTTGTCCCCGATCTTCACACCTGGCCTCCAGAAAGATGTTTACAGAATCTTTGATTGTTAACTTGCTTGTTCCCTGTCTTAGAACCGATGTAATCTTTCTGCGTGTAATTAATGTGGTTTAAAACAAAAATAATAAACTAGGCTTCAGCTTTGGCCATGAGGCTTAGGCCTCAAGTCGGGCAGAAGTCATGCTGCAGCTTTAACTAACTTGTCTTTTTTCTTTCAATCCTCGCTCTGGCTCTGGGGGACCCAAGTTGTTTGCCCAAGCTGGTCCCGGACAATAAAACCCTAAGACATCCTACGACTGGAGGACTGACCAGAGGAGAGAAACGTAAAGAATGCTTATGCGTCACAAACACAAAGGGTCTGTTACAAATCAAGGTTCTATTTGTGAGACTGTCTTAAAAAGAAAAAACAACCCCCCCCCAAAAGAAAACCTCTTTAAAGAAACAGTTTGAAGGACATAGTAACATAACAAGAACCTGCCCTCCCCACAACAAAAAAAAAAAAAAGATAACCAGAGTTTTTTGGGCAAAACCAACACAGCAGACTCAGCCACCTCCCCTAAGGCACCAATTAAAGAGATGCATAATGGTGAAAACCAGAAAAAGACTTGTTCAACCCTGTCTTACTGGGAAGAAGGACAGATAAAGGGTCCCGTGACTTTAATCCCAGCTTCCAGGAGCTGACTTCAGCTTTAGGCTTATGTAAAGAAGCAGTTCAGGCAGTAGTGAAAGGTACAAACATGAAGCTCCCTGATAGACCTGCACCTCACCAGTTCGTCCCTGATGGACCTGAACCTTATCAGTCCATCCCTGGCAGACCTTCACTTTACTGGTTTACCCCTGATAGACCTGCACCTCGCTGGTTTATCCCTGGCAGACCTGCATCTCACTGGTCCATCCCTGGCAGACCTGCATCTCACTGGTCCATCCCTGGCAGACCTGCATCTCACTGGTCCATCCCTGGCAGACCTGCATCTCACTGGTCCATCCTCTCTCAGCACTGCTCCTAAAAGATGGCCTGAAAATGTGGGTGAGGAAATAGACTGGCTCTGGATGTAATTATTTCAAATCAAAGGTGCCTCTTGGCCCTCACTGACAAGTGAACGTGAGGGGAGCCCATCCTGTGTGTCTGTGCCATCCCATAAATCCAAGGTGAATCAAGAGGAAAGGTTGAGGACAATTAATTATCTCTGTGGCTTTAGCCAAACAAAAAGAGACAGACACAGAATGAAAACAGATACCAGCCTTTCATGTGGTCTCTGTTGTCTCTTAGATCCAAGTGAGAAATCAATGCCTTTTAGTAAAAGTGGTCCCTAGTCTTTCTTTTGGCTGTGATAAACACTATGTCTATCTTAGATAGGGTTTCTAATGCTCTGATAAACATTATGACCAAAAGAAAGTGGGGAAAAAGGATTTATCTCAGATCACATGTGCTGATCACAGTCCACCATGAAGGGAAATCAGGGCAGGAACTCCAGCCAGAAATTTTGAGGCAGGAACTGAAGCAAAGGCTACAGAGAAGTGCTGTTTACTAGTTTGTTCTCCATGGCTTACTCAGCTTGCTTTCTTATACCATCTAGGTAGTCACCATTCATGGATGGCACTACCCTCAGTGTGGTAGTTTGAATATGCTTGGCCCAGGGAGTGGCACTATTAGGAGGTGTGACCTTGTTGCAGTAGATGTGGTCTTGTTGGAGAAAATGTGTCACTGTGGACTTTAAGACCCTCATCCTAGCTCCCTGGAAGCCAGTCTTCTCCTGTTTGCCTTCAAAACAAGATGTAGAACTCTCTTCTTTTCTTCCACCATGCCTGCCTGGATGCTGCCATTCTCCCACCTTAATGATAATGGACTGAACTTCTGAACCTGTAAGCCAGCCCCAGTTAAATGTCCTTATAAGAGTTGCCTTAGAGACTAGAGGCCCCAGGGAGTGGAGAGGTCTTGTGGTGTGGGGACATCCTCATGGAAACAGGGAGGGGGGGTAGGAGGTATGGGATGTGGAACAGTCAGAGGGTGAGCCAGGAGGGGAATCAAATCTGAAATGAAAAAAAAATTAAATTAAATGTTTTTTAAAAAGAGTTGCCTTAGTCATAGTGTCTGTTCACAGCAATAAACCCTAACCAATACTCAGTGAGCTGAGCACTCCACAGGAACACTGCTTACTGGCATGTTCTCAGGCTTATGTTCTGCTACCTTTCTGATCCAAGACCCAGGGATGGCATTGCTCAAAGAGGGGCTTTGTCTTCCTCCACAGTCATGGCCACGGGCCAATGTGATGAGGGCATTTCTTCAACTGGAGTTCTATCATCCCAGAGGTCTCTAATTTGTGTCAAGTTGACAAAACTAATAAACACAAGCAACCTCCAAATTCCTGTCTCAGAAGGATGCTAGGACGGCATCATGGGGCCTCAAGTTAACACCATCCAACAGAGTAATCCTTTGCTGAAGGAAGAATGTCATAAAACCACAGGACAGAAAGACGGTTCATCACTTGCCTCCAAGGGATGAACCCACCAACTCCAAGTCCCCTTGGCCTGTGCTCTGTTCCATCCAGATGGGAAGCCTCTAGGACAGTGTGAGAGTTGAGCGCAAGACAGTAGATGACAAGAAGAGAGATGTGTTCATCAGTCTGTCACAGGCAATCAGTCTGTCTGATGAAGAACTAGTCTACCCCGAAATAGGGTAAGTTGCTTAAAGAAAGGAGGCCCTGTTAAACTAAAAGACATCCAGACAAGAGTTGGATCCAGCCAGGGCCAACTTTATAGTGACCTAAAGGGGCTAGAAAGTGGGGGCATTGGGAGGTGCTGATATATCCTCCACATGCCTTCCAGACACTCAACCCTCAAACCCTCAGTAATATTCAACAAAATAGAATATGTGATCAGTCCCAAGAGGGAACATGTGCGAAAATGGCTAACAGCTCTTGAGGCCAATCTGGCCTCCAAAAGGTCAGGGAGTGGGTCCCCAAGCACAGAGGCCTGTTGAGTCACACCAGGCCAGGCAACAGAACTTACTGGCATGCTTTGTAAGATCCCCCATGTCTGGGTCACTGTGACCCAAGGAAGAACCCATCCTGCTGTAACAAATTTTCTTAAAGGCACAAGCCATCTTCTTTCTGCAAAATACAGAAACGAGTGCTTTTGATCTTTGCTTCGAGGGATCCAGTATTAACCAGACTTAGCTCAGAAGGTGGCAGACCAGGCAATGTTCAACTTTGTTTCCTTTTGGGGATGGATGTTTGGTTCCTCCTGGGCCAGGGCCCTAAAATATCTTGCTGCACAACCCTTAGGAGTCCCCTCGACCACCACACTCTTCCCTGTTCTGAGGAGCTCTGAGATCCCTGGTATCTCAAGATCTGATCTCTGGGAATCTTGCTATAGCCTCCAGAAATGCCATGAGGTATCAGACACTAGCATAAGCTAATACTAGGAAGTCTTTCTTAGCCAACTGGTGACTACACTCGGTGTTCAGAACCTAAGCATAGTTTAAACCCTTTTGCAGGATGGGCTTTTAAACACAAAAATATGTCCTAGGTTGAAGATGCTTCAGTTAGCAAGACTGAAAGCTGAATGACAGAAGGCAGAAAGCAAGGTTACAGTTAGGGACTTTCCCAGAACTCAGGACTTCAAAGGACTGGGTCTTTATTCTCATTCTGACAGGTGATGCTGTCTGTGTGCCTAAATGGTGCTTCCATCATGGCATCAACGGTGCTGAAGTCTGGGGGCCTGTTACAAAATGTATAGTACCTTTTTATCATGACTGGGAGTGCATAACCCAGAACTTCTTAGGTGACCAAGAACCTGTGACTAGATAGCCCAGGGACCTAGGGCAAAACCAAATACGACTGTTCTACCAAAAGAACTTAGGAATAAGAGACTCCTTATGACATTCTGCTATCCATCATGCATGGAAAGCCATCATCAGAGAAGCTTCCTCGTGCTGCAAATGAGAACAGATACAGAGACCCACAGGCAGACAGCACACAGGGAGTGGGCGACCTTGGAACACTCAACCCTATATGGAGTGCCTCCATCAAATCCCTCCCCTCGGGGACCAGGAAACCCTGTGGAAGAGGAAGCTGACAAAGTGTAAGAGACAGAGGGGATAGAGGACACTAAGAAAACAAAGCTCCACAAATTAACAGGATCTACACACATACGAATGCGCAGAGCCCGAGGCAGCATATACAGGACCTGGGTCTATGCCAGATAGGATCCCAGAGCTGAAAGGAGAAGTAGGCACATGGCCCCCTACCCTAATGCAAAATCAATCTCCAGTTGATGGCTACTTAGCAAATGAAAATTTCATTTCTCCCAAGGGAGTCTCCCTGGGGAAACAAACTACTCTTAAGGGCAGGCTGCATGCCCAGATATAGATGGCAAGTGGAAAATCAACTCAGCAACATCTTTGGATGGTCCTTGTCTCATAGTGTCCTACCAGGGCATTTTTATCTTATTTTTATTTTATTTTATTTTATTTGTATGTTTCCTCTCTTTGTACCCTACAGGTCCTTTGGGTATGTATTATGGCTTTAGGTTCTGTGTTTTGATGGGATTCTTGAGTATGCCACAGAGTGGGTCTCTGCATCCATGTTTCTTGTGTCTTTTCTTGGGATTTTATCTTCTGTTTGTTTTGTCTTATTCTGATGTGTTTTTGTTTTGTCTTAATGTATTGTATTATATTATAAATCTCTTAGGAGCCTGTTTGTTTTCTAGTGAGAGACAGAAAGGAGTTGGTCTGCATGGGAGTTGAGATGAGGAGGAACTGAGAGGGAGGGGAAACCACAATCAGAATATATTACACGTTAACAAAAACCAATTTTCAATAAAAGAATAATCTGAAAAGATGCCTTTGTGTTTGACTGTCTGTCTGTCTGTCTGTCTGTCTGTTCAACATAGGTTTCATGTAGCCCAGCCTTGCCTGGAGTTTATCATGGAGCCAAGGATGGCCTTGAACTTCTGATTCTCCTGCTTTTACCTGAATACAGGGATTACAGATATGCATCACCACACCAAGTTCATGTGGTGCCAGAAACTAAATTTAGGGTTTCATGCATCCTAGACTGGATATATCCCAACCCCTGAGAAGGTTACTGGTGGTTCATTGGTGGTTTTTTTAAGACATAAAATCAAGCTGAGAATACAGTACAGTACCTAACACTTGCCTACCATGCACAAGACCGTGGGTTTGCTCCCTCTTACTGAAACACACTGATTAAGTACACAAAGTGAGGCCGTGTGATGAGACACACCTACAGTCCCTGCAGGTGGAAGCCCGAGGCAGAAACACCATGAGTTTGAGACCAACATGTTTCAGGATAGTCTGGGTTGTAGGTGAGATCCTGTCTCAAACCTCAAAGTAAAATAAAATTCCTGGGGATATAGCACTTGCTTAGAATGTATAGTATATAGATGATAGATATATGGATGGATGGATGGACGGACAGACAGACAGATGTTCACAATGATTAGCTCAAGCCTTTCTTCTGACAGCAGCGATGAGACTCCAGATGAGTGGACTCAGTTTCTTTCCTGTTTTGAGTTATATAAAAGTGCTACTGTTGGTCTCACTTGGTGCTGTGTGTGCTAGTCTCCCCTTTGTCTTGTTCTGCTAGGTATTATAGGCTGCTCAGGCTCTACTGAATGTCACTTTCTGGCTTGAGAGGGGGGGGCAGCTGCACAGCAGCCACCAGCTTAGGCATGTCCCTTAATTCGGCATGGATTCTCCAAAAATGCCATCCTAGTAACTGACTCACCTCTTCTGGGATCTAGAGACAAGAGCTCTCTCACATCTGAAATTTTCTTGAAAGTCCCCTCCAGACTGTTTGTCCATACTGTGTCTAGCTCTCCCAAGACTGGAAAAAACTCATGAGAACTGTTAGAACCTTGTTAAACTGTTTTTCTCCACTATGGCCTCCACAGAGTTGTTAGGCACTGTCTGAGAATTGTTTCCCAGCTGCCACAGCATGAATTCGGGCCTCTCTTATTTCTTACTTGTGGAGATTTTGTTCGTGCTATGCAGCTGTCAGAGGATTAGAGGAGAAAAATCTGAGTTCATCACAACTCTTAGTTGATTGGAGATGCCATCGTTCGTTCATTTGTTTGTTTGTTTGTTTTTGATCAAGCGATAGGTTTAATCAGAGGAAATTATCAGAAATTCAGGAGCGGCATATGTTAATCCAATAAATGCTGTCTTTGACTGGACAGTCCAAGGTTACCCCGTGACTTCCAATGTTCACATGGGGTCTGTGAATGAGAGACAAGTAGCAGAGACCTTGGAAGCCACCTGGCCTGTTCCATCCTAGCTGACACAGAACTCCTGAGAAAGAAGAATCTGACCCCACCCACTTCAAATCATACTTGCTTCCCTTTAAGAAAGGAACAGCAGGCCATTCACGGTCATGGCAGCATAGCTTCCACTGTCCCAGACCACTCCAGACTTGAACACAGACCTTCCCAGCTATGGGAATCTCACGCCTCAGGACAAGCAGCCTCTCTCTGTCTGCCTGCACAGCCCCTTAGAAGCCCTTGAGTAAGTCCTATTTTCAGGTTCAGCTACACTTCACAGATACATGCCAATCATCAATGAGGTGCAATTTGGTCTGGGAATGTTACAGTGATCAGTACAAGAAGGACACCAAGGGAAATGCAAATCAAAACAACCCTGAGATTTCACCTCACACCAGTCAGAATGGTTAAGGTCAAAAACTCAGGTGACAGCAGATACTGGTGAGGATGTGGAGAAAGAGGAACACTCCTTCATTGTTGGTGGGATTGCAGGCTGGTACAACCACTCTGGAAATCAGTCTGGTGGTTCCTCAAAAAATTGGACATAGTAACCTGAGGACCCAGCTATACCATTCCTGGGAATATACCCAAAAGATGTTCCAACATATAACAAGGACACTTGCTCCACAGCCTTATTTATAATAGCCAGAAGCTGGAAAGAACCCAGATGTCCTTCAACAGAGGAATGGATACAGAATACGTGGTACATTTACACAGCAGAGCATTACTCAGCTATTAAAAACAATGACTTCATAAAATTCTTAGTCAAATGGATGGAACTAGAAAATATCTGAGTGAGGTTACCCAATCACAGAAAAACACATATGGTATGCACTTACTGATAAATGGATATTATCCCAAAAGCTCAGAATACCCAAGATACAATTCACAGACCACATGAAGCTCAAGAAGAAGGAAGACCAAAGTGTAGATGCTTCAGTTCTTCTTAGAAAGGGGAACAAAGTATTCAAAGGAGAAAATACGAAGACAAAGTTTGGAGCAGAGACTGGAGGAAAGACCATCCAGAGACTGCCCCACCTGGGGATCCATCTCATATACAGCCACCAAACCCAGAAAATATTATGGATGCCAAAAAGTGTTTGTTGACATGAGTCTGATATAACTGTCTTCTGAGAGGCTCAGCCAGAACCTGACAAATACAGAGGTGGATGCTCCCAGCCAACCACTGAACTGAGAATGGGGTCCCCAATGAAGGAGTTAGAGAAAGGTCTGAAGGAGCTAAAAGGGTTTGCAACTCCATAAGAACAGCAATATTAGCCAGCCAGACCTCCCAGAGCTCCCGGGACTAAACCACCAGCCAAAAAGTACATGTGGATGAACCCATGGCCCAGCTGCATAAGTACCGGAGGATGGCCTTGTCGGGCATCAATGGGAGGAGAAGCTCTTGGTCCTGTCAAGGCTCAATGCCCCAGTATAGGGGAAAGTCAAGGCAGGAAGATGGGATGGGTGGGTGGATAGGGGAGCACCCTCATAGAATCAGGGGGAGGGGGAGAGGTTAGGGGGTTACTGGAGGGGAAACTGGGAAAGAGGATAACATTTGAAATGTAAATTTAAAAATATCCAATAAAAGAAGGGAGGAAAAAAAGAAGGATGCCAAGGATCTGAGTTTTCTTAGAAGCCAGTGTGTTTGACTAAGCTAAAATCAAGATTTTTTAAAATGGTCTCTTCCAGTGTTGGGCTTTAGAATCAGGTCTCTCAGAAACCACCAGTCTCCTCCTCGGCCTGCTCCCCAAGCCTTGACCATCTTTGCAGAGACCTCCATTCAGCGTATAAACGAGGGCACAGTGAAAGCACCGAACTGGTCCACTCCCTAGGTACAAAGAAAGGTTACTGGGGATCAAACTGGGGAGGGAGCAAAATAGTGGGAAAGTAGATCTTACTTCTGACAGTCAGCAGGTTGCCGTCTTTCAGTTGATACAGGCTGTTTGGTTTGACCAAGAACCAGCGGCCCTGACCTGAGTAGTTAACCTTTAGGGTCAGACTAAGAGAGGTCCTGGTAAACCAAAAGGCACCTTACAAGATTCCGAAGGAATGCCGAATTTAGGCTTCTGTTTATTGTTTATCTGATAACAATTCTTCTGTTTATCTGGTATTTAGGACATTGTCACCAGCACTGCCAGATGGGAGACCGACCCCTCTGGATCTAACAAGGTAAAGCCAGGATTCTTTTATATTGAATTTTTTTTCATATAACTTGATGTTTTTCCTCCCCCCAAGTCTTCCCAGTTCCTCTCCACCTCCCTATCCACCTAACTTTATGTTCTCTTTCTATCTTTCTTAAGAAAAAGAAAAAGAAGGAAGTGTTCTGTAACGGTTGCCTGCGGCTGAGTGGGGAGTTCTCCAGTGTCACCCCTTCCCAGGTCTGGACTCAGCATGGCTGCTCTACTTGTACAGTGTGGAGAGTCTTCGGTCATGGACCCCCTCCTGCCCCTGGGTCACCTCTTGGTGATGCTCCTGGCCTTCTCGTTCCGGCTGGGGACACTTCCAAGTGCAAAGGTGCACTCGCTTCTTGGTGGCTGCCTTCTGCTGCACCTGTAGCCCTGGCTGATCTCCAGAACAAGGGTGCCATCACTGTGTAAAGTGTAGATTGCTACACAGTGAAGAGGCGTGGGCGCTGTTTTGTCCACTGTAAGACCAACCCCAAGAGCAAACAGCAGCAAACTTAAGCCGCTTTACCCCACATCCTAGCCCAGTTCTATCAAATCTGATCAGACCAGAGTTGCAGAGAAAGGAGGACTCTTACTGTTCCTATAGCCGTGTGTAAGAAGCAGGAATACAGAGCTAGCTTTACCTCTTGAGACAAGGTCTGGCTCCTTAACCTTGGCTGGCCTGAAACTTGCAGAGGCCCTCCTGCCTCAGCTTCTCTGGCATTTGTTATTGAATGCAGCAGGATGCAAGTGCTGTAAGAGGCTGCCTGAGCCGAAAGGCTCCTGTGGGAAGTACAACAGTCCCAGGTTAAGAATACACGATGTTCTTGTAGAGCAACCTCTACTCAGGGAGAGCCTCGTTTACATAGAAATGTCTTTTGGACACCAATTTAAAAATGTTTCACTGTGAGAGAGAGAGAGAGAGAGAGAGAGAGAGAGAGAGAGAGAGAGAGAGCAAAGACATAAAAGCAAAATAAAGAAGCAAAAGAACAATAAGACCAAAAATGAAAGAAAGGAAAAAGGGGAAAAATAAAGGAACAAAAGCTAAAACAAAACAAAATGAAGCATCCAGTCCACATAAATACCACTGAGCTCACTTTTTTATTAGCCAAATACTCCTCAACACGGAGCCTGCCCTGTGGTGTGGTTGATCGAACCAGCAAGACTGTGAATCCCAAAGATGGAGAAGGACCACTGACCCAAATCATCATGGCCAAATTAATAAAGCAACCAACTAATTAAAGCAACAGTGTACGGGCTGCCCGCCTCTAAGATGAGGCTCGAGGTCAGTTGGACATGAGGAAGACAAGGTTTTGTAGTTCATTTCCCTCCTTGTCCAGATGAGGTAAGAATAGTGATGAGCCCAGTGTCATCTGACTGCAGGAGCCAACTGAGGACTCATGAGCATGGGTACCCGGCTTTAGCAGTATCAATCCAAACAAGTAAGTTTTCAGTGCCAAGTGATGAGAAGGGGATTGGAGACATGGCGGTGCAGTCCTCCTGAACTGACCCTGTATCCATCTTCTCTACAGATGTTAAGGTGCCGCTGAGAAAGCTACCTCAAACCTTGTCTCTCCAGATAAGTGCCAGACACTCCTCCCTCCATTAATCTTACTGAAATGGGAGGAAGACCAATTACCTAATTAGTGGAATAACCACAAAGAAGGGAAACACTCCAATATATAAATGCTCCGTTGACATTTGAAAGGCCACTTAGCAACATTAACAGGGAAAGAAATTTCATTTTCCTGAATACTGATCATCCGCAAGTTAATGCAGAAATAAGGGAAATGTCTCCTGCTAGCTACCCACTGTGGGGAATGTGTAGGTGTTCATGAATCTTAATGATGGCAATGAAAATTACAGATGAATCTGATTTCATCCATATGGGATTCAACCAGCACATTTGAAGGACCCTGCGGCTTGCTTGCTTTCTCACTCCGTCTAGAGGGGCACAAAGACTCCAAAGTCATTTGAAAGATTCAAGTGTTACTGGCACATTATGAAAATGTCATTGTCTTCTCTCTAGCTGCCTCATACTTAGAAGTCCATCCACTTTCTCTCTCCCACAGAATGTGTGGCATGGCAGGAAATAGAGCTTTGCAGCCAACCTGAACTCACCAGAATGTTAGTCAGTTACCACAGCCATACAGAAGACACTGGCCTTGAGGGGTAAGTGGGTGCAGAAACCCCTGACCCTGTTATGTCAAAGTTATAACTTATATGTATGATAAATTTATTGGCTCTGACTGAACTGTTTCCATGAACGGCTCTCAGGGAAGGATAGTGCCCCTCAGTGGGAAGGCTCCTGAGTGGAGAGACGGGCTTGTCTTCAAATCCTAATGTAGGTCTCTTGTCTCTGCTGGTCTGCTGGAGAGATGCCCCACAGAGTGTGTGGGCTGACACCGGGAAGCATCTCTCACTGCGGGATGGGAGTAAGTCTCCATTCATTCATCCATCTGGGTTCCTGTTGGGTCAGGGAGGCTCTGGAACAGGCCTGAGCTCTAGTACAAAGAGTGCTTGGCTCCCACGGAGTGTTGGCCACGCTGCAGGGTGTGCTTGGTGCCCGCCTGTTCCTGTGCTGGGATGAGCGCTGAGAAGTCAGTCTCTACCCGCCTGTTCCTGCCACCACTTCCCCATATCCACAAGCCAGACAGCATCGTGACAATAGGTAGATCTTTAGAGTTGTCCTGTGTGTACCCGTGGCTCAGCCTTTGCATGTCATCAGTGACTCGTTCCTGATAAGCACAGTGGAAGTGACAGTGAGTGGCTTTGGTGGTCATTGGTCTCCATGTTGTTCCTGGCTTGTGTGCGTTGTACATAGTGTTGGGTTTTGTGGTCAGTTTCTTCTGTGTCATGAACTTAAGCAACATTCTTTTCCTCTCTTTCTTCTAGCTCTTTTCTCCTCCCACTAACCTCCTCTATCCTCCATGTGTGTGTGTGTGTGTGTGTGTGTGTGTGTGTGTATGTGTGTGTGTGTGTGTGTGTGAAGATACCCACAAAGGACAGAGCATTTTTTCAGATGCCCTAGGGCTGTGAGCCTTGCAACATGGGTTGTGGTAACCAAACTGAAATCTTTTAGAACTACAGAAATACTGAGCCGTTTCTCCACCCCAGCCCCCACTAAAGTTGGTTTTGCTAGTGCACCATGGTTGTGAAGAAGTTATCATGTGTGAGGAAAGGATGAATAGAATGCACTATGCTAATTTTGGAACTTCTTATAAAAATACCATTATAATTTTTTTTTAAAAAACACTGATTGCTAACTATAGCCATAGTCTGTCTGTTGGATTTCTCAAACTGTCACTAAAACCTTACAACCCTCTGCTGAGCCCTTCTCCTCTCACTTACCTCCCACATTTGACAATGACCATTCCGTTCTGCTGCTACGAGCTCAATTTACTTCGCTTCCCCCTCGAGGCTGCCATGATGCAAACGTGTCTCTCCCTGCATGTAACTTACTTCACTTAGCACAATACCCCCCAGGTTGATTCAGATTGTGACATGTGACAAGATCTCCCTCTTTTTCAAGTCTAAGCCAGATGTGGTGGCTCATACCTGTAATCCCCGTGCTCAGAAGGCTGAGGAAGGACACATTTACTGGATCTGTTTCTATGGTGCTGAACCAGTAACTTGGCAACTGACAGAAGTTCTTGGAAACCTTCCTGAAGCGAGTGCACACCTACATACATAGTGTGAAGTGAGTCCAAATCTGGAGCACACCTGCGTGCATAGTGTGAAGTGAGTCCAAATCTGGTACACACCTACATGCATAGTGTGAAGTGAGTCCAAATCTGGTGCACACCTGCGTGCATAGTGTGAAGTGAGTCCAAATCTGGTGCACACCTATATGCATAGTGTGAAGTGAGTCCAAATCTGGTGCACACCTATATGTAGAGTGTGAAGTGAGTGCTCCTGCCACAGTGCTCCTGCCACAATGCTCCTGACACAGTGATCCTGACAAAGTGCTCCTACCACAGTGCCCCTTTTACTATGCTCCTACCACAGTGCTCCTGCCACAGTGCTCCTGACACTGTGCTCCTGCCACAGTGCTCCTGACACTGTGCTCCTGCCACAGTGCTCCTGACACTGTGCTCCTGCTGCTGTGCTCCTGTCACAGTGCTCCTGACACAGTGCTCCTGCCACTGTGCTCCTGACACAGTGCTCCTGACACAGTGCTCCTGTCACAGTGTTCCTGCTGCTGTGCTCCTGCTGCTGTGCTCCTGCTGCTGTGCTCCTGACACAGTGCTCCTGACACAGTGCTCCTGACACAGTGCTCCTGACACTGTGCTCCTGCCGCAGTGCTCCTGCTGCTGTGCTCCTGCTACAGTGCTACTGTCACAGGGCTCCTGCCACAGTGCTCCTGCTGCTGTGCTCCTGTCACAGTGCTCCTGTCACAGTGCTCCTGACACAGTGCTCCTGCCACAGTGCTCCTGACACAGTGCTCCTGACACTGTGCTCCTGACACAGTGCTCCTGACACAGTGCTCCTGCCACAGTACTCCTGCCACAGTGATCCTGACACTGTGCTCCTGCCACAGTGTTCCTGCTGCTGTGCTCCTGCCACAGTGCTCCTGTCACAGTGCTCCTGACACTGTGCTCCTGCCACAGTGCCCCTGCCAAAGTGCTCCTGACACAGTGCTTCTACCACGGTGCTCCTGCCACGGTGCTCCTGCCACGGTGCTCCTGACACAGTGCTCCTGACACAGTGCTCCTGACACAGTGCTCCTGACACAGTGCCCTTTTACTGTACTCCTGCCACAGTGCTCCTGCCACAATGCTCCTGACACAGTGATCCTAACAAAGTGCTCCTGACACAGTGCCCCTTTTACTGTGCTCCTACCACAGTGCTCCTGACACAGTGCTCCTGACACTGTGCTCCTGCCACAGTGCTCCTGACACAGTGCTCCTGCCACAGTGCTCCTGACACAGTGCTCCTGACACAGTGCTCCTGTCACAGTGTTCCTGCTGCTGTGCTCCTGCTGCTGTGCTCCTGTCACAGTGCTCCTGTCACAGTGCTCCTGCCACTGTGCTCCTGACACAGTGCTCCTGACACAGTGCTCCTGTCACAGTGTTCCTGCTGCTGTGCTCCTGCTGCTGTGCTCCTGTCACAGTGCTCCTGTCACAGTGCTCCTGACACAGTGCTCCTGCCACAGTGCTCCTGACACTGTGCTCCTGCCACAGTGCTCCTGACACTGTGCTCCTGCCGCAGTGCTCCTGCTGCTGTGCTCCTGCCACAGTGCTACTGTCACAGGGCTCCTGCCACAGTGCTCCTGCCACAGTGCTCCTGACACTGTGCTCCTGCCGCAGTGCTCCTGCTGCTGTGCTCCTGCCACAGTGCTACTGTCACAGGGCTCCTGCCACAGTGCTCCTGCCACAGTGCTCCTGCTGCTGTGCTCCTTTCACAGTGCTCCTGCCACAGTGCTCCTGACACAGTGCTCCTGACACAGTGCTCCTGACACTATGCTCCTGACACAGTGCTCCTGACACAGTGCTCCTGCCACAGTGCTTCTGCTGCTGTGCTCCTGTCACAGTGCTCCTGTCAGAGTGCTCCTGCTGCTGTGCTCCTGCCACAGTGCCCCTTTTACTGTGCTCCTACCACAGTGCTCCTGCCACAGTGCTCCTGACACTGTGCTCCTGCCACAGTGCTTCTGCTGCTGTGCTCCTGTCACAGTGCTCCTGTCAGAGTGCTCCTGCTGCTGTGCTCCTGACACAGTGCTCCTGCCACAGTGCTTCTGCTGCTGTGCTCCTTCCACAGTGCTCCTGTCACAGTGTTCCTGCTGCTGTGCTCCTGTCACAGTGCTCCTGACACAGTGCTCCTGCCACAGTGCTCCTGTCACAGTGCTCCTGCTGCTGTGCTCCTGTCACAGTGCTCCTGTCACAGTGTTCCTGCTGCTGTGCTCCTGTCACAGTGCTCCTGACACAGTGCTTCTGCCACAGTGCTCCTGTCACAGTGCTCCTGCTGCTGTGCTCCTGTCACAGTGCTCCCGACACAG
This sequence comes from Micromys minutus, assembly GCF_963924665.1. Taxonomy (NCBI): domain Eukaryota; kingdom Metazoa; phylum Chordata; class Mammalia; order Rodentia; family Muridae; genus Micromys; species Micromys minutus. Next base: position 31,332,982 of record NC_137969.1, on the reverse strand, counting down.
TGCTCCTGCCACAGTGCTCCTGTCACAGTGCTCCTGCTGCTGTGCTCCTGTCACAGTGCTCCTGCCATAGTGCTTTTGATACAGTGCTCCTGACACAGTGCTCCTGACACAGTGCTCCTGACACAGTGCTCCTGACACAGTGCTCCTGACACAGTGTTCCTGTTGCTGTGCTCCTGCCACAGTGCTCCTGCCACAGTGCTCCTGACACAGTGCTCCTGCCACAGTGCTCCTGACACAGTGCTCCTGCCACAGTGCTCTTGACACTGTGCTCCTGCCACAGTGCTCCTGCTGCTGTGCTCCTGCCACAGTGCTCCTGTCACAATGCTCCTGACACAGTGCTCCTGCCACAGTGCTCCTGACACGTGCTCCTGACACAGTGCTTTTGACACAGTGCTCCTGACACAGTGCTCCTGACACTGTGCTTCTGACACTGTGCTCCTGACACAGTGCTCCTGACACAGTGCTCCTGACACCACCACTTCCTCTCTTCGGACTGTGAACAAAATAAACCCATCTTCCTAATGGTGTCACAGCAAAAAGAGAAGTAACCAATTAGCTCGGGCCCTGCTACCTCTGCCTTCCCCCCGGGACACTAGGCTGGGATGCAGTGGGCAAACTGCACGCTAGTGTCCTTCTCAGCCCTGCAGCACAGTTCTGAGCTCCCAGACCCTGAGGAAGGACCTTCCGTAGGGCGAGGCCAGGATCCCTCCTGAGCAGCCTGCGGGCTGATTCGGAGCCATTCTCAGTGAGTCCTCCAGCTGGGTAACAGCAGAATCTTCCAAGGACACGGCTGGCCGGCACCGGATGGGCGAGTCCATTCTTACAAGAACGTTTTGCTATCTGGGTATTTTGTCCTCTGAGTGAATCAAGCAATACCCAATATTCGGGGCGGTAGGACACCTGCTCCCAGCCAGTGTCTGAGGCTGTGCTACATGACTAAGGAGATCCATGGTGATGCTAATTAATGACCACTGTACTAGATCCTGTGACAAGAGGCAGGCCCTGCATGGGATGCTGGGGCAGGAGGCAGGGCCTGTGTTGGATGCAGGGGGGAAAAGAGTCTCTACACTCTCAGAAATTACTTCCCAAGTACATTAAGATGTCAGTACTGGGGCTGGAGAGGTGGCTCCGTTAAGAGCATTCACTGGCTGCTGCTCTTCCAGAGATCCTGAGTTCAAGTCTCAGCACCCACGTGGCAGCTCACAACTGTCTGTAACTCCATTTCCATAGGAGCCGATACCTTCACACAGATAAATATGCAAGCAAAACGCCAATGCATATAAAATAAAAATAAGTATTTTTTTTAAATAATGTCAATATCGTGAAGTGTTCTAACGAAAAACTGGACAGAATTAGCAGCCAGAGTCTCACAGTGGGATGGATGTTGTGACAAGAGATACCCCGCCCACGCGTACCATCAGAAGCATACCCCAAGTTTGTTCTACTACTAGAGGAGATGGCAAAGGCATGGGGGTCATCAAACATCAGGGGCAGGCCTGTGTGGCTGGAATCCAGGCACCAGGTAGCCGGGTATCCATTCAGAGTGAGTTGGGCAGCCACAACCTGGCAAAACACGAAAGCTCAGAAGCGGGGAACGCTGCCTGAGCCAGGGACGTGTCCATGGAGGTGACGCACCGAGGTTGGATTCTGGGAATGTTTTGAAGATAGAGCCAAATACCTTCGACGAAAGGGGTGGTGCTGAGAGAAAGCAAGACGGGCAAGCAGGACTCCAGGAATTCTGTCCGCGGAAACCTAAACATCCGGAGCGCAGGGGAGGGTGCGTGGGTGCAGGACCAAAAGTTCCGTGAGGAGAGGGACAGGCAGAGTGATACACCACCCGCACCCCGCACGAATCAGGCTTGAAGGACTGGGGCTCCCTGTGTAGCAATGACAGCTTGTGGCACCCTGACTAGAGCTTAGGGAACGCGTGGAAAAGACAATGTGAGGACTGGGGTGGCCAGTGGGAGCGCAGCTGCCAACCCGAGTAACTCGTGACTCGAGCAACCTTCCTTAGGAAATGCTCCTTGCTGTCAGAGGAACAAAAAGGGCTGTCACGGTGCCCCAAATCCTGACAATTTTACCAAGAACCTTCTCTCTGTGTCTCTGTCTCTGTCTCTGTCTCTCTCTCTCTCTGTCTCTCTCTGTCTCTCTCTGTCTCTCTCTCTCTCTCTCTCTCTCTCTCTCTCTCTCTCTCTCTCTCATTCTCTCTCTCTCTCTCTCTCTCTCTCTCTCTCTCTCTCTCTCTCTCGTTTACAAGACAGCTGTGTAGCTCTGGTCATGCTGGAACTCACTCTATAGACCAAACTGGCCTTGAACTCAGAAATCTACCTGCCTCTGCCTCCCAACTACTGGGATTAAAGAAAGGCATGTGCCACCACCATGTCTTCCTATCAGAACATCCGACTGACTGCCCCGGCATCTTTCCCACCCAGTTCAGGGCATGTGACCTGCTCACATATGAGTTACATAGAATGTCAATATGTGCCCACCAGGGATTCTAAGGAACTAATTGAGACTCTTAAAAGAGTCCGTGATAGACAGTGTGTGCCAGCCCTGGCTCTGACAGGCCCAGACCCAGAAGGAGGGCATGTCTCCAGGCTAGGAGCATGCTTCTGTGTCTGCAGAATAAAACGCCGGGTGCTGGATGTGAGCCTAATAATCAATACCCCCATAAAAGTTCACCAGGCATCCACGGGCCCCCCAGGACACAGCTTACTCAGCATGGGGTCTGGGGGCCTCTGTGGGTTCCATGCAAGGGCTGTCTGTAGAAATCCAAGCATCCAGGTATCTTTGCACGCCCATGTGCCACAACTCAGAAATCACTTCCTTTTCCAGGTGACAACCGTGAGTGGAAATTATTACCTTTGAGTCTGGCTCTTAACTGCCAGCCAGTCAGGGGACATTTCTATTAAGACATGCAATCTACCTCCCTTAGGAGTAAAACGGCTCTTCATTTCAAAGATTTTCCTGGTTTGATGGGTTAACAGGGCCTAGGGGGTACTTACACACAAATCTTAGGGAAGGGCAGAGGAGAGGGGCTTCTATATGCTTCAGGCTCAGACATGCCACTCTTTCAATGGACTCCTGAGTGCTACCAATGGGGTCAACTTCATCTCAGATGGGAACAAACAGAACGGGACCCACCTCCAGCCAGCCACAAATTCAGAGGCTGTTGCTAAGCTACAGAATAAGAAGTCAGGAGAAGCAATTTCATGCCATCTTGAATTAAAAGAAAAAAGCTTGAAGATCCTAAACAGGATTCAAAGGATGTTACTAAGACACAAGGAAACTATACAAAGATTACGAAAACGAATTAGTTCAATATTACACATCATGGTTCATCCGTTAACTTATTTGATAATTTATGTTTGATAATTTTAAGATTGCCATCCCTTTCATGTAGCACAGTGTGCAGTGTAGTCCACAAAGAAAGTGTGTGTTTCTCCTCTGTTGATTTCAGCCACTTTGGATGTCCTAAACCTCTCGTTCTGGTCTATGAACCACTACCATGTTAAGGGCTGTTGAATGTTTAGGGTTATAAGCGTATAGTCACATGTTAAGCTGGGGTGAATTACACCTAATTTCTTTGGCTTTCATCAATTCTTGCCATCAATTTCATCAAATCTATTCAGAGCCACTTCTCTGACAGCCATGGCATCGGCATCAAGGATGTGCCTCTCAAGGTCAAATTATATGTAATTTCCCAGACCCTGAGATGGATTTTAAGTCCCTGATTTATTCTTGAAGGGTCTCTGATTGTCTGTGAATTTTTTCAAAGAAACTGAGAGTCCACAGAAATAGGACAGAAGAAATTCCAGAAGCCCAGACTCTCTTAGACATGGTTGCCCACACAAAACTGATACCCTCTTTTGTAGTTCCCATTGGGAGGTAATTTGTGTGCATGGGTCTTCTTCTTGCGTGCTGATAAAGCCTAAAATAATTCATAGCCAAAGCATGGATCAGTTTTGGGTGGCTGCTGTTTCAAAGTGTCATATGTAGTTTATGGTCCAATGGTAAAAACTAACCGTCTCACAGTGCTGGGGGCTGGGAGAGTGCAGATCAAGTAGTAGGCAGGATTCTTTCTCTTCCCATCCTGTAGACACCATCTTCTTTCTATGACTTCCCAAGATCAGTCCTCTCTTCAGCTCTGTGAGTGTTCCCCTCATATGAAGATGCTAGTCATACAGGCTCAGGTTCCACCTAAACAACTACATTCTAACTTAACCACCTCTTTAAAGTTCTCATCTCTGGGTGTAGCTGTATTCTGAGGAACTGGGACACAGATTTAACAGGGTAAGATCACTGTTCTATTCTTTGTGCTGGCCAATGATGTCCCCCTTCCCCTTCTGTTCATTCTAGGCCCCCTTGACTCCTTATGGTGCTGGGAAGGCCTATCTGAGTAGGTAGAGGTGGCCTCGGGAGGTAGTCGACATCAGTGTGCGAGGCCATCTTCTCACTGGTGGATGTTGTGGGCTGTGTCATGTTCCCTGCTAACTCACATGTTAAGACTACCACAGACAGTAACAGCTCTGAAGACACGCTCACAGCTATGCCTGATAGAGCATAAATTTTCGAGTGAAATGTCACTTATACACAATGGAATCAACACACAATAGAGAAAGATGTTCAGTGCCAATCAATGGCTAAGTCGTGAAGAAGCAACCTACTCACTCTCTCTCTCTGAAAGCAGCACGTTAGCATCCATCCAGTTAAGGATACACGTGCTCCTAGTAATGAATCCAAAAGAAGCCCTCGCAGAGAAAGGTCTCTGAAGGATGCTCATTACAGGGTTAACTATAGAGCAGGGAACTGTGGGCAGCTCAAGTATCCTCACAGTGAGAACAGCCAAGCAAGAATACCGTGGGTGACAGACACCCCAGGAATTATGGGGAGCTAATCATTCATTTCTCACTGCCTCATGATTACTGGATCTTAAATATCTCCTAAAGGCCAATATGTTAAATGCTGCTGGCCAATGTGACTTTACTGGGGTGTGATGGGACCTTTCAAAGGTGGTGGGGGCCAGAGGATGACCTAAAGGAAGGAAGGAGGGCCGTCAGGGTATGTCTTCTTGGAGTTATTGGAACTCTAATCACTTTCCTTCTTTCTTCTCGTTTCTATCTCTTCCCCACCTCTTCTCTCTTTCTCTTCTCCCCTCATGGTCTTTATCTCCCTACCCCTCCCTTTCCAGGTACCATAAAGTGAACAGATCTTCCAACACACTAGCCCAGAAAGATATGCTATGCAGCCACAAGGCAGAATGACGCACTTCGGACTACTAATCATAGACCGAAACCACTGAGATCCTGAGCCAGTGCACACCTTTCCTTCTTTAAGTTGTTGGTCTCGGGTGTTTGTCACAGTGAAAGAAGGCTGACTATCCAAACCGAGACCCCTCCATCATGAAACCAGAAAAATGGCAATCATGGGAAGGGTAGCTACTGATGATGGTGGGTGACCTTAGGCATCAGACACCAGCAGAGGCAGACAATGAAGAGATGCCCCGGGAGGACCATGATGGCAGAGAGTGAGCATGCAGCCCTTCAGCTGGAAACTCAACAGTGTGACAGCTCAGCAGCGTGAGTGACAGCTCAGCAGTGTGAGTGACAGCTCAGCAGTGTGAGTGACAGCTCAGCAGTGTGAGTGACGCTCAGCAGTGTGAGTGACAGCTCAGCACTGTGGGTAACGGCTCAGCGGTGTGAGTGATGGCTCAATGGTGTGAGTGACAGCTCAGTGGTGTGAGTGACGGCTCAGCGGTATGGGTGATGGCTCAGTGGTGTGGGTGACGGCTCAGCACTGTGGGTGACAGCTCAGCAGTGTGAGTGACAGTTCAGTGGTGTGAGCTGATGAAGAGAAAAACCAGGGAAGTTAAAAATAGGTCAATATTATTTGCACACAATCTGAAGAACAGAAGAAAAACAAAAGAGGACTGCCTCAGGAGGTGTCCCACACATTATGCACATCTGTAAACACATACATAGGAAGTCAGAAGGGGGAGAAAGAGGTTTACATGCAGAGAAATTAGCTGAAGAGCCTTACTTTCTGCTCCACCATGATGGCAGCTCAGCATCCATGGGTGCAGCTTCTGCCACCATCTAACCTCCTGTTACCATGCCTTCCCCATCGTGAGCCACTAAAACAAACCACAACAATGACAGGGTGTGTGTGCGTGTGTGTGTGTGTGTGTGTGTGTGTGTGTAACAATAATAAACAAAGAAAAGAGACCATCATTTTCAAGAGTGGACAGGGGATGTGGGAGGGGTAGGAAGGAAGATAGGGAAGGAGAAAGTAATGTGATTATATTTTCCTTTTAAAAAATATGTTTTAAAATTAAAATGAGCCACAGCAATCATGAAATAGAATATTTCTAAAACTCATTGCAAGGGCGCGGGTGGGTTCTGCTAGGACAGGAGAATCGGCTTCTCGGATGCTGACAGAGTAAGTGTGCGCACAGCTGCCCGCTGGACATTGAGGTTACTGTCCTCACAGACTTTATCTTGATTCTTTCCATCTGATGACAGCAATCTGGATTTTCACACAAGGATACCTCGTGTTGTTTTTGATATCTTCAAGACCAAAAAACTATGACCTCACTCTTCTCTGCGAACAGATAATTCGTTCACCAAGAAGAACTAACCAGAGCCAGCATCTTCCTCTTAGACTTCCTAGTCTCTTAAAGGATGTTGGGGGTTGAACCGAGGACCATGTGCATCCCTGTATGCACCCCTACCCCTTTGTATACCTGCAGCCCAACATGGAGCAACTAGACTGCAAGTTTTCTGGAAGAGAAAAGTCTTAGGGGCATGAACATTAGACCTGGAAGCAAGAAGCAGATTGTACAGGCCTGGCAAAAGCCAGTTCAGTATCTGCCCAGAACCTGTCACCCCACTACAGACAGGATGAAAGACAGATAAGACTGAGGGCAAACCTGCAAAATACACACACACACACACCACATGCATGAGGATTAGAAAGTTCTACAATTCAGCAACTGTATCCTGGTCCTGTAATCAAGGAATGTGACTTCATGAGGTGGGTACTATTTATAACATCCCACATAGGAGAACAACCAAAGCAAATCAGTGATGGACGAAATGCAGAAGCACGGAGTTCACATATAAGAAAAAGTGTGCCTGGTCCGATTTATTTCCACAGTTGGTGAGCACAACCAGAGGTGTTCGTAGTTCAGCACAGCAAGTGTCTTCAAGAAACAAGCTGGATGCCACATGCTGCTGGCATGCACCTCCGATCCTCTTCAGCACATGGGTACCCTCTGCTCTTACTGCTTCCTACTGTTGTGATAAAACACCACAGCACAAAGCAACTTGGAGGGGGAAAGGAGTTTATTTGGCTTCCAAGTTACAATCTATCATTACAGCAAGACAAGGCAGAAACTCAAGGCAGGAACCTGGAAGCAGGAACTGAAGCAGAGCCCATGAAGGAGTGCTTACTGGCTTAAGCCTGTGGCTTGCTCGACCTACTTTCTTGTAATACTGTCTTAGTCAGGGTTTCTATTCCTACACAAAACATCATGACCAAGAAGCAAGTTGGGGAGAAAATGGTTCATTCATCTTACACTTCTACATTGCTGTTTATCACCAGAGGAAGTCAGGACTGGAACTCAAGCAGGTCAGGAAGCAGGAGCTGATGCAGAGGCCGTAGAAGGATGTTGCTTACTGGCTTGCTTCCCCTGGCTTGCTCAGCCTGCTTTCTTATAACCCAGGTCTACCAGCCCAGGGATGGCACCACCCACAATTGGCTGGGTCCTCCACCCCCCCACACACACACATCTTGATCACTAGTTGAGAAAATGCCTTACAGCTAGAACTCATAGATGCATTTCCTCAACTGAGGCTCATTTCTCTGTGATTCACTCCAGCTTGTGTCAAGTACACACAAAATCAGCCAGTACAAATACCCAGGGCCATCTATCTGCACAGGGGTGGCACTGCCTACAATGAGTTGGGCCCTCCCATAGACTTGCCTGCAGGAGGTACTTTCTCAACTAAAAATCTCTCTGCCCAGATGACCCTGGTTTAACAGTTGACAGAAAAAAAAAAAAAGAAGGAGGTAAGAAGAAAAGGAAAAAGAGAAAAAAGAAGAAGAGGAGAAGAAAGAGAAGGAAGAGGGGGATGAGGAAAAGAAGTAGGAAGAGGAGAAAAAAGAAGAGGAGGAGGAGGAGGAAGAGGAAGAAGAACAAGAACAAGAACAAGAAACCAAACAAAACTAACCATTATACCATCCCATCCTTCGACCTTCTGTATAAGGTAGGTGCCTGCAAGTCATAGTTCTGCCCCAGTCCTTTCCCAAATGGAAGCATCTTGCCTGGGAAGCTATGCTTCTGGTCTCAAACAAGACCTTAACCAGTGCCTGATGGGCTTACAAAAGCCTGCCCCCTCTGCTTCAAGGTAGGACAAACTCAGGTTTACTTTTGTTCCATTGACTTCCATCAAACCAGAGCGCACCTCATCTGTGTTCTTCAGCTGTTCTCTTGCTTTCTGGTCTTTCCCTCATTCTTCTGAGAATACTGTGCCTCAGTGTCCCCAGCAGAGATCCACTGTTTCAGTTGCTTCTAGTGAACCATCTACAGCTGAGCTGAGCAGTGCTCAGAGAACCTTGAGCGTGTTACTCACTCTGGGGTTGGCAATGTTCTCAGGACTCAGTGGGAGTTTGGCAGGTCTGTTCACTCAGTAATGAGTCACTGACAGTGTTTGAGTTTGGCTCACCTTTTCTGTGTCTGTGTTATAGCTCGGGATAGTAAATGGTGACTTGCGAAGAAAACAGATTGACATTAGCTAAGGCAGAAGTATGCTCTTCCAAAAGTCTTGTTCTGAGAGCTGCCTCAGAATGTATACAGAATATATATGCTTTCATATACATAAAGTAAAATTAAATAAATCTTAAAAGAAAGAGTTTGAGGCCAGCCTGGGCCAAGAATGATCATTAAGCTGAAAAGAACTGACACCCGAAGTTCCTCATACTTCAAGACTCCTAAAATCTACAAGCCCCTTTGGCCATCTCGTGAACTACTCACAAAACTCACAGAGCACAAAGGCAGTTTGCAGGATCCTGCCTGCCTCTGCCATGATAAAGCAGATAACGCTTGTTTACACAAAGCAGACCTGCAGTATTAGCAAAATCTGAGCTCTTAACAGCTCTGTACTGTTAAAGCCGACTTCCTACAAAAGCAAAGTCTGGTGGTAAGAGCTACCTGCTGGCTGCTCGCCGTCCCACACCCCTGCAGCAGCAAGCACTGTGTGCTCCAAAGACAAAAGTTGGCGACGCCTTTCTTCTTTGTCGTGTGCTGAACTGTGCTTGGATTTCTTGTCTGAGAGAAGGGGAATAGAAAGCTCTCCCCACGTATATTCTTTCCAACATGGTATTTTTATTGACTGGGAGTTCACATAACGTATCCCCATCATATTCATTTCCCAGTCCTCCCAGATTTGGTTCCCTCTCCACCCTGTGATCTCCCTCCAAAAAAAAGAAAAAGAAAAAAATATTTATATCATGTCCGTGTTGCCCATATATTCATGGGAGCATGGCCGACCTCCCAGCCCATGTGTAATACTAAGACTACAAGAATACAGAAATCTGAAATCTTTATGCACACCAATTTCTCATATAAATGTCCTTTTTATTATTTACTTTCCATTTTCAAATTAGAAAGTTAATTTTGTATGTCTTCATAATCAGGCAATAACAATATAATAAGGATAATAGAAGGGTTATTAGAAAAAAAAGAATGTTATTTGAAGAATAAATTCCTAAGGCTTTCCAAGTGTAATGAAAGTATTAATCTATAGACATTAAAAAAAAGAGCACCTAAGATTCCCAGCGCTGAAGAGACAGAGGCAGATGGATGAGTCAAAGCCACCCTGGTCTATGTAACAAGTTCCAGACCAGATAGGGCTGCTCACTGAGACACTGTTATCCAAAAAAAAAAAAAAAAAAAAAAAAAAGACTTCTGTCAAAATCAACACTAAGAGAACATTTGCATAAGCAAACTGGTGAAAGAAGAGGAAATGAAAAACCAGGTTAAAAAATGACTGGTCACAAGGAAAGTGCTGTGTTGGCTTCAGCCACAATCGAGGTCAGAAGGCAGTGGGTTGATGTGTTCAAAGCCCATGGGGTAGGGAGGAACTGCTCACTAAGACTCTTTTATGGGGTAAAATCATTTTTTAAAAGGAAGCTGACCCAGAGGGGCACATCTGTGAGTCTAATCTAGCACTCGAGAGCCTGAGGTGGTGAAAATAAGAGTCCGATGCCAGGAGCTGAAGAGATGGCTCAGCAACTAAGAGTACTTACTGTTCTTGTGAGAAACTATTCCCGGCACCCATGGTGGTTCACAACCATCACCCTCTGTAATTCCCAATGGACACACAAGTGTGCAGTGCACATGCATTTGTGCAGGCAAAGCATCTGTGCACATAAAGTATATCCACATTAAAGAGAGTTCAGGGTCAACCTGGGCAAAGACTATTCTTTAAACTGAAAAGAAGTAACACCAGGAGTAGCTGAAATATTTGTGCTGTATCGTTTAATTATGTGCACACGGGGCACAGTGTGTGCAAGTTCGTGCACGCGCCTGCAGTGCAGTGGATTTCATCTCCTGGAGCTGGAGTTACAGGCAGTTGTGAGCTGCCCAACATGGATGCTAGAAACTAAACTCTGCAAAGATTCTGCAAAGACTCAGAGATGTTCTTAACAGGGAAGTAATTTAAACACACAGAACAGATCAGCGCACTCCACAAAAGGTACTCACCTGAGAAATATCAAGTATAGTCCAATTAAGTGCTGTCTTACTTTTTTCTCTTTGCTAATGAAAAAAAATGCAAAAAGTAGTATCTGTGAAATTACATTGTCATCCTGTGAAATTACATTGTTATCCCTGTAGAGAATGAATAAATAGTTGACTGCCTCCTCTTATCTGTGGAGGGTACAAGAAACTAGAGACAGTACCAAGCGTGTGTGTGATGTCTTCTTCTGTACATATATGACAAAGTTTAATTTATAAATTAAGCACAGTAAAGGAATAACACTAGCTAATAATGGACTAGGAACCATTATAAGACCATCCTATAAAACTTGTGTAAAATATCCTCCCTCTCTCCCTCTCTTCCCTCTATCCCTCCCCCTCTCTCCCCCTCGCTCTTTCTCCCTCTCTCTTCCTCTCTCCCTCCCCCCTCCTCCCCCCTCTCCCTCTCAGCATGTTTAATTGGCCTATACTCACTTTCCTCCTGGGGTGAAATAGGGTGACAGGTGACAGGTAATGCCCTCTATAGCTTCAGTGAATCTGAAAACCTCGAGGACTCCTGAGGAAGCCAGGGGTGTACAGTATGAACTTGGTGGGTGGCAGGTGACTCATATCCTTATGCAGGACGTGACAGGGCAGCACAGAACGTCATCACACTGCTCCAAGCGGGAACCTCTGACTTGTTCTCCTGGAACGCCCCATGTAATGACGCTGATAAAGGAAGACTGCTGAAAAAAATCTGAAAATAACAGTTCCGAGAGGGTGAACCTGAAGCATGAAGAAATGAGAGCTTGAGGGGCACTCAGATCTACGTCAGGAACAAACCACATATGACAATGACAAGCAGAAGAAATGAAAACCTCTGTATTCCCATCCTGTCTTTGGAAGACGTGAAGTCAAATAAAGTAACGTTTTAGTTGTTTATTTTTTATTCTTTGTGAGTTTCACATTATGCATCCCAGTCCCCTCAGCTCCCTGTCCCCTCATATGCACACTTGCAACCTCCCCTCACATTAAAAAAAAAAAAATCACCCAAGCCAAAAAAAAAAAATCATAGAAAACATCTCACCACGGAAGCTGTGGTGTGTCACAGTGTGTCCCACCGAATACCCCTCTCCCCACAATCTGTCCCACCGAATACCCCTCTGTCCACACATCTCCACTTGCAAACAGTCATTGCAATCAGTCTGGTTTGAGGTTTCTGGGTTCGTTGACACCACCAATACTGGATCGTCCTGGGGACTCCTAGTTGCCCTGTGGTTGCCCTGTGTCGTGGAGAGTCTGCAGCTTTGGAACAGCAGGAATGGTCCTCTCATGAGTCCCAACTGGGTGATAGTTGAGCCGATCAGCTAATTGGCTAAGCCTCCAGGCTTTTAGGTACCTCATTATAGTAAAGATCTATCTCAAGTCTGTGGTCACATCCTCACCTGTGGAGGAGAAGCTTGGGGCGTTGTCCTACGAGACTGATGGTCACAGTCTATGGAGGGTTGAAGCTAGTGACAGCAGACTGGTTACCGGGAGTTTTAGAGAAGCACCTACTGTCCCTTAGGGTCACCGGGGCTTCGACCTCTCTTGACCAGAAGTCAGGATACCTTTCACAGCCTGCCACCTTACAGAGTTCAAGCTACAGAACCCAAACAGAAGGGGAAAATGGCTCCTGAAAGTGACCGCCCTACCCCCACCCCCGTCTGACTGAGTGAAAATTTTTTATAGAAAATGCCTATTTAAGGCCAAAAAATAAAGGGGGGCAAGAAAGAAGAAGCCCCTCTGTCCTGAAAGATTTTGAAAACAAAAGTACAGATTTAAAGTATAAGGTCTGAGTCATGAGAGAACCCTGACACAGCCCCTGACACAGCCATTGTTCCCTGAGGCTACAAGATTTCTTTAAGCCAGAGAATGTGGCTGGTCTAGAGGGAGAAGGGAATTCCCAACCTCCAGGAAAAGCAAAAATGTCTATTCTATGGCATGGGGGTGAAGTCTTACACTGTGTGAAATGCAGAATGAATCTGGAAGTGCAGGAAAGCTGTGTGGGAACTTAAGTATCTTCCCTGGACTTGCAGGGGACTCGCCTCAGCCTTTTGATGTCTGAGGTCCCTAAGTTTCCAGGGCACCCTGTCATTCTCCTTGGATCCAGACACCTAGGAAGGTTGCAAACTCAGGCTGACAACTCTGAAGAGCAAGTGCCCGAGACAGAGAAATAGAGAGATGTCCTGAGTCTGAGATTTGGTACTTCTTTCCCGAAGGTTGGGCTCACCCTGGGACCTCTCACAGACTCATAGACATAGTCCCAGTAAGGTGCAGCAGGAAGCAGATGACATCAGTAGGAAGGTGTGGAGGATGACAGGATGCCAAGTGGGACTGGGATTCTCTACCTGAGAGGCCTTCCCCAGGCAGGCCCTGAGGCTAACTACTCAGCCAGGTCTTTATCCTTTGAGTGGCTGCCTTTGCTTTCATTAGAGTTAATTAGTGCACCTTAACTTCTCTTTGGTAGAGTCTCTGTCCAGACCCTCCCAAGACTTTCATTTCTTTCTGTTCCTACTTTAGTTCATCCTAAACCCCTGCAGTTCTCAGCAGCCAGAAGATGAGTTGCAGCAAGAGCTCAGTGCCCAAAGCACACAAAAGCCTGTGTGCTAAGGAACATCCTTTGCATATAAAAGAGCTTTTCTTCTGCCTTCGATCCGAGAGGAAACTTTCCCAGCTGTCACTGTAAAGGAGTTTAGGCTGCCTGGCAGAGCTGAGAGCCTGTTTAATTGGTCATTGCTGGCATCTCCTGGCTCCCCTGTGCTCTGGCCAGTGTTGACACCTGTGACTTATAGAGATCCATGCGACCCTGCTCATCCAAGACTTAAGTTCTGTCCCACAACCCACCTCCTGTGTCCTGAAAGCCAGCTTTCCTGACAACTTTCAGAAACACAGAATTTGTTGCCCAGTTTAAAAACACACACACACACACACACACACACACACACACATATAAGGTTTGAATTTTCCCTACATCCTTTGCATGCATCGTGTCCCTGAATTTCTATCATTCTTTCTCAATCAAGCTAGATATTGGAATCTGGAGTAAAGCATCTTGCTAAGTAGCCCAGGTTGCTCTGAAACTGGAGACAAATGGGGTTTATGTCACCCTTTCACTGGGACCCACGGGGACAGTCACAGTCACCTTCCTCCTGGTGTCTCCCCAGGGAGTCCAGAGACAGGGACCTAAACCTAGATTTTCCACTTCTTGTGGGCCCCCCCCCCCCGTTGGGGGACCTGCTCCCAAGTCATTTACAACTCAGCCCAGCAGGGAAGATTCACGTGGGTTCAGGCCCAGGCCCTATCCACGCAGCCTGCCCACCAGTGTAGCACAGGCTGAGTAAATATGATATGGAATAACCATGTTATAACCAGAGACTAGGCTGGGCTTCTAAGTCGGGGCACCAGAATCTTACCTGCGGCCATCATAAAAGACTCTTTGAGACTGGGAAGCTGACTCAGTGGACAGAGCGCCCACTGTGAAGCACAAGGACCTGAGTTGGGAGCTGAGGGTCCCAAGTAAAAGCCAGACACGGTGGCGTGTGCCTGTGATCAAAACGCTGGGGAAGTGGAGACAGGAGGATCCAGGGGTTTGCTGGCCAGATGGTGGACCCAAATCTGTGGACTCCAAGTTCGTGCGCGCGCACACAGAGAGAGAGAGAGAAAGAGAGAGAGAGAGAGAGAATACATGATCACTTCTCTCTCATCTTCTCATTCTCTCCTCTTCTCCCCACCCCTCTATGACCCATCCTACATCCCCCATGTATCCCAAACACCACGGTTTGTCTCCCTGTGAAAACAGCAACCACATGCTGTGATCCAAGCTCCATGCACAAACTGCCACACAGCAGGAAGGCAGGATTATTTTCAAAGGGCCACAGGATGCTTGGAGTGAGAGTTCTCGCCAACCAATGTTATTGAAACACCAAGCCAGTCATGGCCACGGGACAGCAAGTGTCCCCTGCCATGCCCAGAGCTCTTCTGACTCGGTGGTTCTTGTGTGTTCTCCCCCTGACTTGTGTATGTGTGTTTGGTTTTCAGTCCATCCACTACGGTCTGCAGACAGCTGAATGCTTTAATTTGCAACTGTCTAACTCCCCTCTCAGCTGGGTCCCTGACCGCTCACCCCTGAAACAGCTGTTTCCTGCCGAAACCCATCACATGAAGCTGATTGCTGATTGCTTATCCCCAGAGAATGGATTCGGTGCTGGAAAGGGTCAGATTTCTGCTCTATGTTAGGAAGAAATACTCTGTCCTTGGGTTTTTTTTTTTTTTTTGTGTGTGTGTCTATATATTGCCTTATACTCTAAAAATAGAGTGCTTTAAAAAGAAGAGATGAGATGGGGTAGGCTGTCTACGCTGGCCTCTGAAAGTCACTTTCCTGACTTTGAATGCCCTCATTCCAGGCATGTGCTGAGCCCTCAAAGTACAGAAAAAAACAACCCCCAAACCTAGCTCTGACACTTGCAGGCAGCTTATGATGGGGGTGCCTGCTGACCTCAGAGAAGCTGTCATGGTGGTAGGACGTCTTTGCAGAGAGGCTGCTGGATAGAAGTAAAGGTCTGGGGAAAGAAGGCTTGAGGGGCCTGCAAGGTGGCTCAGTGGGTACAAGGGTTTGATGGCAAGCCTGATGCCCTGAGTTCGAAGCCTAGAACCCACATACATGATGGAAGGAGAGAATCTATCCCTACAAATTGTCTCTGACCTTCATAGGCATGCCATAATGCATGGGTATACCTTGTACACACACACAATGACGGTGATGATGATGATGATGACAATGACAATGACGATGATGATGATGATGATAATGATGATGGTGATGATGATAATGACGATGACAATGACGATGATGATGATGATGATGATGACAATGACGATGACGATGATGATATGACAAGAAGGCTTAAGGAATAAAAAGAGTTGGGGATTTGGACACTCCAGGGTGGGGGTAGGGTCAGAGGATGGGCTAAAAGACATAAATGCTAGAAGTCCAGGGCATTTAAGCAGGAAGTACCCAACCAACCACCGTGTGAACAGTAGCAAGCTGTAGAGTGGATGCTGGTCATGGGACCTGTGATGGTTTGTATGTGCTTGGCCCAGGGAGTGGCACTACTAGGAGGTATGGCCTTGTTGAAGTAGGTGTGTCACTGTGGGTGTAAGCTTTAAGACCCTCCTTTTAGCTGCCTGGAAGTCAGTATTCTGCTAGCAGCCTTCAGATGAAGATGTAGAACCTCCTGCCCCATGTCTGCCTAGATACTGCCATGTTCCTGCTTTGATGATAATGGACTAAACATGTGAACCTGTAAGCCAACCCCAATTAAATGTTGTCCTTATAAGAGTTGCCTTGGTCATGGGGTCTGTTCACAGCGGTAAAACCCTAACTAAGACAGGGCCATCACCCAGTTCATACAGAATGCAAGCAAGGGCCAGAGTCCTGCAGAGACACAGGTCTCCCTCCACCACTTCTGCTACCTCCTCCCTCCTCTAAAAAAAAAAAAAAAGGAAACGCTGCCACACAGAATGTATGGCTGCTCCTCTACCTATGACCCCGCACTGATTACCACGAGTTAATATCCTTGAACAACAAAATGTCAGAAAATGGCTTTTCACCAACAGCTAATCCAGACCGTGCTTTCCCATCCTGGGACTTGACTGTTTTTTTCTAAATAATGTAAGATTTAATGAGGTGGCTACTCTCTGACTTCCCAGGACCCATTCCCACCTTCCCATCCATGGCTTATGGGGTGATTGAGTCGATGAGTTAAGACTCTTACAGCTCCAGCAATGTCTAGTTCCTTAATGTTGAAAGGAAAAAAAATTACCTTATCAACCATCTTCTCAGAAAATGTAGGTGTCAGTTTAGAGATTGAAGGATATGAACCAGGTAGCCCTGAGTGAGCATGCTCCAGAGCCCACTGCACAGCCTCCAAGCAGCTCAGCTGGTTTCTGCTTCTTCAAGGTAGTAGGTCTGGTCTGAGCATCTTCCTTGTAGCTTGGCTTTGATCTTCCCAGAGGAACTCTGAGCTTCTATTGCTTACCCTGGCAGGGAGGGGCCTCCTGATTCTGGTTAGTTTCAGGGACTTTCTGAAGCTATTTTGAGTTGTTTTCCTTCTTCTTAAGGATTTTCCTGCAGGATGAAAGGGTTTAACCTCGGAGGAAACTGTTAGACAACAATCAGCAGAGAAGTTCCCATTTGTTTTTTGTCTTTTTGGGGGGAAAGGTTGTTTGTTTGTTTGTTTGTTTTGAAGCAGAATCTCTTTGTGTGACCGAGGCTGGCTGGGACTGAGAGTGGATACAACCAGGACACAAGGGAGTAGACCGTAGACACTTGGCTTCTGGGGAGGAAACAGCAATAAAAACGGTCTTTGAAAATTAAGCTAAGCATAGTGGCACACATCCAAGCACTGGGAGGCAGAGGCAGGCAGATCTCTCCTGAGTTTGAGGCCAGCCTGGTCTACACAGTGAGCTCCAGGACAGTCAGAGCTACACAGAAAAACCCTGTCTTGAAAACAAAACAAAACAGAAAAGTAAGTGATAAGTAAGCCAGAGAAATGTCCCAGCAAGTAAAGGCAGCTGGTGACAAGTCTGATGACCTGAGCTGAGGTCATCATGGAGGACAGAGAAGAGTGACACCCATAACCTCCCCAGTACCGTGGCAACCACTGCCCGTGCCTCCACCCACACAAGAATAGGTAAGTGAAGGTAATTGGTTTTGGGTCTGTCTCTTTTTTCTTCACCATTCAAGGTTATTTGCAGTTTTCATTGGCATGACATTAGCATGATTATATGATATTACATATAATGGCCCATTACATGTAGATCTTACATTTCATCTAATATTACAATGTACACTACAGACACATATAATACATAGAAAAAACCTGTAGAACATTTATGCACAAAATATGCATAATGGGCTTACACACTGGAGCCAGATTATGACTAACTGGGAACTCACTGGCCTGGGCATGTTTGGTGAAGGTGCACAGTATAGTAACACAGCAGGGTCACAGGATAATCGAAGCCTGCACACAGCTGGCAGTGTGTCTTGGAGACAGTGGGACTGTCACACTACCCAGGTTACCACTACACAGGTATCACTTAGCAGTAGGGTAGAGCTGTGGGAACTGAGATCTTCCCCAGACCACCTCAACACAACTGTACTAACCACAGCTCAGGTGAGGAGTGTGTGGTCTCCATAGAAACCCTCTGCAGCCTGGACAGTGAAGGGTTAGGACACCGGGAAGACTTTAGAACTGCAGCTCCTTCTGGATTCCCCAGAGGGTATCTGCACTCTTCTTCAGGAGGACCTCTTCCTCAGGAGTCAGTGTCACCTTCACAACATCTGAGATTCCATTTTGTCCCAGGATACATGGGACACTGAGAAAGAATCATCATTGATTCCAGAGAGACCCTCAATCATGGTGGAAAGGGGGGTGCATCACCTAAGGTTCTTCATTATGCTCTCGGCCAAGTGTGCCACAGTGGCCCAGGATATGTGACCTTTCAGCTCGATGACCTCATGTGCACTGTCAACCCCCTGCTGGTGAACCTACTTCCACTGCTCCTTATCTGCATCAATGCCCAGTTCTGGGTTCAGAGTCTTCAGGGAGATGCTGGTAACAATCACACCCCTCTGACAGGCCTGCTAGGGTCGCCATGTGCCCCCAGGACCCATCCATGATGGCTTAGCAGGTAAACTCCCAGCCTTTCTCCATCAGGTAACAGAACCAAGCTGAATCCAGATTGCAACCACTTCTAATAACTTGGCTTTTGGAAAAGCCACTGATTTTCCAAGCCACATATGTCTAGAAATCCACTGGGTTTGAGACAATAAGCAGCTTGCGCTGTGGACTGTACTTCACAATGTTAGGAATGATAGACTTGAAGACATTCATGTTTCACTGGACCACATTGAGTCGGCTCTCTTCCTCTTGCTGATGGGCCTCTGCTGTGATAAGGACCAGCTTGGAGTTTGCAGTCACACTATAGTCTTTGCAAGAGACAGTTTTGTTGCTCTAAGGAAAAGGCTGCCATGCTGGAGATCCACCATCTCTCCCTTGAGCTTGTCTTCCATGACATCGACAAGGGCAAGCTCATCTGCCAAGTCCTTCATTAAGATACTGATGGCACAAGCCATGCCAACAGCACCAACCCCGACAACTGTAATCTTATTCTGGGGGACCTGTTCTTCCTTATTAAGATTCACAATCAGCCGGTCCTTGGGGATTGCCATCTTAGACTTTGAAATCTTTTGGGTCTGCTCGTGCACAATGGGGGTAGAGGGGTTACGGGAGAGTAACAGCATGGTCTGGGCTCAGCGACAGGGGCTCTAGCACCCATAATTATTTTGATTATAAAAAAAGAGAGAAAGAGAGAGGAGAGAAAGAGAGAGAGAAAGAGAGAGAGAGAGAAATTTGAGCAGTGGGAGGGAAAGTGAGAAACGGAGATGTACGACTCCCAATGACAAAGGAAACCAGAAAATCTGAACCACATCACCTCCTACCTCCAAACACAAAGCGCCCCAATACAAGCGCTGCTACAATGACAGGCTGACAGGAAGCTTCATTGCTAATTTAAAATCCTATAAAATACTCCAGTATTACAAAAATAAATCAGGAAAAAGCCCACAGAGGCTAAAAACACAAGGTTAGGAAGAAGAAATGTTGTACGAATCAAGTGAAGAAAATTCACACTCCCTCCTGGGGGGGAAAATAATAAAACAGAAAAGCTGTAAGTCTACACTCCAAAAATAATTAAATATTGTTTTTTTTAAAGTCTAATCTGGGTGACAAGTGTCCAGAACTTGAGAGGCTGACGACATCAGGAGCTACAGAGGGAGACCCTCTCCTTAAAAAAAAACAAATCTTGCACATGAATCGCCTCTGATTTTTTTCCATGATGCAAACAGGAGTAGTCTCTAGTGAGCGGTTATTTTAAAGTGCCCTTTAAGAAGGAAAGGCTATTCCTTCTTTCAATCCCAGTGGCTGTGCACTGAGTACCTATTCTATGACTGAGACCAAAGGAGGCCAGCTGTGCAAGGTGAAGCACCCAATAAGCACCAGCCTTATGATGCAAGAAAACAGGAAACCATCACTGGGGAGTCTTATTGGTGAAACACAGGAACGGCACAAACCTCAACCATCCCCCTTGGGCCGTCCAGTAGCAAAATGTACACAGTAATTGTACAGTTTCTTTGCACAAAGTTCATCCCTTAAATGACAATCATCTTGTCTAGAAATGGATCTGTAGACATAGTTAAAAACCTTTCTGATAAATACACTGTTGCAATGCAGATGTATAAAACAAGTCTTCAAGAAAGCTCTTAAAGTATGGAGGGGGAAAAATACACCAAGTCTGAGATTTAAATGCCAAGAGCAAAGCTGGACAAAGCAAGGAAAGAATTTGCGGGACTCAGAAAAAAAGTGGAAGGAAAATAGAAAATTACTTTATAGCTGAAAAGGAATCAGAAAGTTGCTAGTGAAGAATAGGCCCAAATGCAATTTTAATGAAGGCTGTCAGAGAAAGGCAGTGAAAAAGCCAGAAGAACTTAAAATAAATAAATAAAATGACATAATGAAAGAAATGAAAGGGGCCAGACAGGAAGAAGTAGAAATAGAAGCCAGACAAAGGAGGAATAGTAGCCATGCTGCTGAAGTCCCTGAAGAAGCTAACCAATATCCAAAACTATAATCTAAAACAAATTCTATGAATCAGACGAGATGGGAGCATTCAAAAGAAATAAGATTAACCCAAAACAACCCAGCTTCAAGATACGTATCTTTTTTAAATTGCATCTTTTAAAATTGTATGTGTACACACCTTGTATTCTCACCGTTCTCTCTCACCTTCCACCTCCCAAACAGTCTCTGTCTGCTACCCTCCCCACAGATATCTCTCTGTTCAGATGGTGTTGTTATCTTCTGTGATGCTTCAAGATTAACCAGGGTCAGCAGTGTAACCCTGGGTTTAGAGCTATTGTTGGAGCCTGGTAGCCTCCAACTAAAGTCAAGACATATTTTCATAAATTATTTAGTAGATTTCATAAACATGTAACTAAATACCACTATTAAGGATGAAGATAAAATATTTATGGCGTCCAGTCACAAAAAGCAAACAAGTTTATGGGGAAAAAATTAGATTGACCTCATGCCTTTTATAATAAACCACAAAGCACATGAATAACAGCTATTACGGTTTTCATGCAAAAGTGTTCTCCATGGGCTTATGCGTTTGAACACTTGGTCTCCAGCAGGGGGTGCTGTTTTAAAAGGTTATCAAATGTTTAGAAAATAGAACAAGATGTGGTTCCCATGAACAGTAGGCCTTAGGGATTTTTACAGCCTGGTCTTACTGTCTGCTGATGCTGCCTGCCTATGGACACAATGCAACCACATGTGTCCTGTGCTCCAATCACTATGACTTCCTATTATGATGAACCGTGTCCCTTCACAAACTGTAATCCCAAATAAGCCATCTGTATTGGTTATTTTTCTGTTGCTCTGATAAAATACTAGGATCAAAACTAACTTGAGGAAGAGGGAGTTTTGATAGGCCTACGGTTCCAGGGGGATAAGAGTCCAAGATGGCAGAGAATCTTCACAGCAAGCAGCAGGCGGTAACAGAAGCAGGAAGCAGAGAAATCACACCGTTGCCCTCAAGCGAAAGTAGAGAGAGTGAATGCGGGAGAAGAGCAAGCCCGTATAAACTCAAAGCATGGCCCAAGTGATATACTTCCTCTAGCAAGGCCACACCATCTCCCCGAATGGTGCCACTAACTGGGGGCCAAGTGTTCAAATACCCAAACATATAGGGGACATTTTTCATTCAAACCACCACAGCCTTCCTGCCAGGAATTAGGTCACCACAGTAAGAAAAGTGGTGAACACAATAACCAAACAGAACTTTTTCAAAAAGCAATGAACAAGGATTTAAACCCAGCCACACAAAGCAAGAACAGAAACCTCTGTGGGAGTGCTAGGACATTTCAAGAAACCTGCAAGCAGATAACATACAAGCACCTTTTCCACGATCTTTAAACATGTGGTGTTTAATCCCTCCAAAATTTTTTTTCACAGACTTCAGGATTATCTGGGTGAGGTCACAACTCCCTTTATTCCATTTATCACCAGACTTCTCTTCAATCTTCTCATCCCTTTGAGCATAAATTTGGATCCAGTATTATATTTCCTGGTGTTCCTTTTCTCTTCCAAGTGTGCATTTTGTATTTCTTCTTGCCCCGCCTTTTTATTGTAGGTCATTTATAAGACTGTAGATCATTTATAAGAAAGATCATAGTGATAAGATTACTAATAACCATGTGTCATAGTTAGAGGTTTCTATTGCTGTGAGGAGGCACCATGACCACAGCAACTCTTACAAAAGAAAACATTTCATTGGGGCTGGCTTACAGTTTCAGAGGTTTCGTCCATTATTGTCATGTGGGAAGCATGGTGGCATACAAACAGACATTGTACTGGAGAAGGAACTGAGAGTCCTACATCCAGATCAGCAGGCAGCAGGAAGAGAAACTGAACTACTAGGCCTGGTTTTGAACTTCTGAGAACTCAAAGCCCACCCCCTAGTGACACAAACAAAGCCACACCTACTACAAGGCCACACCTCCATTAGTGCTGCTTTCTGTGAACCAACCATTCAAACACATGAGACTATGGGGGCCATTCCTATCCAAATCATCAGTCAAAACTAGGCTATCTTGAAATCTTTCCTGCCAATGATATTAATCTAAACTCTATAATTTAGCCTCAGACAAAGTTTTTGGACAAGGGCAGAAATCAATCAACCACATTTTTTTTTTTTTTTTTTTTTTTTTTTTTTTTTTTTTTTTTTTGGCTAAAGTATGTCAAGAATGGTCTTTAGGCCATTTGCCAATGGTCATACCCTCTGAAGCCTCTTGAGCTGGGCCACCATACCCTGAATTTCTTTTAAGTCTTTCAAGCTCCTACTAGGATGACCTGCTTAAAGCATTCAACTACTTTTCTAGCCCAAAGTCCCAAAGTCTTCTTCCAAGAAACAGCATAGTCAAACCTCAATACACAACTCGAGGTACCAACTTCTGTCTTAGCTATTGTTCTGTTACTGTGAAGGCCATGACAAAAGAAAGCATCTATTTGGGGTCCCACTACACTTATAGAAAGCAAGGTGTATGGCCACACAGGAGGTGGGGGGAGATTGGGCCTGGTGTGGGCTTTTAAAACCTCAAAGTTCACTCTTAGTGACATACTTCCTCTAGCAAGAACACATGTTCCCATCCTTCCAAAACAGTTCCATTAACTGAAGATCAGGCGTTCAAGCATATGAGACTATGAGGCCATTCTCATTCAAACCACCACAAAACAGGAGGAAGAAAATCATCATAAATAGATCAGGATTTGGAGACAGAGTGGTATAAACAGGAGTAGGGATAGGCTCTAACTGTCCCTGCTCTCAGATGACCTAGGACAGGTCTTATCATCTGTACTTTGATGTTCTCACTGGCCATGAGTGGTAAAGGTAGAACCCCTCTAAGGTTCTTCATTTTTCAGCTGTGAGACCACATAAGAGAAAACATTCAGGTGTACACCCTAATAAGTTCCCAGAAAGGCAAGGATAATCCTAGTTAGGGACAGGACCTCTTTATTGTTATGGAGAATGTCTCTTGGGGACTAAGAGCCAGAGAGAAGCAAGGATAAGCCTGGGTCAGTCCAGATGCTCCAATTCTCTCACATCCACATCAACAAGGAGCTGGTTCAAAGCACCAGTGTTTAGTGTCATATAAGTTTATAGCTAATCTGTTCTATGTAATAAAATAAGCAAGGCAGCCACAGCCTGCAAAGGAAACTAACACAATTCTCTACAGTAAGGAGGCCTCAGAGTGGGGGTTGGAGGTTGGGTAGATTATACAGAAACAGTATAATATATGGAGATCTATACATGATGCTGTCCTAAATGGAAGAATGTGCTTCCATTTAAAACCTGGAAAGCAGCTTAAATGGGGGGAAGAGACAGAGACAGACAGACAGACAGACAGACAGAGAGGCACGAGAAGGTTGGGATAGCAAGGATGGGGCCAGGAGCATCTTCAAGGCAATCTCCCAGAACAAATCTCCCTCAGAAGTCTCTCAGGACTAAACTCCCACAGCTAAGAAAAGATTTGATTTATTTTATATATACATATATATATATATATATATGTAGTTATATATGTAGTTATATATAGTTATATATATAGTTATATATAGTTATATATAGTGATATATATAGTTTTTATATAGTTTTATATATATATCTTTAGGGTGTGGCAGGAAGTTTCACATCACTTGAATCACAGCTTATGTGACAAGGAGCATGGAAGAGCCAGGTACCATAAATCAAGAGCTTTCAAGGCACAGCACAGAGTCCCAGAGAAAGCAGCAGGGAGATGTGGCCCAATTCAGGCTGTGGGATTTGGCCTAAAGATGCAGGCCGGTCTTCTGCAGTCACCACGGCGCTAATGATTGTGTGAGAACATAACTGACCAGAGCCAGGCCCTAGTTTCCTCTACAAAAGAGCGGGGAAGCACAGCTACCTCAGAGGGTACAGGCCTGTAGGTCACAGGATGTGCTGACCTCAGAGTTGGCTCCTGGGAGGCAGCAGGCACTCAGGAAGGGTTTGCTATGTGTTTCGAGGCTGGATGTCCACATTTCTTCCTTAACAGCGTCTCCATTGTTGTCAGGAAATGTTTCAATTTCTGGCTGCAGAAACTGCCACCATCCTGTTCCCATGTCTGGCCCCTCCACCACACACACACACACACACACACACACACACACACACACACACACCTTCTTCAGAACCAGCACTCAACCTGGCCACTCTCCTCCATGCCAAAGCCCCTGTGAAAGCTGTGTCCCAGCCTGCCTTCTTGGTGTCCCTCTAGGAAATCCTACAGACTGAAGGAAACCATTTATGGAAAGGTTTTAGCAAGTAGAAGGTTGTAAACCTGCAGTTCAGAGTCTCCTAAACTGCTTTGTAGACTCACTCCAACCAGGTGGGCCACGCCCAGGGTCTGCTCCTCAGACAAGGAGCTGCTAGCATCTCCTGGGGCTGCCCCAGGGAGTGACTGGAATTAAGAAGGCTATATTCCCTTCTCACCTGGTTCCTTACCCCTCAGCCACTGCAGATCTCGCCTCTGTCAGCTTTGGACTGCAGTTGTAGCTGCTGCTCTATTCATTCCCAGTTTTCAAAGATAGTGAATGGTCTCCTTCCAGGGGTCTGCGGGGGAGTTTCTGTGCTGCACAGAGGTGGGAGTGTCATTGTGAGACAGGGTGTCACGTAGCCTTCCTTGAGCGACTTGCTGCCCGCCCTGCCTCAGCCTCCCAAGTGCTGGGACCACAAGTGTGCCCTGTCTGCTGTTGCCTTTTTAGAAGTCAATGCTTAAGGAAATCTCTGAGGTTTCCTGGGTTATGATTCTGTTTGGGCTTCCTGTTTTGCTTTGCTTTATTATGTAATTTCTGCACGCATGTGAGCGCGCGTGCACAAACACACACACACACACACACACACACACACAGTGGTTTACATGTAGAGATCAGATTTTTCTCCTTCCATCCTGTGGTTTCAAGACAGAGCTTTGTGGTCAAGCTCAATGACACACCAGCACCCACCCATTGCTTTTCATGCTTCCTGATTGCATCTGAGGTACCCACATGGGGGGCTGTTATGGAGTTCTCCCCATCCCCCATTCTAACTTAAAGCCCCTTGTGTACACACCTGGATATGTCAGTGGTTAGCCTGCCTACCTGCCTCAGCACTCACAGGCTCCCCCGCAGCATTCTTCCCATTCATTCCCTACTTCCAGGCTCCCAAAGAACTCTCTTACCCACCCCATACTCCTTTGCTGTGGACAGACACCTTATCCATAAGAAATGGGCTTCTAAATCAGATGTGGTGCCCATATCTGCCTCCAGGATCTCATGAGATGATTCCAGGTCTGCAGCAAAACCTTGGAGGAGAAGCCATGCTTGAGCTGCCCTATCTCAACCAAGCAGCACCCTGGGAACTGTAGTCCAGGAAACCTCTCATTTCAAGCTTCTTGGACAAATGCACCTACCTCCTCTTTTTGTTTACTGCTGCTCTTTTGAGACAGGGTGTTGCTGTGTCGCTCTGACTGATCTGGAACTTGCTCTGTAAACCAGGCTGCCCTCATATTTACTAAGATCCAAATGTCCTTCAATGCTGGGGTTAAAGACGTGTGCCACCAAGCCCCAGCACTTAAACTCTACTTATTCCTCCTCTCCTGTTTCTTCTTAGTGACTCCCATAGAGAGAAAAGGAGATGAGAGATTGTGCAATTGGTGCCCAAACACTACAGAAAGGCCAGGGAAAGCAGCTGCAGGCTCACATCTGTCTGGGAAGCTATCAGGAGATGGCTGAAGGTGTCTTCCCCAGAGGAGAACCATGGGGTTTCTTCGGTACATTTTAAAATATGTCTCAGGGGTGCTCAAATGGGGGCGGGGTCAAGACAGACAACAGTGGAGCTGTACCCTCAGCAACCCCCAGAACATCGTGTGAGAACAGGCTACCACATTTGTGGTGGTCTGAAAAGGAATCATATGTTCATAGATTCATATGTTTGATTTCTTGTCCCCCCAGGGAGTGGTACTGTTAGGAGGTATGGCCTTGTTGGAGGAAATGTGCCACCTTGGGAGTGAGCTTTGGGCTCTCACATATTCAAGCTATGCCCAGTGTGGCTCTCAGTCTCTTCTGCTCCCTGAGAATCAAAGATGTAGAACTCCCAGCTCCTTCTCCAGCACCATGTCTGCCTGCATGCTGCTATGCTTCCCACCATGACAATAACTGACTAACCCCCTGAAACTATTGCTCTCAATTACACACTTTCTTTTGTAAGAGCTGATGTTGTCATGGTGCCATAGTCACAGTAATAAAAATCCTGAGACACCATCTAATAGTCTACGTGCCCCCTATGTATAGGTCAGATGGTATGGCCCCTGTGAACATCCCACCAGTTCAGGACCCACAAGGTTATCTCAGCCAGTAGATAGCATTTTATCTTTCGGGTGTTGCTTGGGTAGCAGGGAGTATGCAAGAGCAACAAGGCAGACTTACACTCATATGGCAACTTTCTATACCCTGGCCTTCCTCACAAACATAGAAAGGCCCCAGATCTTGTCCTCTGTTGTCATCATGGCACAGGTTCATGCCACCCAGACTTGCAATGCCATGGTATCCACCAGGAAGTCTCTAGGGAAAAGGGTCTCCAATGGCACAGGACCTTTGGGGTCTTCCCAGTCCCAATGCTAGCCAGAGGACATGGAGGTCTGTAGGGCACGTGGGCTTGTATAAGAACAGGTTTAAGAACTGGCAAGAGTGAATAATCTCTAACCCCAGCAGATTTGAGATTTGAGAACAGCAGGAGTCGATCCACTTCCTACTTATCTCTGTACCTGCTCTGCAACACGTAGCCATGGCACCCAATAGAGAAGACTCCAGTACCCAGTCACGTAGTTGGGTGCTATGGCACCTGGAATTCTTCTTCATGCTAAAGAGGTACATAGATAGCCTTAGCCTTCAGCCAATGGATATTCTCACACTCTTCCCCTAAGAGGTCCCTAATCCTTAGTTCACAGAAAATAAAATGTATACCCTCATGTCCACCCCCAATAAAGTAATATGAACAAGCAAGAATCATCTAAGAAAGCTGCTCTATTAAAGATCACCACAGGGAAGTCTTTCTCCTAAAAGGTCCATACCTAAGACTCCCTGAGAAGGCTATTCTTATCTTCTGCTCCTCCAGCACTAGGCATTTCCAATCGAATCAGACCTGCTCCATCCCAGGCTCCCACTTCCTCCCTCCTGACTCCCAGAGGGAAAAGTAGACCATGGACTCCCATTACTGATTTCCTCTCCAGGTGGCCCACCGTAAGTACCTGGGTACCCAGAGAGGAGACCGGGAACCACAGCATCCGTTCCAGACTCCAGTGTTCCCCTTCAGGTCCAGCGTGTATCAGCATCTGATGCCCCAAAGGGAAACATGGACCAAAGACTCCCCATTCCAGCCTTTGCTCTGTCTTCTCTAGGCAGTCAGGACACACATATCCCCAGCAGAACATGGCACCACAGATGTCAGCAGCCTCTACCCAGTGATGCAGGTCCTCCAGCTGGAACACAGATGAAGCCTGAAATGGTACAATACCACCTACTGCCCAGCAACTGGATGGCCACATCTGATCAGGGACTCTCCTCCCCACAACCCACAGGCAGGGCCTCTGGCAAAACCAGAAAAGGGAAAAGAAGGGAGGGCAGTGAAACAGAACATCAGGACCCTCTCCTGTTGGGTGAGGCCCCTGTGACAATATCTGAGCATCTGAGAGACCCACCAACTTACCCTGAGTACCCTGAAATAAAACAAGAAAGACCATGTGTAAGACACTTTAATCAAAGAGAACAGACATCAGCAGACAGAACCCTTTCACACACTCAGGGCATGCCTTACTTCCAGGAATACCCCTCAAGAGAAAGGTTCACGGTCTTCCCTCAGATTAGGTGACTTTGAAGGGATAAATGGGCCACAGTTTCAGCCCACACTGGACACAGAATGGTGAGAGGTCACATAGAAGACAGGCAGATCTGTAGGTCACATGTAGCTTTTAATGACTCCATTCCCCAATCCCCGGGCGTTCCTTCATGTTCAACAAAGGGTGTGCTCAGTCTCTTGAACAGAAGGGATCAGAATTCCACATCTTCCAGATGACCTTGCCTGTCCTCTCTGCCCAAGTATAGCAGGGTTCAGGGTCAGGGCTAGAAATGGGTCAGGACCTGGGCTGGAGTTGAGGCTGAACAGGACTCTGTCAAGAAATGGCTAGAGACTCAGGGATTCAGCTTGCGGAGGGTAGGACTCAGAAACATGATTTTCATGCCTGGTACACAAACTTGAGATTTATCACTTTCTTCCACCAGCTCAAGAGTGAAGCACTCAGATGGGCGGCCTGAAATCCACTAGGCAGCAGGCTAGACAGCAAGGGTCACATCAGTCTAGTCAGGAGGACTTCGGCATGACCAGGTAGGGGGTGGCCAATGCAGACCAGACAGAAACAGAGTCTGCCGGCTCTCAAAGCTCTTGCCAGGCATGGCCTTCCATCCGGCAGACCCTCACAGCAGCCGGTCGGTGCGCTTGCTGCGCCACACCACCAGGCCAGCCATGGCCACAGTCAGCAAGACAGGAACTGCGATCAGTGGGATGAGCACTTCATCCGGGGGGTCTTCCCAGTGGGTCCTGTCCACGGTGCAGTTGGAAAAAAACTGCCTGTGGATACCAGTAATGAAGCTCTGGGCCAGCGGGTTGGGCCAGTAGCAGCCCACGATGTTGGCCTCCATCTCTGTGCAGTTCGTGAAGCTTTCATAGTACCTGCAGAGGCAGAAAATGGAGCTCTCCCAACATCTCTCATACCTGCCCTGGCCCCAGGACCCAACAAACAGGTAAGAAATTATCTTGGCTCAGTCCCACTTGGCCACCTACGAAACTGTGGCCTTAGAAGTCACTTCTAACTGGGTCCTCTGTACCTGTGGCTTTTTCCTACATCTGTAGCCATCACCCACTCCCTTGAAGCTCTCTGGGCCTGTGATGTCTGTTCAGTAACAAACCTCCCCAACACCGTGCATTCCCCAAATGACATGGAGCCCAGAACTCACAGCTACATGGACCTGAAAGGCCTTAGTCATCAGGATATGCTGAAGGTCTGAGAAAAGAGTCTGTCTGAGGCCAGGGCTAGCTTCCTCCCAACCAAATCAATCAAGAAGCCAGATACACCTATGAGTTCCTTAAAAGTTGTCTCCTCGGCCCCATCTGACAAGATGCAAGACAACTTGCTCGTTTGAGCAAATGTGGAAAAGGCTCCCAGAGAACCTCATTGGTTCCATAGGCTGGCCAAGGACCACAGCTACCAGGATCCAGAGTTCAGCCTGATGTGTGTAAGGATTTCCAAGTAGCCCCCTAATCCAGGATGCATTGAGCATCCTCTGGAGAGATGGTGACGTCCCTGCTGTTGGAGTCTTTCAGGCTAAGGTCACCTAAGAGGCTCTGGAGGAAGCTGAGAGGATGAATGTCTGCCCAAAGATGACACTTCCCCAGGCCTGTTCAGATGAAGGACAAACCCAGGAGGAAGAGCATCCTGAGCCAGTCTCCCACAGGATCAGGACAGGGACCCACCTCCTCCTTCCTGTGCTGTTCCAGGAAGGAGTGGGGACCTGCCCATTAACAGGAAGGAAGGTACTTCCAACATGCAGCTTCGAAAATGCCCCTGCAATGTGAATTGTCAGAAGCATCAGATGAAGGCTAAGAGGGACATAGTGTCGGGATCCTAAGTCATCTGTGTCCACACCGCCCAGGTTTCTCACTCACTCTAGACTGGCTTTCCAAGCCTAAACCACAAGCCTATAGCCTTGCAAGTAACCGTAACAAGGAAGAACCAGAAGCAAGGACCCAAAACCGTTCCAGACTCAGAGCCCACTCTGAGCTGCAGCCCTGGAGATGACCAAGTTCCAGGGGGTCTGGGACGGGAAGTCATAATCTCCATGTGTGTTGAGAAGCATGTGCTGCGACCCCGTGTCTCCAAGACCTTGCCCCTGAATTGCCCTGAAACACTACCCCCCAGTTGTTCTCACAGCTAAGCCAAACAGACCCCAGGAGAGCCCGCAGGCCAGAACAGTGTGTAGGCAGAGCTGGGTGGGGACTATGGGAAGGCTGTGGGTGAGTGTGCCCAAGACCATGAGCAGAAGTATGGGAGGGGTCAAGGGGCAGGGCTAGGCACATGCTAACAGCACAGTGGCTGGGTCCCGTGTTTATCAGGGCACTTACACGATGAACTCGGACAGGTTGCACCACTTCCAGACATCCACCTTCTGCATCATTTCAGCAAAGGCTTTCCCACAGCGAGGCAACCGCTCCAGCATTCCTGTCTCATTGCAGCCACATACTTGGGCACACTCACCTGGAAGGGACAACAGTGAGAAGAGGAATGTCCAGGGAACTCTGACAGGCACAGCTCCATTCCTTGCTGATGTAAGCACGGCCCCTCCCACTGATATGCCATCACCAGCCAGAGTTCTCCCTCAACCTTGGCTGAGGTAAAACAAAAGTATGCTCCACTTAAGCACAGCAGTGCCACAAGGAGAGAAAGTCACAGGGAGGCCCTGGGCCAGAGTCGTCAGGAAAGGACAGAGGTCCTGGGCATATCCAGTGGCTCAGGGTGCTTGCAGCAGTACTGAGAAAGGATCTGAGCTGGAACAGACCTCCCAGCCCTGTCATAACCTGCTTGGATTCTGGGAGGCCTTAGGCTGAGGCCTCACGGGGACTCAAGTTCCCAGTGATGAGAAAGTTCATGGAATTCTTGGGTCGGTCACTGCTTGTCACCAAGGATTTCAACATACTATCCCCTCTACCTCACACCTTCATTCTACATGCATTTCCTAGTGAGGACCAGGAATACCTTACTTCCCACCACTCAAGGCCATCTTGTCCTCAAGAACTCACCCGTGCATGGCCATCCTGTTTGCAAATGGCGTCACTACTTCCTTTGCCTAGGCTCTGTTGCTCCCATCAAGAAACCAATTGAAACACAGGCCTGTGTGGCTTGGGGGGTGGATGTACACCAACTGTGTCCTGGTGTGTACAACCCTGCCTTGAAGAGAGTGTGGAGGGGTGGGAGGTTTACAGTCCTACTGTCTATGTCTGGGTGTATGTATCTGTGTGTGTGTGTATGTGAGTGTGTATGTGTGTGTGTATCTGTGTCCCTGTGTATTTGTCTCTATGTCTCTATGTGAGTGTGCATGTGAGTGTGTTGTGTTGGGGATGTATAGAGCCCCTACTGCCTAGATCCCGGGATGTGGGTTATGGCCCAGTTCTTTGTATCCTAGAAGCCAGTGAAGGGCTGGAGGAGACAGGAGAGAAGTTCCTGCTTGGAATGGGATAGACTTAGCCACACTAATTATGAGCTCAGCCTCAGAATTCCCATCCCTAAACAAGGTAAAAGTTCACAAGGCTGTGTCCCCAGCAGCCATGTTGAAGTTCTGTTGCAGGTGGTAGCAAACGCTTGCTCGCTTCCCTCACTTAGCATAACCTTGTGGAATGGATGCTAGTGTACTCTGAGAGGGCAGGCAAGCTCACCCTGCACACTGAGAGCTGCTAAGCCACTGAAAGGAAACAGTTCTGGTGGGTAGGTCACCAGACTTCAGAGGGGAAGCCACAGCCCTCTGAATCCTCAGAGAGAAGCCCCAAGAGGCCAGAGGTTCTCAAATAAAAGCCTGAGGTCCAGCCCATTCCACCACATGTATGACAGGAAGCCTGGGGACCTGGCTCAGGTCCAGGGACCTTCTAGGGATAGATGAAGGACAAGGGACAGATGAGGGACAAGAGTGAATTTTCAGAGAGAGCAGAAGCAAGGACCTCAGGTGTCCACCTTGGCATTCACCTGGTAAAGGGCCACACCACGTACCTGCAGCAAGCAAAGCTGCCTTCCTCTGCACCACGGGGAACAGGAGAGACCCATGCTGTCTGGAAGCCAGAGAATGGGACACAAAAGGGACCCTCAGCAGCTTAGGACCTGGATGCTCAGTCTAGAATGCCTCCTTCCTCTGTGCCTGTTTAAATCTAGACCTCAGAACCCAGGCTGAGCATACTGGGTAACACCAGGGCTCAGTGGAGAGGTAAGAAAAACAGGACCCAATGTCTGCTTCCTAACAACTCCCCTCTGAGCACTCCGAAGCCTCCAAGGACCTGTGACAACAGGAGGACAGGACTCTGCATCAGACCCTCCCCACACATCATGGGATGGAGGGTGACCACATTTCTGCAGGACAGTCCCCTGGAAACAGGTACCAGCGACCCATCTCTCCCGGAGCAGCTATCCATGGCCTCCTGAGCCCTCTCCCTGGTTTCTTACACCTGCACACTGTGGGCCTGACTCATCTGAGAGCTCAAAATATCACACGCAGGGGTCTGGCCCCTGTCTGCGTCCATGTATTCTCTTCCACATAGAACAGTCACATACTTAGTATGCCGCTGTCCCTTAGCCACCTATTGCCCAGGACCCTGTCTGGTCCCACCAGGTCTGCACATAAAGTTGAGGGCCTGTTCTCACTGCAAAGCATTTTACCCACACTTGTAAACAATGTGAAGGCTTTCTTTTTTTCACCTTGTGCATTTGGGCCTTTTGCCTGCTTGTGCTGCCTCTCTACCATGTGTGTGCAGTGCCCATAGAGGCCAGAAGAGCGTCAGAACTTCTGGAACTAGAGGTACAGATTGCAACCACCATGAGGGTGCTGGGAACCGGACACAGAACCTCCGGGAGAGCAGCCAGTGCCCTAAACTGCTGAGCCATCTCTCCAGCTCCCTCGCTGGGAGGCTTAGCGAAGACCTGAGCATTTGTGTGGAGAACTCTGCTGGGTCCTTAGAAGGGAAGAAAGGAGAAATTGGCCCCTTGTTTTCAGGGGACCTGCCATCCAGGGCACAAGATGGAAGCACAAAGATCCAAGCTCTGAAAGGGAAGAAACTTAGGCCAGGGTGTTTGGTTGTGCAATCCTGATGACCAGGAAATCTTACCTCCAGGTTGTATTCGAGCTATGCATACAGATAACCACTGTCACAAGACCCATGCTCTGGACTACAGCAGTAGGAGAAGGGACAGCCAGAGATGCTTCAAGGCCACAGTACGGCCTGGTGCAAAGGCTGAGGGCTTCAGGAACAGGTGGACCCTGACTGGGTTATTTGAGTCGATACGGGTTGTCCAGGTGGAAGGCAGGACTTAGAGCAACAAGAAGACAAACCCAGGCATCCAAAGCTCTGTGGCATCAGTAAATACTAATCGTGGTCAGAAGACAAGAAAATAACACCAACCAGTGAAGGAAACAGTTATCTCTCTGGCTTCACAGAAGCTCCAAGGGTCTCCAACACTCACCAGACAAATCCTACCTAAAGCCATACAGTTTGGAGTAAGGAATTATAGAGCCAAAGGCTCAATGGATGGGAACACTGGGCCATGGACTGATTTTTGCCCTCAAAGTGCTGGCCCAGCCTAGAAACGCCATGAGAAAATGAAGCCCAGGATGATATATAGTGCAAAGACTTCAGAAGACAGATGCTCTATAGGAAATGAGCCAGAAAGAGTTGCACCCTTGGCAGGCTGGGAGGCAGGGTAAGGGGAACCCTGAGTATAAAATGACCTGTGCATTTATAGTTTAAACCCACATGAACTCGGTCCATCCATAGAAACCCCAAGTTACATCCTGTGGAAGGTGACCTCAGACAGGCATCCCAGAGCAGAGGCAAAGCTAGGCCCTCTCCGGGAAGATGCACTATGATGGCAGCCCTCATTAGATTTCCATCGTCCCTCATCCAAGGAAGTTGGGTACCTGACCAGTCAGCCTCAGCACGAAAAGATACCAAGAAGAGCAGCACACACCCAAAAGTGAACATGGACTGAAAAGAGCTGGGCGGGCAAAGCATGCGCACAAAGACCTGAATTGGGATCCCCGGAGCCCACGTAAAAAGCTAAGCAGGCATGGCAGCCACCTGTAATCACAGAACTCAAGAGGCAAGGACAGCAGGTCCCCAGATACACTAGCTAGGGCTGAAGAGCTCTGGCTTCAGTGACAGACTCCCCTTAGTAAATAAAGTGAAGAGTGATTAAGGACCTTGAGTCTCTGTGTACACACAAGTGCACATACAAACACACACACACACACACACACACACACACACACACACACACACACACACACACTGAGAATCTTTGCATCTTGGAGCAGTGAGTCAATAACACTGAACCACAAACTGGACCCTCCTGCCACAACTCCAGCTACAGAGACTCTACCCCAGCCAACATCAAGGGGGATGGATCCTCTCTTCAACACCAGCTCCCAGTCTTCGCCTACAGTTCTTCCCTGGGAGGAACAGATACATCTCATTCCCTGAGCCGCATGCTGTAGGAACTCTGTCCATGTTGGGCAATGGGTCCAGAAGGACAGAGGCTCCTTCCCCACCCAGCCCCCACTTCTACAAATGCTATCTATGCACAGCATGATCAGCCAATAATATTGGTTCCCCACTGAGCTTGCAGGTCGGGAAGAGGGCGGCACATTGAGAGAAGAAAGCCAAGGATGCCAGAAGCTGCAGTTCCCTTCGCCAATGGGAAACTGGGCTTCTCTGGTAGACTCAAGTTACTGTGACACCTCAAAATCCAAGAGAGTAACACTGAGGTCCCATCTAGAGGGAGAGGCAGGCTGTAAAGGGCACAGAAATCTCCATAGTACTGGCAGTGGAGATGGATTGCAATGTGGAGGAATGCAGAAGTCCATGCCAAAGTGTCAAAAACAACAGAGCTCCACTGATGAGCCATAAAGCTGAGGAGGTTAGCAGGGAGGGAGCCATTGAGATGGCTCAGTGGGTATAGACACCAGCCACCAAGCCCAACAACCTAAGTTCAGCTTCTGAGATTCACGTGGGAGAGAGAGAGGGTTGACTTCTGCAAGTTTTCCTCTGACCTCCACACATGTATCCCCTGGAGGGAGGCAAAGTATGTTGAAGTCTTCACTCCAAGCAAAAAATATGATCTTTGAAGAAGATCATATCAACTTCTAATGAGCCCATTTGGGTGGGCCCTAGTCCACGTGAGCAGTTTTCTCACAAAAAGAGACACTTGGGCACAGGGGCAAACACAGAGGGGAAGTCACCTGAGACCCCACTGAATCACGCTGAGACCACAGTGTGAGAGATTCTTGGGGCCACCAGAAGCTAGGCAGAGGAAATAAAAGAGCATGTCCCATCGGGGTTACAGAAGTGGTAAGAGACACTCCCACTGTGTCCAGTCACTTGGCTTCTGATTCTCAGTGACAGCTGCAGGACAGTATTAAAGATACAAATGTCCGAAGTTCGCTCAAGAAGAAACGAGAACCCCGAAAAGAATCACAGTGAGTAGGGGACTGAGTAACTAAAACCGTCTGTAAAAATAACCCCAGACGCAGAAGGCTGAACTGGCAATTCCACCAAGTGTCTAAAGACTTAACAGAAACCATCTCTATCTCTTCAGATAACAGAACAGGAAATCCGGGCTTCTCCACTTTATTACTCATTCTGTGAGGCCACTTTTATCTTGGTAGCAAAAGTCATCCCTAGGAGGAAAGTGATAACTCTTAGGCGTATGCATGCAAAAACAAAAAACAAAAAAAGAAAAAAAAAAAAAAAAACCTTCGCTAAACACCGGCTTTGCAAGTTCAGCAGCATACAAGAATGACTGCACACCACGGCCAAGGGGAATTTCCTAGAAATGCAAAGATTGTTCAACATATAGAAACCAGTGCGGTGTACCATACAGAAGAAAGGATGAGAGGACCATGCAGCTCAGAAAAGGCATTTGAAAAACTAAAATGTAGTTTTAGGACACACACACACACACACACACACACACACAACCTGAAAGAGAATACAACATCCTTAATACATTCAAGGCCACATAGGAAAATCTCAGAGTTAATACCACACTCACGCCCAGGGTTAAAAGGCTGAAATATTTTCTCCTGAGACCAGGAAAGGACAAGGATGTCTGTTTTTAGCACTCCTAGTCAACACGGAGCTGGAGGTTCAAACAGGAGCAGTTGGCAGGAAAGAAACAAAAGATCCAAATTGGAAAGGAAGACCGGAAAGTATCTGAACTTTGAAAGTACTGGTCTTCCATGCACACGGCCTCAAAGGAGCCACACAAGAACTGAAAGCGTTACCCCTCAGCTCTGAAAAGAAACAGGGACAAACCAAGACACAACTGAAGTCACACCGGGCTGGAGAGCTGGCTCAGCAGCCAGGAACACTGGGCTGCTTTTACAGAGGATCTGGGTTTGGTTTCTAGCACCACATGGTACTCAAAACCATCTGCAACCCCAGATCCTGGAGATCCACACCCTCCCCAGGCCTCTCTGGGTATCAGACATGCATGATGTGGTGCACATACACACACCCATGCAGGCAAAACACTCATACATATAAAAACAGTAATAAGTCTTCTTAAAGTATTAATAAGCAACCAAAAAAGAAAAGAAATAAATTTGGTAATAATATAGTCAATAATAATTAAATTCTTGGCATTCAATTTACCAACCAAGGCCAAAATCTGTACTCTGAAAACTATAAAACCTAGGATCTATATATATGGAAAGTCAGCCCATTCTCATCTATCTAAGTATTTAATATTAAGATGTCAATACTCCTGTCATGGTTACTACTGACTTCAACTTGACAAGATCCAGACTCATCTCTGAGGAAGCCTCTGACACACTTGTGATGGGTTTTTTTGGTTCTGGTAACTGAAGCAAGAACACCCATATTAGATGTGGGCGGCACCTTCCAGTAGAGGACCAGATATAAAAAAAAAAAAAAAAAAAAAAAAAAAACCCTAGGGAAGGAGCACTTGGCTTTTTGCCTGCTTGCTTTTGCCTCCAACTGGCTGAGTTGTCTGCTGTACCGCTGTTGTGGCTGCTGCTACCACCCTTCACCGCCATCAAAACTCAGACTCTTTGGCCCTTAACATGACCTGAAAATGGCTCTCCAGGAATCATCCACAGCCAGATTGAGAGTTCTAACCACACAGACAAAGCAGCTGCTGGGTTCTCAGCATCTTCAGTATGACGTCATCGACTGTTCGATTGCCAGACCTTATTCTATTGCCAGTCTAATGAACCTCCTTTTTAGTATCTCTTCATCCAATCAGCTTTGTTTCTCTCGAGAACCCTAAGTCAGTTACCTAATGCTCTCCAGATCTGATGTGACTGCTATAAAGAGCGCACAAGTCCCTTGCGGTAACCGATAAACTGACCTGAAAGTTCAACCAAGTGGCAGCTGGGGTTAGCGGGACACGGCTGGAACCTCAGCACTTGGAAGATAGAAGCGGGAAGAGCCAGGCTCAAGGTCATTTTCAGCTGCTTAATGAGTGTACAGCCAGCCAAAAGCCAGCTGGAAAGATGACTCAGTAAAGCACTATGAAGCTAGCACAAAGACCAGCTCCAATCCTCACACCCTCAGCACCAATGGGTTTGTTTCTTTAAGCAAGTGACTGTGGATATGGCTCAGTATCTCAACAGCTGGAATCACATGCTGCTCTTGCAGAGGACCTGAGTTCAGTTCTCAGCACCTACATCTGGCAGTTCATGACTGCTCATAACTCCAGCTCTAGGCATTTCAGTGGCCTCTTCAGGCACCTGCACACACACACACACACACACACACACACACACACACACATTTTAGAAATAAGATAAATCTTTTTAAGATATTTTAAAAGGCATCACAGTGACATGTGCCTATACTCCCAGAGCTGGGGATGTGGACACAGAAGATCCCTCAATGTTTCCAGCCAGTCTCAGGGAGAGAAGCAACCAGGAGAGACATTCAACATTAACCTCTAGCCTCCATATGGACCTGTGTGTGCACAGGAAATGAAAAACGGAGGTGTAGGACAAGGAAGACAGCCCAGCTGGTAGAACATCTGGCATACAGACATGAACGTCTGGGTTTGGATCCCCAGCAGCCACATGAAAGCCTGGCATGGAAAGCCAGGTGTAATGATGCATGTCTTTGAACCCAGCACTTGGGAGACAAGGGCAGCCAGATATCCATGAGTTCAAGGCCATTCTGGACTACATAGTGAGTTCCAGGACAGTCAGAGCTATATACAGAGAGCCTACCTCAAAGAACAAATGGGGGAGGGAGGGAGGGAGGGAGGGTGATAGAGAGGGATGGAGGGAGAGATAGGGGAGGGAGGGATGGAGAGAGAGAGGGAGAGAGGGAGGGATGGAGGGAGGAAATGGAATGGTATTGTGCACCTATAACCCTGAAACTACAGCTGAGAAAGGTGAACTTCTGGATTTTACTGGCCAATCAGTCTAATCAAATGGTATGCTCTGGTTCAGTGAGAGACCATGCCTCAAAAAGATGGTAAAGAGTTCAAGAAATGCCTTAGTAGTCAAGAACACTGGCTGTTCTTCCAGAGGACCTCAGTTCAATTCCCAACACCCACGGATAGTTCACAATCCACCATAATTCCAGTTCCAGAAATTCTATTAGACAAGGGATGCTTTGCAGCAAAATGTCTCTCCAGAGACAAAAAAGACCTTGAACAACCATCCTGGTTGGTTTTTTGTCCACTTGACACTGGCCAAGTTTATCTGAGAAGAAGAAACCTCAGGCGAGAAAATGTCTCCATTAGATTAATGTGCAGGCAAGTGTGTATTTTCTTGATTGATGTGGGAGGACTCAGCCCACTGTGGGTGATGCCAACACTGGGCAGGAGGTGGTTCTGCCTATAAGAAGGCAAGCTGAGCAAGAGCCCAGTAAGCAGAACCCCTCCATAGTCTCTGCCTCAGTTCCTGCCTCCAGATTCCTGCCTTGGAGCCTTGCCTTGACTTTCCCTCATGATAGGGACAAGTATACAAACACTTCCCACCCTGAGTGCTTTTGGGTCATACTGTTTTATCACAGCAATAGAAGCCTAGCTAAGACACAATAAAGGACTCAGTTAAACAAGAATGTACAACATTCCAAAGCATTGTCTTCCTACCAATAGTATCGAAATATACATACCAAAACAAAAGACAAGAATTTGATGCCTTTCTCTTAATAATTTAAAGAAGAAATCGATTTATATAAAGATTTTATTTTAGTTTTTTTTATGAGCATGTGTTGTGTCTATATGAGCATATGCTACGTGTGTCTCAGTGCCCTCAGAGGCCAAATGCAGGTCCTGGATCCTCTGAAGTCAAACTCCAGGGATTCTGAGCTTCTCCCATGTGGATGCCAAGAAAGGAATTCAGGTCCTCTACAGGAGCAGGAAACTCTCTTAACTTTTAACTTCTGAGCCATCTCTCTGGCCCCAGAAACAGACTTGAAAAAGAAATCAAGATTTAGAAAATTCTGATGATTTCATAGGCAGTGATTTACAAAGTGTCCTTTAAAATCTGAGCCAGGGCAATGGTGGCATGCACCTTTAATACCAGCACTTCCAAAGTCAGAAGAAAGCTGATCTCTGCGAATTTGAGGCCATCCTGGTCTAGAGAGAAAATTCTAGGTCAACCAGGACTACACAGAGAAATCCTGTCTTGATCAAACACAAAAGACAAAAGAAAAATTTTATGCCACTGGGGTCCAGCTTCCTATTGTCTGCTCCCACAGACTCCGGCTGCTCCCAACCTTCGGTCAGCCCTCCAGGGTCCCCACACCGTGTCTTCTCATGCATCTCAGGGTGCTGACACCAAGTTCTGCTTTAGCATGCCTCTAGGCTCTGAAGTACTTCAAAGGGAATAATTACACAAGGTATCCTAGTTTGCTGATCTGTTGCCGGGGTAAACACTGTCCAAAACCAACTTGGAGGAGGAAATGGTTTAGTTGAGCTCACAGGTTCATCATCGGGGGAGGGGTTGGCAGGAAGGAACCTGGAGGCAGAAGTCGTGGAGGAAAACTGCTCATGGCTTGCTTCTCCTGCTGCCTGGTGACCTCGTTCATACAGCCCCAGGGTGGTACTGCTCATGGTGGGCTAGGGCCTCCTACATCAATAGGCAATCAAGGCAGGTCAGTCTGAAGAAAGCCATTCCTCAGCTGTGGCTCCTTCTTCCTGGGTGTGTCAAGTTGACACTCAAAATTAGAAAGAAGACAACCTTTTGAAGGTGAGGCAAAGATATTCCTCCCTGATTTAAGTGGGGGGCCAGCATATCTAGCCCACTCAAAAACACAAGGGCTAAGAGCTCTAAGCCCAACCCTTCTAGATAATTCTAACTCTGAGGGTAAACACATGATATAGAACGGAACAGCTGACTGGGCTGCACATTAAACCCACCCAGGCCACAGCCCGGGCCTATTGAATAGATGAGGTGAGGACCAGGGGGTCCCTGTTTGTTAAAATCCCTGAAGTGTCTTCGCTAATGTACACAGCAGGCTAAGGATGAAGAAGAGAGAATGCGTGTACATTCAGGTGTGCAGGCCCATTGCCCACAGGCCTCATGCAGAGCCCGTTCTCCGCCATCATAATTGGATCAGACTTTCCCCTCTGATAAACCCCAGAAGACACCCCATCTGCAGGTCTGAGGACCATGATGTAGGTGTAAGGCATAGACCAGCAGAGAGCAGCAGCCCTGCCCATTCGCTTAGGCCTTGACACCCTTGGCCACTGAGCCTCAGTGTCTCTGGGCCAGGGACCTGCTCCCCACTTCAGAGCCCGACTCCTCACCTTCCTCAGTTAATCTCAAGAAAGCATTATTCTTCTTGACCCCACCGTTAAATGATAGGAAAGCCAAGCCCAGAAGCAAAGCTGCTTACCCATGACCATGGTGAGCATCTGAGCTAGAGGACAGTGCCAGCTGTCCCCCCCCCCCCCGTGTCTTCTGCTCAGCTGCTCTTGCCAGGCCTGCTAGGGCAGAGGTGGAGAAGCAGTCCTGCTTCGTGCCAGGATAGTCCCTTAGGGACTGCATGCAGGCAGATGACAATGATGACACACTACGTCCCTTTCTCCCAAAGGCCTCCTTGTTCCATAAACATCCTGCATCTCCCCACCCTGGGCTCTGACAGTCCCTTGGTACTTACCACATCCAGTTCTCACCTTCATTCCCAGCTCTGGCTGTGTCAGTACCTGGTGGGATCCTCTCAGTGCCCTAGCATAGGTGCTGACCTCCACCCAACATCTGAACATGCGCCAGCCAGGCAAGCCCTACCAGTCACATGCTCTGGTGACCCACATTTCCACTCTTGCCCTCCTAGACCTGGGTCTAAATCAGCCCCCTCAGCCTGACCTGCCGACCAGCTGCCAGACCACCAAGGCTTCCTCTCCTCTCCCCCTCCCCCACCTCCTTCCTTTTGATTCCGCCCCTTGATCCTCTTCCTTCTCCCTCTTCCTTTTTTCTCTTCACCCTGGACATCAGAAAGAACTGGAATCATAGGAGTCAGATTAAAGATGACAGATTCCCCTCCCCTCCATCACACACACACACACACACACACACACACACACACACACACACACTAAGCTTGCTCAGCCCTTCCTCCATGACTTTACCACCCTCCACCAAGTGAACCCAACCACTACCTAAGAAGAAGTGGGGAGCCTCTCATCACACTCCTGCCTCCCAGATCTGCCTTGAATCCCTGTGTGCCCCAGTTTCCACAGTTTCCAGTGTTTCAATGTGCCCCCGAAGTTTTAAGTACCCCAGAACTTCCATGTGCCCCAGAAACTCCGTACCACCAGAACCTCTGTGAGCCCTAGACCCCTCTGTGACCCCATGACGTTCAAATGCTCCAGAATCTCCACACACCCCAAAAATCTCCATGTACCCCAGATCTCTGAAAATCCCAGTATCTCCAAGTAGCCCCAAAATTATTGTGAACTCTAGAATCTTTACCTGTTCCAGAAGCCTTGTTTACCCATGAACCCGCCCCTCTGGGCATGACACAGCAAGGGTCTGTCCCATGCAATTGTTAGTTGCTGTGGAGGAGTGTGTGCCAACCTCAGGCAGAACTGCTGACTTCCCTGCCCTGGTCAGACATGTTTCAAAAATGCTCTGGGCCCACCTAGACAGGCATGGGGTCACAGGCAGTGCCCTCCGGGGGAACCTCAATCCGTCACCATTTCAGATGCATACAAAGCTAAAAGGGCTTCCAGCTCCACCTCAACAACCCACCCAAAATACCAGCACTCTTGAGTAAAGACCCTGACCCCTGGGACCCCGTGAAAGTAGGTTACCACCCCTCAAGCCACTGGCTGATCTGTAATGTTCTCGGGAACTGAATCAAAGTAGAAATCCATCCTGGATGGTTCCATTCCGAAACAAAGAACACTCAGCCCTGCGCATCTTTTGTCTCAGTGACTTCCAGATGCCAAGAGATGATAAAGAACCGGACAGATGTATTTCCTAGAGAATGGCCCTTTGTCGTCAGTCGTCTGGAAATGAAGTCAGGCACTTTCGTCCTCTGTGGAATGAGCGTAGCCAGGCTGGTCGCAAAGGCGGGTAGCTGGCCTTGGGGGCTGCAGTTTCTAGACTGTTCTGCCCCCCCCCCGTGCCTATCCTCAGGGTAGTTCTCTCCCTACTCCTCCACCTGAATTCCCTGATGAGAAATGGGCCAAATGACCTCCAAGGTAGCTCTGTGTTTAACAAACCAGCTTCCTCAAGACCTTCCATCTCCAGCATGGCTTGCCGTCTGCTCCGCTCAAGACGAG
The DNA here is from genome assembly GCF_963924665.1 of Micromys minutus. Classification (NCBI taxonomy): domain Eukaryota; kingdom Metazoa; phylum Chordata; class Mammalia; order Rodentia; family Muridae; genus Micromys; species Micromys minutus. The sequence goes on along the minus strand of NC_137969.1, from coordinate 31,289,963 downwards.
TGTGACAGGTGACACTGTGGCAGAGCACATTACTATAACTCATGATAAAAAAAAAAAAAAATCAGGGCACCATGTTCCCATCAGTGGACACGCACACATGCGTGTGCACACAGATCCCAGGCTGTTCTCACGCATGGTGCTAAAAGATCACATGTGCCTGAAGCATCCTCTGCTTTACCCTGAGCATTTGGGCTCCACAGCAGAGTGACTGACCTAAACTCAACTGACTCAAGCCAGTCAGCACAGCGGCACTCCATAGCTGCACTCTTGCTGTAATTAGGGAAACTGAGGCTGAGAGCCAGTAAGCAGACACCTGCTGGACTCCTCATGCCAGGACCCTGAGAAGTATCAAAGTGTCCCTGTAGAGTACTTTGGAACTTCAGGGAAGCCCCAGAGGCCCAGACCTTTGTTGTTTGGAAGCGATGGCTCTCTGATGCTGCTCTCTACAATGACTAGGCCCCAGAGCTATGTAGTCTAGAGCCCCAGACATCACAGTGTCAACAGAGCACAGATGATAGTCAGCATTCCCAGGAGCGAGGAAGCTCAGCTCCTCCTTTCAAGAAGGTAGATGGAGCTCAGACCCCATTTTGGCCGGACTGCATGTGACAAAACTCATGTTTCATCTCTGACTCTCGGGCTGGCCAGACTCACAGGTCTGTGAGAAGGCCAAACCTGACCTGCCGCTAAGAAGCCTGGCCCCTGGGTGATGAGGGCAGCAGGGACTTCCAAAGTAGGATGAGAAGGTAGTCATTGGAGACCAGGGCTGCCAGGACTTCCTGTGGTTCCCATCTGTGTTGCTTCCCAGTTCCATACTAGCAACAGTCAGGAGAGACACAGTTTCCTTCTAAGTAAACTCTGGGGCTTCCTTCCTCTAGAAACAAAATCCTCACCAGGAGAGCCTTGCATTGGAAGATTACTGAAATCCCCACACGGCAGAGTCCCGGACCTTCTACAAATTGTTGAGTCTGGCCCGTCTCTGTCCCAACTCCCAGACCGCATCCCAAGTCATCACCACTGAGGAAGACACTGCAACAGGTCCAACTTCATCTTACCGCCAAGGAGGCTGAGCCAGAAGAGTAAGGAAAATATCCTAAAGGACTCAGGACTATGGCCCTGGAAGGCAGAGGCCTCGCCCCTCCTCCTGCCAACAGTTTCCCTCCCAGTTCTGGCCAAGCACTGACTGCCCCTGCCCAGCAAGCAGGTCCAGCACTTGGCAAGCTCTCTCCCATCAAACCCTTCCACAGGCATACACGCACACGCATGCCCGTGCAGCCGCACAGATACAATCATGCACACTCAGAGGCACAGATGCATGCATACATGCATGTACACATGCATACACACACGTGTACACTCAGCTTCTTAATTATCCTTACATAACTTCTTCTTTTTTTCTTGTGTAGTATTTCTTTTTTAATATTTTTATTCTTTGAAATTTCATACATGTATACAACATATTTTGAGCATATTCACACCTACTTTCCCTGCCCATTAGGCTCCCTTAATATGTCTCCCTACTAACTTTATACCCTCCACACCCCTTTCAAACCAAGCTTAATATTTATCCCATTTCTAGCTTGTGAGAGCAATGTTTTTTTCCCTGAGTTCAATTTTCTCACTGGAAAAAGGATTCTAGCCACCTGCACCTGTGCCGTGTGCTCAGGGCAGGATGGGACGCTCACTACCTCACCAAAGACCCTTCCCTAGACCCTACCCTAGACCCCAGGACATCGCAGCCCCTTGTGAATCCCTTAGCCCAAGACCTTTTCCCTAGGCTCCTCTAAGATGGGAGGAGCTATGAAAACCCTCCACAAAACCTGCAGGATGCTCTGGAGTTAGCGTGCCTGCTCGTCCTTTCCAAACTCCGGTAAAAAGGAGAGCGCAGCCTAGGCTCGACGCGGGAAGGAGAGAGTCTGCGTAGGTCCCAAGGTCCCGAGGAGTTGGAGTGCTCCCAACCCAGACATCCCCTTACCACAAAGCAGCAGCAACAGAGGGAGAAGGTGCAGCCGCTGTGCTGAGATCTCCATGGCCAGCTAAGAAGCACCCGGCTCGCAGCAACTTGCAGAGGTAGGAGACTTGGGGCGGGACCGGGGCGGGACCTCAGAGAGCCCCGGCCCAGGCCACGCCCCAACTCCACCCCTGACTATCGAGGCTGCCTAGAACCCTCAGCTTTTCTCTGGTGGGACCGGTGGTGGGGAACAGGAGGTGGGGCGGGTGGGTCGCGTTGGGATCTGGACTGGAACAGAGGAAGGGGAAAGTGCAGTCGGGTGGGAGAGCCAGTCCAGCGTGGCGGGGCTAGGAAAGGGGTTCTGACCGGAAGACTGCAGTTTTGGCTAGAGATGACCTGGGAAGATGGTTTTCCCACCTACACAAGCACGCGGTGTCCCACGCCCCATCACTGCGCCCAGCTGGCCTTTCCTGCCCTAGAAAGGCTCACTTTACAACTTTCTGTGAATTTTCACTGAGAAAATTCTGGTCCAAGACAGAATTGATTCAAGGAAGAGATGTTTGACTTGGGGGGGGGGGACAAACAAGCAAACAAACAAACAAAAACCTGTAACTCCTTCAGGACTGAAGAGATGCCACAGTAGTTAAGGACACTTGCAGAGGACCTGGGTTCAGTTCCTACAGATAGTGGACAGAGCTCAGGGTTGTCGGCAACTCCATCTTCATAGGACCAGTTCCCTCTGTCCCAGCCTCTGAAGGTGCCGCATGCGCATTGTGCACACCCATACACAAACTAAATAAATCTTAAAGATTAAAAAAAAATTACACCTTTTAAAAGCCAATTAGCAGAGAGCCTAGGAAGCCTGGGCTTACTACAACAACAACAACAAAGATGTCTAATTAAAATTAAAATTGATTTAACTTGGTCAGTCACCCTGCTTCTGCCTAAGGAGGTGCAGGACGGGTCTAGAGGGGCCAACATGTAGGTCATAATCCCCTCCCCCGTGTTAAGGTTGGGAGACACTAATCAAGACAAAACGGATAACCAGCAGGTTGCTCTTATAGCGGAAGTTTAGGTTGATTGCCCCACAACCTGAAGACAGAATGGGAAGACAGACTCTGCACCAGCTTGGCTGTGTCTCAGCAATGACAAGTGCGCGCCTCAGGTGGGCACCAGCTCAGGGCAGCTGAGGTTGCGTCCTCCGCAGGAAGTGCTCACTGGGAAACCTGACTCAGTCCTTGGAGGTGAGTCCCAACACCTCAGCTACACGGGGCTTCCCACCCCGCCCCTGGCATGCCCTAAGAGCCTCTGATCCTGCCGAGAGGCAGCCTATGTCACACCTGCAAAGCAGAGCCTTCTGCCTTCCTTTTCAGCCATGGCCTCCCAGCGACAGGGTCTACTCCTACACAGGTTGACTTAGCACAGGTTGTGAGAGGGGACAGTGCCAAAGAGAGGCCAGTGCCACAACCACCGTTCAGCTTTCCTGAATAAGGGGCCACCCTGTTCTTCCCATCCTCCTCCCTCCCGGTCCTGTGTCCTGGCTAGGCTGCACATGTGGCCCATCTGCACAGAACTGTCCTCTGAGCCCCAGCAGTGTCAAGCAGGGCACCCAGGACAGACGTGAACCAGGGATAGTCAGAACCAGGCTGCTTTTGGCAGTCTGCCCACAGAGATCCTGTGACCATGGGGATACAGGACTGAGAGACAGGGTTCCTTCTCCGAAGACAGCAGCCACTGTGGAAAAGCATCTGGGGACATGCTGGAAGAGTCGTGGAGTCACAGACTCCCGCTGTTCTTCCACAATATCATGACTCCTGGCCTGAACCAGACATCTCTGATGGCCGTAACCTCTCAGATTCAGCAGCAGTAATGCTAAGACTTAATAACTTGGAGTCCTCTTTTTCTTGCTCAGCACTTGGTATGACTGGCTTCTTCTAGGGAAAACCCAAGCTCTATATGTCATCTCTAGGGTACAGAACTTACCTGGTGGTCCAGGTCCAACAGGAACACGTTTGAGGGTAGGGCTTGAGCAATGCCAACCCAACCTGCCCCACACCCTAGGTGATGAAGAGGGGTTGTCCTAGCAGAACAGCAGACTTGAGGGAAGGCAGCATGGGGGCTGGGACAAGACCCCTCGGCTGATGCCTAAAGTCAGAATGTTCGTGGGCTGGAAGCCCAGGAAGTGTCAGGAATGCTGGACAGCTGCTGGGACTATCATTTTGAGGACACCAGCACATTGATCAGTGAGCAGTCAGCCCTGGGACGTTAGGCAAGGACCTCCTGGAGCCAGCCGGGGACAGGAGGCCCCACAGTGGCTACTGCATTCCTTGTGTGTCTCTCTGCCCACCAGGGAGGTCACCGAGGAGTCCAGCTGTTGATCTTAGCTGTTTTCCATCTACTACGGAAATGGCCACTCCTCCCACACATGGGTGCGTGCATCTATATCCTTGGGCTCATCAAGCTGAACCTTCCTGTACCTGCGTCTTGTACTCTGGGGTTCTCTTACCCCAACATCATTCACACACCTTTAGACCAACTTCCCAATTCAAGTCACAGTGGCCAGTCAATTAGTCGTCCTCTTAAATGTTTAAGGACGTTCTCCTTCACGCTTTTTAAGAGGACATTGTGATCAGACAGCGCCCCACTTCTGCCTGACAGAAATGCACAGCATCTTGCCTGGTACTCTCCCTGAACTGGACACTTCTGCCATAAAGCTTCACACACAGGCACATGTGCATGAAGTGCGCGCACACACACACACACACACACACATACACGCATACACACTTCACATATAACACACATATGTGCACATAATACAATACACATTACATACAATATACACACGTACACATACTACACACAAGCACACACATACAGTACATACATACATCATACACAAAGATATGCACACACACATACAAGACATACACAAATCACAGATATACTAACAACACATAACACTACACACACACACACACACACACACACACACACACACACACCATCTTCCATATACTCAAGATCAGAGATTTCAGCTCCTTCTCCCAGCTAACAAGCCTGCCTCAGTCAGAGACATTGCTGGTGATTTGGCGCCCCCTGCTGGAATAACATTTACATAACAGCGCCTCATCGAGCCGACACACCTGCAGAAGGGAAAATTACATAAAGGAAGGTTTCTGACCCAACCCACAACTCACTATCCAATTTTGTCTTCTTTTTAAAATGTATTTTAATTAATGCATAGTAGTGATATACATTTATAATGTCCAGTGAGGTTCTTCAAGACCATGCACAATGACCAAGTTAGGGAAACTGGCCGATCTATTGCCTTGAACAGACATTATTTCTTTATGTTCAGAACCTGTAAAACCCACTTTACTACATTGAGATAATCATTTTAGATCATGTCGACCATAGGAATTCTATACTGTAAAGCGTTAGGAGACTGGAGCAGTGGCTGGATGGTTAAGAGCACTCACTGACTGCTCTTGCAGAGGACATGGGTTTGTCCCCAGCACCCACATGGCAGCTCAAAACAGACCCAGTTCCAGGGGAATCTGACAGCCTCTCTTGACCTCTGCAAGCATCAGGCACGTACATATGGGTAAAACACTCCTACCTATAAAATAAGCATTCCTTAAAATCACAGTGGAGCATTGGGAAGCGTATTCTTCCTGCCTGCCTTAGTTTTATAAACTTGTCAGAACCGAGACACGCCAGGGAAGAGAGAATCTTAGCAGAGGACTTGAGCTGCCTCCATCAGATTGGCCTGTGGGCATGTCCGTGAAGCATTTTCTTGCTGATTGATGTGGAAGAGCCCAGCCCCCTGTGACGGACGCCATCCCGGGCAGGTGTGCCTCGGTGATACAAGAATCAAGGCATTGAGCAAGCTAATGAGCAGTGTTCCTCTGTGGTTTTTGCTTCATGCTCCTACCTGAGTTTCTGCCTTGGCTTCCCTTGGTGGTGGACTATACGCTTGTAAGATTTAAAAAAAAAAAAAAAAAAAAAAAAAAAAAAAAAAAAAACCCTCCCTCCCTTCCCCCATGATGCTGTGGTCACAGCCTCAGAAAAGAAAACTGGATCTCTACCATCCAAGTGCACACACATCCACTAGCCAGCCACTCTAAGGAACACTAATCTAGTCTCTGACTCTCTGAGAGCAACGTTATTCTGCTTAATGTCACACCCCCAGTCCCATCCCCGCTGCAGGAGCTGCAGGACCTCATCCTCCTGTGGCGAATACTAGTCTATTGTGTAGAGAAACCGAACTTTCTGTGTCGGTGGTTGATTCCTTATCTCAACTATGAAAAGTAATGAGAAAGCACAAATACAGGCTCCACCTCGTCTGCTTCCGAGTCTGCCGGGCAGACCCTCGAGCTGAATCTCACGATAGCTCTATTTCTAGCCTTTTGAGGAAGATCTAGGCAGCTTTCCATGGCTGTGCTAATTCACAGACAGAGGGGAGTTTGTCCTTCCTAACATACTAGCAAGCATCAGATATTAAAACTGTGGGGAGTTTTTTAATTTTTGTTTTGTTTTGTTTGTTTGTTTATAATTTTGGGTGTTTTTACACTTTTTATCTAATTGTCTATCTTTTTTGGGAAAAAAGTCATTTATTCAGGTCACTTGTCTATTTTTAAATCAAACTATTTTACTTTTGCTGTTGATTCCTTACACATTCTTGAAGTTAATCCCTTGTAAGGTTAATAGGAAACATTTTCCCCCATTCCCTGAATTACCACTTCACACTAGTCTCTTTTGCTGGATGGCTTTTAATTTTATATGATCTCCTCTGACAAATTACTTTTGTTTCCTAGGCTTTGGGGGATCATAATAAAAAAGTACTTTCTCAGAGCAAAGTCTTGAAGTATTTTACACACACACACACACACACACACACATACACTTTTAGAGATTTATTTATATTGTATATTTTTAGTGCTTTATTGATATACATATTTATAAGGGATATTGGTCTATAGTTTTCTTTTTTCTGTGCGTCTGGTTTGGGGAAATCAAAGCAATGCTGATGTCAAATAAATGAATCTGTTGCAGGTCACCTGAGCTTCCTGGTATCTTATCATTCCCAAAAATACAGTTTTCGGCACTGAAATAAGGCTGAATAGGTCATTGAATGGGTTTTCCATGCCATGTCACTCCTCCTTTTAGACTACTCTTTATTTTAGTTGGACGTTTCTTCATTTGTAACTTATGTATGTTGTTGATTGCCTAGTGTGTGTTAGTGCACCACTTGCATGCAGTACCTGTAGCGACCAGAAGAGGGCATCAAATCCCCTTGCAAGTGGAGTTCTGGAAAATTGTGAGCCACCAAGTGGGTGTTAGGAAACGAACCTGGGTCCTCAGAAGGAGCAGTCCCAGCCCCAAGGACTACTCATTATGTTAGGGTTTGCTTGCCTAGCAATCCCTCCGATCTCGAAGACTGTCTTTATCCTTTCTTCTCTGTCCTGGGCATGTGTGAGTGTGTTTCATCAGAAGATCTGCCTTCAAGCCCAGAAATGCTTCAGCCTAACCAGCTGGACTCTTGGGGGCTCTCCACTTTATTTTCATATTCTTTTTATTTATGGAGGTCTTTAACTACAGGGTTCTGGCCGGCACGTTTTTATGACCTCTAGCTCTGCTGAATTTATCATTCTCTTGAAAGAGAGTAGAGGAGTAGAGGCCAGCCATGATCAGGTTGACAGAGAAGGGGGAGAGGAACGGAGAAAGAGTGGGTAGGGGCAAGAGAACAGAGCACGAGCAAGAAAGCAAGAGAGAGAGGAGGGGCAAGCAGCCCCTTTTATAGTGAGTCAGGCACACCTGGCTGTTGCCAGGTAACTGTGGGGCAGAGCCTAGACTAAATGCCAACACTGAGTTTCTCTAGCAGACCTGTACTTAGAGGTATATCCCTCTTTCCCATGGCCAACGGTGGGCAGAGCTGGGATCAGCATCTGGGGCCTGGTGCTGCTATGTCATATTTACTCAGTGAGAGTTTATGTGTTGTCGACACCTGTGGGTGCAACATGGTTCTTATAAGTGTGAGGTATAACATATGAGAGGTGTGTTCATAGGAGTGTGTGATGTATGTGATGTATGTGCAGTGCTTGAGCGTGTGTAACAAGTTAATGTGTGCTATGGCAGCATCCGTGTGTGTGTGTGTGTGTGTGTGTGTGTGTGTGAGAGAGAGAGAGAGAGAGAGAGAGAGAGAGAGAGAGAGAGAGAAATTAGCAATCACTTTCACCTTCTCATGACCTCTTTCCCTTTTCTATACAATATGACCTTTAGCCTACTAACCCAGTTCCTGCCAGGTGCCTACATAAAGGGTCAGAGCTGGCATCTGGAGCCTGCCTGTGGTCCTCAACAGACCATTCACTTATTTGACATCAGCAACCTGAAAGTACCAACAGTAGCAAAATAACACTTGTAAAGTAGTAACAAAAATAATTTTATGGTTGTGGGGTCAGCACAACTTGAGGAACTGTATTAAAGGGTCACAGCATTAAGAAGATTGAAACAATTGTTTTAAGGGGAAGCGACACACCTTCCACTCAGAAGGTAAACAACTCAATAGCTTCAGGAAGCCTTTGAAGCAAACTAGATTCACTAGACCCCTCCCTCCGGGGCAGTTATAAGCAGTAAAGAATGCTCAAGCACACTCTCGAATGCACTGAGCTGCGAGGCAGAGGTCCAAACCAACTGAGCTACCTGGAAAGAACGTTCCACAAGCTTCTGAGCTGCCTGCAGGTTTGCAGCGTGCTCGGGTTTCCAGCTTCTCGTAATTGTCCCCTATGCTAGTGCCGATGCAACCATCTTTGTAACCCCAATAGAACTAACTCACTGGTTCATCGAGATGGACTTAGGCAGTGTCCTTCCTTTTGTGTGTCTAGAATCAGTAGACACAGCTTGTGCCCCCCAGGAATAGTGTCACACAACAGGCCGGAACAGCACAGTGCAAGCATAGAGCTGTTCCTTCGGGCCCATATTTTCCATCTCCTGAGGAAGGATAGTGCCCGGGGTGGTTCCCTCAGCATCCCACGGAGGAGAGCTGTCGGGGAAGACTGCGATGTGGATTCTGTGTAAGCACAAATGTACATAAATCCTGCAACCAACGGAAGAAAGCAAAATGAGCCAGGTAAGTGTTTAAGTTTGTTCTGCCGCAGATGTAAGGTCCAGGGAGCACCAAGCAAGCTCTCTACCCCTGAGCTACAACCCCAAATCTGAAATTTTAAGTTTTAACCAAACATCATCTGCATCATTACACCTTTCTTTTTTATTTTTTTTTTTTGTGAATATTCCTTCAATGTGTAATCAGTATGTAAAATTCTTTTTTAAGATTTTTTTAATTAAGCAATTATTTTAAAAAACAGAGATAAATGTACAGATTTTTAAAGCATTTTGGAATAAAACTATATAAATACATTTTTGTCAGTACTTGATTTTTTTTAAAGGTTTGATAGTATGCATTGAAATCTTACTAGTTACAGTGAGCATAAAGTACATGTAAAACAAAATGTAACATGGAAACAGTCAAAGTTTTCTTGGTGTGTTTTAAGATTTATTTAATTATTTTATTTATATGAATCCACTGTAGCTGTCTTCAGATACACCAGAAGAGGGCATCAAATCCCATTACAGATGGTTGTGAGCTACCATGTGGTTGTTGGGAATTGAACTCAGGACCTCTGGAAGAGCAGTCAGTGCTCTTAACCACTGAGCCATCTCTCCAGACCCATAAGATTCTTAATGAGACACTCTAAATTGCTCTTTCACACTTTTGCTTCATAATTGACACTTAAAATTCACGTCAGTTCAGATAGTACTCCTGAATCTGTCTCAGTTTTCTTTTTGTTTTTAATTTATAGTTGAAAAAGCAGAGTCAGGCTGAAGCCTGTATCCCATCACATGGGAGGCAGAAGCAGAAGGATCTTGCATTTGAGACCAGCCTAGGCTACAAAGCAAGACCCTGTCTAAAATGGGGAGAGGGGGAGTGGCGATGTGTTTCAGAGAGTAAAAACACATGCCTGGCAACCTGAGTTTGACCCCTAAGGTTTCACATAGTAAGAGAGAAACAGCTCCAGAAGGTTCTCCTCTCACCTTCACACTCACCCACACATACACACACTCACATACACATATACTCACTCACACAGAAATACAATCACACACATATACACTCACACACATACACACTCACACACATTCACACTCACACACATTCACACTCACACACATTCACACTCATACACATTCACACTCATACACATTCACACTCACACACATTCACACACATACACACATTCACACTCACACATACACATGCTTACACTCACACATACATACTCACACATATACACATGCTCACACACATACACACTCACACACCTACACACACACATATACATGCTTACACTCACACATACATACTTACACACACATACACACATACCAATCACACACATATACATACACACTTACACATACATACACACTCACACAAATACATATACATGCTCACACATTCACACACACACATACACATGCTTACACTCATATACATACTGATAGACACAAAAACTCACTCACACAAATGTATGAAGCAGAAGTAGATCAAAAGGCACCCCAGTTGCACCTCTCAAGCTGGTGACAAACTGTACTATCAGCTCCAGGGACCCAGAAAGGGGAGCAGTATTGGTTCCAATGGAGCCAGTGCCCCAAACACCACATTCTTACTAGGCATAAAGTGGAGTCATGCAGATACTCAGAAGAATGGTCCAGAGCGTGAACAGAGCTGAGCTGAGAGTTACTAACATTGGTTAAACTGCTCACAGCTTTTAGGAGAACAAGGATGTTCACACAATCTCAGGTATATTCTCCAAGATAACTGTTGGGAATCTGTAAAGCCCACCCCTCAGTTACCTGGCAGGTAAGCTCTGCCCCAGTGACCTGACACTATAAAGGGGGCTGTCCCCTCCTCTCTCTCTCTCTCTCTCTCTCTCTCTCTCTCTCTCTCTTTGCCTCTACTACCTTCTTAACTCTTCCATGACTTGACTAAACTCTATTCTGTACTATACCATAGTGTGGCTGGTCCCTCAGGGGGAAGGGATTCCCAACATGGGCCCCTCAGAGGTATCTCCCTTGCCTCCAGGCTTTGCCGTACCTCCATGGGACATATCCCTTCCCCCACTCTCTTCATCCTTTTCCTAACATTGGTGCCAAAACCCAAGACGTCATCTTTTAACAACATTGGTGCCCCGTGACTTTTTAACAATAATAACTGCCACCAAGATGTCACTTGACCCCGTCGGAGTCAAGATTCTCCAGGAGAGGGCCATCAGGAGACCAGTGTGGCTGAAGAAGCTGGGTCAACGGGGACAACACGTACCATGAAGATAGCAAGGAGAAGAACTGGGGGCTCAGGGCTTGGCTTTGACCTAGCGAGGGTGGAAGAAAACTGGCTCAGGGGTGGATGGAGTCTGGTGCTGGGACTAGGGAACCAGTTGTTTTTGATAAAGCAACTGTAGTAATTCAAGTGGGCCAGTGGAGGGAGCTGTTAATCGGTTTGGGGTTTGGGGGTTTTTTGTTGTTGTTGTTTTGGGTTGTTTTTTATTTTGTTTTCCTGAGTTCACGTGGCAAACTCAGAGGTTTTTGTCTGAGGTCCGTGTGCAAAAGAGCAACAGAGGCGCGGCGTTGAGATGTCGGGGCGACTGAGCTATCCAAGCTTGATACTACCAGCAATAAGATGGCCACGTGGGTATGAGCTGACCTGTCTTCCTTCCCTGCTTTCCTGGGCCTGCCCAACAAGGAGGCAGGAAGCAGCGGCTTTTCTCCGGGACCTCATGCTGAAGATGCCCACCGGGTTCCTATCTTTCTCATCTCGCCAGCGGTTTGACTTCTAGACTGGTTCCCAACGAGGAGAGAGATCCAAATTGGCTGTCTTCTGACTTACTAGAACCCAGGGAGAACCTGTACATCATGCAAGTCATGTCCAGAACATGTCTGAGAAAGGGACTCAACCCAGGCCATCCACGGGCTTGTAAAGCAGATTGCAGGAGGCCACGCATCGCATAACAACGAGTATGAAGTCAAACTCCTCCGCCCCGAGTAACCAGAGCTTGACCAGTAACCCGCAGCTTTCTGTATTCTAGCGCCCACTTCAACCCCGGGCCAATCAGGGAAGAAGACCTCCAGCGTCTCCACGCCGCTCCCAGCGGGTTCCACTTCTCTTACGGAGCAGTCCGGTCACCTCCCCTGGCTGCCCTTAGGCCTACCAACAGCTTGTCTTCATTGAATGGCCTTTGTTTATTCTCATTACCAGGAAGCAGAGAAAAGTTGCTGGGGCAGGACCCTGTCTTCTAGGGAGTTACTTAGATGTATTCACCCTTGGTCCGCTGCTCAAACTTCAGTCTCTGAAAACGGACTGGGGGAGGGAAGGGTTATTGGGTCTTTTTGTCCCTCTTCCCATTGTGGCCACATTGGATAATTCTCCTTTGTTAAATCTGGCCCTTTCTGATGGTTTACTGGGGAGAGATGGTGGAACCTGACTGAGGGCAGACTCCAAGTGTACTAACAGCAGTGTCAAAATAATAATCTGTAGTGTGATCCCTGGGGCTCACGCAAAACACTCTATCCAGGGAACTTTCCGGCTTCTAGCTTCACTGACTCCTCACTACACATGGTTTCCTCCGTCTTTGTCTTCTCTTGAGTCTTTCTCCCTTTCTTTTCTTAATTTTGTTTTAAGGTGTATGGGTGTCTTGCCTGTATATGTGTCTGTGTACCGCTGGTGTGCCTGGTGCCCTCAGAGGCCAGGAAGGGGTGGTAGATCCTCTGGAACTAGCCTATGGGTAGCACTATGTAGATGTTGGGAATCAAACCCAGATCCTCTGGAAGAGGAGCAGGTGCTCTTATATACTGAGCCACCTCTCCAGCTCCCTTTTCACTTTCTAATGTGCTGTGTCTAACCCTGGGTCATGATCCGGGCCTTCTGCAGGGTCTCTGCCTGCTGTAAATATAGATGGAGGTGTATATAAATATAAATATAGATCTTATTTTATGTGTATGAATGTTTGGAGGCTGGAGAGATGATGACTCAGTGGTTAAGAGCACCGACTACTCTTCCAGAGGTCCTGGGTTCAATTCCCAGCAACCACATGGTGGCTCACAACCATCTGTCATGGGATCTGGTGCCCTCATCTGGTGTTTCTGATGACAGCTACAGTGTACTCATAATTAATTAATTAATTAAATGACTTATTTGTGTGTGTGCATGCATGTGTTGTACATACGTGTGTGCACGTGTGAAGGTATGCTATGTGTATGAAAGTACCTAGGGTAAAGCAGAAGGCCTAGGTTCTGGAATCGCAGGAATTGTGAGCCAACAGATTTGAATCCTGAGAGACAAACTTGGTTCTCTACAAGATCACCAAGTGCCCTTAACAACTGAGCCATCTTTCCGGGCCCTGAAAATAATTTTTAATAGAATAAGGGGCACAAATAATTTTTCAAAGATTTTATTTATTTGTACTGTATGCATGTGAATATTTACATGTGAGTACAGTGTGCATGCAGTGCCCACAAAGGCCAGAGACAGGTCCCCTGAAACTGGACTTAGGTGCCATCCTTGGCTATCATGTGGGTGCTAGAAATCAAGCCTGCATCTTCAGCAAGAGCAACAAGCGCTCTTAACTGCTGAGCCATTCGTAAAGCCTAAAACACAATAGTTTGTATGTGTCACGGCAGTTCTGGTTCTGGGTTGATCTGTAGAAGATGGTGGAGTCCCTGAAATATTTTCGGCAGACTGGAACACCTAACCAGTCTCTACTAGAGGAAAAGCTCAGGGACTTCTCCCAGGCCATCTAAGACCAAGGTTAAACCCCAGTAAACTCTTTACCCTGTGCCTAAGGAATCATATGAAAGGAAATTTGGGCCCCTTTTTTAAGGTGGGGATCATCTTGATATTCTGATCCGTGCTGTCCTTCAGGATCCACAAGCCTGGGAACTTGTCCCAAATCACATCATGACTGGGGAAAAAAAAACCCCTAGACTGTAAAGGGTTCCCCGGCACTGTTGAGAAACCACATCTTTATCGCCTGCTAATTCTCCTCAGTCCCTGATCTGAGTCACAAAGACCCTCCTGGCTGGTTTCTGAAGGAGGAAGTAGCAGCTCGGATTTCTCTTCTCATCAGAGGAGAGCACAGGCCTCCCTCTTCCTACCAAAAGGACTCAACACCTCTCTCCTTTGCTGCACTCCTGCCTTGTCACTCAAACGCGGCCAGTCTAGACGCTATGCCAGCCAGCTCTCCCTCCTTGGCCCCTGTATACTCTGTACCCATCCGGTCCTTGGGCAGCCAGTCGGCTCACTTCCTTTTGTTTTTATTGTATATTTATCTTATTTATGTATGTGTGTATGTGTGTGCATGTATGCAGCCATGCAGGTGCCACAGTGTGTGAGTGTGGAGGTCAGGGGACAGCCATCCGTCCTCCGTGATCCACCTGAGGATCTGGTCCCTGCCTACACCTGTGCTTTCAGATGCCTGGAGGCCACATCAAAAGCCTCACAGCTGGGGAGGGGCTGCTCAGGGAACATCTCTGGAGGCTGCACCCCATCCACTGTGTCCCCCGACATAGACAAGTGCTAGCTAAGGAGCCACAAGGGAACAAACTACTATCACATAGTCCAGTGCAGCAGCCATGTAGTTCCCATCTCCTTGCTTAGAGCAACCAGTGTCATCTGGAATGTCTAACACACTCGCCCCAGGTGACAAGGGACAGGCCAAGGAGCTTTGGGGAAGGAGAGACCCCATTATATATGGGTATAATGATGGATCTGAAGGGTTGTGGAGAGAGCCTTAGAATGCTCAGGCAAGGCCTAGGACTAAGGTCTGCACACAGGGTAGTGACCCCAGCGACAAGGATGACACACAGTTGTGACTCCACTGAAGAAGGAGAGTTTCTAAGCACCATGACCAAGAATGAAGTCAGGGTGTACACCCAGAAGCCATAACAAGCACTACACGGAAGAAGCAAGTCCGTGGACCAGGGTGGCATCCACCGTCGGCTGCTTGGTTTCAGGTGCAGAGTACGTACTATCAAAACCCTGGTGTCCTTTTCCCATCCTGGCCATGCAGAGCTGATGGGGCATGAAAGAGCTTATACACATTGGAAGAGCACATGCTCAAAACTGGCAACTAGAACCAAGAACTAGAACACCCCCAGGGCACAAGAACCCCATGCCCCTTGCTGCTGGGCCTGGTGAATTCAGAGTAATGTCTTCATTCCTAGAACGTTCTGGCTTCCCGACCTAGCCTGCAGGCTCTGAGCATATGTGTGTACCTCACTGAACACCTTGTTCAGCCAGAGCCTCTCTGTCCTCCCTACACTTACCCAACCACACTGAAACATGTCCTCAACTGGCCAGTGTCACCCCGAGGGCCTCAAGACCAGGTTCCCTCGAGTACTGGGACAGAAGTACTTCTGTTAGGGTTCTGGTCTGTGTTCCACAATTGCACCTTAAAACCAATGTGGTATGTTTGTGATAGGGTCTAAGTAGCCCTAGCTGGCCTAGAGCTCACTACATAAACCAGTCTGGCCTGGAAAACACAGAGATCTGCCTGCCTTTGATACCTACTTCTGGGATCAAAAGTGTGTGTCACCATGAAAAGCTCTACAACTGATTCTTTTAGAAGCTAAGAAAATGCTTCAAAATGGCAGTATCCTTGATGGCTCAGTGGTTACGAGCACTGACTGCTCTTCTGGAGGTGCTGAGTCCAATTCCCAGCTCATGACCATCTGTAATGGGATCCAATGCCCTCTTCTGGTGTGTCTGAAAACAGCTACAGTGTACTCACATATATAAAATAAATTTTTAAAATCTTAAAAAAATATATATGTCAGTAGCCTGCTAGCAGAGTTGACTGTTCCCCAACCACTAACAATGTTTTCCCAAAAAATCTTGACAAGATGTCACCAGGGCTGCCCACAGCTCTGACACTTTCTGTTTATGTGCACAGAGAATATAATACAGGCACTTCAAAATATAGATGCAAATCTAGATCCAGATATATAGTCCCTCTCTCTTTATATATGTATGTGTGCGTGTGTGCACATATGTGTGTGTATGTGTGTGTGCACGAGTGTGTATGTGTGTGTATTGCTGGGGAGGGCATCCAAGGTGCTTTCTTCACACATGCTATGCAAAAGCTCTACTACTAACCTACAGCCCTAGCCAGATAAACACACACACACACACACACACAATTCTCTCCATGTAGTCCTTGGCTGTCCTGGAACTCATTCTGCAGACCAGACTGGCCTCAAACTCACAGAGATCCACTTGCCTCTGCCTTCCAAGTACTGGCTTGCACCACCGCGCCTGCCCAGAGATTTTCTTTCTAAGCTGTCTACACTGCCAGCCATGGAAGACCGTCTCTATTTGGGAGTGCTCAGTTTTTATCATCATGTTGTTAATCCTCAGTACAGGATGAAAGATGCTGTTGCTCCCTCCATTTTACAGGGAGCTGGGGCATGGGAGGAAATGACTTACCTGACTGACATAGAGTGTAGACAAAGGCAAATCCCCAGGGCAGCTCGGTTTAGGTGAGAGTGAGAGAGAAGAGTGGGGGTTGTCTGTGAACAGACAGGAACAGAGGGATGCTGGGCAGCCTGAGGGAGGGACTGCACCGCTCCTGTATCGGCCAAAGGAAAAGGTTAGTCTGAGCCAGTGCCTCGCACATGAGCAGGAGCAGCACTGAGCCGTTAACACACAGAATTGTGTATACAGGGAAATGACCCTTGCTCATTTTGTTCCCATACGAAAGTACTTAGGGATGGAACCATGGGGATTAATTGTGACAACACAGATGGTGGCCTTGACTCTGGAACAAGGTTTTCTTTTCTTTTTTATTTGTTTATTTTATGTATGAGCACATTGTAGCTGTCTTCAAACACACCAGAAGAGGGCGTCAGATCCCATTACAGATGGTTGTGATCCACCTTGTGGTTGCTGGAAATTGAACTCAGGACCTTTAGAAGAGCAGTCAGTGCTCTTAACCACTGAGCTATTTCTTCAGCCCCAGAATGAGGTTTTTAATTGTGAATCCAGGAATTCAATAGGGAGGTGTTTTTTTAAAAAACTGTTTCTACTCATTTATATGTTTAAAATCGTGCTTTTTAAAAAGCAATGGGGGGTGGAGGTGGAGAAATGGCTCAGCCTTTAAGAGCACTAGCTGATCTTTTAGTTCCCAGCTCCCACATGGCAGCTCACAACCGTCTGTAACTCCAGCTCCAGAGCATCTGATGCCCTCTTCTGGCTTCTATGACACTGCACACACATACACAGACATATACACAGGCAGAACACACATACACATAAAATTAAAATAGCGTATTAGTATTAGTGGGCTGGTGAGGTGGCTGAGCGGATAAAAGTATTTGCCATGCAAGTCTGACTTGTCTGACTTTGATCACTGGAGCCCACAGTGCAAGAAGAGAAGCAGTTCCTGAAAGTTGTCTCTCTCTTACACACACACAAACACACACACACACACACACACACACACAGAGTATAGACATACTAATAACAAACAAACAATGCAGTAATGGTGACACCTGCATCTTTAACTATCAATCTATCCACATGGCAGGATGAGAGGGCTTAATGGCTGGTGTTGAGGACATGGACCTCTTATAGCCACCTGTGCCAGCAGTAGTCCAGAATTGGGACAGTCTCCTGGAGAGTCCTAGACAGAACCGGCCACATGGGCAAAACATGAAACCTGTTTCTCAACAATGTTGCTTCTGTATTTAAACCCTGCACAGCCCTTTGCCCCTGTGCACATCTGTGACAGTAACAAACCAGGCATAGTGGGGAGGTGGGGTGCCTGGAGAGATGGCTTAAAGCAAAGAGTACTTGCTATACCTGCAGAGGACCCAGCATCAATTCCCAACCCCTGAATCATGAATCATAAACATCCATAACTCCAGTTCTAGAGAGTCAGATGCCCTCTTCTGGTCTCCATGGGCACCAGGCAAACTTGGCATGGTACACAAAAAAATACAGGCAGAAAAACACTCAAACACTACATGTTAAATAAAATTTTAAAATATAAGGAATCAGGAACAATCTAAATTTCCTGAATAGGCCAGGAAATACATGGTCGGATCCATAATGCTATGCAAACTAAAGAGCCATCCAACAGTTGAGTGTATCTGTGTGTCAACAGAGGAACCAGTTTCCAAGATACCTCTAAGTGGAGGGGAATAAAAAGAGAATTATCTTCTTAAAAACTGACCTATGCATCCATGTTTGAACCTGTTTTGATTATCTCCAAAAAGGGTAAGAAACAAACATCCAGAAACAAGGGCTGGATATGAGGCCTGAGGCAAGCCTCCCTTCCAGGTGGCCCAACTCTCTCCTCCTATTGCTCTGAAAGAGGACAGGAGGAACTAGAGAGGGGCTGGAGAGATGGCTCAGCGGTTAAGAGCACTGACTGCTCTTCCAGAGGTCGTGAGTTCAATTCCCAGCAACCACATGGTGGCTCACAACCATCTGTAATGGGATCTGATGCCCTCTCCTAGTGTGTCTGAAGACAGCTGCAGTGTACTCATATAAATATAAATAAATAAGACCTGGTCTTATATATATATACTGATACACACACTTGTATTATACACACACATACACTCACATATATACAAATACTTGTACTCACATATATACACACAGTCATGCACACATTAGCTTAAGAAGCAAGATGATGGAGCTGAGGAGCCCCTGGCCTTCTGCGGGCCACAGGGTGGGCTCAACCTGTCTCCTGGTTCCTCTCTGAAGCTAGAATTCCTTTGCTGCTACAGCAGGGTGGGAGGAGTCCAGAGCCTTGCCCGTCGGTGCAGATCATGAAAACCCCTTAAGTAAAAAGATGTTCTGCAACAGAGACTCAGATCATAGGTACTCATCACACATAGGATATACATCCAAAGAGTTCACAGGCAGATGAGGAGTAAGAAGAAGGAGCTCATGCAAGGGCCTAGAGCTTCAAGAGGCTGAGGACCCAGTCATGGACCAAGAGGTACCAAACCATTTGGAGAAGGGGGGCGGGGGCAGGGGATAGCAGCTGAATCTCACTATCAGACTTGAGCATGGCTGGGAAGAAGGGAGCAGGAATGGGGGCTCTGAGACCCATGGAAGCAACCAAGCAATTGCTGAAAGAGAGATATCTGGGATGTCTGCTAGCTTCGTGCCAGCCACCCCTGTATACAGTCACCTGTGTTTACAACTGCCGCCATCAGCTTAAAATTCTCAGTGGTTTCTCCTTTGAGCCTGTGTCTGTAAGTACAGCAGGACAGTGATACACAGGCAAAGATAACAGCTAGTGTGCACAGAACACAGAGGGCATGGGGCCTGGCTCCATGTGTACAAAGCCCCAGCAAGATACAGAGCGAACAGAGCTTCTGGGAAACCCAAGCAACCAAGAAACGCTGGCCAGCCCTTTCCTGGTGAGGAGGAAATGGAAACAGGGGAAGAATCAGAGCACTGGCAGAGCAGGGGTGTGGCCTAGCCTTGAATTTGAGCATGGCTGTGTCCTGACAGTGGCCTTAGATGTGGGACAACAAATGTTTATGTGTCTGCTGTGCAGCACCGGATCCCACAGGTGACCAAAGCACTGGCAGCTCCCACAAAGCAGATAAGCCTGAAAGTAAAGCTCAGTAAGAACAGCTCACACTCAGCAGGCTGCCTACTGTCAGGTCCCATTTACGTGAGATGCCCAGAATAGACAAATGCAGAAGCAGAGAAGAGAGAGGTGGTTGCCAAGGTCTGGGGGCTCAGGGGATTAGCGAGACACTGCTAGTGGGCACCAGCTTTCCTTTGGGGCTGGCCTGAAATGAAAGGCCAAGATTCCAGCCTGAGAGAGCTTCACCTGAGACTTAGTATTCAAAGAGGAGAGGCCATGGACCATCAGTGAAGACCTCTGGCCAAACAAAGGAGTATGACCAGTATCACAGACTGGAGCTGACAGCCAGTCAGCACACAGTCATTCTGGGTCATTACATCCCCTTCCTCACAAGAGAAATCAAGGAAATGTCCCCAGAGCAATGGGTGCACAGTGCCCAGCAGGATATCCCATCCTTGACATGACACCCTTGGCACATTATAGGCTCTTCTGGGAAGCAGCCACCCAATATGCCCTGAACAGGCAGCTCCTTTTCAATGTGTACCCTATATTCCCTACAAGGAGCAAGTGCTTCAACATTCTTTTAACAATTTTTAGCACCAGGAGAAGAAGCCATAACCTGAGGTATCCCCAACCTAAGACTTGTTTGACATCTTCTGTCTTTCTTCCCCCTATGTGACTGTGCAAATTTGAAGCTCAGAAGTTTTTGTGAAGGGTTGCAGCCCAACCATTCAAAGTGACACTTGTCACATTTGTTATAGCTCCTATTTCTTCCTTCTCGGCTCCTTAATTTTCCTCATTTTCATAATAAACAAGTATTACCTTTTAAGTGGAAAAAATGCCCACCCTTACAAAGGACTTTCTAAAAATGAACTCCATTGTGGCCCTTCTTCCTGGCACGCTGGGCCTGCTCTCTCTGTGTCCAAGAAGGAAGTGTTTTAGCTCATCCATGCCAGCCTGCCCTCCCTTCCCCAAAGTCTTCCTCCTGTGGGTTCTTTAAATACATCCCAGATGCTCACACTGCCATCAGTCACTTGTCTGCCACCGACACCATGCGCTGCTTCATCAGCCTCGTGCTTGGCCTGCTGGCCCTGGAGGTGGCCCTTGCTCGGAACCTACAGGGACCAGTCTTCAACTCAGGTAAGCCGCAGCTATCCACCTTACTACAGGGTGTGACTTGGAGAGTCCTCTCCCCAACCCCCAGACTGATCCCAGCTGTCTTACACTGAGGAGGCAAGGGACAAAAGGACACCCCTAGGGGAGAGTCCAAGGATGGCAGGAAGTAGGAACCTGCCCCACACAAACTACACAGCCTGGAATCTGTGTGGAAAATATTCAAGTTGAGAGACAGGTTGATGGGAGTTACCCTTAGGCTCTGGTCACTTCTGGTCAGATTCTGAATGCTCTACCTAAAATGATGAGCCTGTCTGTGGCTTAATGCTCTGCCTAGGACCATGAGCCTATGATGTGCTTCCTAATTTTCACAGCTGCTTTCTCACGCTTCTATCACCCAAACTCCAATTCTAGCAGGTTTTTTGGTTTGGGGGTTTTGTTTTGTTTTCACTTTTAAAGCTCCTCAAAAGCTTAGCTTTTTGTAGCTTCTATCCATGTCTCCAAACCTTCTTCTGAGAAGCCTTAGAGGTGAAGGTGGCATCTGGGCCCCCACTCACCTGCCTGCCTTTTGTGCAGCTCAGTCCATGTGCTCTGGATCCAGCTCCAGTGAAGACACTGAGTGCAACAACTGTAAAACCAGCGAGGAGTGTGTCCAGAACAACGACATTTGTTGTCCCGGTTGCTGTGGTAGCACCTATAAACCTCTTGCCCCCAGTAAGTTCCTGTCCAATCCTTGCGGTGGGGAGGAGCCAGCAGGTCAAGAGTCTGCCTAGAGAGGACACATAGACCTTTACTCACACACCAACTCTGAGCCCCTCTCACCTACCAGACCCTCCCTGTAGCCTGATGCTCTTCCTGGCCCTTGGGGTCTTAGGCTTCCAACGCTCTGCCTGACAATAGGACAGACCTCAACAAATGCCCCATTCACAAAATGGGTTCTTTTCAGTCAGAGTTCAGTAAAGTGCATTCATCAAAGCTTGATCATGGAAGGTTTTGGGTGCTAAGATAGTGACTCTCTCTCCCCAGTTGATGTTCCAAAGGCTGGCCACTGCCCCTGGAATCCATCCCAGATGATCACTGCTGGGCCATGCCCCAAGGAAATAAAATGCTTCAGCGACAGTGAATGTACTGGCAACAAGAAATGCTGCAACATTGACTGTGTCATGACTTGTGTGAACCCAGAACCAGGTATGCAGCTTCAAGACCCAGGAGCCCCATTTCTCCCCAGACTTTCTCTGGCCACCACCTTACCCTTCATGAGATCCAAGAGCAGATACGATGTGAGGACAGCCCAGGACTAGGTCCCAGGGTAGGAGGAGAATGTCCTAGCCAATCCATGTACACCACCTGCAAGCCTGTGGGGACATGCTGTGGCCAATCACAGTAGAAGTGAATGTCAGTGAACAAGTAGGCCTGAGAGAACAGGCCATTCCAACACTCAAAGCTGGTCCTGCTGAGTCCAGGAGCCACATGGTGCCTTTGGCACTTAACCAGAGGAAACAGTGAAGTGTTCAAAGTTAAGAACAGGAGCTCAAATCCAGCGGACTATGTCCACCTGTGACCTTGGCATCCCTTCTGCTGGTGAGGGCGTCTCACCGACCTGCTTATGGGTAATTAGGGGTCAGTGTAAAGAACTGTACACGCTCACCTGCAAAGCCAGTAAAGGGGTCTGCCCTTCAGGCCCCTGGAGTAGTAGGTCTGACTAAGATAGAAGCAGAGGTAACCTCCATTGTCTCATCCCCATCCATATCCCCTACAGAGATATCCCTTCAGTGAGCAGCCTGCCCTGGGATCCCTGCCTGTCAGGAGTGACCAGTCCAAGCCTGTACAGCAAGAACCTTCACTCTTGGATCCAAAGAGAACATAATGCTTCCTACCTGCTGCTAATAAAAATCCATTTGGCTTTATGTCTCTGTCTGTCCATCTGTCCTGAGCTCTTGGAATGACAAGGCAAGCACACACAGGCCTGCATTACCCTAGGATCTCCAGGGTGGCAAGTCAGCCACAGGTGATCCCCCAGTGGTGGTGAGCAAGCATGGGAGGGCAGGATGCTCAATCAGGCTGCCGAGCTACAGCCAAACTCCATCCAGACTGTGGAACCAAGGTAGACCTCAGGACCAGGAAAGATCTCCTCACCTCGCTCCAGAGAAATGAGTATTTTTTGCATCTGAATCCTTCCAAGGTGTGACCAGCCCCAGCCCCAGCCCCAGCCCCACACAGAGCAGAAGCTGGCTTCTCTCAATTAGGGTTTCTATTGCCACAATGAAACACCATTACCAAAAAAATAAGTTGGGGAGAAAAGGTTTTTTTTTGGCTTATAGGTTCATGTCATTCATCACTGAAGGAAGTTAGGACAGGAACTCACACAGGGCAGGAACCTGGAGGCAGAACCTGATGCAAAGGCCATGGAAGATGATGCTTACTGGGTTGCTTCCCCTGGCTTACTCAGCCTGCTTTCTTATAGACTGCTCTTCCAGAGGTTCTGAGTTCAAATCCCAGCAACCACATGTTACCTCACAACCATCTGTAGTGAGATCTGATGCCTTCTTCTGGTGTGTCTGAAGACAGCTACAGTGTATTTATATATAATAAATAAGTAAATCTTTAAAAAAATAAAATAAAATCAGCTAGAACTTGTTTCACATCATTATTCAAAACAGTTCTTAATTAAAAAAAAAAAAAAAAAAAAAAAAAAACTTCCATCTTGAAGAGAACCTAAGAAAAGGCACAGGATTTTCTAAAAAGCAGTGTGTCAGGGGGTTTTAGCTGAAGCTAAAAATTTCATCCTGCAGAGAAGCTAGTTAAAACTCAGAAAGTAATAGGGAGTTTGTAGAGGGGAAACCAGGAAGGGGGATAACATTTGAAATGTAAATAAATAAAATAACCAATAGGTAAAAAACTCAGGAAGTAAACAACACAAAACTTTTAGGAAGTTTCTGAAACTGACATATGTGCTAGGCTCCTCCTTCCTCAAATCTATATAAGCAGTAAAAACTTCTAAAAGACACTCTCAGACCAGCAGGCTGCATGGAAAACAAAACTCTAGACAATAGAAAAGTAACTAAGACACCTTCACTCATACTCCTAACTCTAAGAGAATTCATTGTTCCATCAAATCGGACTTTGGTAGTACCCTTACTTTGATTCATCATTCATTCTTTTATCTGGGCAGGGTAGACATTTGTTCATGTCTCTTCTTTTTTGACTCCAACCTGTCAGAATAAAGGTCACATGGCTTTGCCATCGTAAGGTCCAAGAGCTGTAATGGTGAATTTTAATTGTCAATTTGACTGGATTTAGAATCAGCATGGAGACAGAACTCTGAGTGAGCTTATTAAGATGTTTCTAGACCTGGGAGGGGGGATAGGAATGGGGGGAAAGAGGATAACATTTGAAATGTAAATTTACAGAGAATATCCAATAAAAATGAAAGAAATAGGAAAAAAAAAGATGTTCTAGAAGAGTTTAACAAGGAGAGGAGACCCACTGATGTCTGTCCTAACTGGATCCAGCTGACAGTCCCTGATATTAGGAGTTCAAGAGGGTCAGTTTAGCATGTCTGATGATGAGACTCACCAAAGCTGTACATTCTGTAATATATAAATCTCAAAACAAAATTTAAGTATCATCAAGATGTCTGTTTGGATCGTATCAGTCTGTGTAGGGTTTATGGAGTAATTAAAATGAAATTCTGCTTTTTTGTTTTGTTTTATTCTTTTTGAATCTAGTTCTTCAGAAGGTCTCCCTCTATCAAATCTGATCCACATAACTCTGGAAGGTGTCCGGAGTCTAATCACCTTTTCTAAAAGTGCAAAGACAAAACCTTTCCCAAATCAGCATACCCTTTACTCAGCAACCAGAAAAGCTTGCATCCTGTATTCTTTCCCAGAGAAATAATATAACCACAAAACTCAAACTCACACCCATTTTGAAAATTAAAACAATTCAAAACAAGTGAACTAAAATACTGCATGAGCCTATTCTTAAGCCTTTTTAATTTGTCCTGCCAGGAAATTAACCCAAAATTTCCGTGATGCCCACATTAGAGAATATGAGTTTCCTGCAGACTTTAATGTCTGTTATGCTCTCTGCCTGGGGCCTCAGACTTCTATTTATTAATAACTTCTATACTATCTATCTCTTATGCTCTCTACCTGGAGCCTCAGACTTCTTTTTTTCTTAACTTAGTTCCAAATAGTGGGCAAAAATTCCCCACTATTTGAACAGACTCTGTCTATAAATCTATCCTAAAAGCAAATAAACCAGTCTTTGAATTAAATCATTCTCCAATCAACATTTGCTAAGGAAGCAGGCAGCTTCTG
Organism: Micromys minutus; assembly: GCF_963924665.1. Taxonomy (NCBI): domain Eukaryota; kingdom Metazoa; phylum Chordata; class Mammalia; order Rodentia; family Muridae; genus Micromys; species Micromys minutus. The sequence continues at coordinate 31,264,914 of NC_137969.1, read as the reverse complement.
TTTTCGGCTCTTGGACTCAGAGCAGCCTGCCTTTTGCAGCAGAGGACCTCAGACTACCCCTGTGTTTTTTTGTTTCAAGGTTCCCTATTTGAGTCCACATGACTTATTCTGGCACCACCTTTCTCTCACTTGGATTAAAGAATTCTAACTCTCATGCTGATAATCTTAAATTTCTAGTGGATTCTTGCCTAACACATTGGATCACAACTTGTTGAAGGCTGTTCTAATCTCAGCAGACTTTCTGGCCCAGAGCTCCCAAACAAATCAGCATTTATTTCTCTCTGCTTCCTGACTGTAGAAGTAATATGGTGGCAGCAGAAAGAGCACCAGGATTAAATGAGGAACTGGGGAGATGGCTCAGTGGGTAAGAGCACATCCCATGAAAGTAAGAACATGTGAATTCAGGTCTCCAGCACTCACATGAAAGCTGCACATGGCTACATGTACCTGTAACTCCAGCACTCTATCCGTTGGACAAGGATAGATTCTGGGAAGTTGTTGGCTGTCAAATTTAGCTAAAGTGGCTCTAAGACCTAAATTGAGTCTTATCTATTTGAGGCTCCCATGAATGAGACAAGAGATCGGGGATCGATGCAAAAGCAAGAGGTTTATTAGTCCAATGCACTGGGGTGGTCTACATCCAAAGGAGAGGCGACCCTGAGCACTCTGTCAGTATAGTTTTTATACACACTTGGTAATGAGTGGGCTACAACAATGGTGATTAGTCATGCAAGCATTGGTGGGTTTAGTTGACTTTTAAGTTGATTGGCTGTTGCCAATGTGGGTTGCATCTCAGGACCTATGCTCTACATTCCAGAGACCGCCCAGATAAGACACTTCTTCTCCCTGGGAAGGAGTGCTGTTTGGTACCTGGGTCATATTTCTTCCCCTACATTCCAGGGACTGCCCAGATAAGGTTGAGGCACTCCTTCCTGGAGGGTGCGGAACCGCAAAAGCCCTTAGTGGAAGAAGGGAGCTGTAAGACCCTCAGTGAGAGGGGAAAACTGTAGGGAGGGTGTGAGACTGTAAAAGCCCTTAGGGCCCCTCATGGCAAGCTTCAGTTTCTGTAAGACTCTGATCGACACCCAACTTTCTCCTCTGCCATACACAGGCAGGCACACTCAGAGAGGGGGGGCTTGTGGGGGATGAGAAAAAAGCTAGTTAGTAGAAAGACTGGAAACCCATCCTAAGGAGGGCAGCACATAACAAAACTGTACACTTGAACACTTGAACTGTAGGACCCCCTTTCGGGGACCCCCAATCGAGTCTCAGGACACGGGGTTACCCAATGAAACTGGAGAGACCTTGCTGCAAAAGCACGAGGTAGTTTAATGACGGAGCTCCGGGCCGATACATATCTCATGCAGGAGACAGAGGCATCGACCCTGAACTCAATTAGGGGAACATATTTATGGGGAAAATTACATAAGCAGTTAGCAACAAGCACATAATAATTTCATTGGTTTATTCAAATTGGCACACTCTGTCTGCTTTTGGATATGATTCAACTCTAGACCACTCTGTTTTTGAAGGCACACTGACCTTCATACTAGTTTTTCTCAGGACTGCAAGGCCAGCCTAGACCTTATCAAGTGGCTGGTCTGGGTTTGGGTCATTTCTTTAAACAAGTTATTTTGTTTTTAGCCTTGAAGCATATTTGTCCTCAAAACAGGATCAGTGGGGCCAACTTGAAATTTTAACTCTTTCAGAACACCTGGGAGGTCTGAGAAGGAAGCACTTAATGTTAAAGACCCATACAGGGTCCTGCCACTGGGGAAGTTGGGCTTTTGCATTTTAGGCCTGTCTCTGCTCTTTAGTGCATGTGTATTCTTAGGAGTATTTTTCTCTTTCTTTTTCTTTTCTTAAGATTTATGTATTAGAGCTGGAGAGATGGCTCAGCCGTTAAGAGCACTGACTGCTCTTCCAAAGGTCCTGTGTTCAGTTCCCAGCAACCACATGGTGGCTCACAACCATCTGTAATGGGTTCCAACGCCCTCTTCTGGTGTGTCTGAAAACAGCTACAGTGGCCCCATTGGCTGCTCCGACAAGCCATCTTTGCATTGTTCCCCCGGCGCTCACTGCAGCCACCTTTGCCGCCCACCACCTCCTCCAGCAGCTTTCTCGCCAGAGTCCTCGAACTCGACTAATCCCTTGCTCGCAGCATCGGACCACCGGCGTGCCCCACCATGTCAGACGCGGCAGTGGACACCAGCTCCAAGATCACCACCAAGGACTTGAAGGAGAAGAAGGAAGTTGTGAAGGAGGCAGAAAATGGAAGAGATGCACCTGCGAATGGGAACGCCCAAACTGAGGAAAATGGGGAGCAGGAGGCTGACAATGAGGTAGACAAAGAAGAGGAAGAAGGTGGGGAGAAAGAAGGTGGGGAGGAAGAGAAGGAGGAGGAAGAAGGTGATGGTGAGCAAGAGGATGGAGATGAAGATGAGGAAGCTGAGGCTCCTACGGGCAAGAGGGTAGCTGAGGATGATGAGGATGATGATGCTGATACCAAGAAGCAGAAGACTGATGAGGATGACTAGACAGCAAGAGGAAAAGCTAACCTTACACACCGTGACCTATTCACCCTCCACTTCCTGTCTCAGAATTCAAACGTGGTCACCTTCCAGTAGAGAAGCAGGCCCCGCCCACCCATAGTGGGCAGTGCCACCCACAAATGACATGCGCTCTCCACCACCCCACCAAAACCACAACATGAATTGGCAACATGGGAGAAAAAAAAACAGAACTTCCCAGGCCCTGCTTTTTTTCTTAAAAATACTTCAAAAGGAAAATTTGTTTGTATTTTTTATTTACATTTTATATTTTTGTACATATTGTTAGGGGTCAGCCATTTTTAATGATAATGGGTCACCGAACCAGCCCTCAGAGCGTTTTAGGTCCTACTTCAGACTTTACTTGTGGTGTGACCATGTTCATTATAATCTCAAAGGAGGAAAAAAAAAAAACTTGTAAAAAACGAAATCAAAAATAACAACAACAAAAAAAATCTTATTCCGAGCATTCCAGTAACTTTTTTTTGTGTATGTACCTAGCTGTACTATAAGTAGTTGGTTTGTATGAGGTAGTTAAAAAGGCCAAAGATAAAAGTTTTCTTTTCCTTTTTTTTTTTTTTTTTTTTTTTTTTGGTCTATGTAGTTGCTGTTTATTTTGTGGGGGGGGCTGTTTGATGTGTGAAACAATGTTCAACAGTAAACAGGAATTTTATTTTGAAAAAAAAACAGCTACAGTGTTCTCACATAAAATAAATTTTTAAAAAATTTTAAAAAGATTTATAGAGGCTAGAGAGATGGCTCAGTGGTTAAGAGCACTGACTGCTCTTCCAGAGGTCCTGAGTCCAAATCCCAGCAACCACATGGTGGCTCACAACCATCTGTAGTGAGATCTGATGCCCTCTTTTGGTGTGTCTGAAGACAGCTACAATGTACTTATATATAATAAATAAATAAATCTTAAAAAGAAAGAAAGAAAGCCTGTAGGCAAGCCTGTGGAGCATTTTCTTGACTGATGATTCATGCAAGAGGGCCCAGCCAACTGTGGGCAGTGTCACCCCTACACAGGTGGTCCTAGATGCTGTAAGAAAACAGGCTGAGCAAGCCAGTTCCTTCATGACCTATTGAAGTAATTTTATGGGGGTGCTTCTGTCCCACTCTAGCCTATATAGCCCCAACTAAAAGACACAGAAACCTGGTATTTTATTAAGCTAACCTGGTATTTTCTTAAGCTAACCTGGTATTTTATTAAGCTGTTGACATCATGCTGGGCAGATTCTCACCTACATCCCAGCCATAGGCCCTGTGTTACTTACCCGCTGAATCTTGCTCTGTTTCCTCTGCTCCATGTGTGTCCTCATAGTGATTTTCTCTTGACCACACGTTATGGTCCATCCTGCCTCATGGCAACCTCTTTCTTCCCTACCTTTTTTCTTCTCCTCATGGACCCTACCTGAGACCCTCTACTCCATCTCAAGTTCTACCTTCTTCTCCCTGCAGCCTAGCCACGGGCTCCAGTCTTTTATTGTCCAGTCAGAGGTTATTGGGGAACATTCTTTTTTGAATCAGAAACTTGATTAATAAAATTTTGCATACAAATAGGGAATGTATTGTAAGTTTTATTTCCTAATCAGATATAATATGAAAAATTGATACAAGGTAATACTATTAGGAAAGAGTACAAGTGCGAAGACCTGGTGTTGAGAAGTTGAGGGGATACGCACATTGACCGGCCCAGATTGATGAGATACCTGAGGCTGCAGTGAAATCAACAAACAACAAATACCAAGTCTTTTTTGTGGGGGGCGGGGACCCATGAGATGGCATTCCTGGGCCCCAAAGACCTCTTCTTTTATGAGGAATCCAAGAAGAAGTTTGGCAAGCCCAACAAGAGGAAAGGGTTCAGGGAGGGGCTGTGGGAAATTGAGAACAACCCTACAATCAAGGCCTATGGCTACCAGTCCTCCCAGAAAAAGAGCTATGCAGAAGAGCCGGAAAAAGAACCTGAAGTCCATGAGGGTGACGGTGATAAGAAGGCAATGCAGAGAGTAGCAACAACTAAGAAGGGAAACTGGGCATTGTAGATGGTCCTGCAGCCATTTGTATTTTGATATTAATTCCACTTCCCCAAGCCTAGTCACGTACTCAGGTGGCTTCATCTGAACCTTCCCATTTTAATTAGTAAAATAAAGGCAAGAGCCAGTGATCGGGCAGAGGAAGAGAGGTGGAGAGAGAGGGTCTGAGATAAGGGGAGAGGAGACAGAAGGGAAAAAAAAAAAGATGGACATTGGAAAGGATGAACTGGATCCAGGTGGACTTAATTGGCGTTAGGTAGCTATAAACATTTTAAGGATTTTATAGGTCTTTTTATCTCATATAGAAGGGCAGTTCACATCTTTGTCCATTTGATGTAATCTTATTGTGTAGAGAATTTGTGGATTGAGAGTTTAATATATAAACCTGTATGAAAAGCTATCGGGCCTTAGAGTCATGTTTGTGCTGGGCAGGGTGGTAATTCCACCCGGGAGGGAGGCAGTAGGGCAGGCAGAGTAAACTGCCAGGGAAAGGAAGTGCAGAGAATACGGCTTTTGGGTTGAGTGACAGAGTCCACACACCCAGCTCCTTACTAGAAGCAGCACCTGAGGCATGAGACCTCGGGGCTGATAAAGGGATAAGCCTTTCCATCTTTAGTATTTACTGCAAGAGGTCATTGATGAGCAGCCAAGGAGAAGACTGAAAATGGCATGCTGAAGAGGAAATCAGGGGACATGCTCCCCTGAAACGTCCCAAGTCGTCAGGAGCCCACAAAGAGGGGGACAAGGACATAGCTGCCTTGGGGGGTGAGAGGCCCCTACCAGTAGAGATGGAGAACAGCAAGCTCTCTGAGCCAGACTCTGGCCAGGGACCTTCTCCAGAGGAAGAAGAGAGGGAGGAAGAGGCTGCCAAGGAAGAGGCTGAAGCCCAGGGAATCAGAGATCATGGGAGCCTGTAGCCACCAATGTTTCAAGGGGAACCCCTGCCCCGTTCCTGCTGCTGTCTGAGTGCTACTGGGGAAACTGGCCAGGGCCTGCAAACTGGGAACCCTTTTCTACTCAACTCACCCTATTCCTTCACTCACTCTCTCCTCTTTAAGCCCACTCCTGGAGATTGTCTTGGCCCTCACCTCCGGCTCCCTTCCTATATAACCTGTGACCTGAGTCAGGGCCATGTGCCCCAGGATGAGATGAGGTCTTCGTATCTCCTTACGCTTATTTCCTAGGTTTCTGTTGGGGTCTGGGCTGCTGTTTCCACTCCCGACCCCTCTGCCCTGCTGAAGGCATTCTAGACCTTTGGGGTGGGTTGGGGCAGGAGTGGAGGTGAAGGAATATAAATGAGTGTGGGTTCATGGATGGCATTGCCTACCTGAGCATTGCCTATCTCCAGCCCCCACAGCTTTTTTCCCATCTGCCTACATTCAAGAAATGGGACACTGGGGAGAGAGGCTACCATCCATATGTAAATCCTTGGTGATTTTTGGAAACACTTTTTCCCCTGACCCCAGGGTTCAAGGAATTGTAGATTAACATCTGGACTTTGGATTTTCCAAGTTGTCTCTAGGACCTGGAGAGAGCTGAGGGGCCAACTGATTTGCACTGAGGAAATGCCTCTTTAGAGCTCAGGGCAGAGATGACAACCTGGGGAGACACTGCTGCCTTTGTCCCACTTCCCAATGCTCAAGGCCAGCCTGTTGTCAAACATTTCACCCAGACATGAGGGTAAAGACACATTTTTTTAGGAAGTGTTTTTAATTTAGAAAAGATTATCAAAGGAAAAGAGTTAACCCACCCCTTTGTGTGCTCCCTTTTCTGCTCCTTTCCCCCCACTATTGACCCATTTTTGAGGTGCACCAGGAGACTCACCTTCTCATCAGGGTTGGTTTTCTCTTTGGAGCTGGGGCTTTGATGTTCTTCCAGAGTTGTTCTCTGAAATTTTCACACACCCAGTTTGTAGCCCACTGAGAATACAGGAAAAAGTGGCCTCCAGCCTTTTCTAGTGGTTTCTTCTGCCTCTCTTTCTTCTCTTGTCTTTTAATCCCATCTCTCCTCTGGGCTCTGAAGAAAAATTGCTGACTGTAGCTTTGAAAGTGTAGCTCTGAGAATAATAGACAATTAGAGTTCTAGGAAAATAAAGCCGTTGATATTAAAATAATAATAATAATACTATTGTATTGATCCAAAGTGGAGATTTATAAGTGTATAAGTGTGTGTGTGTGGATAAATTTGTATGTGTACATATATATGTATATTACATATACATATGTATATATTATGTAATAAGTATTGTAATATATGTGTGTGTGTGTGTGTGTGTGTGTGTGTGTAGAATCTCTTGTGTATTGTATGGATGCATTACCTGTCAACTTAAAAGCCTATGGCCCGTAAGAAAGGGTAGTATAGAAGGTGGGACATCTGGGAGGCAGAAATAATTCTGGGATAGAGGCAGGAGTGGAAGATTCACCCTGGAAGATGTGACAAGATGCATAGTACCTGAGCACAGGTAACCAGCTACATGGAAGAATGCAGATTAAAGTAAGTGGGTTATAATAAGTACAGAGGGAGATGTCGATTCCATAATTGGTTTGTGACTGTGTCAATAAAGACGGTGGAAGTCAATTGTTGGGTGAAAGGAAAAAGGAGGGACTTCTGGGTCCCAGAAGGAAGAGAAGAGGTCAAAGGGAGGAGCAGAGCAGTTGGTAGAGTAGAAGGAGCGGCACACATGTAAGTCTCGGGCACCTATAGTCTGTAACCTTCCTGGGCGGAAGCTAAGGAAGACAGGACAGGATATTCTTTGCCTTGCCACTGAGTTATCTGGCTAGTTTTGAAATATTTAGGCTGTCTGGTGTGTTCCATCAGTAGTCACTAAGGTGGGCAGGAGAAAGGGCACAGCTGGGGTAGGCTATGGCTTGGTGGAACTAGTTGTGAAGGCTGAGAGAGCTCTGGCAGAGCTCTTGAGAAAGAGCTAGCACGACATCAAAATTACACACAACAAATAAGTTATGCTCTAGTCAGAGAAGAGGCTAACCATATAGCCTAAGCATCTATAGTATTTTGAGTCTGAGTCTTATTTTTGGGAGCATGGGGCTAGAAAGAAGAACCAGGTCCTAACTTCTACATATGTATATATACATATATTATTATATTATAACTATACCATTATATTATATATAATTGTCTTAGGTAGGATTTCATTGCTATGAAGAGACACTGTGACCAAGGCAACTCTTATAAAGGCAAACATTTAATTGGGGCTGGGTTACAACTTCAAAGGTTCAGTCCATTACTAACATGGCAGGAGGGCATGGCAGCATGCAAGCAGACATGGTGCTGGAGAAGAATCTGAGAGTTCTGCATCTTAATCAGAAGGCATCCAGGAAGACTGGCATCCAAAGGAGGAAGCCCCTCTTCTGCAATGGGTGGAGCCTGAGCATAGGAGACCTCTGAGGCCCACCCTCACAGTGACACACTTCCTCAACAAGGCCATACCTCCTAACAGTACCCTATGGGCCAAGCATACTCAAACCACCACAATATGGTTATATTATATTAATATATCACTATATTGTATCAATATATAATATATATTATGATATATATGTATATCCCAGAAAAAGCAGAGGGAAACTTCATTAACAATTAAGGCTGACAGTAGCATTTGCCATACCAGATGACAGTGCCTCTCTCGCCTTTGAGGCTGTCTGGCTTACTACCGAGTTTCAAATCTTTCATTCAACTGAGCATAATCACTTCAGTGCCTCCACTTGCAAAAAAAAAAAAAAAATCTTTCTGCATAGAAAGCACAGTCAAGCAAAAGTTAGTGGTTCCATCTGTCTTGGGTCTGAGGTGAGGTGGTGCAGCAGCTCTCTGGCTGCTCTGTGCTCAGGTGGCTCAGTGGGTCCTGCCTGCAGCTGAAGGCTGGTTCAGTTTTAGGATCCACATCATTCACTTTAGGAACAGTGGTCCTTCCTTCCATTCCCTCAAGCCACTGCAGGGTTAGGCACATCCTCCCCACTGAGGCCAGACAGGGCAGCCCAGTTAAGGAAACAGTATCCACAGGCAGGCAACAGAGTCAGGGTAAGCCTAAAGAAGCATTCTTTACAGCACATTGGTCAATACAGTGCTCATGTCCAGATCTTGGGTCACAGAACTCAGCATCTAAACACATCATGCACAATGGCCTCTGCTCCAGTTTTTGCCTTGAATTCTTGTTCTTTCTTTGATGATGATGTGTGGTGTAGAAATGTTAAGCCAAATAAACCCTTTCCTCCCCCACAAGTTGTTTTTGGCTATGTTTTTTTGTTTGTTTGTTTGTTTTTGTTTTTGTTTAATCACAGCAATAGAAATCTAACAAAGACGTTGGCTAAAGTCTGTCTTAAATCTACTATCTAACACTTTGGGGTCTCTTGCTCTTTTCCTAAAACTCTCTAGTACATGGTTGCCTGTCATGGTGGCTGACCTGTGCACCATCCAGTTCAAGCTGCAAAGCTCGAGCTCCCAACCACATAGATGCCTGCCACCCAATGGCTGACCTGTGAACTGTCCAGCTCAAGCTGCATGGCTCTTCTCCATTCCCCAGCTCTCCTCCAGGCAGCTTTGAGGTTTATGGCTGAACTGCTCTGGTGTAGATTTATGTTAAGGTGATATATGACTGGACATGAGAAAAATAGGCAGAGAAAAGTCAAGGAGGGGAGGAGAGGCGGGGGCGGAGAGAGGAGAAGCAAGATGGAGCTGGAGAAAGCAGACCTAGATTTGGGTGGGCTTAATCAGCGATAAGTAGATAGAAATATTTTAAGGGTTTCTGTAGGTCATTTTATCTTATATAGAAGGGTAAATTGTGTCTTTGTCTATTGGATGTATTATTGTATAGAGGGTTTGTGGATTGAGATTGAATATATAAACCTAAAATGAAAAGCAACCGGGCCTTAGAGTAATGTTTGTACTGGGTGGTAGTGGAAACACACTGGGGCAGTAGAATCTACCTGGGGCAAAAGCAGCAGGGCAGGTGGAGTGAACCACCTGGAAAGGGAACCGAGTGGAGAGGGTGGCTTGGACTGAGTGACAGAGTCCGAGCGTTTCCCTCCATACTAGAGCAGTGTCAACAGAGTGAGACCATGGGGGCCAATAAATAAATAAGCCATTCCATTTTAATATTTACTGCAACACCTTGGGGTTTTCTTTTTGAACTCTCATTTTCTTAGGCTTCCATTTGTGTATGTGCCTAAATTTTTTTATTAATAAGAACCCTAATTCCCTAGGCACCATATAATGACTCTCCTGGGGCTCCCCAAGATCCCAAATAACACATCTTTCCTATCTTTTAATTATTTAATTGGCAGAGAAAATTAACCCATTCCCTTACTTCTAGCTGGCATCAATTCTGCTGGCCACCTGAAGCTACAAGGCCTCTGGCATCTGGCCCAGCCTGTGGGGACCTGTGACTAGGTATGGGCATGAGATGAGAGTGGTATACAGCTTTAAGGAGTCTTGAGTGGAGGTGCTCCTAACTGTTGCCGAGTATTTGATCATACTGTGAACCCTGAGATTGTGTTACTTACTGAGAAACACATTTCTACTTGTGATGTGGCAGCTCTTAGCTCACATCTTTAATCCCTCTTATCACACGCCTTTAATCCCAAACAATGAAGGTAAAGTTAGCTTGTAGAAGGAAGCACCGGTGTTTGAAAGTGATGTCTAAGTGAGTGGCAGACGAAGTGATGAGTCAGAGAAAGATTTAACAGAATAGGATCTGCCCAACTCTCACAAGAAAAAAGAGAAAAGGGAAGCTACTCAAGGGGCAGTGCAGAAAAAAGGAAGGAGGCAGTTTTGTTGTGACAGTTGTACAGAGACAGATTGCAGAGAACAATTTAGACACAGGTAAAAACAAGTCAGAGAACGAGCCAGAGAGCAAGAAGGCACCAGAAGATTACAACAGATTACCAAAGTTAGTATGAGTCCAAGCAAAACAAAAAGGCAAGAGGCCAAGAAAGAAGCCAGTTTGAATCAGTCAGCATGAAGAGGAGTTTTGAACCAGAACAATTGAGTTGACCAGCCAGCCAAAGTTCAGCAAGAGCTAAAAAGAGTAAGATTGTTCAGCAGTAAGTCTCAGAAGCTGAAAATATTCTAGGCCTAGATAAAATTGTACAGAGGCTAGAAGCTTCCAAGACTAGGCCTAGTTAGCAAACAGAGGCACAATTCTCGGAGACAACAATTACATCAGGTAAATAAAAGATACTTTTACACTGAACACATGGGACTCCACTGTTAGCCTTTTCACAAGGAAACTTAGGCTCACTCTCTTGACTTGAGCCTGTGTCTTTGTGGATCAGAATCCTGTCTAGCTTACCAGCTAAGGTGGTTTAAGTAGACTCATATATTTCAATGCTTGGTCTGCAGTTGGAGGAACTGTTCAAGAAAAATTAGGACATGTGACCTTAGAGGAGGTGTGTCATAGGGTGGGAGGGGAGGACTTTGAGGTTTTGAAAGCCCTACCAATCCCATCTAGCCTCTTGCTCTCTGCCTCTTGCTTGTAAAACAATTTGAGCTCTCAGCTACTGCTCCCGCCTGCCTGCCTGCCTGCTGCCAAGCTCTGTCTTAATGGTCATGAACTCACCCTCTGAAACTGTAAGCAAGCCCTCAATTAAATGCCTTCTTAGTCATGGCGTTTTGACAAAACAATAAAAAAGTAACTAAGAAACCAGAGATGACTCCCACCATTGAGCTGTCTGGGATGGTTGGCTTCATAGGTCACCTATCCTGCTCTGGGAAGACCCTTCTCAAAACTCACAAATAAGGATAACAGTATAATTCAGTGAGAAGACCATAGTCATCAGGAGCCAACATCACAAGGAACCCATATAGGGGAAGCTCATTCTCACAGGTCGTATAACCTGGTGATACCACTCCACTCAGTGACCACAAAGACCTGTACATTGGTACAATGTCAGTTAGTAGAGGAGATAGAGAATCTCTATGTAGTCAGGCCAGGCTCTGAAAAAGCAGAAAGCATCAACTTTCCAGTCACTCTTTGACAATTTAAATTAGGAGTTGCTTATTGAAGAACTTTTTTATTATTTTGTATATATGGGTATGCTCGTACATGTACCTGTGTGCTCTACCTTGCAGTGCCAACAGTAGCCAGAAGAGGTCAGATGCCCCAGGACCGAAGTTATGGGGGCTGTGAGCCACTATGTGGGTGCTTGGGATCCAACCAGGGTGCTCTGAAATAGCCAGCTCTTAACCACTGAAGCATTTCTGTCATTACTCCAGTCTCAGCACTAAAAATTTTAAACATCCTCAGCTGGGTGTGGTGGTATGTCCACCACTGCAACCTTCTGGTGTTCTTGAAAGTCCATTTTAACCTTTTTTTGCTCCATTTTGTTGTTTTTGGTTATGATATCCTATCTAAGAAAGTACTGTTTCATCCAAGATAGTAAAAATGTGTTTTTCCTCAAGAGTTTTATACATATATATCTCTGACCTATTTGAGTTAAATTTTGTATTCAGCATGAGACTCTTAACAACCAAGACAAACAATGTGACGTTAGACTAAAGCAAGAGGAGCTTCCCTGGGAAATTCAGCAATCTTTTATTAAACAAGAACTAGAGTTTATGCTTCATTTTCGCCACAAAGAAGAAAAGTAGTACACTCTTACAAACATAAACATTTTTAAGGAAAAAAGTTAATTTTTTTTTTACAAAATTAAGGCCAGCAAGATAACTTAGTCGGACCCTGGTGGTGGTGGCCCTTGCCTTTAGTCCTGCACTCCAGAGGCAGTAGGAGAGGGATCTCTGTGATTTCAAGGCCAGCCTGATCTATACAGTTTTCCAAGACAGCCAAGGCTAAATAGACAAACCCTGTCTAGAAAAACAGTTTATGGGTAAAAAGCACTTGACCTGTGTTTAATTTTCAGATCCCACATGATGAAAGAAACAAATTTCCCCCAAGTTTTCTTGTGATCTCATGCACACATACACATTTGTCTCAGAGATCCAGTCTCTGCTTCCCTAGCATTGGGATTACAAGGAAAACTCACAGCCCTACCATCCTACCCAACATTTTGTAGTTTGTTTTCTTTGGGGCAAAACTACCTCCTCAGTCCTGTCGGAGATGTGCAGGGTCTCTCTAGGTGGCCCCGGCTGTCCTGAACTCGGTATGTAAACCAAGTTAGCCACGAACTCAAAGATTCTTTTTCCTCTATCTCTTGACTGGGATTTTAAGGTGTGCCACCACTCACGGCTGTTCTGCTTCTTGTAACAGGTCCTCGACAGTAGTGCAAGCTAGTCCTGCCTCCATTACTGAGATTACAGGAACTTACAGACGTGCCATTATATATGATATGTCTAATGTAGATAAACTGCTTGCATTTCCAAGACCTACAGCTCGCTTCTCTGTTATTAGTCGCCACTTGGCAACGCCTTCCCTCTGCAAACCCCAAAGTCACCACCGCGACCCCAACTCAAGCCTTTCCTACAGGACCTGTGGCAGAACGGACTGACTTTAGAGTTGCTACTCAAACACGGCACAAATAGGGGATTCTGCTCCGACCAAAGCTGCCTTCCAGAATTCACCTCCTCCCTTCCGTCTGAGTTTCCCACCACCAACCTCGCACTACGCTTCCCAAAACCGGAAATCTGAGCTCAGCAAAGATGGCACCTGCCCGGAACGGCCTGAGGCGTGGCCTCCGTCCGAGAGCACTAGGCAAGCTAGCTTCCGGCGGCGCGCCAGTGACGTACGTGAGCGCGCCGGGCCGCGTGGAGGCGGTACGGCTGATGGAGGTCAGTGAAGGTTTTCGCCGCACCAGTCTGGCGTCATGGAGAGACTGGATTTCTGAGCGTGGGTATCCGAGACAGGAAGGGTGGCTGGGAAGGGCAGCAGTTAGTAAGGGCCAGTGGGGCTGTGGTAGGGGTAGCCAGGAAAGGGGCTTTTGACGCCGCGACCCAAGGGCGCTGGCCGGTAGCAAATTCGGTTCCGGCTTGCCATTGCGCACGCGCCCCTCGACCCGCGTTGGACACGAGGCCTAGCCGAGGAATCTACGCTGCTCGCAAGTGACCCTTGGTGTCCCCTGCCAGTCGCTTTTCGTGTTTCTGCATTTTAGGTTTCAGGGTTGATATTTACTTAATCTCAGGTTTGACCTAAATTGCTTTTTAGAGGTATCTTAAAAAATCGATAATGTTCGCCGTGCTGCTTTACTGTCTGGGTTCAGTGATGGATATTGGGTTTGGGCAGAAGTCCCCCTTCTAAGTCATATTTTATTTCCCTATAAGTATAATTAAACCTATCTCTTTTTACAGCTGCAATAATGTGCTCATGTAACAGCAAAATAAGCTAGCCGTATACCCGATTCCCGGAAGCAAAAAATTCAAGGTGTTTTCTCCTTTGGTTGAAGCAAGGTCCAGTAACTTGTCTCACCTGATTCCTGTTTAATCTTAGGGAACAAGACCGGCAGAATTGTTGAAAGAAACGCCATGTGGATTCATAGCATGTTCTTGAAGAAGGTAACATTTTGCAGGACTTAGAAAAAAAGTAGTATGTTTTGCCATACCCTCTGATTGACAGAGAACTCAGTAGCAAGTCTTGCACTGTGGGATAAAAGTGCAAAACATAATTGGAATGGAGCCTGTATTGTAGGGAATGGGTTAAAATTGGCAAGGTGGTGACTCTGGGTGGTGTTAGGGTTTGTTTGTGATCTATTCGGTCTGTGTGTTTTGCTTTGCTTTTAAGGGTTCTGGGGTGTGACTTAATTGAAACTGCTTGTCTAGCTCACATAAAGACTTAGATTTGAACCTTAGCACCGCATAATACCAAGAGAGGTTGGCTATCTATAATCTTAGCAGTTGGGAAGGTGGAGGCAAAGGAATAAAAGTTCAAGGTCATCCTCAGCTACATAAAGTAATTGTAGTCTTTTCTTTTTTAAAGTTAATTTTTTTTCTTTATTTGTATGTCTATATGTGAGCATGGCTACACATTTGGGCAGAGGCCAGGAGAGAGTTGTCAGCTCCCTGGAGCTGGAGTTACAGGCAGTTGTCAGTCACTAGGTTGAGGGTGCTAGGGACTGAACTTTGGTTATCTGGAAGAACAGCAAATGCAGTTAACCGCTGAGCAATCTTGTCACCTCCGCCTACCACAAAAGAGTCCAAAAGTTAAGAAAGGGTGACTTTTTCAGGTTGTTTAATGAGGCAGCCTGCTGGATTTGGAGCCTCACTCTCGTATCAGTGTCTCTGAGTCTTCCTAGAAGTTTCAGGAACGTGGGTTATATATCCTGTTTCCCAAAATCATTCTTAGAGTATTTAAGCCAATTTTTTTTTAAATCCTGGATACCTGAAATTAGGAACACAATAATGTAGCACTGTATAAAACACACATGCCCAGATTTGCATCAAGGAAACATTGAGGACCTGGGGAGTTTGAAAGTACAGTAAGGCCTGGTGCCTTCCAGGCTGAATGCTGGGCTGGGATGTCTGATCACTCTGTCCTGAAGCAGAAGCTCCCAGGACTCTTGCTTCAGAAAGTGCTCCTTCATATACAATGGGTGTTAAAACCAAAGATTAAGGCCAGTTGTTTAAAATTGCCTTATCCTCCTGCCATTGTCATGGTTTCCTTCTAAGCTTATATAATACTCCCCTTTTTTTCAGGACTTGGAAATCGCTTACTAAGAGTCTTCTCTCCCCTGCTCCCATCATCATGGCAGTCCGACTGATGAAACAGTGCACATGCCTGCTTAGAGAAGCCACCCGCCTAGTTCCTTCTGTTGCTCCAGTTGGCCGACTGAGACTTGCTGGAGTGGCCTGTAAGACTTTGACTTCTTCAGTCAGTTCCCCTTCCTCGGGTTCCTTGACGGAGCTTTTGGGGAAAGAGCAGGTGTTTACTCCCTACCCAGAGTACCAAGAGGTGGACTACCTCATTGAGAAAGCCACCAGGCCAGAGGAGCTACTGGAACTGATAGGTGGTGACCATAGCCTGCACCACAATCATGCGGCCCTCATACTCATCCGGCTCTCCTACCTGCTTTCTGAGAAGCCAAAGGAAAAGGCCTTGCTTGTAGAGGATGCTCGCTTTCGCCAACTTGTCAAACTAGTTGACAGTCAGGTAAGCGGTTACCATGTACATTAGGGGAAAGTAGCCACTGAAGGTGGATGTACACAGGGCTCCTGGCATTTTTTTCTTTTTAAAGATTTGTTTATTTTATGCATATAAGTACACCTTAGCTGTCTTCAGACACACCAGAAGAGGGCATCAGATCCCATTACAGATGGTTGTGAGCCACCATGTGGTTAAACTCAGGACCCCAGTGCTTTTAACCTCTGAGCCATCTCTCCATCCTGGGGTTGGTTTTTCAAGACAAGGTTTCTCTGTGTAACCCTGGCTGTCCTGGAACTCTCTCTTTCTCTCTGTAGACCAAACTGGCCTCAAACTCACAGAAATCCACCTGCCTCTGTCTCCAGGGTATTGGGATTAAAAGTATGCACCACCACCCCCAGGCATTCTCTTGGTATTTCTTACTCTAGTTTTCAAAGAACATTGCTATGCTTTCTATTTATCCTCTCAGGAGCCTGTTGGGGTAAGTCAAAGGCAGGCAGCCCAACCCTCTGATACATTAGGTATCAGAAGTAGAGATGAGCCTGGTCCTTTCAGTTCCTTTGGTACTTTGTTCTCAACTCCACAGCCGTGGCTTACATTCCCTCCTATCCCTGGAGGGTCTGGCTGCTCGTTGACATCATTCTTGAAATCAGATGAGATACTATGATTAATGGAGGGTCCCTAAACCTAGGGCTACACTTGCCGCATTCAGACCTTCAAAGAATGAATGTGAGGATGAGATAAGGCCTGTTTGTGGGATTCTGCAACCCTACTCAGCAACAGCCAGTTTATGTCCAGTGCAAGGAAAGACTCCTTCACATAGCGCTTCCCTAGATTCCATCAGCTAAGAGGAAGTACAAACCCGCCCTGGCCAAACTGGATGGAGCAATGGCTCAGTGGTTAAGAGCACTGTCTGCTCTTCCAGAGGTCCTGAGTTTAATTCCCAACCACATGGTGGCTCACAACCATTTGTAATGAGATCTGACGCCTTCTTCTGGTGTGTCTGAAGACAGCTACAGAATACTTATAGTAAATAAGTCTTTTTTTAAAAAAAGAAAGATTGGGCTAAATGCTTTAAAAGTTGTGGGTTTTTAAATCATTATAAGATGTGGCTATTTTTACGAGGTAGATAGTATAGAAAAAACTCTTAATAGTTAAGCATATTAACATAGTTTATACTGTATCAGGTCAGGTTCACTTGTCCTTTTCCTAAGTGTATAGTTGATTGTTCCCATAGATAACTTAAAGTCTTAAAATAAGACTAAGCATTGTTTTACAGAATTGGAAGACAGTATCAGTAGAAAATAGTTCTTTTGTCTGTGTTAGTATATGGAATGCATGCAGAAGTCAGAGTATACCTTATAGAAGTCAGTTTTTTCTGTCCACCAGGCTTCACTGCAAGCACTTTTTTTTACCTTCTAAATTGTCTTCTCAGGTCTGAAACCAAGTCTTCATGATGTAAAATGGTGGTGGGATTTGCTGTTGTCCAGGTTTAAAAACTGCAGCTCTAAATCCTCTATGCCTAGAAATACAGAGTTCTGAGAAGGCCCCACTCATGCCCAGAGTTTCTGAGTAGACTCTAGTGCAGAGCACTTCTTCCTGCTTCCTGTGTGAGCACCATCATTCTTTGACACTACAGTAAACCTGTTGTGTGTGCCCAAAGGTGATGCAGGCACTCAAACCTCCCAGGGACTAAATAACTGCAGTGCTTGCCCTGCCTCCTCAGCCCTTCAGACAGCAGCTTCTCCGTTCCCAGCTCACCTCCTTCCACTGTGCTCTGTTTCCCTTTCAGAGGCTATGAGAGGTGCAGAGACCACATGTGATGACAGTCATTATCATCACACCATTTGCTCTCCTCCCTGTGGTGGCCTTCCCCATAGTTCCTAAGACCCAAGTTACTCCATGCACAGAAGAATCGGTGTCGTCAGAAAAAAATCAGGTGGCATTAGAACAGGCTCTGGACTCAGAACTATTCTGAGACTTGGGACAACACCACATTACCAGAAACTTATTGAAGAATGGTAGAAAGGTTAGAGCTTTACAGGCACAAAATAACTTTTCTGAAGGAAAATTGGGGGTTTTGTTTTGTTTTGTTTTGTTTCTCTTCTTTAATACCTGAAAATGTGTCATTGTAAGCAAAAATAGTAAATTTCACAGAACTGGCCAGAAAGTTGGTGATACTGACCTGTGTTTTTATCTGTTGAGCTTGCAGATCGTGTATGCACCACATGTCTGTGCCAGCTACATCAGATTGAATCTGTATGAAGGAATCTTTCTTAATACTTAGAACTCTTTCTTGCAATGGCAAACTACCTGGGCCACTTCTAGTAAAGCACTAGATTCTTTGGAGGCTGCAGGAGCATGCTCAGCTAGCAGGTCCTGTGAGACTAGAGTGGGAATGGCTGCTCTGAATAGTGGTGTTAAATACCTTTGAAACTGGCTTTGTACTGACTTGTCCTCCTTTGTGCAGATAACTTCTGTCTGGCATGGAACCCTTGTGAAGCTGCTGCGGAGCCTGTACACACTAGTGCTTCCTCAGACCTCTAAGGAGCTGCAGTCAGTGGAACAGGAAGTGCGCTGGCGTCTGCGGAGGCTGAAGTACAAGCACTTGGTCTTCCTGGCTGAGTCCTGTGCCTCCTTCATGAAGGAGCAGAACTCCAAGGAGCTACTGGCTGAGCTGCTGATGCACCTAGAGAGACGCTGGACAGAAATCAATGACAGCCGTACATTGGTGACCATGATGACGATGACAGAACACCTCTCAGAGTCACTGATGAATCGTCTAGAAGACAAGGTATGGGGCTGAGAACAGACCTCCAGGGACTTTAGGCCTAGCCTTGGGTGATTGTCTTCTTCAGAAAGGGAAATGGGATTGGAGCCCTGAAAGCTTCTGCTCAGTCTTAGGCATCACATGGGAAAGAGCTCCAGCCACATAAATCCAGCATCTAACCATAAGAAGTAGGTGTGGCGGGCAACTTCTGAAGTTAACATAGGAGTCCTGGGTAGGCCTGAGCTGTTCCGTGTGCTATCCCTGCAGTCAAGTCAAATTCAGCTCCTATCCTCTCATGATGGGAACTGGCCAAAATGGCTGCCACAGCAAGCTCTGCTGCTCATGGGCCCTATGTCCCCAGCCCTGGGACCTAGGGATAAGTTTGGTTGCAGACATTGAACTCCAGGCCCGGGAGTCCCTGGGGCAGGCAAGAAGGCTGATTCTGTGCAGCCGGGCCTGTGTTGAGTCAGCTCAGGCCCAGTTGCTGTCTCACAGGGGCTGCACTGGATGGGACCCCTGCCCCCAGCTCATCCCAACCACCTCAGCTGATACCTGCGCGGCTGTGGTTGACAGTGCCTGGAGCTGGTGGAGCAATTTGGCCCTGATGAGCTGAGGAAGGTGCTAGTGACGCTGGCAGCACAGAGCCGGCGGTCGGTGCCCTTGCTGCGGGCCATCTCTTATCACCTGGTACAGAAGCCCTTCCCGATGACTAAAGGCATGCTCCTGGACCTGGCCTACGCCTATGGTAAGAGAAAGCCCTGACCATAGACACTTGCAGCTGTGTCAAATTCAGTGCCTGTCCTGATGGTGGCGAGCACTGGCCCAGAAGGCTGCCATAGAAACTCTTGTGACATTTGAGGCCTGGTCCCCATTCTGGGTTCAGGGATAAATTTAGTCACAGACATCAAGTCTAAGGTGGGGTGGAGCAGTGGGTGTGGGACATTGACCTCCCCCACAACTTATCTCTGGTGTCTGCTCCATCCCACAGGTAAGCTCAGTTTCCACCAAACCCAAGTGTCCCAGCGCCTAGCTGCTGACCTCCTACCCTTCGTTCCCAGCATGACACCTGGAGAGGTGGCCCGCTGCGCCAAGTCCTTTGCCTTCCTCAAGTGGCTCAACCTGCCTTTGTTTGAAGCCTTTACTGAGGTGAGTTAGGACCACAGGGCTATCTGTGGTCACCATTGGGACCGCTGCTTAATTATGGAGGCAAAGCCAAACTGAAAATATGCATTTGTGGGTTGTAAATACAGATCTCTCTCCAGTTTGGGAGGTGGTGTATACTGGTGAGGGGAAACATTTGAGAGCAATTGCCTGTTTTGTTCCTGAGTGTCCTGTTCCCATTCATCTTGGAGCAGCCATGGCTGCAAAAAAGGGGGGAGCACCTTTGTTTGTTTGTTTTGTTTGTATTCCATTTATTTGCATCTCAGATGATTTTCCAGTTACCCCTCCACAAACCCCCCATTCCACATCTGCCCTCTCCCACCCCATAGGACCAAGGGCCTTCCCTCCCTGTGCACTCCTTGGTTGGTGGTCTAGTATTTGGGAGGACTGGGTGGTCCAGCCTGCCAGTGTTGTTCTTCCTAAGGGGTTGCAATTCCCCTCTGCTCCTCCAGTCCTTCCGCCAGCTCCCCCATGGGGGTCTCTGAGCTCAGTCTGGTGATTGGCTCCAAGCACCTAAATCTACATTAGTCAGTTGTTGGCCAGACCTCCCAAGGAGCAGCCACACCAGGTGGGGAGGCACCTTTGTACTCCCAGCTACTGACACTATGAGCAGAATTGTATGAAAACATGGTGCCCGTGTGCATGTCCCTGTAGCTGTCAGAAAGTTTCTAAAGCCACTACCAGGGAGTTGTAGTCTGTAAAGCTGCTGCGGATTGAACAGTTTTGAACTCTAGAGAGGGGAGAAATGGCTGCTGGGCACTTACTTTATCCCTCTAATGTCTTAGCACCTCCTGACCAAAGTACAGGATGTCTCCCTGTCCCATCTGTGCAGTGTTCTTCTTGCCTTTGCCCGGCTGAACTTTCATCCTGAACAAGAGGATCAGTTCTTCAAATTGGTATGAGCACTGAACTACCACTTCTGACACATTGACTTCTGGCTCGGGCTGCTGTCTAGAGTAGGGGGTGGGAGTGGGCACAACATTCAACGTGGGAATGAGCGGCATTCCAGAGACTACTGGAGAACAGGAAAACTACTGGGGCAACAACTATATCACCACCTAGGTGCCCTGACCAAATATTCTTTCTTCATCACAGTGCCCATTGGATAGTATCCCAAGGGATTTGAGATCTTGGGTCCCTGTTCATGGGCAAAGTGTGAATAAAACACCAGGATACTGGACTCCAGGCATGAGGAAAATTCTTATACATCAGCCTGGAATTGGTGCAGGCTTTACCAAGTCAGGAAATTGGTCTTGCTTTCCAATTGACTGCTATGACAAGTCAAGAGTACAGGTTGGCTGCAGACTTTCCTAGGGTGTTTTAGTCGCTGGCTGGATCTGCTTTCTTCGCTGTATTCCCGACTCAGGTGCATGAGAAGCTGAACTCCATGCTGGGGAGCCTGGAGCCAGCCCTGCAGGTGGACCTGGTGTGGGCACTATGTGTGCTGCAGCAAGTTCAAGAAGCAGAACTGCAAACAGTTCTCCATCCTGGAGTCCACACACGATTTCTAGGTGAGACTTCTCCCCTGCACACAACATAAGCACGCACTCCCATGTAACATGTAGGCTTTCTGGTCTACCAGCCAGGGAAGACACGGGAACAGAGAAGTCCAGAGCACACAAAGCACAACCTCATGACTTTTTAACCACTCCCTGCAGTTGTCCTACGATCCTAACTTTGGGACACCAGCCTAAGATTGGGTGTGAGATACTGTATTTCCTGTGGTCCCCATTTCTGCAGTGCTTCAACCTACCTTTTTCTCTTCCTCCCCCAGAGAGCAAGTCTCCAAAGGACCAGAGTACCTTCCAGAAGTTGGTCCACATCAACACCACTGCCCTGCTGGAGTACCCTGAATATAAAGGCCCTTTCCTGCCAGCCTCAGCTGTAGCCCCCAGTCCCTCACCCTCTAACAAGAAGATGACACCCCTACAGAAGGAGCTGCAGGAGACACTGAAGGCGCTGCTGGGGAGCACTGACAAGGGCAGCCTGGAGGTGGCCACACAGTATGGCTGGGTGCTGGGTAAGGGTTCCCTTCTGTCGGGAGAGGGTCTAAGTGTTAACAGGCCCATTGTAACCCTACATATAGGTATAGCAAGGAACAACCCAGAGAATGGCGGGTACCTCCCCTAATACTTATTTGTGTGTGTGCTGTGGGGTCTCTGAGGCATCACCTACAG
The DNA here is from genome assembly GCF_963924665.1 of Micromys minutus. Lineage (NCBI taxonomy): Eukaryota > Metazoa > Chordata > Mammalia > Rodentia > Muridae > Micromys > Micromys minutus. The sequence continues at coordinate 31,243,186 of NC_137969.1, read as the reverse complement.
GAACTCATCCTGTTCCCCCCCCTGCAGATGCAGAGGTGCTCCTGGATGCTGATGGCCACTTCCTGCCCCTAAGAGATTTTGTTGCTCCTCACCTTGCCCAGCCAGTTGGGAACCAGCCACTACCCCCAGGAGCTAAAAGGTATGTGGCCAGAGATCCCTGGTCATGTACTGGTAAGGGATTCAACAGTACTGCTGTTCTTGAATGCCTTGTATCTCTTTGGCCTTAATCTGGGAACATGCTCTATGAGCACCCTTTTCTCCTGCTAGAATCGCTTTCCTTCGCTGGGAGTTTCCAAACTTCAACAGCAGAAGCAAGGACTTGTTGGGCCGTTTTGTCCTGGCCCGTCGACATGTGGTGGCTGCAGGCTTCCTGGTGGTAGATGTGAGTACCTGTTAAGCAAGGGATCACTGCAGTGGGTGTGTAATCTATATTCCCACTCTACACACACAAAAGCGTAGCTTGCCCCCTGTGGGCACATTAAACTGAAAATGCTGCACAGCCATGGGACCCTTGCTCTGTCTTGCTCTGTAACCAACTGCTGCTGTATAACTATGGAATGTGTCAGGGCTGAGATCACATGTGAATGCTGAGTTTCCTGCAAAGAGAAAGTTCATAGCTTTGAGTGCTATATAAAGTTCCCAGCACATTTTCTTCAGTAGCTTTGCTGGAACATAACTGGTTTGCAATCTCTTTGCCCCTGCCAGAGCCAGGATCTTTCCATGTGCATAGCCTCACGCTCTGCGCTCTTTCTGAGGACTTTGAAGCCAAGAACTGAGTGTTTAAAGCTGTCAGTCAACAGCACTGTCAGAGTGGGAAGGCCACTGGCCATGAAAAGACAGGAAAGGACTCCATAGTCCATGTGACTGGTCTCTACTACCTTCTTCCAGGTCCCATATTATGAATGGCTGGATCTGAAGTCTGAATGGCAGAAAAGCGCCTACCTCAAGGACAAGATGCGAAAAGCAGTGGCTGAGGAGCTAGCCAAGTGACCTTTCCCATCAGTCAGACTGCATCCCAAAGACCTGACTGCTCAGGGACCCAGCAGTGAGTGCCAGGCAGGTCAGAGTTGAACTGTCTCTGTAGGACCTTGGCCAGAGTAGGGGATGCTCAGCAGCTCCAAAGGACTGGTGGTCCTAATAAATCCTTTTGTTTTGGTGGATGCCAGGTATCTTCCAGGCTGTCTGTCTCTGTCTCCTCTCCCTTATTTTGGACACACACACACACCCTCTCCAGTTCCCTAACTCTCCAGGATTCTACCGGTGTACTCTCCCCCTCCTCCCCAGTAATGCCTGTGTGCTGTGGCACAGCAGAGGAGGGACTTGAGAGACAGAAAACCTGGGACTTTAATGGGTAGGATCCTGGACACTTGAGCTTCCCAGGAAGTGTACTTGGAGTGTTTAGCAGAATTGTGGTTACTGTCCTGAGAGGTTCTCTCCCACACCATGTCACTAGAGAGTGTCTGAAGGGAGCAGGTGCTGTGAAGGCATTTGGAAGGCCCTAGTTCTGGGACAAGAATAAAGTCTACTTGGCTGATAACAAGATCCATAGCCAGACTGTCACTCATGACTACTACAGCCAAGTTATGGACTACCCTTCGGGTGGGGCCCTGGGTCCTCTGCAGGAGACTCCCGTAGATAAGGCTTGTCCAAAGGGGAGTCTTAAAACAAAGGGGCTTCTTACCCTACTTGGCACATTCCCCCCCAAAGCACCAGTTGAGTCCTCTGGGATTTAGCACTTCTCTTGTTCTGCACATACTGTTGGTTACCACAAAGCTGAAGAAGCAGCTTACAGGAAGGAGCAGTTGGCTACAGCTTGTCTAGGTTGAGGTGGAGTGGGTGCGTAGTTCTGACAAGCCAATTGGGGAAGTCTGCTGGTGTGTAAGGAAATAAAAGTTTGGGATGCTTGCCACATGGGCCACTGGCTTTTCTTTTGAGCTAACTGGAGATCTCCAGTCAACACTCGGGCGGCTTTGTCAGTGGTGGGACTGCTACAAAGCCACTCTGGTGCTGACAATCAGAAATCAGCTGGAAGACATTGCTGTCACCACAGGATCCGTAGGACACCTGACCAGCCCATATTAACCACCTAGAGCTGTCTGTCACATTGCTACTGTCTTCCTCTAAGAGTGGTTCATGGGGGACTCAGGATGAAAACTGGAAATACAATTTCTAGATTGATGTAGCTATTTCACGACCAGCAAACATTGTACTGGTGGTGTTTCTATTTGCTTTTAAGATTTTGTTTAGGCCATGAGTGAAGGTACCTATAGGCACTAAGAGCTGAACTCAGGTCCTCTGGAAGGACAGCAGGTGTTCTCAGCTGCTGAGCTCTCCTCAGCCTCTGGTGCAATAGTTCTTACAAATTGCTTGTGATGAGGGTTTAAGTTACTGGTATCTTCTGGGCATCATTTATCTTTGATAAAACAGATGAGCATTTGCCACCTGGTAGAGTGTCTGCAGCTGATTGCAGTGCTGAAATCAGACCCACGGTCTACATTCTCAGTAAGTGCTCTGCTGCTAAGCTACGCTTCCAGCCCAGGTTTCATGGTTTTAAAGAGGCTAGGTCTTAGTCCTTTGCAAATATCTTCTCCCAATTAATAGTTGGTGGTTTTAAGGTTTATTTATATCATGTATGTGAGTACACTGTCCCTGCTTTCAGATACATCAGAAGAGGCCATCAGATCCCCATGTGGTTGCTGGGAATTGAACTCAGGACCTCTGGAAGAGCAGTCAGTGCTCCTAACTGCTGAGCCATCTCTCCAGCCCCCTCATTTTTCCTTTTCTGGTACTTCTGTGTCAAATCTTACAGATTGTGTCTAGTCCTAAGAGTCCTGAAGTTTTCCTAAAAGTTTTTGACAATTTTGTCTTTTTTTTTCTTAACCTCATTTTTCTTTTAATGTGCATTGATGTTATATCTGCATGTATGTCTGTGTGAAGGCATCAGATCCCCAAAACTGGAATTAACAGCCACTTGTGAGCTTACATGTGGGTGCTGGGAATTGAACCAAACCTGGGTTTTCTGAAAGATCAGCCAGTGAATGCTATTAACAGGAGCCATCTCTCCAGCCCCAAATCTTAATTGATTTTGAGGCAAGAGCTCATCTTCAAGTAGAGGAACTTTCTTGCCTAGCTTCTTTGTGCACCTGTGTTCATGTTTGTGCACTTGAGTGTGCAGACTGGAACCCAGCCTAGGTGTTATACCTAGGACACTGTCCACATTTTGTTTGCTTTCTGATTCATTTATTTATGTATTTATTGTCGGTGTGGTGTCTGGCCAGGATTTTGCCAAGTAAGCCCTGGGGTCCTTCTGTCTCTGCCTTGCTAAGTCTGGAAACACATGCACTCTAGGATCAAGCTCAGATCCTCCTCACATTTAAAGGCAGGCACTTTACAGTGTTTGTGAGATTTAGAATGAGGTTAGGGGTGTGGCCTCTAGGTGTCCAGCTGCTCCAGATCCTATGTTAAGAGCCCTCTTCCCTTGGTGGGTTTTGTATTTGTACTTATGTAAAAAGTTTGCGTCTTTTTCTGTCCATTTCTGAGTTTGGGGGCTGTTGATAAGCTTGCTGTCCGTGTGGCTTTAAAATTGTCTTAGGGGCTGGAGAGATGGTTCAGTGGTTAAGAGCGCTGACTGCTCTTCCAGAGGTCCTGAGTTCAATTCCCAGCAACCACATGGTAGCTCACCACCATCCCTAATGATATCTGGTGCCCTCTTCTGGTATATCTGAAGACATTGACAGTGTACTCATATACATTGATAGATAGATAGATAGATAGATAGATAGATAGATAGATAGATAGATAGATAGATAGATAGATAGATAAAATTGCCTTAGGCAGGCGTGGTGGTACACTCTTGTAACCCAGCTCTTAGAGGGGCTGAAGCAGAAAGATTGCAAGTTTGAACTTGCCTGAGCTATCTCTTTGTGTCAGGTAGCCAGGTACAGGGGCTCCAGGTTTAATCCCAGCACTTGGATGACAGGAGGAGGCAGATCTCTGAGTTCGAGGCCAGCCTGATTTACGGAGTGAGTTCTAGGACAGCCAGGATTGCATAGTGAGAAATGCTCACTGGGTCCTCTTATGTGAGGTGGTTTCAGCTGTAGCTTCTTTGTTTTTCCATCAAGGTTTAGTGAGATTTTAGTAGAATTGCACTATGTCTATTGAAGATTTTGGGGAGGCGTGTCATCAACGTCCTGAATTGTTCAATAAACAAGGGTCTCTGATAGCTTTTGTTTCTTCACTGTATGACCAAGGGCTCAGAATGATTGTGGCACAGTGACATTTGTTCAGTTTGGGGGGGTGGAGAATGAATTGAGACAGTCTCACTATGTAGCTTTGGCTGTCACAGACCAGGTTAGTCTCAAACCCAGGAAATCCTCCTGTCTGCCTCCATAGTGCTGGGTTTAAAGGTGTGCACCTATTTTGTTTTTAAAGAGCTGTGTATATACATGTGTGTCTCTGACTTTGTACAGATGCCTAATCTACAGCTAGACTGAGAGACAGATGGGCTGCCTGGGAACCAAACAGATGTGTTTGTTGATTTGTTTATACTATCCCGTTTCTGGGCTCTCTTTTATTTTTCCTTTCTATTTATTTATTTGGCTTTTTAGGACAGGGTTTCTCTGTAGAGCCTTAGCTGTTCCAGAACTCAACTCTGTAGACCACGATGGCCTCAAACTCACAGGCCACCTGGCCTGAGCTCTCCTGCTAGTCTCATGAGCTTGTTTTTTTGTATTTAGTGGAAGCTGGCTGACCTTGAACTTCTGATCCTGATCTTCCTGCTACCACTTCCCAAGTTTTGGAATTACAGGAGAATGCCGATATTTTCTATGTGTTAGGGTTCTCTAGAGGAGCAGAACCAGTTGATGACTTAGCATTGGAGAGCTGAGAACTTGGTAGCTGCTTAGGCCTCAAGGCCGGCTGACTGGGTGACGTCGATCTTGTTCTCAAGATCTGAAACATTCCTGGAGAGTCACTTGTCTTCAGTCCAGTTTGGAAGGCTGGAGATGCAGAGTTCTGGTGTTTAGTGAAAGGTGGCGTGGTAGCAACCCTAGCAAGGAGCGGTGTGGACAGACAAGCAGCACTGTGCTCCCTCCGGCTAGTGCGGTCCATCTGCTCGTGTGTTTGGTGAACCACCATGCTCAGCACAGATCTTCAAGAGCACGGGGCTCTTACCCTTGTAAAATTTCCTCGGGTTTTTTTGTTTTTGTTTTTTAACATATGATTAATGATGGTTGGGGCACAGGTGACTGATTCGTGAACACCTTAGAGAGTTTAGATGTCAAGCCATCTATCACTTTAGTGGTGCACACCTGGGGTAGTCAGTCTTTAGGTTCACTACAGGACTCAATAGTTCTTAGTCACAGCTGCCTAATTTACTTATTATGGTAGGTGGGCATGAAAGCCATTGTATGTGCATGTGAGTAAGCTAGAGGATAGTTTGTCCAAGTTTATATGTTTATTCCCCAGGTTTATGCAGCAAGCATACTAGTCCACTGAGCCATCCTGCCTGCCCACCTCAAACTCCTATACATCTGCACTGGACTCTAGAGGAGTGTGCTCATCTCCAGAAAATGCTTCACAGCTTGTCTAGTGTCTGTCAGTTGGTCCCAGATTCGAACAAGTTGAAAACCAAGATTAACCATTAAAAAACAAACACAAATGCCTGAGGTGTGTGTGAATACTAAACAACATTCATTATTCACAATCTTTATTTCTGTGACTTATCAGTGGCCTAAGCTGGTATCTGTAACTGCTTTCCTCTACTACCCATTCACCCTCTGCAAGCAACTCAACAGTTCTCGGTTCTTTCCCTTCGTCCCTGAAGGATCTGACCCTTTTCATTCCTACTCGGACTGGGTTGAAACTTCCCATTGGATGTAATCATAGGACATAACTACACCAAAGTATTCCTGGAAGGGTCTCCTGTACTGACAGCCTGACTTCATTTAGGAGAAGCAGTCCTGTTCCCCCTTGGTCACACCTCGAACACAACTGCTTGCTCCAACTTGTTTAAGGCTGTTTGGAGGAGGCGGTTGGTAGGTTTTTTGAGACAGCATCACTCAGCTCTTGCTGTCCTGGGAGCTCACTGTGTAGGTTGCCCTCAAATTCAACAGGGATCTACTTACCTCTGCCTTAAGTGCTGGGGTTAAAGATGCATGTAACACACCCAGCTAATTACTTTCTCAACCCGTTGACTCAAGGGCAGGGGGAGCCCAAAATGTCGCTTACAGTTAAGTGAGGTGTTTGTTGTTGCCTCTGGGCAGAAGCATTCACTGTTCTGGTACCAAAGTCTTTTGGCCAGCAGAGTAACAATGTTGAAGGATTAGAAAGCAAAAGGTTTTTGTGTCACTAAAAGTGGTCGTGCATGGTACCATTCCCACCCCTTGGATGCTGGACCCATGAATCCCTGTAATAGAAAAGGTGCCATATATTGGATGATGACTCAAAGCACGGGTTTCTGAGGAATCCTGTCTCAGCCCTTGAATTTTGGTTGAATTTCTATTCTTTGACGGATGTTTGCTTTACAACAACCCCAGTGTAGCTGCTACCCTGAGCTCTCCTGGTCTAGTCAGTGTGATGGCATCCATGGAATGGACCAAAAACAGCCAAGAGCTCATACCAAGCAGGGGACAGGAGGCTCTTTTGAAGTCTCAAAGCCTGCTTCAGTGACACACTTCTAACCCTTAATGGTTCAAACTGAGGCCATGTATTCACACACAACCCGATGAGGCCGTTCTCACAGAAACACTGCTTCCCAACAGATGGTAAGTCTCAGGAGGATTATATCTGGAACTTCCATCTGAGAAATCCTGGCAAAAGACGTGGGTGACATTGGGTGTGAACTATTCCTAGAGACTGCTTTACTCGGATGTTGGAACCAGATGTCAGGTTGAGGGAAAGGAGAAATGCTCAAGAGCAAGATGTCCTTCAGGTGCAGTGCAGGGGTCTGAGTTTGGCTCCTGCCAGACAACTCTGCTGTTAGGCCAAGTCAGATAACAAATGATGCCCTGCAAAATAGTGATGACATAGCTATTTTTATATTAATTCCACTTTGGGGCAGAAATTTCCAATCTAGTTTTGGTTTATTTTGTTTCGTGTATGTGTTGTGTTTCTTTGGAGACAGGGTCGTATCAGGGAGTTCTGACTGAGCTGTACTCACTGTAGACACAGCTTGCCTTGAACTTGCAGTAATTTGGTTTCTGTCTCCCAACCACTAGAATTATGGGACATACTTGTAGATCCTGCTTTATACATGAATATTTATTGAGTTCTGATTTTTGCTCATAGTGGTATGGGAATATATTCTGTGTTATTTTACTTTTTTGGTTTCCTAAAATGGGTTCTCTTTTTAACCCAGGCTGTCTTGGAACTTGTTCTGTAGACCAGGCTGGACTCAAGAGACCTGCCTGCCTCTGCCTCCAAAGTGTTGAAATTAAAGGTATATGCCACCAATGCCTGCCTTGTTTTGGTTTTTGTAGACAGGGTCTTGCTGGTTAGCCTTGGCTGTCCTGGAACTTACTACCAAGTCCTGTTATTAAATATGTTGGTACTGTTTAAAGGCTAGAAAAATGTTTTGAGGGATGATCTAAGGTCAATTTTAAAATATGTTTTATGGGACCATCAAAACAAGTCAGCTTGCAAAGCCTTTTCCTGCCAAGCCTAACCTGAGTTCCCTCTAGAACCAGCATGGTGGAAGGAGAAAGCCAAGTTCTGTGAGATGTTCTCTGACTTCCTCCACATATGCAGTGACATGTGCACATACCACACACATTGGATCTGCCATGGTGGCACACACCTTTAAAAGTCCAGTCTCTCAACTGGACTTTATTAAAATCCAAAGTAATTAATACACTTCTATTCCAAGAGCAAAGGACCAGGGCACAGTTACAAAGCAAAACCAACCCCCAGTGGTGTAGTTTAATGTCTAGGAGCCACTGTGATCTGTCCAAGCAGGCTCGGGGAACCTTACAAGCTCTTCGTACACGAAGGTGTCTCAGACCCCACCCACTGCTGTTAGTGGTCCCAGACCTGGTGTCTCCAATACATTGTTCCCAGCTGCTCTCCATAACTGTCATGTCTTCAGTACTAGTAATTTCTAAACCATTTGGGTACTCATACACAATCCTAAGCTCGGCTGGCAGCTTGAAATTAAGCTTTGGTCCTGCTGAATCACAAATTCTGTGTGCTGACCCTGAGAAAATACTCTTAAGATTTTGCCTCAGCAATACTGGTCTCTACTATTCACAGCTCACCTTTCCCCCAGCCCCAGCTGACCATTGTCAATTGTCTCAGTAGAGCAAAGGTTTTATGTTAGTAATGCTGGTCTCTTGTTAAAAGCACAGCTCATTCTTCAGCCCCAGCCTACCAGAAACCACAGATTCTTAATTCAAAATATTGTACAGATGCCCCCAGTAGAGTCTTTGCTTTACCAAGCCCGGTCTCAATCATCTGTTCCTCTCAACATTACTGTCTTTAAGCCCCCACAGCAGCTCATTAAGCTCTCAGCAGCCAATTGTCTTTTCTAACCCATAGCTCCAGATACTTCTACAATCTTCCCGAAAAACAACATGGTCAGACCATCACAGCCACCAGGGGCTGGGAATGGTGACACACACCTTTGGTCCCAGCACTTCAAAGGCACAGGCAGATGTGAATTCGAGACCAGCCTGTCTTATAGTGTGAGTTCCAGGACAGCCAAGACTACACAGAAAAAAAAAAAGGGGGGGGGGTGTTCACAGGAGGAAACAATTTAGATCCTTGGGGGTGAAGTAACAGTACTTAAGTGGAATAAAGTCAAATATCAGGAGGACAGGGTGGGCTGTCAGCAACGAAGCAGGGGGACCAGTTATTCAGGAGATGCTTACATTTGGATGTGGTACCAGGGGTACATTGGTGTGCACCTCAAGTGAGGTACAGGGGAGTAGGGAACAGCACCTGGCTTCCTGTAGATCCAAAAATCCTATACATGGGACACGCCCTCCTTGCTTGCCTCAATTTCCCGGACTCCAGGACTCTAGCTCACAGATGACAATGTGTCATTCATTCATCTGGTGCCTGGCACTGAGAGGGGAGGGGGGCACGCTGAGCATTGCAACAGCCGGGATGGAAGCATAGTACATTTCAGGAAGGGAAATGGTAATAAGCATCGTCTCTGGAGGTGTGGCACAGGGCTGGTGGGAATAGAGTGGGTGAGATACATTTCTTCCCTGTCATAAAAAACTGAAGGAAACGAAGCAGACCGCTGAGCTATTAGTCAAAGATCCAGCTCAGCCCAAGAGCGTGTCTGGAGCCACTTTCCCTGGCGCACTCGGTTCCATCTCCCGTTGCCACAGAGACAGGAGGTAGTTGCTATGGAGACTGACTGCCAGAACCAGCCAATCCTGAGCTGCTGTTTCAGCTTATCTTGGGGCTTAGGGGCTTAGGCTCCTTCCCTAGGCTCCCTGTGTCCTCTGTCCAGTCATTGAGCGATAGGTTGGGTCATCACTTATTAAAGTGGCCCTGCCCCCTCTGCAGAATATGTAGCTATCTCCCCAGATTAACTCGTACCCTTGATTCTGGAGAAACCTTTTGCCTCTTTCCAGTTAAGAGGCGATGTCACCTTGGGAGGAGTCTGGCCTCCAAGCAGCCTCTTGGATGTCGCGGGAAAGGCGGGGCAGAGCGCAGCCTTCTGGCCCTAGACTCAGCAGTGGGAGAGAGACGATCGGGTGAACGTAGGGAAGGAGCGCCCTCCCTCAGGCGCTCCGCAGTGCTCCGCGCTCTGGCGCACGCTCATTCGGCTTGATAGGCGGGCGGGGCAGTGCTGACGTCATTTACGCCCCCCCCCAGCAGAGGGGCGGTGGCCGTGCTGGCTACTCCAAGCGCATTGACGGACAGAGGGACAGAGAGACGGGGGTATCGGCAGGCACAAGTCCAGGCCATGCCCGGGGAGGCTGCAGGCGCTGAGCTGCCGCTGCCTGAGGCAGGAGGGCCTGGATCCCACACAGGTGAGACCGCGCCGGCTCCGCTTTCTGGCTCAATACCTTTCTCTGGCTTTCTCTCTCCTCCATCCCTCTACATCCCCACAGTCCCCTCTGTCTTTCCAGACCGGTTCTTCCCTCTACCTGCATCTTTCTCCCACGCTCCAGCCCCAGGATTTCATGAAAGCCTGGAGGCCGCAGACAGCATCCTCCCAGCCTTGAAGCTATAAAGGGCAGCGTCTTGGCCTTTCACTCTGGGCTGTGAGGGACCGTACTCTTTGGACCAAGTCCCATTTACTTGAGTCTTTGTGTTACATTGCGTTCCATTGTCCACAGAGAGCTGGGCCCCAGGACCGATGGTGGAGTGGCAGGTTTGGAAGCAGGAGGCCCAAAGGGTCCTTGCAGGCTCATCCTGTGACCACCAGAGGGTCCTTAGAGGTACCTTGGGTACCCAGGGTAACAAGCAGCACCCAAGACTTAGACTTAAAAGGGAGTTTTAGGACCGATGGAACCTGGGAGGGAGCCCAGCCAGAGGACACCGGCAGAGATAGGTCTGAGAGGTGGGGCCCTGAACAGGTATCCTAGCCAGCAGTGGTCTTAGTATGCAGACCTTGGAGAAGAGGTATTAAATGTTGGTGGAGGTCGGCCCACTTGCAGGCCTGAGGATACTCTAAGTCTGAATGGTCCCTGCTGGAGGTGGGCTGTGTGAAACTTGGCAAAGCCAAGGGCACCTTGCTAGGTGCAAGAAGTTACCTAGGGACAGGATGAGCACAAATGGGGATGGTATCAGTGCTGATCCAGCGTCCTGCATCCTGGTTAAGAGCCAACAGCTCCCACCCTACTCTTGCTAGAAACAGGCAATCTAGGCTCGGACTCCCCAGACCCAGTCATAAGCTGGTTTTGCCTGGTGACCTTGAATGACACACACATACACACCTTTTTTTTTTCCCCCTTCCATTTTAACCTTGGCCCAATTCTGCCCTACTGCTCTGGGGTCACACTAGGAAGTGTAGATGGCAAGAGCTTGACTTGGGGACACCCAGTGATGGCTACTAGCCACACCCACATCCAGTGCCATGTCCCTCAAAGAACCTGAAGGTACCCCCCACCCCCTTCTGTCAGGACCCCTGATTGCCATAGTAGCCCAGCTTGGGGTCAGTGAATCCAGCTGGTGTCAAAGAGCCCAGTGCTCAGACATGGCTGAGAACAGAGATCAGGGAGGTGGCTGTCTCCACCTAAGCTTCCCTCTCATCCTAGCTGAGGGACGACTACTCAGTAGCTGAGAAAGACAAAGCCGCCACGGTGCAGGCGATGTTGCCCTGTCACCAATGAGCATGGTAAAGCCAGCAGCATTGGCTGTGTGCCTGCTGGAGCGGCAGGCCCCTAGGCACTGCCCCTCCCCCTCTTACACAGGATGTGAACTGAGCTCTGGGGACACTAGGAAGGCTTTAAGTGAATACTTCAAAGAGATGTGTTTTTGGCCATGGTCCAGCTGAGGGCAGGGCTGTTACAGAGTCTTTAAAACTGAGCACTCAGAAACACAGGGTTGAGCTAAAAGCCACAAGACTCAGATGAATGTGCAGAGTAACCTGGGTAGGGACATGCAAGAGGCAGAACAGCATTAGCCAGAAAGAGAGGAGGGAGTGTGGGGTACTGCCATCTGGAGAGGTTTCTTTGCTACCTTCCTAAGTCCCTCAGTACTTTCTGACCCACAGTGCTCCGGGGCCCAAGCGTGTGTATGCGGTACAACATGTCAGCAGAAGGCATGTCAGCCCATGAGCTTTTCTAAGCACCTGTACCTGACCCAGATGGTGCCTGAGACCTAGAGAAAGACCCCAGGGCAGGCCAGGAGCTCCCAGCATGGTGGAGGATCTGTTACCATGAGTGGCTGCCTTCCCTCAGCTGTCCTGCTCCCGTAGGCATCAGTTCTCACCATGGTGCTTTTGAGCTTGATGCTGCAATTCAGACTCTGTGGTACATGTCTGTCTCCATTCTCCAGAAACTTAGCTCCATGCAGGGTTATGCTGAGAGCTCTGAGGAAGCAAGGATAGGAGGGAGATGGGCTAGAGGCAAAGGCTCCTACTTACAGTAGACCTGCAATGTTCTAGCGCTGTAGTGTGCAGGACCCCTGCCCTTGTCACAGGAAGGAGCTGGCACTGCCCAGTGGGTTCTTGTGGCTCTGCTCCTGACAAGCCCAGCTGAACCAGACTGACCCGGCAAGCTGGATTCTGAACAGAGACAATTGCTATTTGTGCCTTCCCCCAAATCCTCGGTTTCTAATACACCACAGCATGGTTCCCCTTCTTGTAAAGCCTCTGTCAGCAGCTGCCTGATCTGCTCAAACACCTGGAAATTCTTCCTGAAATACACTGTGCCTACAGGCCATTGTCTTCTCTACTAACGTCCCTGACCAGCCCTCCTTGGAATTGTATCCATGGAAACCTGACTATCCTCGAGTTACCTGGCCTGGCCCTGAGATGTGTGTCCAGAGGGCATCTCATGTCCTTTTCTGTCTCCACAGATCTCTCATGTGATGCAGCTATTGCAACCATCCTGAAAGGGGACCAGCGGGAGCCTCATGGCCTGACCCCAGGGCCTAGTCCTCTGGCTCTCACATTCCTGTCCAGCAAGCCAGGTGCCCGGCCCCAGCCTGAGGGGGCCAGCTGGGATGCAGGGCCCAGTGGAGCTGCCTCAACCTGGGTGGACCCGGCAGAGGGCAGCCCAAGCCTAGTGGTCCTCCCTGAGGGCCTGCCTCTCCGGCCTGTGCCTGCCGAGGTCCCTCTCCCCACCACTCTGGAGCCCCGCATCGTGATGGGTGAGGAGACATGCCAGTTCATCCCTTCATCCAGGGAAGCCTGGCCAGTGCTCAGGGACCGGGAGGGTGGGCACACTGCCTCGCACCCACCTCCGGAGCTGTGTTCTCAGGGTGATCCTCCTGTGCCTTCCCCTCCCCCTGATCCCGATTCTTACTTCACACCCCCCTCTACCCCCACCAAGACCACCTATGCCCTGCTTCCTGACCATGGGCCCCACAGGGATGCCTGGGATCGGGAGGCCGAGCTGCTGGATGAGTTACTGGACCCAACACCAGCCTCACCCTCCGGCTCCTACATTACAGCAGATGGGGACAGCTGGGCCTCATCACCTTCCTGTTCCCTCAGCCTACTAGCCCCAGCTGAAGGGCTGGACGTTCCCTCCGACTGGGGCATCTCCCCATCAGGGTCAGTGGTGGACGAACTAGAGCCACACCCCACATCACCTTCAGAGCCCCTGTCCTCTGAGTCTAGCCTCTCAGCAGACAGCAGCTCTTCCTGGAGCCAAGAGGGCCATTTCTTTGACCCGAACTGCCTGGCCAACGACCCGATGATCCCTGCTGCTCTACTACCCTTCCGGGGTAGCCTCATCTTCCAGGTGGAGGCTGTAGAGGTGACACCATTGCCCCAAGAGGAGGAGGAGGAGGACGAAGAGGAGGCTGCTGCTGCTGCTGCAACCCCAGACGGAGACCTGGCTGGAGAAGGTGAGGATGACAGCACATCTGCCTCCTTCCTGCAGTCACTGTCTGATCTGTCCATCATCGAGGGCATGGACGAGGCCTTCGCCTTCCGGGACGATACCTCGGCAGCCTCCTCTGACTCAGACTCAGCTTCCTATGCAGGGGCAGATGATGACAGGCTGTACAGTGAGGAGCCCCATGCCCAGCCCAGTGCTCAGAATACAGAACAGGAGTTCAGGAGCAGGACCACATTTCTGGGGACAGAGTTCACACCTCAGACATCAGAGCAAGAGCAAGAGATTCGTCCTACCAATAGCCAGGCGTCAGCTTCAGAAATAGCAGAAGAGATCCTAACTTTAGGCGCAGAGGCTGAAGCTACTAGGACACCTCCTGCTCCGCAAGCAGCTCCAGGCTCCCAGGCGGAGGAAGCTACCACAGCGACCCCTTGGGTGGGGAACCAAGTTGACCCAGTTGCTAAACAAGCATCCAAGGCTCTTCCTGAGCCCTGTCAGAAGGGGATAAGCATGATTTCAGGCTGTAGGCCCCTCACCACAGAGGCAAGCCCCAGCCTGTGCCCAGTCCTTCCTGAGCACTTGAAGGAGGGAGGCCAGGGCCTTCCCTCCACACAGGACTATGTGGCTGTGGCTTCAGTGGGGCTCTGGAAGGCTGAGGGAGGTACCACAATACCGCAGGACCCCCATATGACGTCACCCCCGCTCTTGCAAAACACAGACCCCACCTCAGGCCCAGAGTCTGTGGCTGTAGTTACACTAGAGCCCCAGAAAGATGCGAGGTGTGTCACAGTGCTTCAGGATGTTCCTGTGGTATTGCCTCCAACCCTACAAAGTGCAGATCCAACCTCAGGTCCAGAGGCCAGGGCTATGGCCACATTTGAGTTCCAGCAGGCTGAGGAAGGCATCTCAGAGCCCCAGGATACCCCTGTGGTATCATCCCCAGTCCTGCAAGGTGCAGAGCCCATTTCAGAACCAGAACCTGAGGCTGTGCTCACACTGAGGTCCCAGGAAGATGAAGCGACTGTCGCGGCACTTCAGGAGTTTCCTACAGCTCCATCTCTACCCCTGCAAAGTGCAGATCCCACTTCAGACCAAGAAGCTGAGGTCGCTGCCACGCTGGGACCACAGCAGGATGAGGAGGGCGTCACCATACCCCAAGTTACCCCAATAGCATCACCCTCACTGCTGCAAGGCTTAGATTCAACCTCAGACCTAGAATCTGTGGTTGCAGGAACACTGGAGTCCCAGGAGGATGAAGGGATTGTCACAGCAACCCAGGACATCCCTGTGGTGGCACCTCCACCCCCTCAAGGTACAGATTCCATCTTACACCCAGAGCTGATAGCTCAAGACAGCTCTCAGGCCCTGCAGAGAGAAGCAGGCTACACCCCAGAGACCAAGCCTTCTGCCTCCGAGGCTGATCGGGAACTAGGTGTGGCCCTAGGACCAAAGCCAGTGCTTAAGGAACAGGATATAGAAGAACCTCCTCCAAAGTCATTATTCCTAACTTCATACCAAGCCCAACAGAATGGCTCAGAGCCAGTTGTAAAGAGTGACAATTTTGGGACTCCAGGAAAAGAGTCAGGTCCCACTTTGAGCACAAAGAATTCTGAGCCCATACCTTGTATGGGGGAGAAAGTAGCTGAAAACATACCTGCATCCAAGCAAGGAGCATGTCTTGAAGCCCATGATGGGGTCAAGACACACTCACCTCAAAGGGACAAGAACAAGCGTGGTAGAGGCCACAAACCACCAGGGCTGGGAAATGGGTCCAAGTCAGCAGCATCCCAAGGTACCACGGAGACTTTCAAGGCACATTCTGCTGCACGCTCTGAGGTCAGCCAGCCACAGCTGACGAACTCAGCTGTAGAGGGAAAGAGCAGCAAGGACTCCTCAGGCCCCAGGCTTCCTGTGGCTGTATCTGTACAATCCAAGCTAGGTTCTTGCCCAGGGTCCCCAGCAAGAGCCACATGCACACTGAGCAGGGTCTACTGTGAAGAGACTGCCAGGTGTGTACCACCCTTCCAGCAGCAGGAGCCTGTGCTGGGCCTGGGCAGCGGAGAACAGACCAAGGTGACCCTTGATACCCTTAATTTTTCCCCAGAAAACTCTGCTGGTGACCTGCTCACCACACCTCAGAACAGGTTTCTGGACCCTGACCCTTCTGCTCCTAGTGCCCTCGACAGGGCATCCCAATCATCCCCAGAGCCCCCAGACCCTTGCCTGTGCCCCACTCCCCAGAAAGCCTCTGTGGAAGAGAAGCCCCCAGCCTCTCGTGGTGTGATGCCTTGGGCAGGAGCCCAGGGAGCAGTTGCCATTACCACCTCAGGATCCACAAAGCCTCTGGGAGCCCGACAGCGTGTCAGCCTCTCACCTCACTCCACCATCAACCCCAAGGTGACTCCCACAGATGCCAAAGACCTGGCTTGCATCATCTCAAGCCCCTGCCAAGTGCCTCCTCCCTCTGGGACCCAGAACCCATTGGGCCCTCGAGGGTCCCCAGCTCATGAACAAGAGGATGAAGATAGCTTGGAGGAAGGTAAGAGCATGTGTGGTGGTGAGGGGCCAGTTGGACTCTCCCCAGGGGGACACTAGAGGATGGGTCTAGTGGACCACTCAAAATAGTAAGAGGCCCTCATACCTCGCCCCTCCCCCAGACTCGCAGAGGGCCCCAGGCTCTGGCCAGCATTCGGATAGCCATGGAGAGTCGTCCGGTGAGCTGGATGAACAGGATATCTCACCTCAGAAATCACAGTGCCCGGCACAGGTGCTGGCCCCAGAAGGGGGTGGGTCTCTGGGTGAGCACCAGCCCAGCCCCTACAGATGCTTAGCCCTCACCTTCCTATAGGGCCCAGCAAGCAGCAATGAGGAGACGATTGCCAAAGCCAAGCAAAGCCGCAGTGAGAAGAAGGCTCGAAAGGTCAGCTGAGAGCTCCCCTAGAGGACCCTGGGAGAGGACATAGGGGAGGCATCCTCACTAACGCCCCTCAAACCCGGTAGCCAGTGAAATATTATCCATGAAGAGGGTTGGTCAAATCTAGTATTCCACCCCTTCCCCTAAACACTGGAATGTCCTGAGGAGACTTACAAAGGGAGGTCTGCCTGACAAGGGGAAGGGTAGCCAGCCAGCCACAGGAAAGGTGGTTTAAGTGTTCCTGCTCTCTGCCTCAGGCAATGTCGAAACTGGGCTTACGGCAGATTCAGGGAGTCACTAGGATCACCATCCAGAAGTCAAAGAACATCTTGTTTGTGATTGCCAAGCCAGATGTCTTCAAGAGCCCTGCCTCGGACACCTATGTGGTCTTTGGTGAGGCCAAGGTCTGTCTTGGCTATGATCATGCTGTGTGGTTTGGGAGGAAGGGCAGGAGTCAGTGAGCTCTACTCACACAACTGTCTGTACTGTAGATTGAGGACCTGTCCCAGCAAGTACACAAAGCTGCAGCAGAGAAATTCAAGGTGCCCTCAGAGTCCTCAGCCCTGGTCCCTGAGCTGGCACCTGGGCCCCGGGTGAGACCAGAGTGTGAGGAGCAAGAGGAGGAAGATGAGGAGGTGAGGCCTAGAGGCTCCGGACGTTTTGATGGGTGTGTGGGGGTGGGCTGAAGGTCAGGGTGGGACTTTACTCTGCCTGGGCAGCACACTACTTCAAGGGGTCTCAGGTAGCTTTAGCCACTTCCTTATTCCTTTCTACTAGGTAGAGGAGGCTGGACTAGAACCTCGTGACATTGAACTGGTGATGGCCCAGGCCAATGTATCCAGAGCAAAGGCTGTTCGGGCCCTGAAAGACAACCACAGTGACATTGTTAATGCCATCATGGTGAGCAAATATTGGCTTTTTTTCTTTAGCCCAGATGTCCCTAGTGTGGTCCTTCACAAAAGACCTTCCGCTAACATGACGATTCTTCCACAGGAACTGACAATGTAGCTGCTGACTGGAAGCTGGAGCCGTTTCTCCTCAGCCTAGCAGCTCAATAAACCAGTGTCACATGCTCACCCTCTGGAGTCCCCTCAGTTGTCTCATCAGGGCCTTTTGATGTCCAGTCACTGCCCTCTAGGGATTCCTTGGCACCTGGTATCCTTTGCTGCCTTGTTACCTCACTGCTTGATGCTATCACCCCATTGCCTCCCCACCCCTTTAATATCTGACTCATCTCTGCTGTTACCTGGTTGCCCTCTGGTGTCTCCTCACGTGGCCCTGTCATTCCCGGGACCCCCTGGTCTCTCTCTGGACCTCCCTCGGCTTTGTCTATAGAAGGGTGGCAGCCCTGGTCCTTTCCTTCCACATACGCCCTGCCACATAGTGCATATGGAACAGTAGGATGTAACTGAGCACAGGGTGGACATCACTCTGTCTTCAGTATCCCCACCTCAACGACGGAATTAGCTGCATGTAAAACAAGAGACTACCCAATAGTGTCTCAACTTCCTTGGCTTGGCCTCGGCTCCCATGACTGGCTCCAGGACAGGTGACAGGAAAATTCTGTCACATACTGTCCTGAAGCCACAATACCACTGAGGAAAGCATCCGGAGATCCCAGGGACACTGTGGCTGGTGCTGGATACAACCAAGGTGTCCAAAGAGCCCCATGGCCTTCTGACCAGGACACAGAGCCTCCTCTCCAAGTATGGGCAGCAGAGGCATATGACCTTAGGCTAGCTTTCTAGGGCAGCCTGACCCCAGGTCACTTCCCTCCTCTTTTGGTGGGTAGAAGAGCTTCAAGGGTCTAGAGGGCAGAGGCCAGAATGAAGTCAGAGGCATGGGAAGAGCTGATGGTAGGGGACAAAGTGAGGGCATAGGACCCATGTCAGCCTTCAGCAGCCCCAACTCTCAGCTCTGCAGGCTTCACTCCTCCTTATATACTGTACTTCTGTTCATCAGGGAAGCTTAGCACAGGGCCAGAGCATGGTGCTGTCCTAGGGATAATCTATACATATACACAGACGCATAGATCAAGGTAGCCCTGACATGTGAGAAATACCAAAACGCCTATTCCTGTCGCTTGTCCACAGAGCCAAAGCAGAAGCACCAGTGGCCTCTTCTACCCCAGTCCTGGATGCTATGGGCAGTCATGGTCCAGTAGACTGGGGCCAGAATGAACACCTCCCCACTTGGGACAACATGGCTTTCAACCAATAGGAATAGAAAAAAAAACATGCTTGACAACTGGAGATTAAATTATTCACATTGCAGTAAACTTCTTTTTAAGGTCTCTGAGAATTAGAAGAGGAGAGTCATGTGCAAATATCAGACGTCCAGGGCCAGGCCGGCAGGACTGGCTCTTCCTGCAGCTGCACCTGGCCCTCCCCAAGTGGGGATATGCTACAGGCATTGCTGAGCCCCTGAGGAATAGGCACAGAGGTTTCTGCCCTGTGTTGGGCACATGTCCTGTGGCAGCTCTCCGCTCCTTCACAGTAGAGGACCTGGCCACCAGAGCCACCTGTGTCTGCAGCCCCTCTCTAGCTCCAAGCTCAGAAGGGCTGACTCGGGTCTGGGCATTCCTCCCAGGAAGGCCTGGGATGGCTGTGTGGGACAAGCGTATGCTGTCACGCTCCTTCACGCTGAGTCCTGGTCCATGCTGCAGCCAAGCGCTTCAATATCACTACTGATGTCCGAAATCATGCGGTCCCACTCATCCCCCTCTGAGGGCGCCGAGTGCTCATCAGGGCTGCCTGTGGTCCTGTTCCCATTGGTGGTGGATGTGGAGGTGGTGCTCAGGGCACGGCGATGCCTGCCAAAGCTGTCGGTGATGATACCACGGCCGTCTTTCACGCCAATGGTCTCCAGGAAGTTTTCAAAGTGCTGACTGTCCTTCTCAGGTATAAAGGGCCTCAGTCCTGCCAACATACAACCCCAGAGTGACACCTCAGAGGGTGGCTCAGTACCCCCACATCACACAAGCTGTGCCCTGGAGCCAGGTTTAATTAAATCTGACTGACAAGGACCCCAGCTAGGAATAGCTTGCCGACTGTCAATCTCACCCTCTTTGGCTTTGAGGCATGGCATCAGCTAAGGGTCTGTGACCTTCAAAACCTCTATCTAAATAAGACAGAAAGCAAAAGCCACAAAGCCACTGGCAATGAGGTCTGTCCTCAAAGCCAGAACTCATGCCAAAACCAGTCCTACTCAGGAAGACCAGTATCTCAGAATCCTGGAACCTTGATGTGGGCAGGCAGGTTGGGCCTATCCAGAGGGGTTAAGGCTTTCATGGACACAGCAGATTACTTTACAGATAGCATTCTCCTTTAAGAGAACCCTGACATATCACTTACACTACTAATTACAGAACACAGGACCCAGAAGGTAAGGCACTCAACGTCATCCTCCCCTACACAGAGTTTGAGGCCAGCCTGACCTGCACAGGACTCTGAACTCCTACAAAAACCTGCTTAGGTTGGGGCCAGGAGGTGGTAGAGAGGCCTAGAGGCTAACAAAAATGCTTGCTTGATGCAGGACTAAGTGGCAGGTACCCACAGCTCAACTCTCTTCCAACCTTTTTCTGAGAGTCCTGCTATATAGCTAAAAGCTAATTTTGAACCTCCTGCCTCCATCTCTCAAGTGTTCAGATTATGGCTGGGTCCTACTGTGTCTGGCTCTATTGCTATTTCTGGCATAGAGACAGCTGAGAACAAAATGGGAAGGAGCTAGCTTCAGGCTTCTGAATATGCATTCTGGGCTGGATGCCAGGGGTCTGGAAAGTGAGCCTTGCTAGGTACCTGATCCTGCAGGAAGTGAAGAGCTAGGGTCTATCTCCAGTCCTTCCCAACCAAAGACAGCCCCAGGCAGGCAGCTGATGCGCACCAGGCCAACACAAAACAAGACTAGCTGGCCTTCCTTGGTTTACTGAGAGCACTGGGGAGAACCTCAAGGCTTCCAGAGAGCTGCTGCCAGCTCACTGTTCCTTCCAGGTGTGAGGCTGATGTCACAGGCCTGACACCTAGACTGGCAGTGGCTCTGAAGAGTGTGCCAGGCACTTCAGGTGTCCTGTACAAAGATAGGTCCTTCTCTCTAGATGGTGTCTTTGCTTTTCCACTCAACAAATTTCTACATGCTCCCCAAAACCCACTGACAAAAATACCCCCTTGAATAGTCCCTAGACTCTTCCCAGCAGCGGTTCTGATGTATGGTTTCTTGTTTAGACTCTGTCTCAGGATCCGAGCAGAGTGAAAAGGATGGAAAGGCCCTTCCAAGAACCTGTCAGTCCTGCAGCTTCAGCCAAGCTGTGAGGAATCAGTGATGGAGTCCCCCCTCTGAACTCTGCACATTCCCAAAGGGGACCAGCAACCCTCCCAAGCCCCACTTACCAAGCAGCAGGAACTTGCGGCTGTCTCCGTAGAGCTGCCGCAGGCTGATGCAAAACTCATGGATAGAGGCCCCATTGCGGTACTCATGCAGCAGTGCTGCAAACTGCTGGATCTCCTGTGATGACAGCTTGGTACGTAACTGTGAGGACAGAAGTGCAGACAGGGCAGTGAGGGCTTGGCGTGTACCTGCTGCAGCCTCAGAATGCCTGGCATGTGCGCCTTGTCACCAGGGTCAGCAGAGAAACTTCACCGAGAACCGCTGTCTTGAAACTAAAGGGTCCTCAGTAGGGCTAAAGGGCTTGAAGCTAGCTCTGCACGGAGCAGCAAGAGTACATACATGACCTGGGGGTATACAGATCCAAAAGGTTGACTTTACAGAGGCATGAGGCCTAGGCACCAACGGAGCTGCTGTTCCTAAACAGCACCAGCATGGTCCAGGCCAAACAGCCCAGCACCAATTCAGGCCCACAGACTCCCGCAGACCAAATAGTAAAACCCGGTCAGTGATGAGGCCTCTGCCTACCGTGAGCATGTAGTCCTGAAGCAGTTCTGTGGCGCTGGTACTCAGCTCACTCTCGCTGACAGTCTTGCTATGGGGTGATGCCTGCATGCAGAAAGGCAAGGGCGGCAAGCCCCCCACATCCCCAGAGTCCGGGAAGCAGCTGCAAAGGCACAAGGTACAAAACTCACAATCCAACCTCATATGCCTGGTTTGGGCTGGGGCCTGTTGTCCTGTTCACAAATACAACCATATAAGCAAAGGACACCAACTAAGGAAGAACCGCTTGGGTATAAGTCACATATGGAGATCAAGGAGATCCCAGGAGTCAGCCAACCATAGTGGACCTGAGACACAGTGAAGTAACTCTCAGATGGGTCACGAGCAAAGGGAGGGAGAGCTAGGGCAGAAGGCTTGGCCAGAGCTGACAGACAGCAAAAGAGGGTCAGGAAGTCTGAGAGAATGTGCAGGCCAAGCTAACAGGCTTCAGAAGGGTGCAAGGTACCACCATGTTGTGCCTTTTCTAAGGTCACTTCCAGAGGCCACAGACGGTAGGGAAGAGAAAGGACTGGCAGGGCTCTAGAGGTGGACATCGGGGATACTGGACTCTGTGGTGCTAAAGGGAACCTGTAGGGTCGAGCTAGAAACCAGACACATAAGACCCAGAATTTGGGGGCTGGAGAGATAGCTCAGTGGTTAAGAGCACTGACTGCTCTTCCAAAGGTCCTGAGTTCAAATCCCAGCAACCACATGGTGGCTCACAACCATCTGTAATGAGATCTGATCCCCCCCTCTTCTCCTGTGTCTGAAGACAGCTATAATGTACTCATAAAAAAAAAAAAAAAAAAAAAAAAAAGACCCAACATTTGATCAGTGCATGTACTCACAAGGTGCTGGCGTCAGCGTCATAACTGTCCTTCATGTCCACTTTTGTGGAAGAGTCATCTGTGGTAAAGATATAGAAGACACAGAGGGTTTTCAGGGACTGGCAGGTATTTCAGGCCCAGGTACCCAGCTGGCCCTAAACTGAGCACTCAGTGCAGGTAACCCAATGTCACATCTATAGGAAGGAACCCTAGCTCTGGGAACTTCATCATGGAGCTTTCTATCCTGGAACGTGCTGAGTGACTGACCAAGGCTCGTTTCCCAGACTTGAGCCCACATCACTCTTGAGGGCTTTTTCAAATACACATCCTGGCATAGGCTGGGACTGAGTCTATAGAGAACTCACATATGGCCAAGGTAGTAACAGCTGCTTTTGGAGACATGCTCATTAATCAGAGAGGTGACGTCACTTGTTCCAGGTCACCCTGCAGAAGCCACAGCTGGGTGGTTCATTCTCACCTGGACTCAGCTGAGTCCCTCAGTATAAGAGGATCTGGCCCACAGCAGTTGCCTGTGTAATATCCAGTAAGTACCACTTAGTGTAGTTAAGACTTCTGTAGCCCTGAGGTAAGACACTGTCAACCTCAGGACAGGTAGTAAACAAAGGCTCTCAGGGAGGTGAAGTCCTGATGAGACTACCTGGGAGCAGGAGACAGTGATGGGGGAGAGACCAGGTACATGCAATGGCATCTGAAGATGTCACATCCCCTCCTGGGACTCTGACTGCAACAGTGCAAGGCAAAGACTAATGAAGGTTACTAATTAGAAGACTGGAGACAGGGAGGGGACTCTGGATTGTGTTGGGGAACTGATGTGGCTACAAGCCTTGTCCTAGCTCATGGCACTATTGTGGAAACCTGAAGATATGGGGCTTAATTATGCAAGTGGGTCACTGGGGCTATATGCACTGGACACGCATCACGTGCAGAACTCCTCTGCCTCTCTGCTTCCTGGCCACCAGGAAGGGAGGTCTTTGTTCTTATTGCTCTCCTATCATGAGCTGTCTCACCATGGCCCAGGGAACAGGGCTGGCCACGGACTAAAACCTCTGAAGCCGTGAGCAAGGCAAACACTTCTTCCTCCTAAAGCGTTCCTCACTAGATATGACATGTCATGGTAAGGAAAAGCTCAACAGGGCTTCCATGTGTGTCAGCGGGAAGCGTGGCCACCGAGAAAGGCAGAGCTATACATGAGGTAAAGATTAAGGAAGCCTCTTGAACAGCAAGCGGTTCTCAACCCCCTTCTGGGTCACAAATCTCATGTTCTGCATACCAGATATTTACATTAGATTCGTAACAGTAGCAAAATTGCAATTATGAAGTAGCAATAAAAATAACCTTATGGTAGGCGGTCAGCATGGCATGAGGAACTATATTAAAGAGTTGCAGCATTAGGAAGGGTGAGAAGCTGGCAAAGTCAGGGAACTGGAGCCTCTGGAGGTTCTAGAATGGCTTTAACTCCATGAGGCTTGTGCGGTTTAAGCACTGGGTTCTGTCAGGTAGGCAATGCTATGTTTAGACCTATCTTCGTGAGCTTCCTCACAAATGAACTGTGATGGTTAATTTTAGTTCTCAACTTGATTGGATTTGAGATCAACTAAGAGAGACGCCTCTGGGTCAGACTGTGAGAGTATTTCCTAGAAGGATCAACTGAAGGGAGGAAGATCCTCCCCCAGCGCGGGCGGCTCTTCCAGTGGCTGTGGCCCAAGCACAAAGCTGTCTGAGGTAAGTACAGCTTCTCACGGCTGTCTCTGCTCCTCCTCCTCAATGTACCTACCCTGTTGCTCTCATCCTTTGCTGACAGGAGCCCAGCTCCTCTCTCGCTGTCCGGGAGTTCCCCAGGCCTTAGGGCCATTTGGGACTGCTGAAGAACCCAGTCTCATGGCCTGAGTAGACACTGAGCTCAGCCTTTCCAGTGGACTGCCCAGCCTGTGCCGCGTGGGCCCAGCCAATGAATGCCTTGTAGTATATACTCATTCTGTGGGTTTGTACCCTAAAGAACACCAACAAATTATAGTATCAGGAGTAGGGCCTTTGCAGAGAAACCTGAGTGTGTGGTCCATAGACCTTTAAAACTGGCCTGTAGGAGGAATGTGGAAGAGTCTAGAACTTAGGGCTTAATGGGACACATGGTAGTAGTGGAAAGGGAGAATAGTGACAGAAATGCACATGGTGAAAACTGTGCTCCTACATTTAGGTCAGAGGCCATCTAGGTTACATCCTGGTAAGAAGCTGGTAGTGCCCCGTGTCACTGTGCCCTGGAAGTGTATTTGAAGTATGTAACCTGGTTTTGAGTAGTAAAGGTCTGTTGTGTGTTCTGGAGAGAGACTGGACTTTTGAATAGTACTGCAACTGTCACGGACCACAGGGACTTCTGAAGTCAGAATTAATTTACTTTGCATCATCTGAATGCCAGGAGCATGCTGGGAGGGGCCACAGGCCACTGGTTTGAATGTGAAATATTTCCCATAGGTTGTTCCAACATTCGTCATGGGATTAAACATTTAGTCCCTAATTGGTGGCACTGTTTGAGAAAGCTGTGGAGCTCTGCTGAGGGAAGGGGTCACTAGCTTTGAGGTGTTACAGCCTAGCCCCACTTGCTCATCTCTCTCCTGGTTTTCCAACTACGGGGTGATAGAGCCTTCTGACTCCTACTGCCATGCCTTCCCCTCCAGCTACTGCTTTCCCCACCATGAGGAACAGGCAATAAACCATTCCTCCCTTGCACTGCATCTTGTCAGGCATTTGGGTACAGCAATAAAAAAAGTGACTCATATAGGAAATGTGCTATTTTGAAACAGAGTCTGGCTATGTAGCCCAGGCTGGTCTCAAACTTGTAGCAGTCCTCCTGCCTCTATCTCCTGGGTTCCAGGATTACAGGTATATGTCACCACACCCAGACAGGAAGTATCTATGGACTAATAGGAGGTCTGCACAGCACTACAGCCAGTTTTCATGGTGGTGCAGAGGTGCTGGCCCTCCAGGGTTCTCCGGCTCTTCCTGACACTCCCCAGTTTTCTGGTCTCAGCTTTTCACAAAGCCAGAACAACTTCAAGCAGTCTGCTTGTGATTTTGCAAGGGACTGATTCCACACTGACAGCAGCTCAGGTATACCAAAAGGGAGGGTCCCCAAACCACGCTCCACCTACCCAGTTCCGCAGCATCTCTGTCTGGGAGCCTATGCTTCCAGATGAACTGCTCACAGCCGCCCCCCTTCCATCAACATACCGCTGTGCAGCGACAGGTGGTGAGTGGGTGTGGAGGCCCCATCAAATATTGCTCGGTCCAGAAAGTCGATGGTGGACTCTGTGTAAACAATCTGGAAGACCTGGCTGAGCAGGGAGCACAGCTCTTCGGCGGCGACCTACCGTGAATGAAGAACAACAGCTGTCCTCAGTGGCTAAAGCTGCAGACAGCACTTTCCCATAGTTTCTAGGGTACCCATAATGTCTCAGAGGCAAATGTCTCTAGGGTACCCACAAATATAAATGGGGAGCAGTCCCAAACCAAAGGGACTGCTCTGTGCCTCTCACAGCCCAGAGGGTTATCAGAAAACAGAAACAATGTCCGAGAAGAGACTGTGGCCTAGGTTTGGCCTCACAGGTATCTGGAGACCATGCTAGACATGGATGTTGGCATCACCTTTGCGTCTTCTTCCTCTAACGGGTCATCAATATGTTCAAAATTCCCATCTAAGCCCAAGTAAGAGAGAAAAAGACACCCCGGTCTCATTTTTGACCTTAGAGGCATTTCCTAAAGAAGTGGTGTTGTTCTGTAACAGTGTGCTGTTTAAAACAGGTCTTTAGAGGGTTAATTTTGTCCAGAACGGTAGATGATGAGACAGTACCTGTGGACATTGCTCAACACTCTACAGTGTCTGATGGAGAGCATCACTAGTGTGTGGGCTAGCGAGGTAAGCTAGGACGGTTAGGTTAGTCACCATTAGCCAATCAGAGTAAGAGGCAAAAACTACGTGCAAGATGCCAAGTGATTCCTGAGGCTTCACGGCTCCCCTCTGTGCCACTGTGACTGTCCATGTGTTAAGGAAATACTAACTTGGTTCGAAGCACCAGGTGGGTGTGGTGTATAGGTCACCATGCCTGCAGCCATCACTGTCAGTCGGTGTGGGGTGGGGCAAGGCATTCCGAAGAGGAAACAGGTAAGCAAATGCCCTACTGACCATCTCAGGGATGATGCTAGGGACTGGCCAAGAAAGAGCCCGAAGGCAAGGGTGGCAGAGAAGAATGAGGTAGATCTAGGTATGGGAGGTGCCCTCTGGAGCCCGGGAGTTATAGATGTGGTTATAGGTGGGGACATTGATTAGGACATGGACAGGGCTTGGTCAGGGAGAAACAATGGGAAGGGACAATGTCTGAAGTAGTGCTAGACAGAGCTGAAGGAAGAGGTGGCTAGGGCCAGGGTTCTAAGTGGGGCCATGAAGAAATGTGATGGGATCAGGTCTTGGGTAGGGCTAAGCTAGAGGCAAGGCAATCTCTTAATCATAGGCACGACTAGGTTGTGAGCTGGGTCTTGGGCAAGGCTTTGACTAAGGATAGGCAGAGGCTGTGAATATCTCTGATCCACAACAGGGAGGTCTCACCTTGCTCTCTGTAGCCATGATGACCAGGCAACATGCTTCTACTGGCCCCACTGCACTTTCTGACAAGGAACCTGCACTGAGGCCTCTAGAATTTTCTGCACACAGACTTTGGCTGGGAGAGATGCCTGGGTCCTGGGCTGAGAAGTAAACACATCAGGTTAGTGCAGTGTATGGAAGACAGAAACATTCACTCCCCAGGGCCCTGTGAGATGTCTCAGTGAGAAAGCACTTGCCATGCAAGGCGAACAACCTGATCTCCATCCCCAGGAACCATATAATGGTGGAAGAAGAGAAGCCACTCCACCAAGCTGCCCTCTGACCTCTGTGCATGCCATGGCACACATGTTCACCACAGCACACACACATCGTGTGTGTGGTGTATGTGTGTGGTATGTGTTTAAAATAAAAATATTTAGTTAAAAATATATCAATAAATAAAATCCAGCCCCTAGCCCTTCCAAACAAAACTAGCTTGTGAGAGGTGCAGGACGCCTAAGCAGCCATCTTCATACCCACTGTGCGCCAAACCATGCCAGCTGGTACTCAACTGCTTAGAGCTGCATAAAGGCAGGAACTCACACAACTCAAGTTAACAGGCAACAGACTACAAATAATCCCAACAGGGGTCCATGCCTCAAGGGAGTTTGGACCCAAGGCACTCTTCCTCCAATAGGATAAACTAAAGTGAGGGACGTGAAAGCCAATGAATGGTCTAGCTGTGGAAAAAGACAAGGCCCAAGGCCATATCCTCACACTGTACACAAAACACACTGTGGTTCCAGAGTTGTCCAGGGAATGGGGCTCTGAGAGCAGCACACAGCTCAGACCAGCCTGGGAAGGGTGCTGGGACTGTAAGCTAAACTTAAGAGGTGGCCCTGTTGTCACTCTCCTCAGGTGCAGTAGGCAAAACTGGAGAAACATTAGTCTTTAGCTACAGCCCTGGGAACACAGGCAGAGACAGGCTTAGACCAGACAGAGGTGGGAGCACAGACAATGGCTATGAACTACCAGTGAGATCCTGCGTCCTTACAACAGCACTGACCACAGAGCTTCTAAGTATAAACACCATGATGAGGCTGTATTGAATTGTTCAGAGCAGGCTAAATCACACCCAGGGCTGGATCGCTTAATTAATAACTAGCTCAGTCATCTTCACATTGCTCACATGCGCTCACAGCAACATACAGATCCAGGAGACAAAATGAACACACTGTTAAACCAGGCATGGTGGAGCATACCTGCAATGTCAGGGCTTGGGAGACAAAAAGAATCACTGAGTCTAAGGCCTTCCTGAGCTAGCACGTTAAGACCAGCCTCAGCAAAACACTGTCTCAAAAAATATTAAATATATTATATTAAATGAATATGAATAAAAAAATAGGTTAGGGATGTGTATTATACGGCTGGTATATGTATATGCCCCACCCTCACATACACAGAGAGACTATGAATGTATTATTATAAGTCATTTCGCTTTTTTGCATTTCTGTTAACATTTTAAATTTGTTTCTTGGCCACTGGTGGGCAGCTGTGAAGTGTGGGCACCAGCCAGGGGCCGTCTGTGGCAATGTCACTTCTGCCCTCTGGGCAGCAGGCCGAGACGGCCACAGGCTGCTCTATGCCACCAGCTTCAGACCTGCCACCTGTCTCTCCTCCATCATTCAAAACACTCTGGCAGACACACACGTTCCCTGTTTCACCCACTCTCTAAGGCGAATGGACCCTGAGCTCTCCAGACTAGACTGCCTCAAACACTAGCAACCCTCTGAACAGAAGAGGCACACAGGTACCTCCACATGCAAGGAGGTGCCCAGCGAACGTTACGGATTCATCTGCCTGGCCCTGGGTGGGGAAACTACAAGCCAAAAGCCAAACAAAGCCATGTGCCCAGAAGCCTGAATCAGAGTGGATGCACATATGCTCCTGCCAAAATGAGGCCAGGCCCTGGGACACGGGGCTGCATTCTCTGCTGGTGAAAGGAGCAGAGTCTCAGGACTGCTTCTCATGTTTTTGGAATGTTCCTTATATGGGGGAAAAATCTCATTTTCTCTTCCTTAACAATGTATTCTAATGATTTAAGCTGAGAAATATTCCTGCAGCATGAGAAATATAGGGACCATTTCTCTATACCAGCTTCAGATGCTCACAGGAGCCTGGTCAGGAGCTAGCCTCCTCTCTCTGTCTCTGAGGGTCACGAGCCAAAGGGTCACCTTGGTGAGGCTGCAGAGTGGCTGGGGTCTAAAGCCAGAAGGAAACAATTCGAGGCCACCTCTTTCACTTGTGAGGAGACTCACGGACTACTCTGAGGTATATTACAGATGCTAAGTGAGGTAATTCATGTCAGATACTTTGTACTAGTTTGAGTCATATTAAATTGGCAATTTTTCAAATTAAAAGTTAGTGACAATTTCATACTGCTCAACCTAATTCAGTGTCTAGCATCAGACAGACAGGCTCACTCAACTATAAAAAGAAAAACAAAGCACTATAATTTGGATGCTAAATATGTGGCAAAGACTTGGTCTCAGGGTGGCGCTACCAGGAAGTGAGGAAGTTGGTCACCAGATCATGCTATCAAAAGAGGCCATGGGGCCTGACCCGCTTCCTCTTTTTGGGCTTTCCCTGTGAAACAAGCAGCTCTGTTCTGTCATGCAATCCCTACCTGCACCTCAGACGCCATGAGCCACACAAGCCTTTTCCCCTTGTAGCAGGCTGAGAACGGTGGCTCACTGCGTAATCCCGTCACTCAGAAAGCTGGGGCAGGACCACTGTGAGTTTGAGGCTACCCTGGACCTCAGAATGAATTCCAGGTCAGATGAGATTAGAGTGAGACCTTAACTAAACATAAGCCTTTGCACTTTGTAAGTTAAATAATTCAAGAGAGCTTGTTCAGACTGGACTGGCATCTGTGTGAGGGCATGCATGTGTGGATGTTGACTGGGCTGGGCAGACAAGTGCATTCGAGTCTATAGCTGTGCGATATATGCAACTGTATGTAGTGTGTGTGGTATGGGACGTGTGAGTTGTATAAGAGAAAATATGGTGTGTAAGTGTGCTGGGCAGGGAATGAGCCATTCTACACAGACAAGGCAGAGCAGCTAAAACTCCTTCACAACCCTCCAGCTGCCTGGAATTGACCATAGCACTAGGACCAGCATCATAAGCCAGGCACACTCTTCCCATACTGTGAAAAGGGCTAGACCATCTGACCCTTGTGCCTTGTCGCCAGCCCTCCAGGGCTGGTTTTGGGATCATCCCAACCACTCACAGTGACCCAAGCAAGCCTAGGCCAGTGTGCCTGTGCCAAGGTACACAGGTAGAACAGGTCCTCCCATTTCTCACTGGCTTAAATGTTAGGGTGGACACCCAGAAGCTCATAGAAGCTTGTACACTAGTGAGAAAAAGGCAGGTCCTGTAAGCATCAGCAGAGGAGGAGCACAGCAAGTGGAAGGAGCACCCTGCTGTCTGAACAAAGAGACAGCACAGGGGCCAGGGAAACTAACTGGCTTTGCTGTCCCAGCTTTGGGAACACTGGGGCTCAAAATGTAGACTGGAGACTAGATGCAGCAGGGCACACCTTTAACTCCAGTATCTAGGAGGCAGAGGCGGGGAGATCTCTGTGAGTTGTAAGACAGCCAGGGCTATGTAGAGACCCTATCTTATTAAATACAAACAACCAAACAAAAAAAAATGTGGATTGGGCTCAGAAGTCCCTGTCACAGCTTTTGGTTACCACTCCTCTCTTTCTGGGGGTCCACTGTACCTAAGCAGTGGAGGCAAAATCAATTATGGGGAGCAGGGACTGAGGAGTCACTAGAAGAAAGGTATTTTTGAGACAGAGTCTCACTTTGTAGCTCTGGCTATCCTGGAACTTACTTTAGAGACCAGGCCTTGAACTCACAGAGATCCACCTGCCTTTGTCCACACCTGGCCTAAGAAAAACCTTATTTGAACACTGACCCTGAATATTATATTCCTCAAGTTTCCAAAGGCCCTGAGTGTGACAGGAACTCTGGGGCAGAAGCTCATGGCAGGAAATCTAATTTATACCCATAATAGCTGCAGAAGCCATCTCCACAATGTCAGGAAAACCAGGACCCTCCTTAGGACGCAGACCTCCAGACTACCACTCCCGAAGTCCATACCTGTCTTCAGCACCACCAGGTGTGCAGCATCGTCTCGGACGTAGGAGACAGCAGCGATGTCGTGGATGGGCACCCTGAGGATAATGTCCTCCCCGTCTCTCCAGGCCAGCTTGACGTTGTAGGCAGACAGACTGAGCACAGCATCGTGCTCCTGAGTCAGGTGCCCAGGAAGTTGGTGGGATCGCTGCAAAGAACCACAGGCATCAGAAACGCTGGGCCACTGTATCGAGCTCTCCTTGGGGAGAGCTGTGCTGGCTAAAGTCCACACAACAGGCTCTAAGCCAAAGAGAGGTGACAAAAAGTGCTGCTCCCCTCAGGACAGTGGCACTCACTCCAAGGATGTCAACATGCTTGAATCGTGTGGGGGATTCTTCTGAGACTACCTTTCAGATCCAGATTTTCAGTATCTAGAAATCTAGAATATCTTCAGACTGAACTTGGGAAGCAGCCCAAAACCAAGTCTAGAGAGTAGAGGTTCCAACTAAGAAACCATCTTTGTCTGAAGACTTTGTAGAGCCAAGGATACTCGCAAAGTGATAGACCTGAGCTATCCCTCTGAGGCTGAGGTCGAAGGTGAGGGGACCACAGGCTGATGCAGCTAAGTAGCAGAGAGCACAGGAGGGGCTGTTACCTTTGCCTTGTCTATGAAATGCAGGATCTCCGTCCTACTGGAAGGGTTCAGGTAGCCGGGAATGGAGGTTAACTGACCTAAGTACTGCAAGAGAGGGAAGAGCATTGTGAGAAACAGTCAGACTACTGTTGCTACAGAATGCAGACCCCTGGCCTGTCCCCAGGCCACCAGGCCCATCTGTTTTCGGCACTCTTAGAGGAGCCCTGCTTTTTTTTTTTTCTTTTCTTTTCTTTTTTTAATGTCAAGGCAGGGTTTTCTGTGTTGCTCTGACTGTCCTGGACCTCACTGTAGGTAGATTGATTCACTGATTATCTATCTGTCTCCATCCCCGGGTCCTACATGCTTACTGAAGTCTCAGCAGCTGTGCACGATCTTCCCACATTTCCTACTACTCTGTGTTCACAACTGGCATCAAGTCTTGCAAAGATATCTCAAGTCTAGTTTTGGTACAATTGAGACCTGGATGGCAGATGTTTCCTTCTTACTGCTGGGGCACTGTGTACAGCCCCACTTTAAAAAAAAAAAAAAATCAGCGCAGTCAACAAATGCACACAAATGGAAACCGAAGCGCCATGGCTTGAATGCACCCCCAAAATCTACGTCTGACACTTAACCCTGAAGTAAGTGTTAAAAGGTGGGTTGTGGGGAGAAGTTAGGCCAGAGACTCTGCCCTTAGAAATGAAGTAATGGCACAGTAGCAGAAGCAGGACCTTGTCTTTTTAGTTTGCATGTGTGTGAATGTTTTGCTTACACGTGTATCTGTGTAGCACTTTTGTGTCTGGTGCCCATGGAAGCAGGAGGCAGGAGATTCCCTGGAACTAGAGTTACACACTAGATGTGAGGCAGTGTGAGGCAGCACATGGGTGGTGGGAATAAAATGAGAGGAACCACTGCTCCTAACCACTGAGTTGTGTCTACAGGCCCTCAGGTCCCTTTCTCCTTCCAGCTGCATTTACAGATGGTTGTGAGCCGCATGGGTGCTGGGAAGTGAATCCAGGTCCCATAACTAGATTTTAAATTTTATTTTATAATTACTATGTGTGTATGGGGTGTGTGTGTGTGTGTGTGTGTGTGTGTGTGTGTGTGTGTGTGTGTGGTATGTGTACACAAATAATGTGTATGAATGTTTTGACTGCATATCTATGTACCACATGCATGCCTGGTACCCATGGGACCAAAAGAGGGCACTGAATTTCCTGTGACTAAAGTTATAGATGGTTGTGAGTCACCATGTGGGTGTTGGCAATCAAACCCAGGTCGTCTAGAAAAGCAGCAACTACTAAGGATCTTTCAACCCCTTCTATTTTTTCTTGACAGGATCTTGCTATGTTCTAGCTGGCCTGGAACTCACTATACAACTCAAACTCCCAGCACCACTGCCTTCTGACTTCTCCAGGCACCAGACAACACATGTGTGGTGCACACACATATCTTTGTGGGCACTCACATATATACAAAACAAAAATACAGGAGATAACTTGATCAGAATCTGTGTTCTACATTAAGAAATAATAAGTAATTAAAGTAAAATCAAATCTTCTACTTTCTTATTTTAATTGTCCTAAAAGCAGCTGATTGAAAATAAAAGCAGCAATAGTCCACTGGGTGAGGGCAACTTGAAAGTAAATAAATGGGCTGGAGAGCTGGCTCAGCGATTAAGAGCACTGACTGCTCTATTGTGTGAGTGTGAGTATATGTGTGTGTGTGTGTGTGTGTGTGTGTGTGTGTGTGTGTGTAGTGAGACAGGGAAAAAAAGTTACTGGGACTGAACATTCTGCGTATCAACATGATGCCTGTGGTAGTTTGAACAGCAATGCCCCCACAGACTCACATGTTTGAATGCTTGGTCCATAGGGAGGGGCACTAGTAGGTGTGGCCTTGTTGAAAGAACTGTGTCTTTGAGGTCTCCTATGCTCAAGCTCCACCCAGAGTGGAATTCCAGTCTCCTGGCTGCCTTTGGATAAAGATGTACAACTCTTGGCCCCTTCTCCAGCACCATAGCTGCATGCACACTGCCATGCTTCCCGCCATGATGATAATAAACTGAACCTCTGAAACTGTAAGCCAGCCTCCAACTGAATGTTTTCATTTGTAAGAGTTGCCGTGGTCATGATGTCTCTTTACAGCAATAAAACCTAAACTAAGACAATGTTCAAAAGTCTCAAACTGTTGAGTGTTTTGGATTTCCAGGGAGGCTCAACCCATAAAACATTATACAAACATTCCAATGCCAGAAAAATGCCAATATCTGAAACACTTTTGGTGTTTTCCTGGTAAGGGTTACTCAAGCAGTCTTCAGTAGTAAAATAGCCACAACTACGTATAAAACAGGACTACACTGTCTGAAATTGGAGCGGTTAGTTGTAAATGTTTTCTGCAAACCCAAAACAAAAACCAGAAGGAAAAAGGCTAAATATATTAAGTGTTAACCTAGCTACATCACTATTTACTTTAATATGAGTGGTCTAAATATACCAATTCATAGAGAGATTGGGTATTGGGGATCTAGCATATGTGAGGCCCTAATTTTAATTCTAGTAAAAGGCACACACACTCGCAAGGATGGGGAGATAGCTTAGCAGGTAAAAACACTAGCTATGTAAACACAAGGACCTGGGTTCAGATCCCCAGAGTCAACATAAAAAGCTGGGCATGGTCCCATGGGTACCTGTAACCCCAGTACTATAGGTGGTTGACACGGAGGATCGCTAGACTTGCTGGCGGAGGGCCTAGTTCAGTAAGAAACCCTGTCTCAAGGGAATATAGTAGCAAGTGACAAAGCAGGACACCTGATGCTCTTTTCTCTGGCCTTTTTGAAACTATATGCACATATACACACATCACACAGAAGGAAAAAAGGACAAATACTGTGAGACTGAATTTTACTTATTTTATTATATTGTTATTGTTGTTTGTTTTGAAACAGGGTCTCTCTATATTACCCTAGCAATCCTGTAACTGACTGGCCTCCCATACAGTTCCTCCTGTCTCTGTCGCCCCAGTGCAGAGATTACAGGCGAGAATCACCCAGCCCAGATCAGATTTTAAAATAAAGCAAGATCTAGTTATGTTCTCTACAAGAAAACCACTTTGTTTATGAAGATGCATAGAGATTATGAGAAAACAGAAAGAGTTCTCTTGAGGTAATGCTTGATGAAAGAAAGCCAATGCAGTCTAAACAAGAAAGATAAAGTAAGGGGCTGGAGAGATGGCTCAACGGTTAAAAGCACTGACTGCACTTCCTGAGGTCCTGAGTTCAAATCCCAGCAACCACATGGTGGCTCACAACCATCTGTAATGAGATCTGATGCCCTCTTCTGGTGTGTCTGAAGACAACTACAGTGTGCTCATGTACTTTTTAAAAAAATTAAAAAAAAAAAAAAAAGATAAAGTAAGACTAGAGATAGACAAATGGAAGGAGTCAGGCCATGCCTCACGTGCACACACACCTTTGATCCCAGCACTGGGGAGGCAGAGGCAGGTGGATCTCTGTGAGTTTGAGGCCAGCCTGGTCTACAGAGCAAGTTCCAAGACATCCAGGACTACACATGGGGAGACCCTACCCTTGTCCCCCAAAGGTAATGAAAGGGTGGAGGGACTGGGGGTTAGCTCAGTGGTAGAGCACTTGCTTGGTTTGCATGAGGCCATGGACTCAATCCCAGCACCACAGGGGGAAATCAGAGGTAATGAGGTAGACATGCTGATAAAGGAGTCGCTTTTTGTTTTGCTTCATTTTACAGACAGGGTCTCACTATGTAGCTCTGAACTCACAGAAATGTGCCTGTCTGCCTGACTTCCAAGTGCTGAGATTAAAGGTGTGTGCTATCATGCCCGGCCGGGAGTCAATTCTTCAATAAGAATGTAGTTATTCACAATGTGTTATGTGTCTACCCAACGTGTACCAAAATATGCAAAGGTAAAAACTAGTGGAACTACAAAGAAAAGCAGACAAACACATTACTGTTGGGACTTCAATCAGAAATGGACAGGCAAAGAAGCAGGCAGAAGACCAGAGGGAGCTGGAAGGAGCTTGTAGTAAAGTGCACACTGTGCAAACCTGAGACCTGAGTTCTATCCCCAGTATGCACGTGAGGAAGAACATTCCGGTAATGCTGCTGGGGAAGTAGAGACAGGAGGATCCCCAAATCAACAAGCTAACTAGGTTCAGCAAGGGATACTGTCTCAAAAAATAACATGGACAGCAATGGAGGAAGACATCTGATGTTATCTCTGGCTTTTCCACATGGACACACACTCATATCCTGAATGTTGCACCCACGCCTACCCCCAGCCAATCATAGGACAGAAGTGG
This sequence comes from Micromys minutus, assembly GCF_963924665.1. Lineage (NCBI taxonomy): Eukaryota > Metazoa > Chordata > Mammalia > Rodentia > Muridae > Micromys > Micromys minutus. The sequence goes on along the minus strand of NC_137969.1, from coordinate 31,207,353 downwards.
CAGCACCAATACCAACAGCCATGCCTGTTGCCACCATCAGCACCATCCGGCAAAAGCAAGCAGATCCAGTCTTCAGTGCATCTGTTTACAGTGACCTACACGTTCTCGGCCATAAATACACACTGTACCTTTGAAAGAGGCCACTGTACAATGTCTGCTTATAGAAACAACCTATCAAAGAAGGAAGAACTCATAGGAGGAACAGACGAGCTGAATGACCCAATGATCTATTAAAGAAATAGACTCAGAAATTAAAAGCCTTCCTGCGCAGAGTCCCAGACCCAGACAGGCTCAACAGTTAATTCTACTGAATGTCTGAGAAAGGAATGGGGTGAGGTGGAGGGTGTTTCAAGCAGTGCACTGTGGACATGCCAGTAGCTAAAGCACTCAGGATGTAAAAGCAGGGTCAGGAGTTCAAGGCCAGTTTAGTCTAAAGGGTTGGGAAGATAAGATAGTTCAGTAATCAAAAACATTTTCTATGGAAATGTGAGATCGAGTTAAAATCTCCAGAAACTACATCAAACTGGGCATAGTAACTTCAGGGCTTCTACAGCAAGATGGGAGGTGAGAAAAGTGAATTCCCAGAGCTCCCAGCCTGCTAGCCTGGGGTACTCAGCAGCAAACAAGAGAGAGCCTGCCTTATGACTAAAGGCTACATTTGAGATTGCCATCTGACTTCCACACAAGTGCACCCACATTCACATGAACATGAGAACACACACAAAATTAGTTATAGTAAGACCTATCTATCAGGCATGGTGGCACAGGTCTTTAATCCCAGCACTTGGGAGGTAGAAGCAGGCAGATTTCTGTGAGTTTCAGGCCAGCCAGGGCGACATAGTGAAACCCTGTCTCAGAACAAAACAAACAGACAAACATAAAATAATCCCATATCTACGTTTATTTTTCAGGCCTGTGGGAAGGGGGCATATGATACCAAGGCACACATAGGGGTCGGAGGACCTGGAGGAGTTGGTTCTCTGAGCAATCTGGATTCTAAGAATTAAGCTCAAGTCATCAGGATTGTGATAAGCACCTAAATCTACTGAGCCATCTCACCTGTCCTAAGAGCTGGATTTTAAGAGTACCTTGAATGCCCTCTGTTCTACGCCTGTTCTCTAGATATGTGCCTGTAACTAAACAATGAGCGACAAAACTAAGCATTTGCTTGAAAAAACACTTTTCAGTGACAGAATGTGAAGAATAAAGTGACTGTTGAGTGCTCTTACACAACCCCTCTAAGGCTCAGGGAACACTGTTGGTGAGGGGTGGGTGGGGTGGGGGTAGGAGCTGATAGTGAAGTGCCATCCTCTAACCTCTGTATTATCACCGTCATCGTGAACTCACAGCCGCTCCAGCCATGGGTAGAGGAGGGGCCCTGGGAACCTACTCCATTATTGAACTACTTACTGGCCACGACAGACTCTGGGAGCACCCTCTGCTGAGCCCACCGCTTTTCAACAGATGACCCTAAACCCAGGGTCATGAAGATGGCTAAGAGGGTCAAAATTAAAAAAAAAAAAAAAAAGACAAGAATATGGGAAAGAGATGTTTAATGAAGACAGGGTTGCAGACAGAATAACGGGAGGGAGACAGATGAAGATGGGAGTGCTCAGTATATACTATGTATGCTATGAAATTGCCAAAGGACAAATTTAATTAGCAAATGCCCGAAATAAAGCAGCAGAAAATAAATTTTTAAACAGAAAAAATAATTGGTTAAAAGCTCAAGTGATGTACTGAGTAGTTTTTATCTCAACTTGACACAAGCTAGAACAATCTGGAAAGAGGGAATTGCAACTGAGGAAATGCACCCATAAGATCCAGCTGTAGGGCATCTTCTAAACTACTGATCAGTGGGCCCAGCCCACTGGGCGGGGCCATCCCCGGGCTGGTGATCCTGGGTTCTATAAGAAAGCAGGCTCAGCAAGCCAGTAAGCAGCACCCTCCGTGGCCTCTGCATCAGCTCCTGTCCAGGCTGTTGCCCGGACTTCCCTCGATGATGGGCTGTCACTGGGAAGGATGAGAGGAAACAAACCCTTCCTTCCTCTAGTTGCTTTGGTCATAGCAGCTCATCCCAGCAAGAGTAGCCCTGACTAAGACAAGCTATCAATATGACACTGGATTACTAGCTATCCCTCCTATCTTTGTATGTCACATGCTAAAACAAAGTACCCTGACATGTGTCTGCAATCACACAGAAATTCTGATGTAGTTCCAAGACCTGGGGTAAGTGACACAAGGCCATAATCCTTTTTAGTGTCACCCAAAATATGGCCACAATACTTCCTACTTAGGTTCATGGAACAAAAAGGATTCTATTTTTTTATCCTTAAAAAAAAAAATTGTAGGCGTAGTGGTGCATATGTTTAGATCCCAGCACTCAGGAGGCAGAGGCAGCAGGTCTCTGAGTTCAAGGCCAGCCTGGTCTACAGAGCAAGTCCTAGGACAGCCAGGGCTGTACAGAGAAACCCTGTTTCAGAAAAACTAAGTAAGAATTAAAGATTTTTTTACTTATACCTATGTGTGTGCAGGTGCCTACGGAGGCAAGAGTATCAGATCTAGAACTGAGCCACAGACAGTGTGAGTCGCCTGACACAGGTGTGAACTGAGCCACAGTGTGAACTACCTGACACGGGTACTCAGAACAAAACCCTGTTTCCTGTTAAGAGCAGGAAGCACCTTAGCCCTCTCTCCAGTTCAGATTCTACTTTCTTCACATAGATAGGGATTTCACTAGTTGAGCCTTTCCGGGTTTTGTTGTATTTTTGAGACAGGGACTTATTCTGTAGCCCAGTCTGACAGCGAACTCTGTGTAGTCTAGGCTAGCTCCTATATCAGTCTTTTGAGTGCTAGGATCACAGGTGAGCTAACACACATCAGCAAAGCAACTTTTTTCTTTTTCTTTTTTTTTCTTTTTTTCTTTTTTTTTTTTGGCCACTGTATTTTCTTTACTGGCTTTCCTGTAGGACCACTGAAAGGCTCTGACCATACCCTGGGCCTCAGGTAACAGTTCCTCCAAGGCAAGCTCTTACTTCCTCTGCCCAGTGGTGAATGCGGCATTTGGATGGGCTGCACCGTCCTGTCCCTCTGCCTCCCACATGCTGGGATTAAAAGGAAGTCACTATCACCCAGCTTACAGTAGTCTCTTTTTTAAAGATTTATTTATTATATATAAGTATACTGTAGCTGTCTTCAGACACACCAGAAGAGGGTATCAGATCCCATTACAGATGGTTGTGAGTCACCATGTGGTTGCTGGGAATTGAACTCAGAACCTCTGGAAGAGCAGTCAGTGCTCTTAACCACTGAGCCGTCTCTCCAACCCTAATGTATTTTCTTAAAGAACCATACTGGAGTAGGGAGAAGTATTTCCTTGAGATTGGAAGATTTTGTATTGATTTTATTTTATCAGAGTAATAAATGTACATGATTAAAAATCAATTAAAATCAACCACCAACCCAGTAAATCAGAATAATACTATAAGCCATTTATAACAGGCAGTCTTGCAAGAGTTTTAGCCTTCTGGCACATGGTCATTTAAAAAAATATATTGAACTTAGGTTTCTATTGTTTCATTTATCATTTTTAAGACATTATCTTCCCATTTTCCCTGGCTGTCCTGGAACATGCTCTGTAGATTAGGCTGGCCTCAAGAAGATCCATCTGCCTCTGGAGTGCTGGGATGAAAAGTGTGTGCCTTGACCAGGCTGATTATTTGTCACTTTAAAATAATGTTATCACCAACAGTCCATCCCTTCCCCCCTCCTTATTTACACTGCCCAGGATGGCCTTGAACTCTTGGGCTCAAGTGTCCCTCCCCCTCATTCTCCTGAGCAGTTAGGATCACAGAAGTATATCACCATGCCCAGCTATGCACAATCCTCTTTGTGCGCTCTCTCTCTCTCTCTCTCTCTCTCTCTCTCTCTCTCTCTCTCTCTCTCTCTCTCACACACACACACACACACACAGGAACACACTTAAAAATAATAAAAATAAATTTAAAAAGACAAAACTAGAATCTTTGTTATTGCATTATTAACAGTATGTCCTCTTGCATTTTGGGGAATACACTATACAGCCACATGCTGCCTAGTGAGAACTTGGCCAACAATAGCTAATATGACAGTGGTTCCCTAAGATCGTGAAGGCATCAAATTTTCTTAATGCTGAGGAACTTTGTGGCCATCTGAACATCCCAGTGCAACACGTGGGTCAATTCATAGTAACATGGTGTAAACAAGGTGGAATATATTAACAGCTACACAATAGCCATATAGCACATATACAGTTATAATAAATGACTGATGTTGGTACTGCCAACCTGACAGTCTAGACTTACCTAGGAGACAGACCCACAGGCATGCCTGTGAGAGAGCCGCTAGACTGGACTACTGGCGTGGGCACTATGGAATGATGACAGGCCACCCTAACGGCAGGCCACACAGCAGCACCCCAAACTGTGTACAAAGGAGAAAGTGAGCGGAACATGGCCATGCACCCCTCTCTGTTTCCTGCTGTGGGTGCCATGGGACCAGCTGCCCCACAACCCTGAAGCCATGACTTTCCTTCTATTCACCCTCATTCTAGGAACCAGATTAAAGCCTCCCTTGAGTTGCTTCAATCAGCTGGTTTGTCAAAGCAGAGAAAAGGAGTTTAATATAACTATGTTACTGGTCTATGTATTTACTATATTGTACTGGTTAGCATTTGAGTACTCCAGTAAAAAACAGTTTATAACCAAGTGTAGGGCACACACCCACAATCCCACCTCTTAGGAGGCAGAGGAAGAAAGACCTTCAGTTATGGGCAGCCTGAGACACATAGTGAGATATTGTCTCAAAAACCAAACCAGAGCTGGAGAGATGGCTGAGGTCTTCCAGACAACCTGGGTTCCATTTCTCAGCAGCAGATCCAGGGAACTCCACATCCTCCTCTGGCCTCTGTGGGCACAGATACATGTGGTGTACAGACATACAGGTAAATAAAATATCCATATGTATAAAACCAATTAACTCATTTAAAACATTTTAAAAACTAAAACCTCAGTTTGCTGTTATCAGTTGAAAGTAGTTCACTAGCAGCCAACAGATGATGTTTACTCCAAAGAGAGATGGTTGGCATACCCATCTACATGTAGGTTTGCACAGTCTGACGTTCACAGCAGCAAAGCTACCCAACAACACTCTCCTCAGACATGACCCTCTATCAGCAAACACAATGCCCTCACTTCGGAGCCACTGCTTTTGAATCCATGTTTACTGTCTTGGGCTAAATGTTAGGAGTTTGCCTTAAATGTGAACTTATGCTCCGCTGCCCATATTTAAGGAGCTGGAGAGGTGGCTCGGCGGTTAGGAGCACTGACTGCTCTTCCAGAGGTCCTGAGTTAAAGGGCGGTGCTGAAGAGCTGACTGAAGATGTGTACTGGGCAGACTTTCCATCTGCTAGGTTTTGCTCAAACTGAATGGCAAATAATTGCTAGGGTCAGTACACATTTTCTCAGCTACATCAAAGAGAAGTGGCGCTTTACCGTAAACTGTAGGAGAGGCCTATTCAGAGACACTCCGGAAGCCTGGACATAAAAGGGTTATGGATTCCCATCATCCCTAATAGGCTTTGACTTAGCTTCCCCTTCAGCCGAGGTCTCTCCACCCACTCCTGTGCCAGGTGTCAGTAAATTCAAAGCCCACCTCTGGGTGTGGAGGGTGCCTACAAATCCCTATTTAGTCAGTGCTGGGGCCTCCTGAGCCACTGGACTGTTCTCTGCAGGGACCTGACCCAGCTAGAGCCACCAATTAGGCTGCTTCACCTTCCCTGCTTCCTTCTTTCCAACGGGCTCCCACGGCTGTCACCCCTCCTCTTTTCTCTGAACTCTGAGGCTTGAGCAGTCTCTTGGGCACACGCCTGAGACATAAGGCCTACAGCGCTACACTGAGTGTCTGGGTCCTGAAAGGGCCTGGAACATGCACCTGCTGTCACCTGCAAATCAGAGGAGATAAGGTTTCCCGGTTCTACACAATACCTATGATCTTCAAAACAGAGCAGTGTCCTGCCAAACAAAGGATCAGAAAGCAAAGCTAAGGACTGGAACTGGGTTTGGAATTTTTGTTATTGATACATCCAGAGGCAGGACAGTGGGTAGAGCGCATGCTAATGTGTTTATGCAGAGTTGGTAACGAGCTGTTTGGCAGGCATGCCCTGTGGCCCACGGTGACTTACCTTCACCTCCTTCTCAATATAGTCGCTCAGCAGTCTGTCTGGCTCGACGCGCTCAGGTAACGCCAGCACCACAGTATGCAGAGGGCGCCTCTCTGTCACCTTCTCATGGGCTTTCTTATCTCTACTCTTTTCACCTTTTAGGAATACTCGTTTAAATGGCGACACAATTCCAGGCTGCAGGCAGAAATGGCAATGATTGGAGTTCATTATTAACTCATTTGTGTTGTACCTACCATTAACGAAAGGAGGTGGCCAAAACTATTAGACGTCCACACAAGCCTGTGAGAAAGGACCAACGTGAGGCTGAAGCGTGGCGTACAGCCTGCTCACACACTGTGGTAGCCTAAGTGTCCAAGCAGACTGCACAGAGGACAGACAGGCCTGTGAAATGGCTCCTGTCATTCTCAGAAGGCAACTCTCATGAAAACATTCGGGGAACAGTCCCCCAGAGGACAGTCACACAGCGTAGCTCCAACTCCTGGCAGCTCTGTAAGGCCATGTCATCTCAGCTCTGAGGGTGCAAGTGGGACAGGGTTGCTATCCACAAAGGCATCTGTCTCAGCAATCAAGGTCAAATGAGCTCTAAGGAGCCTGGGCCCTAACAGAGCCCCAGGTTCTCATGCAGCGTCTTCCCTCTAGTAAGGCCCTAAGCCGGCCACTGACACTCAGAGCCTCACACCAAGGCTTTGAAGACTCCACCTGTAATCAAGATGAACTGTGGGCTAGGGAGAGGGAAACCAAACCTTCCCAAACGACCGAGATAGAAGCTATACCCCGCTATGCAGAAAGATGGCGCTGCCAGCCATTCTTCCTGACCAAAGAGAAACCAAGACACTTAAATGCGTCCTCTACAGCAGCAGCTCACAGACCAAAGCCATGAGCAAATGTCCAAGCTGTTTTCTCTCTGCAGTAGACAGCTGGGAGAGCTGTCCACACTTCTCCTGATACTCAGCCACTGTGCTCCTGGTACCCAGGCAGCAGCTGGGAAACCACAGCAGACTCAGCTCTGACCTTACTTTATCCTCCGAACTAGTAACAAACAAACATAGAATAAATTATCAGACAGGACTCACATGGCCAAGGCTCCCAGGAGATGCCACGTGTGGGCTGCTCCCCAGCCTCACTCTTAGACTCAGCTCTCTAGCACTAGACATGAGTCCAATAATCAAGACTCACCCAGCCTCAGAAAATCACCCTGACCTTTCTTGTGCCGCAGCCTCGTGCCATGGACAGCTTCCTGCCCCTCAGCTTTATATCCTTGCCCCTTTAATTCCACTGATCTCCTGAGATGGACACAGCTCCAGGAGGCCCAGTCTTGGTGTTAGCACTGCACACGCAGCCATCATTCCTGCTGTTCCCCACAAGCTTCCCTCTAGCTCAGGACCTCAGGCTTAGAGTGAGCACGGGCTCAAGGCTCAGCTACTCTCATATGGTCTGAACTATCCTGCTTCCTTCCCATACAAGACAGTTAGCTAAGCCACCGTCTCTAAAATGAACTATGATCCTCGCAAGACCTCATGGAGTCAACAGTTATTTTCATGGAAGTTTTTACTCACGACAACCCATCTCCTCTTCAACTGCTGTCCTTACAGCCCAGCATCAAAGCCTCAGACTATCTTCCACTTACCATGACCGCAGACAAGATAATGGCCCACAACCCATGACCTGCCTCTGCATCCACACACCCAACGTAGGAAAAGACTGACCCACAGCCCTGCAAATATTAAAATGTTCCACTCATGGGAGCTGATTCTATCACCTGGCATCTGCCTCTGTGGCCCGGGGATAGTCTTGATCTGTGCACGCATGTACATGCACACACGCACACAGAGCAGTTTCTGGCACTTCCTCTGGTGTGGAAAGAGTGAAATAAGATGACAGGGACTACAACAGCTGCCGCTGAGTAATAAGTGGAGGTACTTCAGCCACTTTTTTGAGATTTCTCATATAGCTCAGGCTAGCTTCAAACCCAGAACTCCAGTCTTGTTTCCCGACCCCGAGGGCTAGTGCTAGGATTATGGGCTTGCATGTAATTACAGGCTTATATGCTTTTGTTTTCTTTTTTGCAGAGCTAAGAATAGAACCCAGGGCTTTCCACATACTGGGCAGGTTCTCCTCCACCTGTGTTACACCCCCAGCCCCTCCATTTTTTTAATTTAGATTTTCATAACAGTATACAATTGAGAAAGATGAACAATTGCCACCTATCACTGCGCAGGCCTAGACTATAACAAGATGTAAACACATGAAAGGTCAGGAGAACCAAGATCTATAGAAGGTGACAACCAGCAGAAAGAACAGGAGGCACTTCCAGAAGAGCTAAGAGGACCAACCTGCCAGGTCCCCACTTGGAGATGAGTGAGGACAGGCTGACATTGAGGACCTTCCAGGCACATTCTTTGGGAGCTCCCACAAATGTTTCTTTCAGCCCCAGGATGAGTTTAGATGAATGGATGGGGCAGTGTACAGGATAATCTCGTATGGGACAATGAGAAATGGTCACTTGAGACTTACCTGACAACCTGACTGGTTAGACAACTGCAGGCTAAAAATGACCCCCCAAAACTAGTGACACATTTGAGCAATGCAACCCCAATGAAGACAGCTGTGAGTTCGTCACCGTGGAACCATTGACCAGATAGTACTCAAATTATGGTAAATCACCTTATTCTTCCTGAGTTTAAATGTCCTTATGTTCATGATCCATGAACACGATGCTCCACAAGTGTCATCTCTACAACCACAGTCCCTCACTCTGGGCAGAAGAGTGTCTATCCACACCCACTCTTCCCCAGCCCCACAGAGCTCCTTCCCTCAACAACAGTTCCTTGCAGTAGATAGTGACTGAAGGCTGGCTCCTATAGGCAGGTGGCTTAGCTCCGTCCGTCTGCCTTTCCAGTTGTCTGTCAGTCCAACTCATTATTAACTTATACATGGAAGTAACAGGAAACCAACTCTGAAACTAGGGGTTTGCCAAAACCAACCTCTAACCAAGCTCTCACCCAATCAGCAGGCCCACAGACCACAGGCCACTTACACTGATTCTGTAACAGTGATATACACACAGCTCATAAAATAGAGTCTGTGTTGGCAAGGACCCTGAGGTACCTTGTAACCCCAGCCCAAAAGATAGACAGACCCTCTGTAATGAAGTGACATGGGCCAGAAGTCTCTCCCCTGTCTCAGAGTTCATGCTCTCCAGCCCCACACATGCCCAGCAAGTGTCCTGCACAGAGCTGGACCCCTAGTCTGGCCTTTGCAGCTTGTGTGGCCTCCAGCATCCAATGTAGCATGTATGAAGCCTGTGCAGACCTCAATAAGTAATAAATCCCAGTGCAGAACCTTTATTTTGTGTGCCTACCAGAACTGATAATCCAGAAAGGCTGAGGGAACAGTCCCACCCTAAGGAGGGCTATAGTGAAGCAAAAAATCAGGACAAGCACAGAGTAAGAGAAACTAAACCCATGGCAAAAACAGCCAAGAGTCTGCAGCTCAGCAGCTTTTGGTGGCCTACCATAATGTCAAACCACCAGGTTTTATGGCTACTCTAAGCAGCAAGGAACAGGAGATCTGACCAGAATTAATGTCACCATAGTCCACTCACAGACTAGCCAGAAAAAGCACAATCTCCAAATCCTAGGCCTAAATCAAGAGGAAGCCCTCCAGGGCCTCTCAATCTTGAGCCTTCAAGTCTAACCAAGCTCAAATAAGTGAACTGAAACAATCCCCGTTACCCACGGCCTCACTTCCTGGATCTCAGTTACCCACAGTCAAACTGTGAGAATACTAAATGGAGAACTCCAGAACGTAACGAGTCACAAGTTTTAAATATGTTTACTACAGGACAATGTTACAACTGCTACATAATAATATATAGTGCTCATCTCTTTACCACACCAGAACTTTAGCACAGACATGTAGGTATGAGGAAAAAGTCTATACAGATACTGGGCTTAGTACTACCCTCAGTTTCAAGCACCCATTAGTGGGCCTTCAATACACCTGTGTAGATGGAAAAAACACTGACTGTGGAGGGGGATGTGTCTGGCCCTACAACTGAGCCTTGGATAGAATAAGCACTATGTGCCCCCACCCCTGTCCCCAATGCCTCAAATTATTTGAATTGGTCCCTACAATGTAGAACATTGAAGCACAGCCCACAATAAGGAATGACTAATGCTCTGGACAGGGCTGACCAACCCATTGCCTCAGCTCCCAGCTGGTGGGGACAAACAGCTAGAACAGCAGGACTGGAGGACAGCATTCAGACATTCCAGAAACAAACCTGAACAAGGAGTGTGTTACTGAGGCGGGAAGTTTGCACACTGGGTCTCAGATAAAACAACAAAGTACCAAGGGTGTGCCAGGCGGGGAGAGGTCTGCCTAGCATTCGAGGCCCACGTAAAAAGATGGAGGCTTTTTTATATCTCAGATCTTAAGTTGCTTTTTGTTTCGTTGATGTGTTTATGAGTCTGTTTTCAGATGGTTTCTTTTTGAGACAGGGCTCATTCTATAACTCAGGCTGGCTTAGGGCAGAATTCATGGCCACTTTTCCTGCTGCAGACTTCTGAGGGCCACAATTACAGGAGAGAGTTACCACAATAGCTCTTAAGGAGCTAGATGTGACACATCTTTAATTGGGAGGCAGAGGCAGGAGGATCTGAGTTCCAGATCAGCAGGGCTACATAGACAGATCCTGTCTCAATGAATGAATGAATCAATCAATCAATAAAGCAAATGGACAAATAACATTTTGATAGGCAGAGTCAGGTTTCAGTAATTGATCGTAAGGTCTTTAATCTGCTGTGATGTCCTGTAGGTAAGTACACCAGGAATAAAAGGCAGATTAGCAACTGCTAATCTTCATTCTGCAGCATGCTACTGAGTGTGCACGAGTTGGACCCCAGAAGAGCAGCAAGCTAAGTGGAATCCCAACAAAGGCAGGGTCTTCCAGGCCAAGTCTTCCCTGAAGAAACTGAGTCCTCAGGTCAGAGGGCAAGCCAGGGACCAAGACACAAAGCTGGGAAAGAATACAGAACACATGAACAAAACTTCTGCACAGTGAGAAGGTTTTAAAGTCTCTCTGAAAAGCCTCCCAGCTCCTGTCAATTCTTTTTCCATTCTTTGCCATCTTATGCATAAAATAGTCCTTCAAGTTGGAAACAGAGTGACGTGCAGCTTGGTAGCACAGAAACCACCACACTAGCAAACACCAAGTTCTTGTTTAATCTTTAGTGTCGCAGAAAGAAGAAAGACGTGTGTGCATTTGGGAGCAGGAGGCAGAAATCTAAAAACAGTAACAGAAAAATCACAACTACCCAGACAACTGTGGTGGTACACCCCATGATAGCAGAAGGATCTTGAGCTTTATGCTAGCCTAGGGTAGACAAGGAGACCCTATCTCAAAAATACACAAATCTCTGAAACTAACTCACTGGTCTTTCCATGTAGTGACTGTCCTCCACATGCACCATGGCACGGACACAGACAGACAGACATATACACATTTTACATATATATATATATATACACACATACATACACACACATATATACACACACATACACACACACACACACACACACACACACATGTCCATATACATATATGGCCGCTCCAAGAGTGAGCCTCTGAGTGTAGCAATGGGACCTCCAAGAAGAAAGATCAATTGTCCCCAGATGGAGCTGAAAAACTTGTTCAAACACTGCAGGGTCCTGAGCAGGGATTGGGAAGGAAGTGCCATGGTCAGGACTGTGATAGAGAAGGTCAACTATAAGGCACCACCTCAAGAAGGGGACATCAGTGCACACACCAACATCACACTATCTGAGAAGCTCAGGGATGTCTTGCAGCAGATCTGACTTGCCCAGAAAGGAAAAGCAGCCATGAAGTGGAAGACCCCTCCATGTCAAACAGGACTAGTCAACAACAAAAGAAGATAAAAGCTCCCCAGGACTTAGATATGGAAAATCTTGGAGATGAGAGTTAAAGTTCCTACCTCTTCTACCAGAAGATTCTCAACAGCACCTAGAAGGATTTGGAGGACTTTGGAAAAAATATTGCCGTATTTTATTCTCCCAGGCACCTCTTCTATAATGGACCCTGACCTCCCCTGGAGGTATATAGTGGGAAGAAGACACAGAAATAGACTGGAGAAGGCCCTGTCTAGCAGTTAACTTCTTGTGTAATAAAAGCTTTAGTGATACCTCTAGACTCCTGGGAGCAAGCTCTTTCTTTAAAGACTAGTAGCAAATCAGACACACATGCTGTGTTTTCCCTGCAAAGCCCCAGCTCAGTACATTATTCTGGAGAAAGTGTTAGCAAGCCTGAGATAGAAGAAGCAAACTAAGGTACAAAGGGCCTCAACAGTTTGCAAGTGCATGTCATTTAGTCTCCACCATCAGCTACTAAAGGCCTTGTGCATGCTGGCCACACGCCACACAGGATGGATAGACAGTGAAAGTGAAGGCACAGCCTCCCCAAGCCCAGTCCAACAGGAAGGCAGACGGCAACTGCACTGAGACAGCCAGGGAGGGACAGGGAGGGACAGGGGACTGTAAGGGGAGGAGGCCCAGAGGTCAGTGGGGGGTCTGAAAGGAGACCTGTGGATGGCCCTGCATAGCTCTGTCAGGAAGACCAGCAGGAGCAAGTCCCTACAGATTCCACCCAACATTTCTCGAGATCACATCCTGTCCAGGCTGCATCTTACACAAACTCTAACAGAAAGCATTACTAGCTGGGGGTGGACAGACATGACACACTCCTTTAATCCCAGCACTCAGGAAGCAAAGGATCTCTGAGTTCCAAGTCAGCCAAGGATACACCGTAAAACCTTGTCTCAAAAAAGGCAACCAAACCAAACAAAAAGGAGCCCCTTCTGCTGCCCCTACTCTATAGCAGCCTCACAGCAACCAGCTTCAAGCAGTATTGGCAACACCTGTGACACATTCACTTTTCTCTTTCTTTTTGGTTTTTAAGGAAAATTAAGGGTTGGGGATGCAGAAGATCAGAAGTTCAAGGTCATCCTTAACTAATGCCAGACTGGGATGTTAGAGACTGTGGGGGAGGAGAGGGAAAGGAGTGAAGAAGAGTGCTCCAGTCCCTACCAATAAAAAGGACCTGGACACAAGGACCAAGACAATGGGCACATACATATCCCCTGCATACATTCTGCCTCAGGACGCCCTGGTTCAGGAGGAATGGAATCAAATGGGACCCCGACTACTCTTGCTCTACTGCTAAGTCTCCCAGAGTCTTAACCCCAGAGGCGTGCTGGGGGCAGGCCAGGGTCCCTGCTGGCAGCCCAGTCCAGTTATACACCCACTGACTGCGTGCACTCTAGGGATCCCCAGAGTTCCCTCAATTCCTCAACTCTTTCCCTTCTATCAAATTTCAACTGTGACCTTAGAACTCAAGAGACTACAAGGCCACAGGAAACATTTTCCCAGAAAGACATAAAGCCCACGGCCTCTCATTCCTTCAGATGAAGGAGTGCATCAATCTAACCTTACTCGGACAGGACAGCCACCCACATGCAGGCCCAGATCTTGGTCACCACCTTCCTCCACCCAGCACCTCCGAGCAGGGCTCAGGGTTCCAGTGTGAAAGCACATCCTAGAAGCAACTTGAATGTTGGTTCCTACAAGGATATTCTTTCTTACACTGAGTCTGAACCTACCTCGTTCTCCATGGGAGATCTCCAGGGGCACTGAAGTTGGAAAAGTCTCTTTGGAGGAATCCTGGTTCCTCCCCTTCTGCCGACAGCTGCCGTGCCTTTTCTAGTCCTTTCTGAGATGGTTGAAAATATGATCAGATGCTAAGCCCTCCCTCTAAAAAACATGAGCACACAGGAAGACCAGAAACCACAGCTTCCTTCTGCAAAGCTTACTGACGTTGTTTACAGTTTTAAGAAAGCTTAAAGAGCAACAGCATCCAGAAACTGTTGGCCAATTCCAAGAAGATTGCCTGCAAGAGACACAAAGTAAACTAGCAAGCCTTCTCCCACTGCTCAGAGCAGAATCCCACGGGCAGCACAGGCAGCCCGTGGCCATTTTTCCAGCCAACTCTGCAATGGTGCAATCCATTGCTGATGATGCTTCTTTGGAAGTCTGATCATGGGCACACGCAGGGCTACCATTAGGTAGGACCCCAGGCCCCCAGGTCCCAGTGGCAGAAGGACAAGGACAAGCCTGCTCCACATGCTATTTCAAAACTTGGTCACAGCAGCAAGACTTCATAGGTGCATTTCCAGGTCCATTTCCAGAGGTGCAAAGTGCTCAACCTATACTAGCCCAGGGCCAGGAGACTTGAATTTAAGTCATCAATTTGCAGCAAAATAATGTATGTGTTCATAAGCAAGTTGTTTTAATTTCCTCACAGTTAAACTTCCTCATCCAGGAAAAAAAAAGTCAAATTTATTATTGATAAAAAAGCCCTTACAGTTATAGCTAGCAATAGGAATGGCTATTTAACTTGTTAATTGGTATGACTGACTATACACACCCATAGACCAATAAGCAAATGTGGGTTAGAGAGATGGCTCAGCGGTTAAGAGCACTGATTCCTCTTCCAGAGGTCCTGAGTTGAAATCCCAGCAACCACATGGTGGCTCACAACCATCTGTAATGAGATTTGATGCCCCTTTCTGGTGTGTCTTAAGATAGCTACAATGTACTCATATACTTAAAAAAAAAAAAGCAAATGTAACAAAATGAAAATGCAAATGTTCCTGACCCTATGATGAATTAAGCTCCCAATAAATCCATCATAAATTAAGTCAAAATGCATATAACCTACCTAAGCTCCCGTGTAGCTGCATCTGCCTTAAACGTGCTCAGACCGCCTACATCAGCCCTGTCAAACAGTACCACCTAAGCCAGCAGTAGGTATTTTTATAATCCATTGAATTCTATAGAAAACCATGTGGGTGCCTTTTGAGCCATTTTAGAGCTGAAAATCCACTAAGTGAAACCATCCCATAAGAAAGCAAGTTAACCATTTTATGAATTCTGTGCTGAACCGAATCAAAAGGCTAGCTAACATATCCTGTCCAACTTTGTCCGTAAAAAGGGCAATTTCATACAGTTTTGCTTCACTGTCGTACAACAAATAAATTTCATCTTTCCTGGTTCCAAACAAACTGTTACTACAGACCAATTCTGTGTTTCAAAAACTCAGCAAGCACAGAATAGTGGGAAAGTCGTCAGTCCCACTATTGACCCATGGGACTCAACACCAGACACCAACTGGCCGGTCAGGACCTCTTTAAACCAGAGCACTCACAGCCTCAGGCTCCCTTCTAAAAGCTTTACCGAGAGGAACCAGGTAACACAAAGGAAGGGGCGGGGACAACCAAGTGAGACACCAGGAGGCCACAGTGCTTTTGTAATTCCAGCCCCACTCTACCCATTGACTTAAAAGGTAATTAACACTAATCCACCTATCAACAGCATCCTTCCTCCACAAGCACCCGGATCAGCACAAAAGAGAAGGGTACAGAGCAAACTGGGAGGGGCCTTCAGGAAAGCGGTTTAAGAACAACGCTACAAAACAGGTACAGAGGGCCAGGGAAAGAGAACAAGTGTGCCGTGCTCAGAGGCTACAGAAAGTTCCTTAGGGTGATAAAGCAGACATGGCTAAACCAAAATGAATGACCTGAAGTTAGACAGACTGGGATTGGCCAACAGCTGCCTGTTGCTTATAAACCAAAAATACAAATACATGTTTGTTTTATTTTCTGCCTTGTGTATGCTAAGTATGCATTCAACCATTCAACCCCTAGTTGCAGGCCCAGGCCCAGATCTTGGTCACCACCCTCCGCCAGCACCTACGAGCAGGGCTCAGGGTTCCAGTGTAAAAGCACATCCTGGAAGCAACTTGAATGTTGGTTCCTACACTGAGTCTGAACCTACCTCGTTCTCCATGGGAGATCTCCAGGGGCACTGAAGTTGCATTACTTGCATTTTTACAAGTAAACATTTGTGCCAGGAATGATGGCACACACTTGTAACCACAGCACTTGAGAGGTAGGCCACAGGAGAAAGAATCGACGGCCAGCTTTGGCTACGTGAGTCAAGGCCAGCAGAGTGTTAGTCACCAAAAGAATTTCATTCTCAGTAATAGAATCCTATTAGGAAAAAAAAATCTGGGCTGGAGAGAGGGTTCCATCATTAAAGGCTAATCTCACAACCAAAAATACAAGAAAAATGTGTTCTAAACCAAGCATGATACACTTTTAACTCCAGCACTTGGGAGACAGAGGTAGGGAGATTTCTGTGAGTTCAAGACCAGCCAGCCATCTAAAGACACCCAGCAGACCCTACCTCAAAAAATATAAAATAAACAAACAAACAAAAAAATCACTTCACCTGGCAAATGCTTTTAATCCCAGCACAAAGGAAGCAAAGGCAGGTGGATCTGAAAATTTGAGGCCAGCCAGGTCTACAGGGCAAGTTCTAGGACAGCCAAGACTGACTGGAGAAACCCTGTCTCAGAAAAAAAGGAAGGAAGGAGGGAGGGAGGGAGGGAGGGAGGGAAAGAAACACTGCTCACTCCATGATTATGGCATTTTGAACTTGTTCAGTATAAACTTAGCAAAAGTCCTTCTCTTTCATTGCTTAAGTCTCTAGTTAACGACCTGAAGTCTAATAAAATACTTCCTACCTTGTCTTTACAGGTTGTTTTGTCGATTTTATAAATACACACATTTGCCTGCATGTGTGTCTATGCACCAAGAATATGTCTGTTGCCTAATGTTACAGATGGTTGTGAGGTGCTATGTGAGTGCTAGGAATTGAACCTGGGTGCTCTGGAAGGAAAACCAGTGCTCTTAACCACCATGCCAGTTACCTCTTTAGCCCCCTACAGGAAGTACACTGGGTGACTAGTCCTCTAGAGAGGGAAGCTGGAAACGAAATCTCACTCCTACATATCAAGGGAGTTATTGGCAATTCATAGTTGCCCCTGGTAGGTCAACCATGATCCAGTGAAAGGCTATGCACCCATGAATATATGGGCAGCACAAACTGGACTTGGTAGATAGGGGATAAAAAAAAGACACAAATATGGTAGACAGGGAAGGGGATAGGACGTGGGAGGAGTTGGGAGGGGTGAATATAGTAAAATGTCATCGTACAAAATTCTCAAATTATTTTTAAAAAACAGCTACTAACATGAGGAAGTCTGAGGATATAGCTCTGAGCTAGAATGCTCACCAAGCATGTATGAAGCCTTGTATTACAAAGAAAAATAAGCACTCGGTTTTGCCTGTTACAGTGGCTCACACCTAAAATCAGGAGGCTAAGGTAACTTCAAGGACAGCCTAGAGTACTAAGTTCCAGAATTATGGGCTACAGAGTGAAAAGCTGACTAAAAAAGGAAAAAAGAAATAAAAAAAGGAAGAAAAAAAGGAAGGAAGGAAGGAAGGAAGGAAGGAAGGATGGAACTCTTCTAAATGAGATCTGAAGCCTGCTCCGAAGCAGGGAATTTATGCCTGGTACTGAAAATCTGCCCAAAAGCTCAGGAGTCTTGAGGGGAATCTACTACTGTTGTTTTGGCAAATGGACATGTTGTCATTCTAAGTGTATGTGTGTGTGTGTGTGTGTGTGTGTGTGTGTGTGTGTGTGTGTGTGTGTATGTGTGTATTTTTTTAATTTTTAAAATTAAATGTATTCATTGTATGTGTGAATGTTTTTTACCTTCATTCATGTTTGTGTACAACAACATCATTGGATTCCCTGTAGCCAGAGTTATAGGTAAGTGTTACCACCAAGTATTCTTAAGCAGTGAGTCATCTCTCCAGCCCCTAAATATTTAATTTTACACTTACAGATCTGTGATGTTCTCAGCCGTGGCCAGAGAAGCTTCTTTTACAGTGGGCCATGATTAATGCAGAGACTCATAACTGGTCAAAGTACAGAGAGGGTAAGCTACAGTTGGGTGCTCGGCCCAAAAGTTGACATCTGTGGCACCACTGTATGGGTCAGAAACAACGCAGAAGAGGGAGCAGAATGTACGGGCCAGAAGATGAGGAGCCTGTGACAAGCTATCTTTAGGACCTGTCATGGTCACACACTCAGCAGCTATGTCACCTGCATAAGCTACCTCACCAGCACTCCATCCCTGGAGAGAACTCAGGCCCCAACCTAGTGAAGAGCATCAGGAAGTAAGATGTGAGGAGTCAGTGGTACAGCCACTGGTCAGTTCCCTGCTCTAGTAAATAACCCCACATCTACATTCAGCAAGCATCCAAGTTAAACTTGGTAAGTGGAAAGACAGCCAGTTCAGCATTTAAGAGCACGTTCTGCTCTTGCAGGATACTGAGTTCGGTTCCTAGCACCCACACTGGGTGGCTTACAACCAGTGGCATACTCCTCTAGGCCTCAGACATTCTACTCAGTACGCACATAAAGACATACATATATACACATTATAAAAAGAAAATATTCTGTAAGATCAATCACACGAGAGCATCTTTGTTAGGACGGATGGGTTCAGAAATACACTGTGTATAGGTAGGAAATTGTCAAACAATACAGCTTTAAAATGTCTTTTTAAAAGACAGACGTTTAGGCTGCAAGATCTCAAGTTAAAGCTAGTGTGTGCTATATAAGATAGTGTGGAAGAAAAGAGAGCTGGGGAAGATGAAGAAGGGGAAGGCAGATGAGAGGAGGGGGAATAGGAAAAGGAAGAAATTCAGTTGGAAACAGTTTAGTATTACCTTGTATTGCTAAATACAGCTAGACATGGTAGGTCTCAGCTGTAATTCCAATACCTAGAAGGCTAAGGCGGAACTGCTGGCTGTGAGTTCAAGGTCAGCCTGAGACCTTATCTCAAAAATAAATAAGGCCAGGCATAATAGGTAGTTCAAGCTTTTGAACCCAACAAAGGGGATACTGAGGATCTCTGAAAATTCAAGGCCAACTATCTACTTAGTGAGTTTCAAGAAAGCCAGGGCAGTGACAACAAACCCTGCCTCAAATAGTAATAACGTTAACAACTAAAATCCCTATTCAAGGCTGGGAATATAGCTGTCACTCAGTTGGTAGAATATGTGCCTAGCAAGTATGAGGCCCTGGGTTCAACCCTCACATATGATAGCAAATACTTACACGAGAGCAGGAAGATCAGATAGATACTCCAGGTCCAAGATACATAGATAGCAAGGTTGAGGCCATCCAGGGCTACCAGAGACCTTGTCTCAAAAATAAAACCTTAAGAGGCGGTATATTCTCGTTTTGTTATGAAGACAGGGTCTCATTATGTACAATCTGGCTTCAACTTGTACTCTTCCTGCCTCTCCCCTGGAGTTCTAGAAGTACAGGCACATGCCACTACAGCTCATTCCTAACTAGTGCTGAAATGTTAACATGGGGAACTAGGTGGAAAGCATATTGGTACTCCCAGAGATGGTGGTGATCTATTTCTCAGTAGAATTTTTGGTTCTGCTACAATTTGGATGCTCAATTTCTCCCCAAACAGCCTGTGTGGTAAATGTCTGGTCCCCAGCATTTAAATTTGGTCCCTAGTACTAGAATTGGACATTTGGGAGTGGGACTTGTCAAAAGGTCCTGAAGTCGCACTGTTTGTGTGTGCACCCCTCCCCCCTTCAAGTGTGTACGTGTGTGTTTGAGCTCGTACACCAACCTTTTGCCCCTGGCTCTAGATCAGGAGGTTCTGACACATTCCCTCTTCCACGTGCCACCTGAACACAGATCCAACACTGGGACACTAAATCACAAAGCAGCCTTTTAAAGATATTGTCTCCAGTGTTTTGGTATAGTTTACAGAAAGCTAACAAGTTGTCAATGTATGCATTTGTCAAGACTTAATGTGTAATGGAGACTATGCACATTTCATTGTTTATAAATTGTCTCTCAAAAACATTTTTTTTAAATTGCAGGACCAAAAACATTTTTTTTTTAAATTGTAGGACCTTATGTCAACCCAGCACACTGGAGGTAGAAGATATTTTTCCAGGCCAGCCTGCTCTACATAGCAAGTTCCAGGCCATTCCAGACTACACAGCAAGATCTTGTCTCTATATAAATAAGAAAGAAATAAAGAAGGAAAGGGAAAAGGAGAGAAGACACTGGAAGATGGGTCAGCAGCTAAGAGTACTAGCTGCTTTTCCGTAACTCCAGTTTCAGGGGATCTAAAACCTTTACACAGACATGTATGCAGGCAAAACACCAATGCACATAATTCCCAGGGCAAGGAAAAAAAGAAAGAAAAGAAAGAGCATTTGAGAGGCTGAGAGTCAGACAGATCTCTTTGAGTTCAGGCCAGCCTGGTCTACAAAACCAGTTCTAGGATAGACAAGCAGCCAAGGCTACACAGAGAAACCTTGTCTTGAAAAAACAAAAAGGAAGGAAAGAAACTTGTTAACAAATTTCTGGTTAATAACATGAATGCTGACATATCCTGGGGTAAAGTAATGTCTGTAAAATCCTTTGAAACAGTGCTGGAGAGATGGCTCATGGTTAAGGTTAACACTGAGTTCTATTCCCAGCAACCACACGGTGGCCCACAACCATCTACAAGGGATCCAATGCCCTCTTCTGGTGTGTCTGGGGACAGCAGCAGTGTACTCATATACATAAAATAGATAAATAAATCTTTTTTAAAAAATTCTTTGAAATGCATCAGAACAGTCAGTGACTGGGCAGGATCAGATAACTAGACAGGATAAAGGATGCAGTCAGGACAGCTGCGGGACCTAGACAGTGGGTAAGAACAAGCCAGTCCTGTACCTGGAAGGTGGAGTCAGGATCATTCAGGATCACTCTCCCTAAAGCAGAGTTTGAGGCCAACCTCCCCTATGGAAGACCCTGCGGTTACCCAACCCACCCACTCCCACAACAAACAAACAAAAAAACCAAGGCAGGTGTGGTGTCACATCTTCAACCCCAGTGCTTGAGAGACAAAGGCCAGCCTGGTCTACAATGAGTTTCAAGACTACACAGTGAGAAATTGTCTCAGCAAACAAACAAAAACAAACAAAAAATCAAAGTGAAGGGCAGTGGTACATATTTGGGAGGAAGATGCTGGAAGCTCAGGGTTCAAGGGCTGCCTTAATTCCCCAGTGGATTTGAGACTTGCCTAGGCTATGAGAGACTGTATCTCAGAAACAGGGAGTGGAGCTAGAAAGATTGGTTCAACTCCCAGCACCCACGTGGTGACTCACACTATTTCTAACTCCAGTCCCAGGGAACAGGTACCAGGCACACACGTGGGACATAGCTACAAGCATAGATAATCAACCACATGCATAAAATAAAATTTTAAACTGTAAAGTAGGAGAAAAGCTGGGGAGATGCAAACATCAGAACCTGGGCTCCAATCCTCATGGAAATGCAGGTGTAATAGTGCACACCTGTAATCTCAGAACACCTGGAGAATAAAAAGAGAAAAATTATAATTCATAATGAAATGCTAGAGAGCTGGAGCAGCTTAGCAGCTGCTCTTGCACAGTATGTGGGTTCAGTTGCCAACAACACCCACACAGCTCACAAATGCCTGTAACTCCAGTTCCAGGGGACCCTACGCCCTCTTCTGGCCTCCTCAGGCACTGCATGCACATGATGTACACACAGATTCAGGTGAAACATTCATATATATATATATATATGTATATATATATATAATAAAAGTAAATAAATGTTTAAAAACAAAATAAAATGCTGCGTGGCAGCTGGGTTAGCAAAGGAAACTAGCCGGCCAATGTGATGAACACCTTTAATCCCAGCACTCAGGAGGCAGAAGCAGGTGGATTTTCTGAATTTGAGGCCAGTCTGGTCTGTAGAGTTCCAGGATGCCAGGGTTACACAGAGAAACTCCCCCAGAAAACAAACAAACAAACAAGCAAACAAAGAAAAGGGGAAGAAGAAAGATCAAAAGCCCAGAAAGCCAGCCCTGTGAGTTTCAAGATAAAGAGGACATTGTGAGGAGTCGCAAGACAGAAGCTGTTTGGGCTCTGACAGCCGATGCCTGCCGAACTGCCAGGAGCTAGGGAAGGAGTCACTGAACAGCAGACACACAACAGCCACATGAGACCCGGATATACTCGCATGTGACAGGATGCCAGCCTGCCTATCTAGGTCGTCTCCTTTCTCTTTACATTTTTTACTTTTATGTGTCTGTGTGATTTGCTTGCATGTATGTGTGTACGTTCCACATTCACACCTGGTGGCCAAGGCGGCTACAAAGTCAGATAGGATTGTAAAACAGCTTCTACCATATTTATTCTGGGAATCAAACCTGGTCCTTTGGAAGAGTAGCTGGCCAGTGTCTTTCTTAACCAATGAGCCATATCCAGGCCCTCCTCCTCTTTGAGACAGAGTCTCACTAGGCAACCCTGACTAGCCTAGAACTCTCAATGTAGGCCAGGCTGGCCTCCAACCTCCAGAGATACACCCGTCTGTGCCTTCTTAGTAACTCACTCCATGTAAAGCAACAAAGGAGACAGAATTCTCTAAGTCACAGAAGATACATCTCACAGTACAACACATGAAGTAGGTTAAAAACTGTCAGAAAGACTTTAATGGAATTTTAAACTACAGAATGGATACAAACACTTCTCACCCCTCAAAGCTACAAGTAATCGTGCATGTGAAGTGTACTTTACACCCAGGTGACAGCACACGTGGAGTCCTATGTGGTAAGAACAGCAACATGCAGGCTTAGGCTCACAAGCAGAGTTCAGCGTCCTTTCCACCTCCCCAGGGGACACAATACACCACCTTAAGCCCCAAACAAAAGCCAAATTCCAACTTCCTCCTGTGCTTATTAAAGAGGATTACTTTCATTGTATACACTTAATGCCTGTAGTCAAATGCCTAATTCTTCACACAATCCAAACAAAAAACTGTTACCAATCAGGGACACTTGAGAGGAAAAACGTGTCACATATTTGGCACCAGCACAGAGGTAAGGAAAAAAACTTTCCTATTTGTACTGGAAAAAGAAAAGACCTGGCTTGGGGGTGTGGCTCCGAGATAGAGCCCCTGCCTAACATTCATGAGGCCCTGGGTTTTTCAACCCTCAGTACCAGAAACCCCAAAAAACCAAACGTCTATTGTCTCACTGGACAATCCAAACATAAACCCTTTCACTGCTCATAGTCATCTGAGGAACTGCTGATGCTGCCAAGCACTTGCCATGAATCCCAGCACAAGGAGACAGACAGGCACATTCCTGGGTTCAAGGCCAGCCTGGTTTACATAGCTAGTACCAGGCCAGCCAGAGCTACACAGATCCTGTCTTATCAACAACAAAGCAAAATCTTGTTGTTTCTCTCAAACTAAGGGACAAGTGTAGCAGCAGCAAGCACACTGAAGGATCTAGCTTTACAATGGTGGCATGATTTTTTCATGCTAGCCACTCCTACTACAGAATCCTAAAGACAAAATGTGTTCCACCGTGGGGTCTGCACATAAAATACTCTATGTGGTTCCCTGACCATAAGAGTGAACTGCAGCATAAACGTTATGACGGTTTATGCCTGCATTCCCAGCACTCAGGGGGTTGGAGATGAATCATAACCACAAATTCAAGAGTAGCCTAGGCTACATACACAGTGAATTCCGGGACAGGTACGACAAGGTAAATGCTATCCTCAAGTTCCCTCAAATAGAGTGAGATGTAACCCCGTGGTTGTTACAAAATACAGTAAGAGCTTGTCCAGAGTGACCCGTAGATCAGTTCTCAGAAACCTCCCTAAGAACACAGTCCTCCCACCTAAAAACTGTCCTCTAACAGTCAGCCTCAAGATACCCTGCTAAGGGACTGAGGAGGTGGTTCAATGAGCAAAATGCCTGCCACACAAGAACAGATCCCAGGCACTCACGGAACACACACACTGTAACCCGAGAGCTTGTGAGTGGATGATCACAGGGGCTTGCTGGCCAGCCAACCTTAACGGAGACGGGCTCACGGAGACCTTGTGTAGTCTCTGCCTCCATGCACACAAGAGCACCTGAATAGATGTGCACAGGTCTCACTGCTCTTCCCTTTTCCTCATACACATACTGCACAGAGAAGAAATACGGAAAAACAGCTTTGTTTTCTAATGTTCTAAAACTGGCATGCCTTTAATCCCAGTACTCTGAAGGAAAAGGCCGGAGGATTCGGAGCTTGAGGCCAACCTGGTCTACAGAACTAGTTCTAGGACAGCCAGGGCTACACTGAAAAACCCTGTCTCTAAAAGTAATATAAATCAATCAATCAATCAATCAATCAATCTTCCTAGGGCCACACAGACATATCATAAACTCATGGTAAAAAGCCCAGATGTTCATTCAGTGGTACAACACTTGCCTAATATGCATAAGGCCCTAGGTTCAATACTCTGTATTGCCAAAAATAAATAGTTAATTTTTAAAAAATGGCTTACTTGAACTGCTGAAGCTTATTCTCTGCCAGCTCTGGGAGCTGAAAACTCAATCATGGTGTAGGCAGGGCTACTTTTCCTGGGTTTCTCCTATGCATGTAGTTGGGCAGCATCTTCTTCCTGGATCCCAACTGTGTCCCTATCTCCTCTCATAATAATGCAACTCAGATCACAGTGAGCCTCGGGTACAACACAAGCATCTCTTGCCAGGTGTGATGGTGCAAGCTCTGATTTCAGCACTCTGGGAGGCTAGGGTAGTTTCCATAGTTTCAAGGCCAGCCTGGGCTACAAGGTAAGCTTAGGGCAAACTAAGCTTGAGATCCTGTCCCAAAAACAATCAAGGAGAAGCATTCAGGCACCTCTTTAAAGAGTTCCCCCTCCACATACAGTCACCTCATGAGATAGTGGGGGTTTAAAGACAGCATATGAACCTAAGGATGTAGGGACAATTCAGCCCACACAGGTACAAGCAGGAACGAGACTAAAGGAACAAAAAGGGCTGCCTACACATCAATCCTGTTTGAAGTCAGCCATGGGGGCTGCATTCGTACTTGAAGTTTTCATCATCGAAAGGTTCTCCTGATCATTTCTTTCAAAGTTCTTCAACCTAGGCTCCACTTCCTAGTCGAAGCTGCTGGCTGCCTGTGCCTGGCACTGGTGGTACTGACCAGCATTCACCTAATGGATAAGTAAGCAGATTACTACAGCACACCTCTATAGCAGCTTCAGTGTACATAGGCCAACATTAATCTCCTGCAGCCCATTAGTCTCAGCAGAGTTAAGGGCGCCTCTACTGCTTCTCAGGGTCTGACCTTCAGTGGTAGCCCCAGATCCCCACCTAGAACTTGGTGCTGTCTTCCTATCTTTCCTAATATACTGACGGCAGCACCTCTCATATTCTTGGGTTTGACATCTAAGGGGCCAAATTCCCGAAGTCCTTCCTTCTCCTCTCTATGGTAAGCATGGCACGGGCACTTAGTAAGGATGACTTAGTACTGCACAGTACCTAGGCATGGTGACAGGCACAGCTACCATTTCAGCACTTGAGAGGTAGAGGCAGGAGTCAGTAGTTCAAGGTTATCATCAGCTACATAGTAAATATAAGGCCAGGCTAATTAACAGGAGATCCTCTTGGGGTTTGTTTGTTTGGGGGAGGGGTTGTTTTGGTATTGTTTTAAAAGTATGGTGTCCCAATGCTTTTAATCCCAGCACTTGGGAAGCAAAGGCCAGCAGATCTGAGTTTGAGGCCAGTCTGGTCTAGAGAGTTCCAGGACAACCAGGGCTACATGGAGAAACCCTGTCTTGAAAAAGCAAAAACAAAAAGCCAGGAGTGTTACTGTGCCTTTAATCCTAGAAATTGGAAGAGGGAGACAGAGTCAGGCAGAGTTTAAAGCCAGCCTTTTCTACATAGCAAGTTCCAGGCCAGCCAGGACTATATAGTGAGATCATGTCTCAAAACAGAACTCTCAGAGATCCACCTGCCTCTGCCTCCCGAGCACTGGGAGTAAATGACAAGTAAATTAATATTCTTTATCACCATTTAGTATCTAATCCTACATTTCCTGGGACTACCATACCTTTTTTTATGTTTAAGTAAAGCAAATAAATTAATCAACACAAAGTATCTAACATGGCTCAGATGGAAACCATGGCCATTTTGCGCTCCAACCTCAGGGCAGAGTCATCAAAGTAGATACTAACAAATCAAGCCAAATGGCAATTTTCTTGAGTTGTGATCCTCATTCAGGTAGACTATAAAACATACTTCCCTACTCGGGTACACACCTAAATTTGTTCAAAAAAACTCACTTGATCAATAGATGAAAAAGATGGCTAAAGGTATCAGATAGTGTAAGTTCACACACCAGGACCCACATAGTAGGAGAGGGTTGTCTTTTAAGATTTTACTTAGGCTGGGCATGGTGGAGCGCGCCTTTAATCCCAGAAGCAGGTGGATGTGTATGAGTTCCAGGCCAGCCTGATATATATAGTGAGTTCCAGGACAAGCAGGACTATGTAGAGATCCTGTCTCAAAAACAAATAATTAGATAAAACAAAAAGATTTTATTTTGACCAGAAATGGTGGCACATGTCTTTAATCCCAGTGCTTAGGACGTAGAGGAAGATAGATCTCTGTAAGTTCAAACCTAGCCTGAGCTATAAAGCAAGATCCAGCAGGGCCAGGAAAAAATGGTCAAACTCTTGTTTCAAGAAAAGAAAAAAAAATCTGTCTATCTGTGTGGTGTGTACCCATGGAGGCCAGATGAAGGCATCAAATTCTCTGGAACTGGAGCTACAATTTCCAGCCACCCAAAGAGTATTAGGAAGTGAGCTCACAGCCTACAGGTTATTCTTTGACCTCCATATGCCAATTAGTGGACACACACAGCTAAGTACAGGGCTGGAGGGTTTGTTCCTCTTGCAGGGAACCCGGGTTCCATTCCAGTACCGACACTGCAACTCACACATTCTGTAACTCCAGTTCCGGGGATCCAACGCCCTCTCTGACCTCCTTGGACACCTGCACACACATGGTGCACAAACATATATTAGGCATTCATTCACATAAGAAATCTAAAACATTAAAAATAATAATTTTAAAAAGTATTTACTAGCCAGGTGTTAGTATATGCCTGTAATCTCAACACCTAGGAAGAAAACTGTCACAAATTTAAAGACAGTAAGTTTGAGGATTACCAAGTCTACATGGCAAGACTGTGCTTTAAAGAGGGCCAAAGAGGAACCAGAGATGAAGCTCAGTTGGTAGAGTTCTTGCCTAGCATCCACGAAGTTTGTACAATTAAGCCCCAGCACTCCATAAACAGGTAAGGGGTTCCAAACTCACCTGAAACATGAGACCCTTGTCTACACGTGCGGGGAATTAATTAGAGGGTCAGAGATAGGGATATAGTTTACTTAGCAAAGCATTTGTGTATCTTGAACAGCTATCCTTAAATCCAGAGGAGGTGCCACGTGCCTGCCATCCTAGTACTCAGGAGGAAGAGGCAGGAGGATCAGAAGTTGAACAGTTCAGTCATTCTTAGTTCCAGCCCAGCCTGGGTTGTTAAGTGCCTGTCCTTAGAAATGGGTAAGAAGACAGAATGTAGCTTAAATTGATAAAACAACTGATTGGCTATCACACACAAAGCCCTGGATTTAGGCCCCCTATGTACACCTATAATCCCAGACCAGAGGTAGAGGCAGGAAGATGTGAGTTAAAGGTCATCCATCCTTGACTACATAGTAGGTTTAGACCAGTCTGGCCTATTTGAGACCCTGTCTCAGAAAAGAGGGGTAGGGGAGAGGTCTACATTGCATCATATTTAGTATAGTAAAATACTATACATGACCAACATCTAAGAATATTCTGTACATAAGAGCCTTATTCAGGGCTGAGGAGATGGCTGAGGAGTTAAGATCACTTACTGTTTGTTCCTAAAGAGGATTCTAGCTTAATTCTCAACACACTACCTTGTGGCTCATAACTGCTTCTAAGTCCAGCTCCAGGAGAAGTCATTGCCTCTGGCCTTCACAGGTACCCACATTCACATGAGCAAACCCAGACATGTACATATACAAAATTGAAAGGGGCTGGACCAATGGCTCAGTGATTAAGAACACTGGCTGTTGACTTGATGGGTAGGAGGGTACGCAGGGGGAACCCCATACTCTCAGAAGAGGAGATGGAGGGAGGAACTCTGTGAGGAGAGACTGGAAGGGGGGAGCAGCATTTGGGATGTACATAAAAGAAACTGGTTAATTAAAAACAAAAAGAACACTGGCTGCTCTTCTAGAGGACCTGGGTTCAATTGCCAGCACTTACAGGGCAATCTGTAGCTCCAATTCCAGGGGATCTGACACTTTCACACAGACACACATATAGGCAAAGCACCAATGTACATAAAAATAAGTCATAGGGCTAGTCAGCCTGTTTTTCTGATGCACTCACCCCTCTGGCCTGGCTGGGGATTGATCCAACTCTACAATAGCTAGCTCCACAAGCTCTCTAGCTTTTCTTTATCCCCATGATTGAGCGTTCATGAACACAACTGGCTCAACAGACTGTTTGACGGAGATATATAGTTCACCATATTTCTGTTGCTATAGTAGCTGCAAGAATGGCAGGGCAACACCTGGGGCTGCCTCCACGAAATCTATTTGGTCCTCGGGAATCACTGGTTTTTCTGTCTGAAGAATAGGCCAGTGTAAAGCCATTGTTTGACAAGACATCAAGTGTCTGAGACCTGGAAAAGGCCTGCCAGTCCAGTTTTGAGACAGGTTCTTATATCCTTACATCTTATATCCCAGGCTGGCCATGAGCCACAGTAAGCTGCCAAGGATGACCTTGAACTTCTGAGCCTCTGACCTCCCCCTCTCAAGCGCCAGGATTATAATACACTATCATGCCTCTGGGTCATCCAAAGCACTGGGGATCCAAACCAGGGCTTCTTTCCTGGAAGGCAAGCAGTATACCAAACAAGCTACATCTTCAGCACATATTCCTATTTCCATATTTCATTGAAATATTTCCTATTTCAAGCTTACAGCTCTTTCAAAGAGCTGGGTGCATTTAAATGTCTAAACTGTAATAAAACGTAGGAAGTTTGAAATTGTGGCCAAGCTGTTGTGGTGCACACCTTTAGTCCCCAGCAGAGACAGGAGAATTTAAGTTTAAGGGCAGCCTGATCTACAGAACCAGTTCAAGGATAGCCAGATCTTCAAAGGGAATCTCTGTCTCGGGGTGAGATGGAATGAATTGATTAAATGTTTAAAACAAGTACCTCTTGTTAACTATTATGAAACACACTTAAACTCCTAAGTTGGAGTTGATACTACATATTAAACAGCACTTTAAGGAGTCAGGTGTAGTGGCACAGCTTTTAAGCCAGTTCTGAAGAGGCAGGATTTCAAGGAGTTCAAGGCCAGCCTGGTCTAGATATCTAGTTGCAGGATAGCCAGGGCTGCATAACAAAGAAACCCTATCTCAAAGACAAACAAACAAACAACTGAGGAAGGTTCTACCAGCTCTTGATCAGAAGATACCTGGTAAACTGTGTTAAGTCATGACCTACATAGAAATTCAGGTCCCAAAGGCTGTCTCGCCTACTTACAGGGAACAAACTGTACAGGTGGCAGAATGCCTACAACTGAACAGATCCCCACACAGCGCATTACCTCCTTTAATAGACAATGAAATTAATCATTGCCTCTGTCTGTAGTTCACCACATGTAACTGTAAGATTTTCTTGCTACTGATCCAAAAGCTGGGGGGGGGGGTCTTAATGCGTCTCTGCTCCTCAGCTTTCTACCCAAACTTGTATGATATAGAAAACAAAAGCCAGCCAGGTAATTTGTCCCAAACAAGAATGTGGGCCAGGTGTCTTACAGAGCACTAAGAGTGTGTTGCAAATACAATGACTAGTCTCCAGGGATGCAGGCTACTGGCATTACAAAGACCAGCTGGTACAGTTCAGCATCATCCACACTCTGGGCCAAGTCCTTCCTAAAAGCACCCCTCTTTTCTAGCTAATCCCCCCCTTTTTCTTTTACAATGCTCAAATCCCCCTCTTCTATACTTGTAGGCTGAATTACTTCATGGGGGTGTTTCCCAGCCTTTAACCATCTTCGGAGGTTACAAGTTGATAGGACATCTAAACAGCAAGTACAAGTTTCTGTCTTAAAACAAAAGAAAGTGGGGGTCAGCGCCGCTGGCCTGGACTCCCTGAAGGCCACCTGACCACACTCTATTTCAAGTAAGACTTTCTGAAAAATGGGACACCTCCTAAAACAAGGTGAGTGGTGTGGCCAATTAAAGGCTACAAGGAGGCCAGGTAGTAACTGAGCCCGGACATCAAAGTCTGTTTTAAACTTGTCCACAACGTGCACACATTTATCAAAATGAAAATGACAGGCAAACATGAAGATTGCAAAGCATTTATTTGAAAGGGATACATTTTATCAAGCCCCACTTTTCGCTTTAAAGGCAGTTAAAGCAGTTTATCCCCACATGGTCTTCCCTGGCTCCTTAAAATATTCTTTATCAACTACTCAAGCCTGTAATTAAAGCCACATTTTTAAACTACAGAAACGAAGGAGCCTCTTGAACCATGTCCTAAATCTCACTGCCAAACATAACGTCACTAAAATCGCTCAGTGGTATTAAATACGAGCGACAGTCGACGAGCGAAACCCGCTGAGAAGCTAAGTCCATCTTTGCTTTTACTGGACATCCAAAAACAAAGCCAAGTGGGCAATAAGAGCCTCGCCGGTCACGACATAGCCCAATGGCCCAAGTTCCAGCTCAGGCCACCTTCTGGCCCCTCGCTGGGCCCACTTCCTTTGTGGCCCCAGCCCGTCGCGCGGGGAAGACGGGCCCCCTGACAAGCCGTCTGGAGCAGACCGGGGGCGAGCAGCAAAAGGGACCCCCCCACCGGAAAGGCGCGGCACTTCCTCTGGGAGCCGCAGGCCCACCTGACCACTGTCCCTGCCCGCTCCGCCGCCCGCTCACCCCGAGGGACCCCCACCCCACGCCCCCGCCCGGCGGCAGGACGCGCCGGTGAGCGCTCACCTTCTTGCCCTTCTTGCCCTCCTCCTCCATGTCGCCGCGTGCGGCCCCCGCGGCCCGCCCCGGGAGCCCCACCGCCAGCGGCCGCTACATGCTCGCTCTGGGCCCGCCACCCCCGCGCTCACCGCGCCGCCGACCCGCCCGCAGTCTCCGCCCCGGCCGCGCCCCACCCGCACTTCCGGACCTAGGGAGCCGGCCCACCGCAGAGACCCCGCCCCCTCGTGCCCCGCCCACAGCCTTGGCGCTCCCGCACTTCCGCCCAGACTAATCCTCTGGGCCCAAGGAGGGCGCTGCCTTGCTGGGCAAACTCTTTCCCGGATGCTTCAGAAGAGACCCAGGATCACTCCGGAGCTCTCACGCCTCCTCAGGTCCTAAGGAGCACACCTGCCTATTCTCCAGTCCTTCCTGTCCCCTCTGGAAAAGCGCCCCAACACCCCCCAGCTCGCCCGAACCCTTCAGGGCCGCGCGGGAGTGGATCCAACTTTTCAATTCTGCCGCCATCTTTAGGGAGGCCGACTTCCCAGCCTGCCTAGCGATCAGGGAGGCGGGCCTCAAGCCCCTGGGAAGGGACAGAGCCACTCTCCAACCCAGGTTCTGGGCGCCCTGCCACTTGGCATTTCTCCCTTTTTACTCTGAGCCACAAGGAAATCCTCTTCTAGTAACTTTCTGGTCTGGCTGGGCGTGGCAGCTCACTTCTGTGTAATCCTAACACTTGGCTTAGCTGGTAGAGAGAGGAAAATGAGTTCAAGATCAATCGTAGCTGCAAGAGACTTTGAAAAAAAGACTCCAAAAATGTACAATAGCTGCCAACAGCAATCTCCTTGGTAGTGTATGCAACCTGTTGTCTGTATGGGTTGTCCTAAAACATCTTGAAGATAGGATTATGGTAGATATTCAAGTTCCTGAGCTTACATTGTTTCTAATTTAGGCTCCAGCAACGCACGCACATATGCAAAGGTGCATTTGGGAAGCTGGAAAGCGTAGTGTAACCAGGGTTAACATTGGCCAAGTCATCATGTACATGCTATAAGGAGCATGTGGTTGAGGCTTTATGCGGGATCAAGTTCAGCTTCCTTGGCCTCCAGAAAATCTGCATCTCTAAAACGGAAAGTTTAATGAAAATACATTTAAAGACATGCTGAGAGGCAGGTCATAAGATGTGGCTGTGAGTTCCCTGGAAAGTTATGGACCCTATGATCCACCCAACCCTCTATGTTAACTAATCTCACACCCAAGCCAAAACTACTGTGTGTGTGTGTTGGTTAAGCTTTATTCTCTCCTAACCTTGGCATATCAGGAAGGTTAAAAATTAGAACAGCAAGAACATTTGGGGCTTGCCAGAGTAAAGTTGTAGAATTTTTAAAGTTATTTTTATTTATGTGCATTGGCGTTTTGGCTGCATTTGTATCTACGTGAAGGTGTCAGAACACCTGGAACTGTCATTACAGATGATGATAAAATGCCATGTGGGTGATGGAAATTGAACCCAAGTCCTTTGGAAGAGCAGCCAACACTCTTAACCACTGAGCCATCTCTCCAGCCCCCACGTAGTAGAATCTTAAGTCATTGTATGTAGTTACTACATTCACAGAACAATTTCTGAGGATCATGTAAATTTTCTAAAGCAAGTTGCAAGTTGGCATCCCAGCAGGTCTCTGTTTTACTGTTACGTCAACACACAGTATGGACTTTACTGATCCTAAATTAATACTATAACTGGGCCATAGTGGCACATATATTTAATCCCAACACTTGGGAGGCAGAAGCAGGCAGATCACTGAATTGGAGAAGAGCCTAGTCTAAACAGAGAGTTCCAGGACAGCCAAGGCTACACAAAGAAACTGTATCTTGAAAGAAAGAAAAAAAAAAAAAAAAAAACTAAATGAAACCAATATTTATTTTAAAATACTAAGTATCCTGCAAATTGTAGTATGTTTTCTCAGGGCTACATGCACATCTTAACCAAAGGAATCCATGCCCTCAAAGAGATGATTCCTCCCATTCCAGTCCACAATTCTGGGGGAGGCTCATGAATCCCTTCCTAGTCCATGCTAGAATGTTGACTGGCTTGATCTTGTGCAGGTCTTAAGCAAACATCCACAGCTGCTTTGAGTTCATGAGTGCAGGAGTCTTGTCATGTACATAAGACAGTTACACAGCCTCCGTCCTCCCCCCAGCCTCTGAACTGAGTCTCTATAACAATCTTGCTGACTTGGCACTTGCTGTGTACAGCAGGCTAGCCTAGAAATCAGAGTTCTGCTCTCCCTGCCTCCCAAGTGCTGGGAGTAAAGGTATGTACCCTGCACCTCTGGCTTTTATGATCTTTAGATTTCTCTTCAGTGATGGTTCTTGAGCTTGTGGGGGTCAGAGGATGGTGATGTAGATGTCCCATTTGTCACTGAGCATTCCATAGGAACTTATTCTATGTGTTATTCCCATCTTAACTAATGAGCCATCCCTCTAGCTCCTATGGCCTGGATTTTATTTCATCTTTTAACAAATTGTAGTTGCTAGAGGAGAGGCTGAATGAAATGGAATTATTTCTTCCCAGCTCTGACCAAAGCTAGAAACAAAACTGAGGCTAGTAAGCATAGGAAATAGTTTCATAGCCTAGGACTCGATCTGGTTCTGAACAACCACCTCTTCTAATACTGCAACCTCGATCCTTTACTGCCCATACTACGCACAAACGTCCTCTCTGAATAATGCATTCAGCAGTCTTGTACCCAAACCTGCATCAGGCACAAACTGCTCTCTCTGAAAAATAGTATAAATTTCTCTACCCCTATACAATCAAATTTAGACAGTTTTATTCAGTTATGTCTCTAGTGCATCCTGGTACAGGGTGATGACATTGTCCAGCATGAGCTCTTTCGGGATGCATGCAGTTACAGCAAATCTGTGG
Organism: Micromys minutus; assembly: GCF_963924665.1. NCBI lineage: Eukaryota > Metazoa > Chordata > Mammalia > Rodentia > Muridae > Micromys > Micromys minutus. Next base: position 31,173,274 of record NC_137969.1, on the reverse strand, counting down.
CCCCAAACAAACTTTCAGAGAGAAGTCTCCATTTACTAACTTATGCCAGTGCATAACTGGGTGTGCACCTGATTAAAACCAAGTGTTATAGGAAGGGATATATGCAGTTGAAAAATTATTATCTGGCCTAACATATCAGTCAGAATAGAGAACTAGCCATCCCATACCCCATAGGAGCCAAACTCCCTCTCTTGAATCCTAAAAGGAAGCCCCAAATGATTGGGCCTGACTACTCTGACTCATATGGCCTCTCAGCCCTGTACTATAGCTTTGCTCCCAATAAACTTACTTGTTGCAAATCTGTGTGAGCCATTAGTGTCCACCAATGTGACTCAAACTAGAGTCATATGGGAAAAAGGAACCTCAGCTGAGGAATTGCTTCCTTTCATCAGATTGCCCTGAGGAATGTCTGACAGGCATTTTCTACTCTTTTTTAAAGATTATTTTTACCTGTATGAGTGTTTTGCTTGCATGTATATAACTGTATTACCGTGTGTGTGTGTGTGTGTGTGTGTGTGTGTGTGTGTGTGTGTGTTGTGCACCTGGTGCCCATAGCAGGCAGAAAAGGACATCAGATTCCCTGGAACTGAAGTTATAAACAATGGTGAGCTACCATGTGCTGGGAATTTAACACAGACCCTTGGAAGAACATTATGCGCTCTTAAACATTGAGCCATCTTTTCAGCTCCAAATTTTTTTGATTAGACTGCCCTGGAGCTCCTGAGTCTCTCTGTTCCCTTTGAACCACTTGAAATGCCCTCACCTCATCTCTACATACACAGTCCATGTTCCAAGTAAAATTCCTTCTACTGATGATCATATAATGATAACTATGTAAATAAATTAAAATGACCAAACAAAGCAAGCTTAGGCTTTTCCAGAGACGTGTCCAGAGCTTGCTATACTAGGGAGTTTGCTATGATCATCATGTTTACAGACTCAAAGACACACATCATGAAAAAGCTTTGTAGTAGAAAACATTTTGTGAAGGTTCTAATTGCTGGGCATGTGGCTCACTACATCCTAGCACTCAGGAGGCTAAAACAGGATGATAAGGAGCTCAAGGCCAACCTTAGCTACATAGCATGTTCAAGGATATCATGGGCTACATGAGGTGCTGTCTGAAAAACAACAAACAAAAATGTCCTGGTTAAAGGTGGGCTTGTGTGGGGAACCCTGCAGAAATAGACAGGTGAATGAACCTCAAAGACATGAGACTAAAAACTCAGTTCAGATTGATTTCATAAACCTGGATGAAAACTTTTAGAGAGTCTGATGCCAGGGGAGTTATTACCAGTATATTTAAACCCAGCATAATTTGGGGGAAAAGTGTCCTGATATAAAAGAATCCCTGGTACACAAGAAAGCATAATTACATTGAAACTCAACTCAGGGTACATATTATTTCTTTCAAGGAATAATATTCTGGAGGTAGAATAGTCTACAGGCCCAAGGAAGAATACAGCCTGGTCTCTGTCATACAGATGGTGTAGAAGTCATTTGGGCTATTAGCTACCTCTGGTCCTGGTTGTGGAAGCTCCAGGGAGTCTCTGGCTATACAGGTAATGTAAGAGTCATTTAGATTATTTGGACTTTTAGGTATCTCTAGTCCTTGTTGTGGAAGCTTGGGGAGCCCCTAGCTGAAAGGATTATTTAGATTACTAGATATCTTTGATCCTGGCTATAGGAACTTGGTATGGCCTGGCCCAACAGATCATGCAGATCACCAGGCTATTAATCACCCCCAATTCCAAGCCTTCTAGATGGAAGAACAGGTTTTATACCCATTCCTTTGAATGGACAATCCTGTGTGCTTCATGGTTTTCCTGGAGATCTGTGGGCACAGGGACCTTTGTGCTGTGCTCCCAACAGGCTTGGTACCTTTCACGCAAAAGGCTGAAGAGAGAGAAAATTGCCAGGAGTTTGAGTTTTGAGGCCATCAGGGGTTACACAGCAAGTCTCTGTCTCAAAGTAAACAAGCAAACAAACCCAAAACAAAACAAAAAACAAAAAAAAAAAGACAAAAACAAGAATAAAGCAGGGAGGGAGGAGGAGAAGGCCCTGATCAGACACTAGAGGTCTGTCCTCTGTGGGCACCTCACACACTTGGTTAGAAGTTGTCTACCGTGGGCACCTCACACAGAAGATCTACCTGTTGTGTGCACCTTCCACTTTTGGTCTGTCCACTGTGGGCATCTGTTCACACATCTGATTAGGGTCTGTCCACTATGTACCCTCACATATTTTGGATAGGGGAACGTGTTTGTCTTTTTCTAGCTCGTCTTAAACTGGAAGCAAGGGTATAAACTAGGAAAGCTGCCAATTATTAATCAGGTTCTGAATGTTTGCAGCCTGCACAGAAGTTATAGATTGGCTTGTTGATTGTCACCAGAGAGCACTCGCCTTCCTGCAAGTCTGACTTACAGTGAGCTGGCTTCCTGTGACAATGTCTATAGCTGAGGGTTGGTCTCTTGTGCAACCTGCTGCAGGCTGTGGGTCAGACTCCCCAGTGTATAAACAAGTGGTCTGACTGTCTAAGGGATTGGTGTCAATAATATACCAATGAAAACAGCTAGAATCATAATTCAGTGATTCATGTGAGGTTTTGTTTGTTTGTTTGTTGTTTTTGAGTCAGGGCTGATCTCAAGCCTGATGCACAGTCACTGTTTCAACTCTACTTCCCTGGGTTTGATGGCCTGGCTGAGTCTGAAACCAATATGGTCTGCTTGGTGAGTCTCAGTCCACCAATCCATCCAGGACTGTGGGGGTGATAACTTGTCTCCAAATAACTAAAGTAAGCACAGAAACAACATTCCCCTCACCCACACCAGGTCAATTCTGCGTCTCTGTACACGCAGAATCAATCACAGTAAAGCCGCTTTGGGATGGTTTATTTTGCAGGTTCATGATTTCTGTCTCAAGTAGATCAGGTTTCTCTTGTTACCATTAAGAAGTTGATACCATCCAGGACTGTTAGCCCTGACTAGTCTGCCAGCCAGTCTCCAATAACTACAGCAGAAGCTCCTAGAAGGGCCTGTTAGAAAACCACAGGCATTGCTCCTGGCTCCAGCTGCCAGGAGTATTGCAGAATGCGATTCAGGCTGGGAGAACCACTGGGCACTGCTGCCAGTCAGAGCCCAGAGTGGCTAACACTAAGGAAGCGTCACTTTGTCTACTTTTGATTTCCATCTACACTGAGCAATAGAGCACACTCACATGACCCACTTAGGATCAGAGGCAGGAGGATCAGGATTTCGAAGTCATTGCAAGATCAAGGCTAGCCCGGTACATGAGACCTTGTCTCAAAAAAAAAAAAAACCAACTGCCTGCCTGCCTGCTGTTTCTACCAATGAATGTTATGTTAGTTACTTCTCTGCTACTGTAGTGAGACATCGTGAGCACAGCAACTTATAGAAGAGTTTATCTGGGCAAAAGGTTCCAGAGCCCATCTCTATAAAGGTGAGAGACACAGGGACAAGCATGGAAACTGGAGCAGGAAGCTGAGAGCTCACATCATTTAGTTTTGTTTGTAAAGATTTGTTTATTTCATGTGTGGCAGAAAGGGGCATCAGTCCCCATTACAAAGGGTTGGGAGCCACCATGTGGTTGCTGGGAATTGAACTTGGGGCCTTGGGAACAGGAGCCAGTGCCCATAACCACTGAGCCATCTCTCCAGCCCAGAGAGTTCACGTCTTGAATTGTAAGCACACTCCCAAAACAGTGTTACCCACCAGGATTCGAGTGTTCAAATACACGCGTCGATGGGGGGAACATGTTCATCCAAACGGATAGGGGTTTGAAAAGAGCCTCGATCTATGAGTTTCTTTTATCCTGTAACTGTAAAAAGTCCATGATTTCTATAATCATATCTGGGAGTGGCGTACTCTGGTTTCCTACAGATGTAAGCCTGAAAAACAGTTAGCAACTTGACAATGGAACAGCAGTTTTATCCAAGATGACGTACAATATTTTGTCAATGCGAGACGACTTTTTAAAGGAAATGACAAAGTAGATTATTCTGAGCCAAATACGTGCAATAATGAAGAAGAAACATGGATTCAAGCTACATTGAATAACATGTCCTACCCTGGAAGGGAGTCACGTGCACTTTTATAATGGCAGAGCCAAGAAAATCTTTAAGTTGACAGGTTTACCAGTTACCCTGATGAAGCATCAGGGGAGTCTAAGACAGCAAAGCCTAGCAATCCCCTTTGTAGGTTTCAGAAGTTGTCATCATTCTTAAGTGTCAGGGACAATGGGGGTTAAAGTTTGCTATACTTAATGATAAGCTGCAAGAAGCCTACTTATTAATTAGGTCAGTATAGAGGCTGTTGAAAAGGACTAAAGAGGTGCTGGGGAGATGGTCAGTTATTCAGAGTGCTTGCTGCTTTCCCAGAGGACCAGGAGAAATTTGGCATTCAGCACCCACACTTTATGAGTGAACTCACCATCGCATGTAACTGTAGCTTCAGGCCTCTGAGGACACTGCATGTACACATAAAGACGTGCACACACATATAAAAATAAAATAAAATAAAAGAGACTAAAGATACCCCCAGATACTTTTGCCACTTGATTTGAACGTTCCATCTCTCCACAATCATGGTGTTCCAGTCAGCCAAAACTATGTGTTCAATATTCATTAAGAATGTGGCATCGGGCTTCTTCGACCCTCAGTTGATTTATCTTGGCACTATATGGGATGTCTGAGCTTCTGAGAGGGCATTATGATCTAGAGAGTGTTTGGGCTTTATTGTTTTAGACCTAGAAAGCAGACAATACAATCTTGTTGAGACTTTGCTTATTGACTCCGAAGGGACCAAGGCCTTCACTAAGTAAATGTGGACTAAACGTGTAGAGGTACATCCCAAAGATGACTTCATATAGTTATTCTTTTTTTGAGACGAGATCTCATGTGTCCCAGGCTAGCCTCAAAGTTACTCTGGAGATGAGGATAGACAGGGATTACAGGCATGGTTTACTATACATGGTTTATGTGGTTCCAGGGACTAAGTACACAGGTTTGAGCATGCTAGGTAAGTACTCTACCAACTGAGCTATATCCCTTCCTGACAAAAAGTGACTTTCGGGGGCCTCAGTGATGGCTCAGTGGCTAAGAGCACTGGTTGCCTTTTCTGAAGAGAAATGGAGGAGGACTGGAGGAGAGTGGAGAAGAGGGTGGGGTGGGGGCTGGGAGGGGAAACTTCGGTTTTAATGTAAAAAAGAAAAAAGCATTGTCTCTTCCAGAGGACCAGACTTTGATTCTCAGCTGTAACTCCAGTTCTAGGGGAACTGATGTCCTCTTCTGGGCCTTGGAACACACACACACACACACACACAGTACACACACACACACACACACACACACACACACACAGTACACAGACATGCATGCAGGCAAAACACCCATACTGTGCTTTATGTCAACTTGACACAAGCTAGAGTCAACTAAGAAAACATTTCCATGAGATCTGGCTGTAGATAAGATCTGCATTTTCTTAAGGATTGATGGGGGAGAGTACAGCACTTTGTGGGTGGGACCACCCCTGGGCTGGTGGGCCTAGAACCCTGCTTTTTGGTAAGAAGGCAGGCTGAGCAAGGCAGTTAGCAGTGCCCCTCAATGGCCTTCACATCAGCTCTGTCCCCCAGGTCCTGGTTGTGCTTGAGTTTCTGTCCTTGCTGCTTTTGATAACAAACTGTTATATAAAATTGTAAGTGAAACAAACCCTTCCCTCCCCAAGTTGCTTTTGGTCATTTGCTTTTGGTGTTTTATGACAGAAATCAAAACCTTAACTAAGACACATAGACATAAAATAATTTTTGAAAAATTAATGACTAATACAAGTAGGAATTACTTTTTTAGATTATAGTTATTTAATGTGTGTGTGCACACATATGGGAGTGCGAAGGACAACTTGTGGGACTCGGCCCTCTCCTTCCACAAGTGTGCCAGGAATCAGGATAAGGTCAGGCTTGGTGTCAAGTGCTTTTACCCAGTGAGCCATCTTGTTGGTCCCAAGCAGGCAGGCTTCACAGTGTGGAGTCAAGGAGCAAGCTCTTGTCATTAAAACACTGAAAGATGGAGCCTCCAGTCCCTTGACAACTATATTTAGATAAAATGACTCCCAACTGGGCCTGGTAAGCCAGGATTGTAATCCCAGCTTCTTGAATGTGTAGATCCCTGGAACTGAAGTTAAAGATAGTTGTCAGTCACCACGTGGATGCTGGGAATTGAACCTGGGTCCACTGTAAGAGTGGCAAGTGCTTTTAATGACTGAGCCATCTCTATAGCACCAATTATAAACTCTTTGTAAGTAATTTTATTGTTATGTGTGTGTAATACGTAGGCACGCACACCCCACAGCCCACAAAAGGAGTGGGCAAACAATTTTAACGAAATTGGTTTCCTTCCACCTTTTGGTTTCTGGGGTTCAAACAGGCTTAGTGGCAAGAGGCTTTAGCTGCAGATCTAGCTTCCTAGGCCAAAAATAGTTTCAACTCCTTTTCAGATGTGAGCCTGGGTTTTGTGTTACCAAAAACTTAATGAGAACTAAGCCACCCAACTCCAAGAAAGAAAATAAAGGTTCTGGAAGATTGGGTTGACCGAGGTTTTCTTTCCTTCCCTCTCTCATTTGCTGGTTCATGCACATCACTTTCCGAAGTGTTGGTCCATCCCAGGGTGCCGCGTCCACGTATTTCCAAGTCGGGGCTCCCTCCCCGATGGGACAGCCTGAGCTGCCCTGACTACGTCCGGTTCCAGCCCTTAGCTGTGGTACCCGGATTATTAAGAGGATATGATGTAGAAGCCAGGCTCTGGAGTTGAGGTCCGCCTGCGGTCACCCGCCACCACTGGGATGGGCCCAGCGGGTGGAGCCGGCGCAGCCCGCGCTCGAGGCCACGCCCCGGGACCGCTGATGTCACCATCCTTGAGCCCGCGCACGCGGCTTCGGGGCGGGGCTGCGTGATGACGTTGTACGTGCGCGGCTCGCTGCAATAGCCATAACTTTTAAGCACACGTGTGCGTGCTCCACGGGCAGCCATGGCTGGCGGGTCCTTCCTCGCACGTGCTTCGGCCCTCATCTCTTCTGTATCTTCCGTCATCAGGGCACGAGCGCCGTGTAGGAATACTCCGAGTCCAGGTAGGGATGGCGGAGCTAGAAGGCAGGAGGTCAGCCTGCGATGGAGCAGGGACGTTTTTCCCCGGGGGAGACACGTGTGATTTAGGCCTGTTTTCTTTTTTGGGCGGGGGGAGGGATTTCTTTCAAACCCTAGCGAGTCCTGCCGAAGTAAGCAAAGTCTCCCCTCAAGAGATTTTTTTTTTCTTTTACGAGAGAAGGTTATGTGGGGCTAGAACTGGGTGGTAAACACAGGCTGGGGTTGAACGTATCTTGTCTCCCCTCCTAGATGGACATCGAGGCCGAGTGAGTGACCCCACAACGTGGAAGGGGTGACCGAGTTCTTCTGGAACATGTCCTGGTAAGTCTTGTGAAAGCAAGGTGTACTCTTCCAGAGATCCTTACTCCTTCAGCCAGAATAGAGGTTACCTGGGGCTTCTGAAGCCAAACTCCGTATCTTGAATTCACTTTCAGGACTAATTTCTCTCCCCCAGTTCTCAAGGGACTGGGAGACTGCAGTGTGGACTATGGGATGTTAAGGGTTTGAGTGATGAACTTAGCAAGCCTCCAGCGTGCTTGGGTCTGCAGTGACCCTGTGCATTCCTACAGTGCTTGCCAGAAAAATTTGAAGTGGTTTGAGGCCTTGCCCTGTTCTCTCCAGAGCAAGGTTATAGAAATTTCAGACAATATGGCAGACAGCTGCCACGTGTGTAAGTTACAAGGGGGTAGGCTTTACAATGCCACCTTTTTTCTGGTTTGTTTTGTTTTGTTTTTTTACTGTGGTGGGAAGGTTCTTGCACATGGTCCAGAGGCATATAAGTAGTTTCTTTTTGTTTTGGGGCAAAGTTTCTCTGTAGTTCTTGCTGTCCTGGAACTCAAGAGATCCACTTACCTCTACCTCCCAAAGGCTGGTATTAAAGATGTATGTACAGTCATGCCCAGCTGAATCTTTTTTTCTGTCTCCAGGGTTAGTACAAAGTATTAAATCCTTGAAATACAAAATTACAAAATACAGCATAAGTACCAGAGTTTGGTCCCTAATGTTCAAGTAAAGCTTGAGGTGGTCACATGGTCCTGGCTCCATGTGGGCCCTGGGCCTGGTTCAAAATTAGGGCCGAGAGCCTGTGGATGGTAGGAGCCTGGCGGATGTGCCAATACCTAAGGAAGGCAGAGGAAGACATTGGTGTTGGAAGGTTGTTGTTTTGTTTTTAAGACGAGTTAGGTGAGGGCTACCTCGTCAATCCTCAGGCATGGACCTTCATGCTTGGCCTGGGTGTGTGTTTCATGCTAGGGGTCTCTGTACCCCTTTGAACTCAGATCTGCCTGCCACTTCCCAAGTGCTGAGATTAAGAGTGCATGCCACCACACCAGGCCTTAATTTAAAAATCTTATTTTATGTGCATGAGCACACTGTCGCTATGTTCAGACGCACCAGAAGAGGGCATCGGATCCCATTGCAGATGGTTGTGAACCACCATGTGGTTACTGAGAATTGAGCTTAGGGCCTCTAGAAGAGCTGTCAGTGCTGAGCCATCTCCAGCCCCTTAACTCGCACTTTTAATTCTATTTCTTTGGTGTGCATGTCCATGTGTATGGGCCCATTGATGACATAGAACATAGAGGTCAGAGAACAACTTGCAGGAATTGGTTTTCTCCTTTCCCACCACGTGAGTCCTGGTAGTTGTAAGGTTATGGCATCGAGTACTTTTACCTGCTGAGGCTGTGTCTTTGACACATTACTTATTGTGTGAGGTGGTTGTATGCCCAGGGGTCGTCAGGTTGAAATTGGAGAGCAGGCATCTCTAGAGCTACAGCCTATGTTTTCTGACGTGCTGGTCACACCAGTGGGTTGTGCTGAAGGGAATGTTCTGCTCTTGGTATGGAGGCTGGGGGTAAGTGGTGTGTGGACAGTTGGCAGCTATTATGCATTTTGCTCATTGACTCTTCCTTCAGTCTAGGAAACGTAAGGTGCTGGAGCTAGAAGTGACCAGATGGCACTTCAGTCATCAGACTCCTTTGCGGAATCTCCACTGACGAGGTAAGGGTGCAGGAACACACTAGGGTCACATCTGGAGTTTCGGTTCTTTTTGAGGTAGTGTCTCCTGTAAGCTAGGATGGCTTTGAACTCCTGATCTCTGGTTCCACTTCTGTTTGACTTAGTAGTGTCTGTGACTCACTCACCTGACTAAAAAAAGAGTGTATTAAAAATAAGAAACCCGTGACCTTTCCAAGTTATACGTCATGTGGTTAAATCTCAGAAAGGTTAGCTGTGTTGAAATGAAACTATTTTGAAATGGGTCCTGGTTCTTATAGATGACATTTGCCTCTGGTTTGATTTCATCATAATGTGCATGAGACCATGTGTCTAGCTGGAATGGGAGTGGGCTGCTATAGGATGGGCCATAGGTCCATTGGCTCAGAAACTCTAGTTGGCTTTGTTACTGCCCCTCATGGGAGTGGGCATTTACAGCTGCTTTTAACCTTGTGATAGTGCCTCAAAGCATAACTTGGTATTTCTGATCTTTGCAGATGCAGAAATGGAGACTAAGAAATGAGACTCCCGCTGTGTTGATCAAGTCTGAAGCCTGCTCATTGGCCTCCCTTCTAAAAAGGAATCTGCAGTTTCTGGTTCTTGGCCTAAGCTTGATTCTATGTGTTTGTCCTCCCAGACTCATTCAGATAAGGAAGCCAGCTGTGCCTGTTGTCTGACATCTGAACAGAATCAACCACAGTATTGTAGCCAGCTAGAGGAAAGCACGCCTGCTAATCAGAAAATACTTCTGGGGGCTAGAAGGTCAGGCCAGCCTGGGCTAAAAATAGATCTATCCTCGTTTCATAAATAAATGTGATTTTAGTCTATGATTCATCTTAGCCTGTTTTCTTTCCACATTGTATATGCTAAAAAACCAGGCTGGTGGCAGCCCAAATGGACCAGGGTGCCTTTCCATTCTCAGTCAATCACATGTGCCTGGACATAGCACTTTTAATGACCATTTGGAACTTGCACTGGGTTAAATGGATGGAGGGGTGCTGGAGTGGTGGTCGCACCGAGGTTTAGTTGGGGGGTGAGGTACAGAGAATTGTACCCTGAGATCCTGAGGATCTGCTCTGTGGCGGATAGAATGTGGAGCTGAAGGCTTAGCGGTCAAGGGTATTGCTTCTAGTACCTGTATCGGGCAGTAGTGACTGCAGTTCTATAGGATAACCTGGCATCTCTTCCTATACATAATTTAGCCCAGGCAGTGGTTGGGCACTCTAATCTTGGCACTGGAGAGGCAGACGCATCTCCCTGGAGTTTGAGGCCAGCCTGGTTTGCAAAGAGTTCCAGGACAGGCAAGGCTGCTGCCTGGGTTTGATTCTGAGTGTTTGAAAACCATATCTTACCAGTAATTGTCAGGAATAGGAAGCCAAGTAGGGGGTATTACCCTCAGTGTCAGCTGTTCAGCCTAAAAGTATAGTCTGTTCGTGGGTATTCCCTCAGGCTAGCTTACACGGGCATTGTTAGGAAATGTGGGCAAGGCCTGGCAAAATCATCCATTGAAGGTACAGTGAGTAAATTAGTTTTCATTACTACTGACATAGTGAATGGGACAGTGCCCAGAGATGCCAGACCCCCAACAAAATGTTTACAAACAGAAGAGACCATCAATTGTGCACCCCAAATGCACACACACACATACCAACTTTAAAAGATTAAAAAGCTATGGTTCATGGGCTCCAGAGATGGCAGTTAAGAACAATGCTCTTCCAGAGATCTGAGTTTACTTCCCAGCAACCATGTGGTGGCTCACATCTATCCAGATTGGGATCTAACTTCCTCTTCTGGTGTGCATGAAGACAGCACTCATTAAATTATATATTTATACACACATAAAGCTGTGGTTCAATTTTATGGGGAAAGCTAAGGTATGGCAAGACTTCTGGAAAGATCAAACTGGCGGATACCAACAGAAGATGATTCATTCTGGGAGACACAAAAACACCCATAGATGCTCAATTTGCTGTTAAGTTTCCTCAGTCCCTAGCAGACTGGAGTGGGTGGTGGCCCCACCCTATTACTCTTCAAGTTTGATATAAGGACCATGTCATGAGGCAGCTTTAAATGAGCACCACCTGACTAACCCTTCTCTTAAAACAACTGGAACCTCTGGGTTTGGTGTGGAAAGGGCCCATAGTTGGTTCAATCCAAGGAGAAATTACTGTCATCTCTTTAGTTTTGATAGTGCGAAAGTGGGTCACCGTAGAGGCTCAATCACTGCCGACGGTGTAGAAACAACCGGAGTCTAATGCCTGCCTGAAAGTCAGCCTCTGACCTAAGAACAATCTTGGGATTTTTTTAAGTGGTTAGAAAAAACCCCCAATACACTATATCGTGGCAGGTGTAATATTTGACAATTACTGGGTTCTCTGTTTCAAATGTTACTGGAACTCATCCAAGTCCCTTCTTGTTTGAATCACCGCAAATCCCAGAGCTCTTTAAGGCCTGGGGTTTTGCGAAGTGAAACCTGTGGGTGGAAGTCAATGAGCTGGGGAAACCATACCAAAGCACCACCCCGGAGGCTGCATATGGGATGCTCTCATGCCAAGCTTCAAAGGAAGCAGCCTGGCTTGGGCCCAAGGGTTGTACTGCCCCTGGGAGGAGCCAGAGCCCTACTACTGCATCTGGGACAGTTTTAGTCAGTAGCTCATCTTATCACTAATGACACCTGCTTTTCTACCACATAGTGGATTAGAACTTACAATTTCATTAGGCATGCTGCATTATCAAATAATTTAAAAAATCAAATGGAATGGTTGAAATAAAATGGTCAGCAGATGGTAAATAATGCACACCTTTAATCCCAGCACATAAGAGGCAGGGCAGGCAGACCTCTGAGTTTGAGGCAAGCCAGGTCTACAGAGCAAGTTCCAGGATAGTCAAGGACACAGAGAAACCCTGTCTCAAAAAAAAAAAAAAAAAAAAAAAAAATTATATAATTGTCAGATATCTGAATACAAGGTCTCTCAAAGTTGGCCTGCAAATAAGTCATATTTGGGAACATGCAGGCCTACGATCTAGCCTCCTCCCAGCATAGGAGAAGGGAGCAGAGAGAGCTGCCCACTGGCAGACCCTGTCATGAGGAAGGAGGACTGCACAGAGAAACCTGAGTGTCACCTAGACATTTTAAAATGTACCACTAATTTACAAGCTCAGCGATGGGCCAGAACCTGTGAGGGCTAAGATGTGCCCCCAGAGCTCCAAGAAATAATGGTCTTATCTCAGAGGCTGGATGAACGAAGGTCATACCAAAGGCTAGCCCACTAGAGGGTTGCACAGTGTATTTCTCCCCTCTCTTGTCACTGTGGTGAGGAATTGCAGGGTGGGTCAGGCAGGAAGTCTTTATGGTTTGAACTCTATTGTGGCCACCCATGACTAATGTTGAGCTCTGGGGCAGCAGATGTATGGCTGGGTAACCATGAGGGGCCAAGAAATATCTGTTGGGCTGGAGCGATGGCTCAGAAGAGCACTGACTTTCTCCAAAGGTCTGCAGTTTACAGCCATCCAGCTCTCTAGCCCTCTGCAGACACCCGGCACTTACACATGTAGGCAAAGCACTCATATACAAAATAGATGTTTAAAATGTTCAGAGAATAATCCCTTTTGCTGGGGCTGGTACAATCCTAGCTACTTTGGGGAGCTGAGGCAGGAGGCCAGCTTGTACTATAGAGATAAAGGAAAGAAAGAAGAGGCAGATGGAGGGTGATTTCTATGGGCAAGCAGATTGAGTGCAGCCAAGGTTGGAAACCAACCCTCAGAAATCTTGTGGCAAGTAGGAGCTTCTGTTGTTTTGAGAGAGTCTTGCTATATCAGGCCTTCAACTCATGTAGACTATGTTGACCTTGAATTTATGACAAGACAATCCTCCTGCCTCAGCCACCCCCACCTCTTTTTTTTTTTTTTTAAGAGACAGTTTCTCTGTGTAGCCCAAAATGTCCCAGAGATCACTCTATAAACCAGGCTGAGACCTGCCTGTCTTTGCCTCCTAAGTGCTAGGATTAAAGGCATGAGCCACCACACCGTTATCTCCCAAATCTTCCTGATACAAGGTATCATGTAGCCCAAACTTAAACTTGCTGTGCAGTAAGGGACAACTGTGAACTTCTGCTCCTTCTCCAGATGTTGGGACTGCAGACATGCATTACCATGCCCGGGTTGTTTGTTTTTGTTTGTTTTTCAAGACAGAGTTGCTCATTGTAACCAGCCCTGGCTGTCCCGGACTAGTTTTGTAGACCAGGCTGGCAATGAACTCACAGAGAGCCATTTGCCTCTGCCTCTTGAGTGCTGGGATTAAAGGCTTTTGGCACCATGCCTGGCATCCATGCCGAGTTTGAATAGGGTGCTGAGGATTGAACCCAGAGCTTTGTGAATGTTGGGCAAGCATTCTACCAATTGAGCTACATTCCCAGTCTTCCCTTAATCCTTGCAATGCTTGGGATTACAAGGATGTACTACCATGCCTAGCTTGAAAAGAGCTTTGAGGAGGCCAAGAAAGATCCCATCAGAACAAACCGTTAGGCTCAAACCTTGTGGGCCAAGGAGCAGGAAACAGTGCCTGAAGCACCCAAGCAAGTGAGTAGCAAGTGGGCAGGGCCAAACTCCCCCGGCAGAACCCACTTCCTACTTTGCAGAAGTACTGCAGGAGTTAGGCAGGGCTGGGCCTCCCCTTTCTGTCTTCCTCTTCACCTCTGTACAGAAAGTTCTGGCGCCCTGACCTGGATGCTTCCAGTGGGCAGGATGGAGGACGAAGAAGGTCCGGAGTATGGGAAACCAGACTTTGTGCTTTTGGACCAACTGACAATGGAGGCCTTCATGAAGAACCTACAGCTCAGGTAGATGTGAGGTGGGGGTGGAGGGCACTGGGTTTCTTTCCTCCCTTTCCTCCCTTCTCATCCACGCAGACCTGAGAGAAGCATCATCAGGAATGGGGACAGGGTTACACATACCCAGACAATACAGACGGAAAGGATTAGCATCTGCGGGAGATAATGGCCACTCCGAAAGTAACCAGCTGTCAGAAATGGAGCTGCCCACTCGCACTCACCACACCCTAGTTGGCAAGCCCAGAGCGTGATAACCCCTGAGAAAGATGGGCAAAGGCCGGGGGACCAGAAACTATGCCGCATTTTCCTCTCTGTGACCCGCTGATATTTCTTCTCTTGGTCTCATATGGGACCTGACTTGAGTTTCCTTAGGCACTCCAAAATGAAGTGAGCTCCACCCTAGAATCCCAATGACCAAAGCAAGTTGGTGTGGTGCTCTGGGTTGGGAGTTGTGCATGAGAAGGGTCACAGATTAGAAGAATTGACGATGCAGCCTGCTTTCTCACTGAAAAAGGCAGGGAGGGGTCCAGGAGCTAGAAGCATGGCATGTCAAATGGCCTCGTGTGCGGCTGGACTTCATGCCCACTCCCTAGGGAGATCTGCTGTGTGCTAGGAAGCTCCTTAAAGAGCAATTGAGCACCGGGACTCTCGCTAGGCACTGAGATGGAGCCCCCCAGGCTGACACATGGAGAGCTTTATCCAGGAAGTGAGTCCCAGGCTTTGTTAGTCTATCCTCATTAAAAGCAAGCTCACAAGCGTGCCCTCCCTGCTTTGTATGCTGAGCCCGGGAGGACAGTGGCTGAAGGTCACACAACGGGTAGTCTCTGGGAGTAACTTGTCAGAAAGGGCAGAGAAAGAGGAACCCTGAACCAGCCTGCCTGGGGTTGGGCGGGCCCAAAACGGAGGAGGACAGTTGGGGAGCAGGCAGGCCAGTACCCCTCCTAGAGCACAAAATCCAAGTGGGGTACTGTTCATAACTTGGTTTGTAAGCGGAAGGGTGGAGGAGTCTGAGATGTGATGGAGAGGGGCGGTGGCCATGGCTGGGGGGGTGCAAAGACTAGCAAATCACCATCCTATGATTTGGGTGGGGCAGGGCGAGTCCCCTTCCGGATCTGGTCCCGCCTAGACTCTGAAACAGGAAACAACTAAGGCCCCCCTCTCTGGAAGAGTGCTCTTTTCTCAGTCTCAGCCCAACTGCCCTGCAGGGCTCACCTGGGACCATCCCCGACTCTTGTGAAAGACTCGGGGTTCTTTCACAATCTTTGTGGATTGGGTATTCCTGGTTCCTGGACCTGAGTGAGCATCCTGGCAGAGAGTTGTGTGGACCACACGATTTACACTGCTCTGGGTGGCTCAGCGTACTCAGGATGGCACCAAGAGGTCTTAAGTCAATGAGGTCCCTTTTCTTTTCTCTATGATCTTCCTGGGAGGGGGTGCTGACTGCTTGAAGCCTCCCATTTGGGCCTCTTACGGATGTGGAATATAGAGGCCTTGTTTTGCTGTACTCAGGTTTGAGAAGGGCCGTATCTATACCTACATTGGTGAGGTGCTGGTATCCGTGAACCCCTACCAGGAACTGCCACTGTACGGGCCAGAGGCCATTGCTAAGTACCAGGGCCGAGAGCTCTATGAGCGACCACCTCATCTTTATGCTGTAGCCAATGCTGCTTACAAGGCCATGAAGCGCAGATCCAGGGACACCTGCATCGTCATCTCAGGTACCTGTGCTGGTGAACCGGGTGCCAGAGCCATGCCTCATTAATAAATGAGGGTGATGGGGCTTCCACATCTGTGGGTTGGACTGGGACAAGGATCTGGGCTAGTGGTACCCAACCCAGTTGGGTCTATCATTTTCTATTTTCTCCGCAGGGGAGAGCGGGGCAGGGAAGACAGAAGCCAGCAAGCACATCATGCAGTACATTGCTGCTGTCACCAACCCAAGCCAGCGGGCTGAGGTAGAGAGGTGAGCACTTGGGGGTCCCAGCTGGGCTGAAGCTTCTTTGCTAGGAGAAGGGCCCTGGGCTAAAAAAAAAGAAAAGGAAGAAAGAAAAAAGAAAGGTTGGGGCTGGAGAGATGGCTCAGTGGTTAAGAGCACTGACTGCTCTTCCAGAGTTCAATCCCCAGCAACCACATGGTGGCTCACGACCATCTGTAATGGGATCTGATGCCCTCTTCTAGTGTGTCTGAAGACATCAACAGTGTACTTATATACATAAAATAAATAAAAATCTTTTTAAAAAAAGAATGAATGAATGAATGAAAGAAAGGTAAAGGCCAGTTTAAGCCACTCTCTGTTGGGAAGGCCCCAGGCTGCTCCCTGAGTTCTAAGGCCACACCAAGGACCTTTCAGATATAGGAGGTGAGATCTAGCCAAGGTATGTACACTGCCTATTGGGAAAGGGGTGATATCAATAGGTAGTTATCAAAAGCATCTCAAAGCAGGGCAGGGAACTTGCCGAAGCCTGGGAGGGTCAGGTAGGTAAATTCCAGCTGCTTGATCCAGAAAATGGGCCGGTCTGCCCAGCCGGTCCCCACACAGACCCTGCAGAAGTCTTAGCCTGTCTCTTCCTGTATTGATGTGGTAGGGGCTTGCAGGATGCTTACAGAAATCTCGGTCCACCAGCACGTAATCATCACTACTGTCTGTAGTGAAAGATCTACTACAGAACAGATGGGTCATGGGGAATGGCCACAAGAAACAGCACATAGCATTTGCTAAGCACCTATCCTGGGCTTAGAGCTACACAAATGTGTGACACCAGCAAGCTGGATACTCCCAGGTCTCAGCGCCAAGGAAACGCTGAACAAGGTGGAGCACTCAGTCCCTCACTGCCAGCTCTGCTTCCTGGCCCATCCTAAGATGCTATGATTGTTTTCTAGATGGGGATTTTTGCACTGAGCCTCCAGCCTCTCTGTCCACAGGGTGAAGGACGTTCTCCTCAAGTCCACCTGTGTGCTGGAAGCCTTTGGCAATGCCCGCACCAATCGCAACCACAACTCCAGCCGCTTTGGCAAGTACATGGACATCAACTTCGACTTCAAGGGGGATCCAGTTGGAGGCCACATCCACAGCTACCTGCTGGAGAAGGTGGGAAGCTTGGCTTCGGAGACCCTTCCTCTCCACGAAAGGCCAAGGGGTTGGGGGACATAGTGACTTATGTTACATATTAGGAAAACAGTTCTTAGAGGCTCGTCCCTGGGCTTCAGTGTCCCTTTGTCCCAGCATTCTTTCTCCAGGCTGCTTTCCATCTGGTAACACATGATGGGGTTCCTGGTACAGCTACCCTCCCAGACTGGAATCCAACTACCCCTCTTGCCTCAGTCTAGGGTTCTCAAGCAGCATGTGGGTGAGAGGAACTTCCATGCCTTCTACCAGGTAAGCCTCTGTGAGTGGAGAGGGGATGGGAGTTAGCAAACAGGGGCAGGGAGGGGCAGGAGGCTGGGCCTGTCCTCCATCCCTTCCTCACTACCCCTAATTTCCCCTCTCTATCCCACACTAACCTGACCCTAACCACTGACTTTATTCCCCTAACCTCCATTCCAAGCATAATACCTTACCTCAGGCACCAAAGGGTGGGAGATCCTTGAGACCAGAGCTGTCCTCAACATCAGACACCCAGAGAATGAGAGTACCCTGGGACACAGTCAATTTTTTTTATGGGTCCTGTGTCCGAGTCATCCTGTTTCTGTTGGGGGATGGGATTGGTAGAGGAGGGTCCTTGAAACCCGGTGCCTAACTAAAGAACATCTGTGCCCTTTAGTTGCTTCGAGGCAGTGAGGACCAAGAGCTGCAAGGACTGCATCTGGAAAGAAACCCCGCGGTGTATAATTTCACACGCCAGGGAGCTGGGCTCAACATGGGTGTGCACAATGTGAGGGCAAGGGGTACAGGTATCAGTCAGACTTAGGGACTGGGGACAGTGATTGGCTTAGGCCAGATACAGGATGAGCAAGCGCCAGGGATGGAAGAATAGGGATTCATGGAGGAGAAGGGATGGGGTGAGCAGGTGACAGAGACGGAGATCTGAGATCTATTAAGGGCAGGTTTCCTGGGTCCATGGTAGCCTGAGTGGTAAATAGCTTCTCCCCTAGGCCATGGATAGTGATGAGAAGAGCCACCAAGGAGTAAGGGAGGCCATGAGGATCATTGGCTTCAGTCCTGAGGAGATGGAATCCATCCAACGCATCCTAGCCGCCATTTTGCACCTGGTGAGCTTGCCCTGGAAGACCTGAGAGGGCTAAGTCCCTGCCTGGGAACCTCCAGAGGGAAAGGATTGGACTCAGTGGTGATATTCCAGTTGAGCTGCCTTCCTCCCCTGATGAGTCTGTGTTGGGGATGCCCAGGAGAGGTCTGCAAGGGGTTGTGCTCCTTAGCAGCTGAGCCTTGAAAATCAGGCCTTTGGCACTGCAGCCTGTTAGCAATTCCTCAGCAGTTCTTAGCTTCAGTTCCCTTTGAGAGGCCCCAGTTGAAGGCTTTACAACTCTGCCCTGTCTGTGGTCCACAGTGATTAGTAGACAGTACCATCTAAGTGGATCTCCATACCCACACCTTCTGCCTTCCTTCCTTCCTTCCTTCTTGCCATTCGAAAGAGAGCTAGACTCTTTGGAGACATGGAGCTTAGCCTGTTTATGGTCCCTTCATCACCAGGGAAACATCGAGTTTGTGGAGACAGAGGAAAATGGACCAGAGAAAGGAGGCCTGGCAGTGGCCGATGAGGCCCTGGTAGGATATGTGGCCAAGCTGACAGCCACCTCTAGAGACCTTGTTCTGCGAACCCTGCTGGCTCGAACGGTGGCTTCGGGAGGCCGAGAAGTCATTGAGAAGAGCCACACTGTGGCTGAGGCCAGCTATGCTCGGGATGCCTGTGCAAAGGTATTTCTCAGAGTAGTTGGTGGGAGAAACCATGGAGGTGAGACAGGAATTGGGCTGGTAGCACAAAACATGCTCTGCCCCAGGCGATGTACCAGCGATTGTTTGAGTGGGTTGTGGACAGGATCAATGGCATCATGGAACCCCGGGACCGGGACCCTCGGCGTGACGGCAAGGACACTGTCATTGGGGTGCTGGATATCTACGGCTTTGAGGTGTTTCCTGTTAACAGGTAGGCAACCCAGCCAACCCCATCTGTACCTTTGACCCTGTAACTGCTGTGGCCACCAGAAACTTTGGTTGGTCCAGGAGGAAGAAATGTTTAGATTTTCCTGCTGGTCCTTGAGTACTCTAAGCTTGTCTTGTCTGTACCCTCAGCCAGTTAGGGAATGTGATGACAGGCAAAATTTGGGGGCTCACCCCCCTCTTTTTTTGTTTGCTTGTTTTTTGTTTTGTTTTGTTTTTCGAGACAGGATTCTCTGTGTAACAGAGTCCTGGCTGTCTTGGATTTGCTTTGTAGACCAGGCTGGCCTTGAACTCAGAAATCTGCCTCTGCCTCCCGAGTGCTGGGATTAAAGACCTGTGTCACCACACCCAGCCCTTCGCTTCTTTTGATGGTGGCTCTCAAGTCCATTCTGGGGCATGGGGTGGGGGGCAGAGAGTTCATAACCTATGGTGTAGAGATGTTAGAAGGGACAACGCCTCTAAGGTCCCACCCTACTCTTCCCCCCCCCCCCAGCTTTGAGCAGTTCTGCATCAACTACTGCAACGAGAAGCTGCAACAGCTCTTCATACAGCTTATCCTGAAGCAGGAGCAGGAGGAGTATGAGAGAGAGGGCATCGCCTGGCAGAGCGTGAGCGCAGCAGTGGGCTGGGGGAGTTGGTGTCAGTGACGGAGGAGGGGGCCTTAGGAGCCTCGTGTAACCTGGAGGGCGCTAAGCCAGCCCTGTGCAAGGGGACATGGCTGGCTGGCATCTGGAGTTTTTCTAGAGCCTCCCTTCTGGCGGTCTCCACTTCAGATCGAGTACTTCAACAACGCCACCATCGTGGAACTTGTAGAGCAGCCCCGCCGAGGCATCCTGGCTGTGTTGGATGAAGCCTGCAGCACGGCAGGCCCCATTACTGACCGAATCTTCCTTCAGACCCTGGACACACACCACCGCCACCACCCACACTATTCCAGCCGCCAGGTATTCTAGATGTCCCCGTTGCTATGGCAGCGCAGAGGGTGGGTGGGACACACAGAGGAGTTAAGATGCCCATGCCTCATGGGGTTCTTGGACAACTTAGCCTGTTGTCACTAAAGTCACAGTTACCTCTGTCCAACAAAGGTGACTGTAGGATTGTCCCTCTGTGCAAACTACAAAGTTGCTCCCATTGTCTGTGTCTTACCTTGGCCTGTCTCATAGCTTTGCCCTACAGACAAGACCATGGAGTTTGGCCGAGACTTCCAGATCAAACACTATGCAGGGGTTGTCACGTAAGTCCCACCCTAAGTCCCAAGAAGCATAGAAACGGGAAAGGCACAAAATTTTATGTCTCACCCCAGCTCTATGCATCTAGAAGCTCTTTTAAAATACCCAGGTCAAACCGGGCATGGTGGCGCACACCTTTAGTCCCAGCACTTGGAAGGCAAAAGGAAGGCTACATAGTGAGAGACTCTGTCAACAAAACAACAGAAAAACTAATAATGAAATGTCCTTTCCTGAGCCCTACTCTATCCCTGTTATTTGAAGGACTTTCGTCCTGGTTAAGAACCTGCATTATAGTTATAACCCATCTGCGGTTCGTCACTGAGGGAAATGGGGGCAGGAATTGAAGCACAGGCCATGGAGAAATGATGCTTGATGCTGGCTCACCTTGGCTCCCTCAGCTGATTTCTTACATAACCCAGGACCACCTTCCCATTTTAAAGATTTGTTTATTTTATGTATGAGTATACTGTAGTTGTCTTCAGTCTTCAGACACACCAGAAGAGGGCATTAGATCTCATTACAGAGTGTTGTGAGCTGCTGGGATTTGAACTCAGGACCTCTGGAAGAGCAGGCAGTGCTCTTAACCAGAGCCATCTCTCCAACCCCCAGGAATGGTTCTGCTCACAGTAGTCTGTGTTCTCTCACATCAATCAAGAAAATGTCCCAGGGCTGGAGAGATGGCTAAGTGCTTAGGAGCATTGTCTGCCCTTATAGAGAACTTGGGTTTGATTCCCAGAACCTACATGACTGCTTACAACCGTCTGTAACTCTAGTCCTAGGGATCTGATGCCTTCTGGTCTCTACGGTACCATAGACACAAGTGATGCACAGACACACCTATACCCATAAAATAAATAGAAACAATGAATCTTTTACAAATTATAGAAAGGAAAATGTCCTACAGACTTGCCTACAATCTGATGGAAGCATTTTCCTAATTGAGGTTCCCAATTCTCAGACAACTCTGGCTTGTGTCAAGTTGTCAAAAACTACCCAGTGCACCGCCTCTAGATTTTCTTTCTGGAGTTGTCATGACAACTGATAATTTACCTCTCGTTCCTCTCTAACGTGGATTTGAGGCAACTCTGAGAAATATAGTGTTTGATGTAAGCTTCCCAAGGAGAGAAAATAGGCAATCATATATCTGTTCACAGTAATCTACGCCTTTGGTCTTCACTGTTGCTATAAGCAGAGCTGCTATTTATCAATAAACTTTCTAGTAGTCCAGGAACCAGATATTATGTCACAAGGTTAAAGTTCATCACAACTGTAATCGCTGGTATTTGTAGAAGCTTGTTAGACTTGGTTCAAATATTTAATGTACATAGGGAAGCCGAGAGTTTGGATGTTTTTCCAAAGCCACCCAGTACACACATGAAGAGGTCGGATTTGTGCTGGGATGTGTGGCTTCAGACCTGGGGCCTTAGCCTCTGAGGAGAACAGGTGTAGGTGACAAGGAGAATGCAGATGTGAGGGACCCAGCAGAGGGTAGCAGGCTGGAAGAAACTGAGACAGGACATTAGAAATAGGTGGCAGAAGGTGGGGACCTACTTGGAAGTCTGTCCCTTAATCTACTCTCCCACTCTGGTATTGGTTAGGTACTCTGTGGAAGGCTTCATCGACAAGAATAGAGACTCTCTCTTCCAGGACTTCAAACGGCTTCTGTACAATAGGTGAGTGTGGTTTGCTGGGCCAGGATTAGGAATCTTCAGGGACTCTAGGGTTTAATCCCTACTTAACTCACAGACAGCCTGAGGTTCAAGACTAAAACTATGTAGCCATACTTTGCCCTGTCGGGGTATCTGGGTAAATGCAGTACATGTCTTCAGCATGGATCCCACCTTGCGAGCCATGTGGCCGGACGGGCAACAGGACATCACAGAAGTGACCAAGCGACCCCTGACAGCCGGCACACTCTTTAAGAATTCCATGGTTGCCTTGGTGGAGAATTTGGCTTCCAAGGTATTACCTTTCAAATCCTTCTCTGTGCCCTGGGCACACATGGCGGAGGGGCATTCTTGTTTTCTCTGCTTGAACCCTGTCTGCCCCACTGGAGACAGAGCAATGGCAGTTTGAAACCAGCATACCCTTAGCCCATTGCCTCCTGGGTCGACTGGGAGTCACACAGACAGGCACTAAGCTTTCTTGAGAAGTTTCGGGCCAAAAGTCTGAGGAGCAATTGGTGGGGTGGGTATGGAAGGGTGTGTTAGCCACAGAACATCTAGAAATGGCAACCTCTCTGGGAAGACAGGAGGAAGTGGGGAGTGGAGGGCTCCTGTTTCCTTCCTGGACAGACCTAGCTCTGAGTTCTGGCTAGGCTCCAGGCCTCTGGGGTCCTTGTTCTGCTATGATTTCACTTGTCCAAACTCTGTTATCCCAGGCTCTTTGGGGACCAGAGAAGCCCTGGTTTCTTGAGTCATGACCCACAGAAATGACTGGCTCAGGCCCCTAAGCATCCTCTGTTGCTACAGGAGCCCTTCTATGTCCGCTGCATCAAACCCAACGAAGACAAAGTGGCCGGGAGACTCGATGAAGCCCACTGTCGTCACCAGGTTGAATACCTGGGATTACTGGAGAATGTGAGGGTCCGCAGGGCTGGCTTTGCTTCCCGGCAGCCCTACCCCCGATTCCTGCTCAGGTACAGGTTCCCACACCCGTTACAATGTGAGCCATGGCCTCTGTGTGGACTTTAGGGGGTAGAAGCAGAGAGACCCTAAATAATGTCTTGCATCATAATACAAGTTAAAGCCAGTGCATCTCCGGCCCCAAGGTACCAAAATGTCTGTGGGAAAATCTGGGGAAGATGGTTGTGTGTGTGTGAACACATGTACATGTATAAGGTTGTATGTGAGGGCACAAGCAGCAGGCTTAGAAAGAAACGTGGCGAGGGTGTGCCCGCCATGCCATAGCTGTCCCAGAAGCATGCTGGCATGATTTCAGCTCTGAGAATTGCTAGTACCCCTACATTCTTCCCAGAGCTGGTCAGGGAGAGGGACGAGTGTGTACTGCCTGACTGCCTGATGCCAAGTACCCACCACCGTGTCCTATGGTGACAGGTACAAGATGACCTGTGAGTACACGTGGCCCAACCACCTGCTGGGCTCTGACAGAGAGGCGGTGAGCGCCCTTCTGGAGCAGCACGGGCTACAAGGGGACGTGGCCTTTGGCCACAGCAAGCTGTTCATCCGATCGCCAAGGACACTGGTCACCCTGGAGCAGAGCCGAGCTCGTCTGATTCCTATCATTGTGCTACTGCTGCAGAAGGTGCGGGGAGAGGGTGGCAAATGGACACCCGCCATAGTGGGGACGAGTGTCCACATAGGTGGTGCCCTAGTTCACTCCTGATGGTGTCCCTGATATTTTAAAGTCATGTGTGGGTCCCTGGCTACTTGTCTTGCAGGATGTTCGGTCTTAGTTCTGATGATGACATTCTGGGGATGTCCCTCTGTCTCCGGGAGCCTTGGAGAAAATCTCCATCTCCCCTCTCCCACATAAGCTTTCTTCCTAGGGCATCTACAAGTGCCAGCTTACAAGGTCTGGCATAGATGAGCTCCTCTTTTCTGAGAGACTGTGGAGTATTGAGCAGAGTTTGTCTGTCCTCGAGTGCCACATGTCTACCCAAGAACAAGCCTCCAGACAGAACTGGCTCTAAAGAGCAGAAGGCTTGGAGGCCAGCCTTCTCGGAGACAAGAGTCAGGAAAGGGTCATACCTGGAATCAGGAGGCTAGAGCCTTGCTGGTAAAGATCCCATCCATGTCTTTTCCTTGTGTTCCATCCAGGCTTGGCGGGGTACCCTGGCTAGATGGCGTTGCAGGCGACTGAGGGCCATCTACACCATCATGCGCTGGTTCCGGAGGCACAAGGTACGCGCTCACCTGATTGAACTACAGCGACGGTTCCAGGCTGCGAGGCAGCCCCCACTCTATGGCCGTGACCTTGTGTGGCCAACACCTCCTGCTGTGCTGCAGCCATTCCAGGATACTTGCCATGTTCTCTTCAACAGGTACCATGCTCAGCCCACCATACGATTTCCCATTCAGCCAGTGTCCTAAAGCTTGACTGGGAGACATATCACTGTCCCCACTCTTAATCTGCAGGAAGTTAGGGCCGGGTGACATTAACTGGCCATTAAGTGGCCATCCATGTGCCATGACTGTCCTGACAATGAGCCGGGCCAGTGTTATGGTTTTCACAAGGGAAGCTGGCTAGTCAAGACTGGGAATTGAGGACTCCATGTTGGTATGGACCCTGAAGTCTGTGTAGAAGTAGACAAAGCAAGTGTCAGAACAGGAGGTACTTGATGGCTATGCATTTGGAGGTTGTCTCCTAGGTATAAACACTGGGTACAAAGGGCCAAGGCCAGTGGACAGGGACTGGGACCCAAAGGGCAGTCAACATCAGATTAAGAAATGACTCTTTGGAGGGCTGGAGAAGGGATCAATGAGACAGGCACCTTCTGATCCCTGTCCTCTTCAAGGTGGCGGGCACGGCAGTTAGTGAAGAACATCCCTCCTTCAGACATGACCCAGATCAAGGCCAAGGTGGCTGCTATGGGGGCCTTGCAAGGATTGCGGCAGGACTGGGGCTGCCAGCGGGCCTGGGCCCGAGACTACCTGTCCTCTGTGAGTACTGCTTAGGTCCAGTTCAATGGATTGGCACTGCTGTGGTCTTACCAGCTATTCTGTCCATCCTGGGGTTGCCTGACCCGTGGAACCCTCTTCTTCGTTCTGTCCTAAGAGTTCACGCTTCAGGTTTTAGGATTCTTTTTTAACTGTATCACTTCCTGGAGTCTGCTGAGTAGTCGCTAACCCCTGAGAGTCCTGTGTTCTCAGGTATAGCTGCCCCTCATATGCTCAATTACAGTGCCCTATCAGGCACAAGCACATACATATGTGTGCATACACACAGACACAGACACACACACACACACACACACACACACACCCCAATACTTCAATACTTCTGCTTCCCTGCTCCCTTCATTTTCAACTGGTTGCTGTAAGTTTGCCATCTCTCATATTTTGCCTTCTGTTGCTGTGATAAATACTACATCCAAAAACATCTCAGGAGAGAAAATGTTTCATTTCAGTTTATAGATTACAGAGCATCATCCAGGGAAGCAAAACTAGGAACCCATGGCAGGGTCTGAAGCAGAAACTGTGGAGGAATGCTGTTTATTGGCTCACCCTCCCTGGTCTACTCAGCTATCATTTTAGCATCCCAGCCCTCCTGCCTAGGGATAACACCGCCCACAGTGGACAGAGTCTTCTTACATCAGCTAGCAGCCAAGAAAATGCCACATAGACATAGCCACAGGCCAATCTGGTGGAGGCAATTTTTTAATTGAAGTTCCCGAGTCCCAGATGTGTCAAGTGGACAACTGATGCTAACTATGACACCATCCTGGTGTCTGTGTAGTTGGGTGAGACATGCAACCCATTCTTGCCTTCTGAAGGCTTTTTCTAGAACTACATATATGGGCCAGGCCAGGAAAAGGAGATGGCTAGACTGTCAACAATGAAGTTCTGTGCCCTTTGCTTTCATAGAAGCCGTGTGCTTGTTTATGTACAGGGTCTTGATTGAGACTCTCCATGGAGAAGGATAGTTGTGGTGTTATGTTGAGAGTTTCTGTCAATCTAGCATGACGCCAAACCCATCTCAAACACCCCTTTTTCCATCATCTGTCCTCAGGACACTGACAACCCCACAGCTTCCCATCTGTTTGTTGAGCAACTAAAGGCACTTCGGGAGAAGGATGGTTTCGGAACTGTGCTTTTTTCCAGCCATGTGCGCAAGGTTGGTACTTGGCCTGGAGGTCATGGGGGACAAAGACTGGAGGGACTTAGGAGGGAGACCTGAGACAGCCTCTGCCCGGGTCTGGTTGCATCCTTGGTCAGCCAGTGAAGGAAGAATAGTTGGGGAGTACCTGGGCTCAGGCAGCTTTTCTGCAGGTGAATCGCTTCCGCAAGAGCCGGGACCGGGCCCTTCTGCTCACAGACCGCCATCTCTACAAGCTGGAGCCTGGACGACAGTACCGGGTGATGCGGGCTGTGCCTCTGGATGCGGTGAGCGCTGTGGACATACTATATCACCTGTAGCATGTCTATGAGGGCCCTGGGAGCCTATCCCTCTCCTCTCCATGGTTTGCTAGTGATCAGTAACCCAGATCTTCCTTAGCCAATGGGTGGCAGCACTCTGAAAACCCTATAGTGGCTTTCTCTCTCAGTGCCTGGACCCTCCTGCTCCCTATTTCATACCTTCATGTTCCAGCCAAGCCAAATGGTCCCTCTCTCGGCTCTTGCTTTTTTAGGGGGTCTCTTGCCTGTGTAGATCTGAGCCCTCACTATAACATTCAGCTACCTCCCATAGGGCCCTTTCTGGCTCTATGGCTACTTGGTCCTTTGCATGGTAGTTTTGTTCCCGATATTTTTTTTTCTCATAGGGAAAGGAGTAACCAGGGACAGGAATCAGGCTGTGTTATGTCTGAGTCTTCCACTCCTGGTGACTTCATTGCTGTGAGAGTCAAAGGACCACTGGTGTCACCCCATGTGATACAGTGGCTACATGCCAGTATGACAATAAAAATGTCCCCAAGGTATAATAAAATGTCAGCTTCACAGTCACAGAAGCACACTCCAACAGGAATCTAAACTTTTCTATTATGGCACACGTTTCTACTGCATGATGTCATACTAATCTTCCCCTCGGTCAGCAGGACTCGGAGAGGGAAGGCTAGGATGGCGGGGGTGGGGGAGTGGTGGCTGGACACTGAAGTGGACACTCTGCCAAGGGCAGTGCTTCCCAGGTGGTGCTCAGGAAAGTCTTTCTGGAAGGAAGTGGTTGGCTTGATGTGACCCTGACCCCAAGCTGTCTTCTCAGGTGACAGGGCTGAGTGTGACCAGTGGAAGAGATCAGCTAGTGGTGCTACATGCCCAAGGCTATGATGATCTTATAGTGTGTCTACACCGTTCCCAGCCACCACTAGACAATCGGATTGGGGAGCTGGTGGGCATGCTGGCTGCACACTGCCAGGGGTGAGTCTGGGGTCATTCGGGGATGTGGGCATACAGAGCTTGACCACTCTGACCCCTCTGCTCTTTCTGTTGCAGGGAGGGACGAACCCTGGATGTCCGTGTCTCTGACTGTATCCCACTGAGCCAGCGCGGTGCTCGGCGCCTAATTTCTGTAGAGTCCAGGCCAGAACATCCTGAGCCAGATTTCCAATGCAGCCGAAATACCTTTACCCTCCTCTGGCCAAGCCACTGAGCAAGCTCAAGCCAGTCTAGCCTGGTCTCCACACAGATCTAAACACCTTGTCTTGATCATACTAAAGGCCAGGATTTGTCCACCCTTACATGGAACAACACAAAATAAAGATGCTATATTTGTGCCCAGTGTGGCTGTGGCTGCCTTGGCCATCGTTACCCAACATTCCCTGATAATACACTATGGGACCCACATAAACTAAAAGAAGAGGTCTGAGGATCCAGTCTGAAGTAGGTGACAAGACCTCAGATCTCAGGACACCAACCCAAGAGACAGGCTAGATGTAGAGCCCATGGTCTGAGTGAAGCATTCTCCATGAACATGCTTCCTTGGACAACTAAGACTGCTGAGTCCAGCTTGGCCATGTAAGGGACAGTATGACATGGTTTCCTGACCCTGAAACAGAAGCCTCTGTGAGTGTTGATGGTTGCTGTGGGTGTAAGGTTTGTTTGTATAATAGTGTACATATTTCCATGTTCCTCCTTCTAAGAATGTCCCCTCTGCCAAGACTAATGACTTCATGATAATCCAAAACATTAAGAGTCTGGGAGGCAAGGGTGTCTATATCTCAGCAAAATGGTAGTGTTGGGGTTCAGAAATTGCCACACAAACCATATGAACACTGATTTCTGTTAAGAATAGTTTATTGAAAGCACACCATAACACTGGCCAGACCAGGGACATATATAGAATTATCTGAACTGTGACAACAGACATTTTTCTCTGTCAGCTTACAAAAGGACAAAAAAAAAAAAAAAAAAAACAAAAAACAAAAAAAAACAAAACAAAAAAAAAAACTACAATGAGTTCATACACAGGCAGGAAATACTGCCCAGTGGTCAGCTCTGACTCAAGATATTTTAGACATAACAGTTTATATTAACCTTTGATTTGATGAGCCCTACGTAAAGCTTTGTGGTATTTCTCAAGATTAGCAAAGTTCATACAGAACAAAACAGGGAATGTGGTTAGCAAGCATGTCCTTGATCTGAGCCAAATCACATTTCTGAGTCAATGACTGGCAAGCATGTTATAGCAACAATGTGAAATAGTTGGGCCAGCATGGAACAAAATGGCTATAGCTCTTCTCGGGGTAGGTAGAACACTGTGATCTTCAGGACAGCCCTGAAGGCTGTGGGAAAGAATGCTGAAAACATGAGTTTGAACACAAATACATTCTCAACTATGCAAAATATAAGAATGCAGTATGAATTGTATAAGGAGCTTTACAGACTCTAAAGGAACAGAGGCAGCTGTACTATGAGCCATCTTGTTAAGAAGATACTAAGAAAGAAGGTAAAGAGATTTAGGGAGAGGTGATCACAAACAAAATCTCACCCAGCTAAAATTTTTTGTTTATGTTTACTAAGGCTGGTGGTTTTCTGAGTTCAAGGTTGGCCTGGGACAGAGCTAATTTAGGTCCAGGCCCAGGCGTTGTGGAAATGGTAACTTCAGAGTGGGATCCCACCCAACTGTGCTTGTCAAGGGGCTGGGGTCACAGGATGAAGATTCATGGGATAATCAAAAAGGAACCTGCAGTAATGACTGAATTGACACATTATAAAAATACTGGGCTTTTGATCTGCAAGAGATGAGCTACCCAGGGAATTTTTAGAACAGCAACAGAAAGCTGTCTCAAACAGAGCAAAACAGAGAGAGCAATCTAAAAAGCTGTCTCGAGTAGAACACAGGCCATCAGCTTGGACCCATGATGTGACCTCAAGTAGTTTGTTTCACTGTTCCCAGATATCCCTTCTCTCAGGAACTCCTCGGCAAACTGAGGCTGGTCCTTGCCACAAGGCACTCTCATGGTCTCCAGGCTTTATACCTCAGCATCCCTGAGTCTCACAGGATAAAATGTTGGACATCCATGGTCCATGGTGCGTGCTGGGTATATGTATGTCATCTGAAGTGATATAATCTCCTCTCCTGGGCTGGAGAGTTGGCTCAGTGGTTAGGAGCAATGGCTGCTCTTCCAGAGGTCATGAGTTCAATTCCCAGCAACCACATGGTGGCTCACAACCATCTATAATGGGATCTGATGCCCTTTTCTGGTGTGTCTGAAGACAACTACAGTGTATATAATAAATAAATAAATAGATCTTTAAAAGAAGAGTAAAAAACAAAATAATCTCTCCTGGGAGATCCATAGAAAAACGGTGCTCAGCAGCCAGGAGCACTTTCAAAGGGCTGCATCTGCATTTATGGATCAGCCACAAAGGGAGGCCTGGGTAGTCACATTCCCATGTCTCTGGTCAGCTAATCGCTTTTCCAGCACTGTCCCTGCCTGTCAGGCCTTTGGTGCCTCTCAGCCCTTCATCTTCCTTCAGCTTTCAACAGCCTTTCTAAACTCTTCTATTCTCTTTTCTTTTTCTTTTTTGTACGATCTCACTCTGTAGTCCATATTATTGTGGAACTCTATAGCCCAGACTAGCCTCAGACATATAACAATATTCTTGCTTCAGCCCCCCGAGTGCTGGCATTATAGACATGCGCTCCCATGCCGTCAGTTTCTCAGCCCTTTATCTCCTCAGTCCTATAACCCCTTAGACTCTTGGGCTCCATAGCTCCATAACCAAGTCTCTTGGACTCATAGTCCCCCAGATCTACAGATCTACAGACCTTCATGGACTCATTATGGTCCCAAGACCATCAAACACTCAAACCTGCAAACCTCATACGCATAGCCTCTCAGCTCCTCAAATCCACACACCTACAGATTCTCTGCCCCTGTGCTGACTAGTTTTTGTCAACACGACACAAACTGAGTAATATAGGAAGAGGGAAACTCTATTAATGAATTATTTCCATCAGACAGGCCTATTTTCTTAGCTAATGATTGACAGGAGAAGGCAGCCCACTGTGGGTGGTGCCGCTCCTTAGCAGGTGGTCCTATGTTGTATAACAGGCTGAGCTGGGAGGTGGTGGCACTCATCCTTAAACCTGGCACTCAGCACTCGGCAGGTATAGGCTGGCAGATCTCTGTGAACTCAAGGCCAGTTTGGTCTACAGAGTTCCAAGACAGAGCTAAAGTAAGCATGCAAGCAGGCAGGCAGGCAGGTAGAGCCCAGCAAACTACAGAAAGCAAGCTAGGAAGCAGCACTCCTCTGTGTTCTCTGCTTCAGTTCCTGCCTCCAGGTTGCTGCCTCTAGTTTCCTGCCTTGCTTTTCCTAGACTTTAACATGTAAGGCAAACAAGGCCTTTCTTCCTCTAAGTTGCTTTGGGTCGTGGTATTTGTCACAGCGATGGAGAGCAAACTAGGATGGCCTCCCAAGTCTTCAGGTTTTCACTTCCTCCCCCAGACTCTACAAGGCTCTCAGCAGCTCAGTTCAAATCCTCTTCTCAAAGGTGTGAACCCAAAAGCCTCCTAGCTTCGGCCATCAGTACCTCAAAGCCGCCTTTCTATTTTATTTTGTTTGTTGAGACAGGATCTCAAGATGTAGTCCTGGCTGTCCTGAAGCTCACAAACCCTTTCACTGTATTTATTGTTGTGTGTGTGTGTGTGTGTGTAGGGGCAGGGCCCCATATCCACACATGCCACAGAAGTACAGGAAGGTCAGTGGACTTTTGGAACTCTG
Organism: Micromys minutus; assembly: GCF_963924665.1. Taxonomy (NCBI): domain Eukaryota; kingdom Metazoa; phylum Chordata; class Mammalia; order Rodentia; family Muridae; genus Micromys; species Micromys minutus. Next base: position 31,142,109 of record NC_137969.1, on the reverse strand, counting down.
TTCCCTTCCTTCTTCCACTACACAGTTTGTTAGGGGATAGTTTCCTGAGTTCTCAGGAATGAATTCCACCTTGCTGGCGGAATCAAAACTGAGTTCATGTTCCCCTGCTATGAAACCCAACTCCTATCCTGCTTCTTCAGGTACTTCATGTTGGTCTGTTAACCAGTAAAAGAGGTAAAGAGGGAGGATGCTGTTATCCCGTTATCTAAACTAAGGCAAGTCATAAGGCTGCTTGTCTTGCCTTAATTCACTATGTGCAGCTTGCCTCCTCCTGTGTACCTGTGTCACTCTAGACTCCAGGTCAGAGTCCAGGAGGGGACCTTACCTCAAATGCTGACCGAAGGGCCCTGAAACCAGGTAACTAGGATAAGGCCGAGTCACCAATGTTAACTTCCTTCTTAACCCCTTGTGTCAAAATAGGATTGGTCAATGCAGCAGCCTGCCCCCATCCTCCCCACTTTGTGTTCCCATCCTATAAAAATGTGCAATCTCCCTTCGGGGACGCAGTTGAGATCCTGAACTAGCTGCCCTCCTTGTGCATGCAGAAAAGGAAAGCTTTTGTTTTGAAGCTTCTAGTGCCTTTTCTCAGCTTCCATCCCAGACCTTTGAACTCAGGTTGTCGAGCATGCACGGAAGTGCACGGGGCCGGCCTGAACTCACGGAAATCTGCCCGCTGCTGCCCCCTAAGTGTTGGGATTAAAAGGGTGCACTGTTGCAGCTCACTTCTTTTTGTGTCCGGGTCCTATTGAGTTGCTCAGGCTGGCCTTGAGTTTGCATGTACCCTGCTTCAGCCTCCCAAATAGCTGGGATTAACCCAAGCGGCATCATCACACCCTCTTCTGAGAATAATTTCTGAGGGGCTGTTATTTGATATTTTATTGTGGAGGCCACCATCTGTCACCACGACCTTTGGCTAAGGCATGAGGACATAGAACTGCCTAGTCTCGGCTCTTAATTTGCCAAGACTTTCTCGGCCCAGATGGCCAGGCATCTGCAGGTGCTACTAGTCTGGGTCACCTCCCACAAATCCTCAAAATTTCACCACGAACCCAACCTTCAGAGTCTGTAATAGCTCCCAGACTGGGCCAGGCTTCTTCCTTACAAATCACAAAAGGTAATGTAAAAATTTTTTTTCTTTGAGACAGGATCTCATTGTGAAATTGTAGTTTTGTCTGGCCTAGAACTCACTACATAGACTAGGTTGAGCTAAGCTCACAGAGATTTGCCTGCCTCTGCCTCCCAAGTGGTGAAATTAAGTGGGTGTACTTTAAAAAAAAGGATGTTTAAAAAGATTATGTGTATGTGTGTATTGCTGTGTGCCTATGAAGAAATGTCATCTTATTTTTTTCCCAAGTACATGGGTTTCTTTCTTCTGTGTGTGTGTGTTTATGCCATATGTATGTCTGGTGTCTGTGGAGACAAGAAGATGGTGTCAGATGCCCTAGAGCTGGAGTTTTAGGCTCTTTTGAGTTATCTGAAGTAGGTGATGGGAATCAAGCTCTGCTCTGTGCAACCAATCTCCGAGCCATCTCTCCAGCCCCAAGAGGTTTATTTATTTATTTGTTTTTTTGAAACAGTCTTAGGTTGAGCAGGCTATGTAGCTGAGGGTGACCATGATGCTCTCTTCTGGCGTGTCTGAAGACAGCTACAGTGTACTTATATAAATAAAATAAATAAATCTTGAAGCAGAAGAAGAAAAAGAAAAAGAAGAAGAAGAAGAAGAAGAAGAAGAAGAAGAAGAAGAAGAAGAAGAAGAAGAAGAAGAAGAAGAAAGCATCAGATCCCATTACAAATGTTTGTGAGCCACCACCATGTGGTTGCTGGGAATTGAACTCAGGACCTCTAGAAATGCAGTCAGTGCTCTTAACCACTGAGCCATCTATCCATCCCACAATGAAAATAATATTATGGTTGGATATGATGGTTTGTATATGCTTGGGCCAGGGAGTGGCACTATTAGGAGGAGTGGCCTTTTTGGAGTTAGTGTGTCACTGTGGGTGTGGGCCTGAGACCCTCATTCTAGCTGCCTGGAAGTCAGTCTTAGATAAGACTGCAGGTAAAGATGTACTAGAAGCCAGTCTAGAGGCCTGCAAATGAAGATGTAGGACTCTCAGCTCCTCCTGCACCATGCCTACCTGGATGCTGCCATGTTCCCACCTTGATGATACTGGACTGAATCTCTGAACCTATAAGCCAGCCCCAATTAAATGCTGTCCTTATAAGAGTTACCTTGGTCATGGGTGTCTGTTCATAGGAGTAAAACCCTAAGACATTGGGGGGGGGTGTCACCACAACATGAGAACTGTAAGAAGCATAGCACAGGAAGGTTGAGGAACCCTGCTCTAGAGAATCCTTGTCAATGTACCTTGATGTCTGTGTGTGTGTGTGTGTGTGTGTGTGTGTGTGTGTGTGTGTGTCTGTATGTCTGTGTGTACACGTACATATACCTGCCCAGCCTATGTATAAAGACCAGAGAACAATTTTATGGAGTCTGTTTTTTCCCTTCTTCCTTTACATAGGTTCTGGGGATTGAACTCAGGTGGTTAGGTTCACACAGCAATGCCCTTACCACCACCTCTGGAGACAGAGCACATTTGTTTATCCCTCTATCAGTCAATGAGTGCTTGCACTGGTCTTTTTGGGCAATGATTCAGGAACAATTGTGTACGAGGTTTTACATGGGTACATCTTTCCAATTCCTAAGCAAGCACCTAGGGTGGAATCTCTGAGCTGAATGGTGACTATAAGTGTAACTTTCTTAAGTTCCACAGAATGGTGTTCCACAGTGGCTGTGACATTTTCCCTCCCCAACAGCGACAGGAAGGTTCCAATTGCTCTACATTCTCACCAACATTTGTGACTTTTTGGGAGGGAATGCCGTTTTGTTTTATAGATTTTATTTTTATTTTATGTTTGTGAGTGTTTTGCCTGAATGTATGTCTATGTACCGTGTGCATACATTGTCCACAGAGGCCAGAAAAGGGCATCAGACTTCCTGGGACCAGAGCTACCAAAGGCTATGAGAGGCCATGGGGGTGTTGAGAACCACACCTGCTGAGCCATCTCTTCAAACCCAGTGTTTTCAGGTTTTCGTATTACATTTTGCTTTAGAGCCACAACTGTCCTAGAAAACTCACTACGTAGCTCTGGCTGGCTTCCAATTTGCAGTGATCATCCTACATCAGCTACTAAATTCTGGAATTATAGGCATCTACCTACAATTTGTTTTTTGGAATTATTTACACATTAATTCATTCAGAAAAATGAATTCCTTTTTTTTCTGTTATAGTGCCCGAGATGGAACCCAGGGTTAAGCATGCTGGGCAAATGCCCTACACTGCACTACTTTCCCGACCACCACCGCTGCCCTTCGTTTTTTTTTTTTTTTTTTTTTTTCTTTTTTTTCTTTTTTCTTTTCTTTTAACGGAAGAGATCTCATTTTGTTGCCAGGCTGACCTCAAACTCCTGGACCCAATCAGCAGAGGCAGCTGGACCACAGGTTCATGCCACCTTTGCCACGCTTTCGCTTTCTTCTTCTCCTTTGCAGAGCTGTGAGCAAACAAACCCACAGGCTGTTCATCTAGGCAAGCCTGTGCCACTGAGCTACTGTTGCAACAAGAGGTACATACACTTAGTGAGTGTAACAAAAGTTACAGTTTACTATGCCAAGGGGTCTCTGCCCTCTCTAGGAAGGGCTCAGTGACCACAGGGTGGACAATGGAATATCAATTGGTCTTAGGTCCCTTCTTGAACCTAGGTAACTTTAGTTGTACCAAGTGTCGTGCTCTGTCTGTCCCAACTGCCCTCCAGATGGTTGACCTTTCTGTTAATTTTCTTACTTCCTCTTAGGAATCTCTGCACATATGAAGAGATGCCACCTTGATCTGCCCAGCAGCTGGAGAGTCTCCTCCAGGATCCTGAACCTCAAGTCAGAGACTTCTGTTAGGGAGAGACTGGACCTGACCTTCAGGTGAGATATGTTGCACGGGTGAGCAGCCTTGGGGAGACAGGCTTAGGATCATAGTCAGGAATTTAGGGTGAGCACTGTGTGATGACCCTCAGCATAACTTTTTTTAAAAGATTTATTTATCTATTTCATGTATATGAGTACACTGTCACTGTCTTCAGACACACCAGAAGAGGGCATCAGATCCCATTACAGATGGTTGTGATCCAACATATGGTTGCTGGGAATTGAACTCAGGACCTCTGGAAGAGTAGTCAGTGCTCTTAACTGCTAAGCCATCTCTCCAGCCTATCAGTATAATTTGTACTGACTACATGTATCTATCTTCTTGCTCATGACAGCTACACACACAACCATTTCTCTCTTCTTCCTTCCTTCCTTCCATTTTTCCATCTTTTTATACAGACCTGGCTGACCTGGAACTAACTCACTATGTAGAGGAAGGCATGTTGAGCCATCAAGTCCAGTTTCTTTATAATTGAAAAGGTCGCTTTCTCAGGAGGCTGTGGAGGATGGCGGGGGAGCAAGTTCTAGTATTGGATGGTTGAGGCCATCTTCTGGACTGCCTGGCAGCCATTGTGGCCAAGCAGATACTGCTGGGCCAGAAGGTGGTAGTTGTACTCTGTGAGGGCATCAACATTTCTGGAAATTTCTACAGAAACAAGTTAAAGTGTCTGTCCTTTCTCTGAAAGCAGATGAACACCAACCCTTCTCAAGACCTCTAATACTTCCAAGCCCCCAGACGCATTTTTTGACGCACTGTGCAATGACTGCTTCCCCACAAGAAAAGGGGAGACCAGGCTGCCCTGGACTGCCTCAAGGTGTTGAATGGGATCCCTCCACACTATGACAAGAAAAAGCAGGTGGTGGTCCCTGCCACCCTCAAGGTTGTGTGGCTGAAGCCTACCAGAAAGTTTGCTTACCTGGGTCGTCTAGCTCATGAGGTCAGGTGGAAGTTCCAGGCAGTGTCGGCCACTCTGGAGGAGAAATGGAAGGAAAAGGCCAAGGTCCACTATCGAAAGAAGCAGGAGCTCTCGAGGCTATGGAAACAGGCCAAAAAGAATGTGAAGAAGAAAATCTGCAAGTTCACGGAGGTCCTCAAGACCAATGGACTCCTGGTGTGCAATAAAGACTGTTTGTGCCTCCTGCCTGCCTGCCTGCCTGGCCTGCCCTTCCTGACCAGGTAAGAAGGAACCAAAGGTTCCTTAGTCACTGTTCCTGTGGGTAGAGGGTACATTTAGACAGCTGAGAGTTAACCACCTGCTTAGTTTAGTAGGGCTGCCACGCCCACCCGTCCCAATACCATATCCCACAGCTCTGAAAATGAGGCCCACACACCTGGGCTGGAACTCAGAAGTGCACACTGAAGATGATGACTGAGTACAGGCGCTGCCTTTGCTGCTTCCCAACAGACCACAAGGCAATATTTTTTCTGTAGGGTTCTATGTGCTAATAAATTATTTGACAAAAAAAAAAAAAAAAAAAAAAAAAGAAAGAAAGAAAGAAAAAGAAAGGAAGAAAGAAAAAGAAAAGGTCTATGTTTATATTGTTCTTAGAGTTAGACCACAGTTCTGCTGAAAGCTTGGGGAAGTCTGTCATTATCTGTGTTTGACCCACTCAGAAGTCCATTCTTGAACCTAAATAGTCTTCAACTATTCTGAATCCAGATAAAATCCTGCCCTGAGTGTCTCCCTCTTGCTTGTGAGTCAGGGAGAGAAGAACTCAAGTTAAGATGTGTATATAGGACTACTCAGTGGTCATTATCTAGGGATCACCAGGATGTTCTTTATCCAAGTAGAGTCCGGCAGGCCCAGCCTTTGTCTGCTGGGAATCCCTTTGTCTATTGTTCCGTGGTGTGAGACAGAGAGGTAATGTGATCTGACAACAGGTTCCATGGCTATACAGGCATGTCTGTCCTGCAGGAGGCAGGAGAGACACCCTGTCCCATTCCAAATCCTCACCTAGGCTCCCAAAGGGACAAAGCTTTGCCCATTCTGGAATCAGCTGTCCCTCCCCTAAGCTGACTTCCAAAAGCTTAGGGTTGCTGGTGACATTCAGCCCCAGGAACACCTGCAGAGCAGAATGGAACAGGGACCCTGGTCTGTCGCTCCTGAAGCCCACAAGCTATGGCGCGGTGGTTGTCTGAACAAGAATGGCCCATAGGCTGTTATGTTTGAATGCTCAGACCTCAGCAGTGGCATACTTGGAAGCGATTAGGAGGTACAGCCTTGTTGAATTGGTGTGGTCTTGTTGGAGGAGGTGTCACTTGGGGTGGGTTTTGGGTTTCCAAGGCCCAAGCCAGTCACAGTGTTGCTTTTTTCCTGCTGCCTTCAGATTTGGTTGTTAGAACTCTCATCTTCTTGTCTGCCTGAATGCTGCCATGTGCTCTGCTATGATGAGAATACACTGAACCTCTGAGACCGAAGGCCAGCCACAGTTAAATGCTTTCTTTTGTAACAGCTGTTGTGGCCACGGCATCTCTTACAGCAACAGAAGTGACTAAGCCACTCAGAGCCAGAGACCCCCCCCCCCACAAGTACTGTGTGCCATCCAACCTCCCCGCAGCAACCCTGCCAGACTTTGATGAGTGAGAAGATTGAACAGGTAATGTGGAGAGTGCCTGCCACAAGCTGAACAAGAGAGGGACAGTCAGAACAACAGGTACCACAGAGCCCACGTGTGGCAAAAGGATTACCTGGCAAACAGGCAGAAACAAGGAAAGTTGAGAGCTTACATTTGACTCTCGAGGTTACACTCATTTTAGTTTTGTGAGTGTCTTCCTATTTTCTGCTCAATTCCTACACTGAATGTTAAAGCAGCGTGAACTCCTAGGTGGTGGTGCACAACATAGGCTAAGCTCTCCATGAACTCAGAGGGGTCCATGGTCATCAGCTAAGCACCATTGCAAGTGCAGAATTCTCAAGAAACTCCCAGCATTCCACTGGCTGGGCCAGTCAACTCCTGTCTGCACTAAGCCCCTAGGACTCTCAGGAACCACCCAGGCTCTTCAGCCACATCCTCTGCCTTCACCCAGTCTGCCCATCAGTGGATGGCACTTGGCTGCCTATTGTCCAATGGCAGATGGTAATTTCCCAGGTTAGACATGTGAAGTTGAACCTTCCTGTGTTGTCCCAGGTTAGACATGTGAAGTTGAACCTTCCTGTGCTGGCTGGTTGTGTCAACTTGATACAAGCTGGAGTTATCACAGAGAAAGGAACCTCAATTGAGGAAATGCCTCCATGAGATGCAGCTGTAAGGCATTTTTCTCAACTAGTGATCAAGGGAGGAGGGCCCAGTCCATTGTGGGTGGTGCCATCCCTGGGCTGGTGGTCCTGGGTTCTATAAGAAAGCAAGCTGAGCAAGCCAAGAGAAGCAAGCCAGTAAGTAACATCCTTCCATGGCCTCTGCATCAGCTCCTGCTTCCTGACCTGCTCGGGTTCCAGTCTTGACTTCCTTTGGTGATGAACAGCGTTATGGAAGTGTAAGCTGAATAAACCCTTTGCTCTCCATCTTGCTTCTTGGTCATGATGTTTGTGCAGGAATAGAAACCCTGACTAAGACAGGTAGACAGGTGAAATTGAGCTCATCTGTGGTCTGGGAGGCAGGAATAAATAAGACTTCTGTGGAACATCTCAACCCCCATCTCCAGTCAGGGATGTCCACAGGTACCCACTCCCTTCGGGCTTAAGGAGAGCAGAAGCTGAGACTCACACAGACTAACCTGGCAAACACCCAACGCCACCACAGTGCTCTTGCTCTCATTTTGTCTTGGGGGAAAGAAAAGGTCAGAATATTCCAGAAGCAACTTTAGACAAGCAGAACCATCTGTTCAGTTTAAATCCTCACTAAGAATAATCCTGCAGATGGAGACAAGCAGAAATTGCAAGGTCCCCGTCACAGTGCTGAGGGATTATTCGCTCTGTAACTCCATTTCCCGTGTACCACATGTCACTCTGTCCTACTTATCAGGAATGAAAATGTGCCACCAAAAAAGCCATACACTTTCCAAATGACCAAAACAGGACAGGAATCTCACAATCTTGCAGCTTTTCCCCCACTGAGATCTGGCCTGTGCTTCCCCCAAAGCAGGACGGACATTACCCTGTCTCTATCACCCCAAGCTAAGCACAGGCAGACACGCTGAGGTTGATGGTGCACAGACGCTGTAGGTCAAGTTGAGGATAGAAGTGATACTGCAGGACCACCAGCAGCTCTGGGATATCAATGTCTCGTTCATTAATCTTCAAATAAGGTTGATGACACTCAGCATGCTATGGTGAGATGAGAATAAGTGTAGAGCAAGAGGGTGAGCTTCAGAGAGTTACTGGGGACTTGGGAGTCCAGGGCAGATAGTGATGGCCACCAAAAGGTGTATGATAGTTGGTCTTGATTGTCAAATTGAATAGATTAAGAGATATGTAGAAATGGTGACATGTACCTCTGGGTGCCTGAGGAGGCATTTCCAGAGAGGATTAATATGTAGTAGGTGTTGAGGGATCCATTCTCAATGTGGGTGGCACCATCAAAGGGCAGGGACACAGAAGGAGGAAAAGGAGGAAGAAGAAGCTAGAGAATGTGAGTGTATCTGTCATTTTTGCCATCACCAGAGGATGTTGGACATCAGCATCTTCAGCTTTTCCACATGGACCTCAAGCCAGGGAGATTTCAGGCCTCCAATGTTGGGCCAGAACTGAAGAAGCTTTCAGCTTCACACATTGAGAAGCTACTGTGTCCTCTGCCTCTCTAGCACATAGATGACTACCGATGAAGGTGTGCTATGTCAGAAACATCAATGGGTGGATGTCTCTTACCACGACAGCAACATTTATTGGACAACAAGAAACTCAGAGGCTAAATTGGTGTCATTGGCTAAAATTTTCAAGTAGTCCTGACTTCCTTTGACAGGTGGCCAAGGCAAGCACAGGTTCTTTTATTCTAATCTTAGCTACTGCTGTTAACTTTCAGATTCAACATTACATATCCCACAGCATCTACATATATGCATACATATGTAGGCTACAGAATGGCTGCAAGAGCTACAGGACACAGCAGAGTTCAAGGAGATCAAAGGCTATTTTTAAAAAGGATTTATCTATTTTATGTATATGAGTACACTGTCGCTCTCTTCAGAGACACCAGAGGGGACATCTGATTCCATTACAGATGGCTGTGATCCACCATGTGGTTGCTGGGAATTGAACCCAGGACCTCTGGAAGAGCTGTCAGTGCTCTTAACCACTGAGCCATCTCTCCAGCCCCAAAAGGGCCTTACTGAGACTCAGAAGTATGAAGTGACTCACGCAGAGAGAACCACTACACTGATTTCACCCTTTTGAATCTGTATGGTTGATAAGTTCCCATGGGACTGTTTTTCCAATATGACTTTAACATGCCCATGTGATCATATAGCACCAATATATTTTGAAATTTTAATAAACACCATTTATACTTTTAGGAAGACTCAAAAGAGTGAAACTTGCTTACCTGGACCCCATAAAGTTCAAGGCAGGGCCTTACACTGTGAATGCAGTAGTTCCCAACAACCTGTCATCTGGTTGTTTGCCATGCTCGGGCCTATCAGAGCCCCTTCAGTTGTTCAACTGCCTCTTCTATGGGGGTGTAGCTCAGTGGTAGAGCATGTACCCCCCACACATAGAAGTCTCAGTGTGATTCCCCACTACGGCAAATATCTCTTTAAGATTTTGCTTTTGATGTTGTACGTATCCTTAGAAGTGAGGTTGTTGAATTGTATAATTAAAATTTTCTTTTGAGCAATCACTATCCTGTTGTCGTTTGGTTAGTTTTATTAATTTCTCTCTTCAGGATCCATGAAGATCTCTGAGTTTGTCTATTTGTGCTGATATAACAAAATGGCACAGATAGGTAATTAAAAATAAACAGAAGTTTGGGAGAGATGGTCCAGTGGTTTGGTGTACTTACTACTCTGGTAGAGGATCCAGCTTCAGTTCCTAGAACCCTAATGATGGCTCATAACCATCTATAGTTCTAATTCTAGAGTATCCAACACCATCTTCTGGCACCTTTCAGCATCAGGAACACTCATGGTTGCATATATGTAACGTTGTCAAACACTTATGAAGTGAAATTTTCTTCTTTCTTTGGAAACTCAGTTTCAGGCCTTCTGACACCTTCATACAAACAAACATATGGGCAAAAGACTAACGCACCTAAAATAAAAATATGTTATATAAAAAAGAAAATACACAAAATAAGAGCACTTAAGATTTGGGAGATACAAGTGCTAGAGAGATGCTCAGTGGTTAAGAGCGCTAACTGCCTTCAGGGACTATGCTAGAGTCACATAGATACAGGTGAGCATGCCTGCAGCTAACCATCGGTCTGAACTCGGGGATCCCAATGAGGTTGCTAAAGAAAGGATCTAAGGAGCTGAAAGGGGTTGCAACCTCATGGGAAGATAACAACATTATCAACCAACCAAACCCTCCAAAACTCCCATGGAGTAAAACACCAACCTTTGTGTGTACTTTGAGAGACCTATTGATCTAGTTGCGTATGTAGCTGAAGATAGCAGTGTCTGGCATCAATGTGAGAAGAGGCTTTTGTTACAGAGAGGGCATGTTATCCCAGTGAAGGGGAATGACAAGGCAATGGGGTGGAGAGGGGGATCAGGAGGGAGTGCACCTTTGTGAAGGCAAATGGAGGGGGAGGGGGGATGGGAGTAGGGTGGAGTAAAGGGATAAAGTCTTAAATGTAAATACAGAGTATCTAATAAAAAATGTAAAAAAAAAAAAAAAAAAAATCACTGACTGCTCTTCCAGAGGTCCTGAGTTCAAATCCCAGTAACCAAATGGTGGCTCACAACCATCTGTAATGGGATCTGATGCCCTCTTCTGGTGTGTCTAAAGAAAGCTACAGTGTACTTATATATAATAAATAAATCTTTTTAAAAAAAGATTTGTGAGATACAAAGAATTCAGTATCTCTATACAAGATGCTTTGGAACATTTCTAGAAAACTAAGGAATATGATACTGGCTGCTTGCTTCTAGCCACATGAGGGCTGAGAGGTAAGACTTATAAGTGTCATGTGTTTTCTGTCCTGTTGGCTGAGAATGATTGTGCATATATCCACATATATGAAGCACACATCCTTTGCCTTCTGAGTCCTTTACCATGTAACATGATGTCAGGTGGGTTAATACCAGCGTTAATTCAGCTGTTCTAAGGTTAACTGCCCTGGCCCATATTTGTGATCTCCAGTGTTCAAGCAGCAAGTTTGTAAGAGCAACAAACAGGTGAGGCCTGGTGGCACATGCCTATGATCTGAGGACCGAGGAGCATTAAGGGGAAGGTTTAAGGCTAACCTGAGCTATGAAAGGAGCCCTGTCTCAAAACAAACCAACTGGCTGGGTAGGGTGGCACATGGCTGCACTGCCAGTATTCAGGAGGTTAGAGGATCTTTAGTTCTGACCAGCCTTGCCTACACTGAAGGCAGCTGCACTACAGAGTGAGGCTTTGACAGGGCCTGGGCATTATCATGAGGCCTTGTCTCATATGTGAAGGAGCCCAGCATGGGGCCCACACCTTGGATCTAGCATTCAAGGTCCAGAGGTAGGCAGATCTCCGTGAGTTCAAGGTCAACCACGGATCTATAGTGAGACCTCATCATAAATAAATGAATAAATAAACAAATACACAAATAATTAAGCCAGATATGGATCATGGTCCCGGGAGGGGAAGGCAGGAGGAAGACTGTGGAGAGCCGTTTTGGCACCTCTGGACAGCTGGTGGCGGAGAAATATTAATTTTTCAGGACACCTTGAAGCTGACCGTAGGCAGGAAACTGGCTTTTGTGCTGCGCCCCTTAAGGGCTAGAATTAAGCACATTTGCATCTGAAGGTCAGAGCAAACCACTCAGGACTGAAGCCCAGGAAAGTACATTTATATTTGCAATGCAGCTCCGGACAGGGCAGATTCAGTGGATGTGGGCTCAGCAGTCTTGTTGTCTTTTGACACCCCCTTTTGTCCCCGATCTTCACACCTGGCCTCCAGAAGGATGTTTACAGGATCTTTGATTGTTAACCTGCTTGTTCCCTGTCTTAGAACCGATGTGATCTTTCTGCGTGCAGTTGAAGTGGTTTATAAGGAAACTAATAAGCAAAGGCTTCGCTTCGGCCGAAGTCACATTGCAGCCTTAACTAACTAGTCTTTTTCTCTCCATCCTCGCTCCGGGTCCGGGTGGACCTCTTATGAGTTCGAGCTGGTCTCGGACCGAAGACCACAAGAGAAAGACCGGCCTGGGCAACGTGAGACTCTGTCTTAAAAAACAAATTAATTAAAAAACATCAAAACTGGGAAAATTTGCACGTGTATATTTTCTCAGTTTTAAAAAACGCTACTTATTACAAAAGAAAAGGCAAGAGCCCTGTCTCAACAGAATATAAAGAAAAAAAAAGAAAAAGAAAAAGAAAGCCAGGTATAGTAGTCACATCTGTAATCCCAGTACTTGGAAGGAAGAGATCTCTGTAGTTCCAGGGTAGCCTGATTGACGTAGTAATTCCAGGCCAGTCAGAAGGACACAGTAAGACTTGCTCTCAAAGAAACAAAAACAAACTAATAAAACACACACACACACACACACACACACACACAAGCAAAGAATTGACACTTTCCTCTGCCTAACAAGGACTGCTCAGATATTCTGGTTGCCCATGTGACATGCTGGCTAGTGTTGACTGGGCTGGATGTGGAGGTCACACTCACAGGAGTTTTCACTAAACGCCTTTTCTTCCCTTTTGTTCTTTTTTTGAGACAGTGTATCACTGTGTACCCCTGTCTGTCCTTAAACTCACTCTGTAGACCAGGCTGGCCTCAAACTTACAAAGACCCACCTGCCTCTGCCTTCCAAGTGCTGGAATCAAAGGTTCGCAACATGATGCTAGGCCTCTTTTGGATTTTCTTTGTGCATTTGTCTTTGTTTTAGAACCAGGGTTTCTCTCTGTAGCCTTGGCTGTCCTAGAACTCGCTCTGTAGACTAGGCGAGCCTCAAACTCAGATCTGCCTGTCTCTGCCTCCTGAGTTCTGGGATTAAAGGCGTGTACCACCACAGCCTGGCTTCCTTTGGGTCTTATGTAGCCCAGACTAGCATTGCTCTTACTATAGGGATAAGAATGATCTTAAGCTCCTGTTCTGCCTGCTTCCATGTACCATTAGCTGGGATTATAGGCATGTGCTCTAAACCCCTTGTTCTTTTATCCACCTGTCCATTCTTTTCTCCTTCTCTCCCCACTTTTCCCCCTCTGTTTCTTTAGACTAGGTCTCCCTAAGTTGCTAGACCAGTTTCGTGGGCTCCAGCGACCATCCTGCTCCAGCTTCTTCCCTAGCTGGCTGTACAGGCACGCACTACTATACAAGATTCCAGGTCAACATCTCTCCCAACTCTAGGTGACTAACTACATACTAGTGTGACCAAAGGACTCATTTCCCTCCTAATCAGCAGCTTGCAAAACCAATGCCTGGAATCGTGGGACTCTAATTACTAGCCAGAAGAATGAGACCTGAGTCATAGCTCTGGCCCTGACAGGCTGAACTGCCCTGAACTGGAAACTACCTAGGTCACTTCCAGGACCCTAAGCCACAGTCTCTGCAGGAAGCTTTTCTGAAACAAAACAGAGCAAAAAAAAAAAAAACAAAAAACAAAAAACAAAAAACAAACAAACAAACAAACAAACAAACAAAAAAAAAAAAAAACCCAAAAATAAAGACAGGCAGTCACTGTGCCATCCTGCAAAAGTCAAGCTCAACAGTACTGGCCACTTGGACAGGACAAAGTCACTCAGAAAAGGTGTTTATTACAGAGACTGGAGAAATGTAGAGCCTGCTGAAAATGCAGATACAGCAATGGTCCCCTTAAGTCACTGCCTCCTCCCACCCTCCACGGTGGGCTCACTTCTCTGTGGTCACTCTGCTTGTCTTCTACCCCCCACCCTGTGTGTCCCATCAGAATTCCTTTCGCCAGAGATCCAGTGACATCTGACCTCTCCAGCCAGGGTGATGACTAAGGGACGTGTCAACATGGAAAGCCTCACACCCACAACCAGTGTCATGGTAGACAGAGATCATCCAAGTGAGGCAAGCAAGGCTGTTTACTGAGCTGTTTGTTACAGCACTCCGCTCCTTGCCCGAGAGGAGACTGAGGCAGACAAGTGGGGAAAGTCCACAGAAATGAGGAGGCCATAGGAGCTCTGCTCTCCCAGTGATCCAAGGAAACCATTGAGCTGACTAGAAGCCAGGTATTCATTAGATGAGTGAATAAGGCTTTCTGAGGTTAAACCCTATTTTAAAACTAGGGACAAACAATAGGGGAGCAACCAGATAACCATCAAGCTATTTGGATCTGATAGAGAAATTATTGGGTTTCCTGGAATATCACTAGATACAACAGCTGACACCCTGTCTCAAAACAAAACAAAACAAAATATAGGTAGTACATGCCTTTAATTCCAACAAAGGCAGGCAGATCTCTGAGTTTGAGACCAGCCTGGTCTGCAGAATAAGTTTCAGGACAGCCAGGGCTACAGAGAGAAGCCTTATCTCAAATAAACAACAGAACAAAACCCAAAATAAACCAAACAGTGACTCTACAAAAGATGTTAGAAACTTGGTGTATCTGTGGTTTGAATTGTACATCTGTGTGCCAGGAGGGAGCTAGTATGAGTCAGAGCTCCCAAAGTCTGACCAGCAATGGGTGTAGCTCTAGGAAAGACGAGGGTCATATCTGGGAAAGAGACCAGATGTCAGATAAGGGATAGTTCTGAATGGGGTCATGTGGCTCCTCAGAGGCTCAGTCAGCATTGACAGATGAGAAAAAAATGCCAGGCCATTCAGTCCTTTTTATATTTGTGATGTTATTTTGAGACTTTCTCACTATGTAGCCCAGGGTGGTCTGAAACTTACTTTGTAGACCAGGCTGGTCTTGAACTCACAGAGACCCACTTTCCTCTACCTACTCTCTCCCTTCTTGTCCCTACTGCTAGGATGAAAGGTGTCAGAGCCTCCTGTATGCTAAGAAAGTACCACTGCCTATAGAACTCCTAAACTAGGATTTTTAAAAAAATATTTATTTGCATATATGAATATACTTTAGCAGTCTTCAGACACACCTGAAGAGGGCATCAGATTCTATTACAGATGGTTGTGAGTCACCACGTGGTTGCTGGGAATTGAACTCAGGACCTCTGATGAGCAGGCAGTGCTCTTAACCACTGAGCCATCTCTCCAGCCCCCAAGCCAATGGCTTTCTAATATTAATATAGCATTAGCCTATAAGATAGCAATAGAACCCAGTGTGCTCAGACAGCCCAGCCACTAATGGCTACAGGATCCCAAAACCCAGTCTCTCAGCAGCAGATCTGAGTGTGAGTTGGTTTGAAATAAAAGCTCGTAGGGAATGCCTGTGGCCACTTCCATCCTTACAGGCCTGGCCACGCCCCAGTGCAGCTGTGGTAGGGCTGTGGTGGTGATGCTCTGTTCCACAAGGCTTCATGGAGTATGCCAATAAGAAGTCCTTCACCCCGAGAATGGGAACTTAGGGTTTCCAGCTGTCTGTGCAAGAGCTGTGGTTCTAGCACCACACCTGAGAATTCTGGAAGCTGCACAGATGACAGTCTTGGGACTACAAGAAAGTAGGAACCCCTTTTTGGAAAATTATTTCTGTCCAAATCAACAGGAGGAACACTGTATACAAGGCATACATTTACCTTGGGAGCCAAGCAAGGTAGCCCATGCCTGCAACCCCAAGGCTTAGAAGTAGATGCAAAAGGATCAGGAATTTAAGGCTGGTGTCAGCTACATACCAAATTTAAGACCAGCTATGGCTACATGAGGCCCTGTCTGAAAAAGCAAAAATCACTTAGGAGCATGAAGTCATGGGACCAAAAGCAGTATTGTTAAACTAGGCAGTGGTGATGCATACCGTTAATCCCAGCACTCTGAGGTAGAAGCAGGAGGATCTCTGTGAGTTTGAGATCAGGCTGGCCTACAGAGTGAGTTCCACCAAGGCTACTCCCAGAAACTGTCTTGGAAAAACCAAAACAACAACAAAACCAAGACCAAAAAAAGTAGTATCATCGTGCGTGCTCCTGTGGTTACGAACATCAACCGTGAGACAGTGGCCACTGATGATGGCTGTCTAGTTGCTAAAGGCATAATGTAATTAATGACACTTGCTAGGCTGACGCCAGGCCCTTATGTAGATAGGGAGATGTCTGCAGGTACCTGTGACTACCTCATCAGGGACAGGCAGCCATTATGACCATTCAGAGCCTCAGGTGTCTCAGCATCCAGAATGTGAGAGATCACTTCCTGCTGTTCATAAACCAACCAACATATATTTTATCAAACCAAACAGATGCTGGCATGGGGTGCATTTGTATGATTTTGTGTCTATCTCCTGAGTGTTGACATTGTAGGAAAATATTACCACGTTCTATTCTGTGGTTCTGGGTATTGGACTGAGCTACATCTCCAGTATCGAATGGTCTTAAATTTAAGATTTTTTTGAGCAATATAGAAATGTTTGAAAATCAGTTCAACACCATGGCTAATCATAAGAAGGAGTATAATGCATTATTAAGACTGTGAAATAGAGCTGGGCAGAAATCACAGCTGTAATCTCAGCACTGGGAGGCTGAGGTAGAAGAATGAAGTGATTGATCTCACGTAGGCTAGCCTGTGCTACACAGTGAGAACTTATTCTAAAAAACCAAAAAAAAAAAAAAAAAAAAAAAAAAAAAAAAAAAACCTGTCGCAGTACTATTTAGTGACATGGAAATACATTTATGCAAGAAACGTGAAGCAAACAATTCTGAAATGCTATGGTTTTTGTAGTGCTGGGGGACTGAATCCAGGGCATTGAGCCTACTATGTAAAAGCAGTTGTTAACTATCTGATGTGGGTGCTGGGAACCTGGGTCCTCTGCAAGAGCAGGAAGTGCTCTTAATCACCGAGACCTCGCTCCAGCTAATATGTTTCTTTCTCAATATCCCTTTTCATCTTCTGAAGGTTCTATTTTATACAATATTTTATGTTACAGGAAGAGAGAACTATCTGTAAGTTGGGGGTGTGGCTCCATAGAATCGTATGTTTCCTGTGTGTGGAGCCTTGGGTTCAATTCCTTGCATGAATTAAAGTGAAAAGAAAGAGGGAGGGAGAGATAGAGGGAGGAAGGAAGGGGTTTGAGCCCATATCACTGAATCAATGTATATGTATCCATGAAGAGACAGGAAAGTCCTAGTTAGTTTTGTTAACTTGACACAATCTAGGATCATCTGAAAAGAGGGAAGATCAATTGAGAAGATGTCCCTTTCAGGTTGATCATAAGCCAAGCCTTTGGGGGCATTTTCTTGACTAGGGACAGATGGAAAAGGGCCCACTCACTATGGGTGGTACCATCCTGAGCAGGTCATGGGGAGCAAGCCAGTAAGCAGCACCTCTTCTTGTCTTCTGCTTCAGTTCCTGCCTCCAGGTCCTGTCTTGAGTTCCTGCTCTGACTTCTCTCAGTGATTGTGTGACCTGAGAGTTGTGAGCTAAAATAAACCCTTTCTTTCTCGGGTTGCTTTTGGTCATGGTATTTATCACCTCATCAGGAACCCTAACTAAAACAAGGCTCAGTTCTATATAAAGCAAAGCCTGCTGCAGGGAGTGATCAGGAGCTTCCTGTGTGCATTCACGCAGAGATGCTGCAGCATGCCTTCTGGAGACCGTCACAGCAGGCGGCACGTTCTAGAGTTCACACTGCGGACTAGCAAGGGATGGATAACAACCAAGCAGGCTCTGGGTGGCTCTGATGTGGAAAGTGGGGGGAAGCCTGGGTGGTGTGAGCATGGGTGGTGTGAGCATGGGTGGTGTGAGCATGGGTGGTGTGAGCATGGGTGGTGTGAGTGCTTCTCTGGAGGTAACTAACAACATCTGTAGTGAGTAAGTAAAGAAAGAAAGGAAGGAAGGAAGGAAGGAAGGAAGGAAGGAAGGAAGGAAGGAAGGAAGGAAGGAAGTGAACACTCTCCAGAGTGTGATGGCTCTTCTTGGTTGTCAGCTTGACTGCATCTGGAAGTAACTAAGACCCAAAAGAGGCTGTGCACACTTATGAGGGCTTCTTTCCTTAACTAAATCATTTGAAGAAGGAAGACTCACTTCTAATCTGAATCTCTGGAGTGGAAAGATCAAAGTTTTATTTGGACCAGCCTTGTGCGGGCAGCCTGTATTAAGAGCTTGCTCTCACTCTTGCTGGCAAGTCCATTCCTTCGTTGGCATTAGAGACTACTTCTTTAGAATTTCAATATATACTGAAGACCAGCTGAGACCTCCAGCCTCATGGACTGAGCAACTATTAGATTTTTGGACATAGACAGCCATTGTTGGACCAGCTGGGCCTGTAAATATTATTAGAAAAAAAATAGAGAGAGATTCATTCATTCTATACACTCTGTGCCTCTAAAAAGCACAGGCATTGCATGTGATATATGTGCATAAATCTCAGTACTCAAAAAGACTGAGGCAGGATTACTTAAGAGTTCCAGGCCAATTTGGGTTACAGTGTGAGACAATATCTCAAGACACCAAACTCAACCAAACACAACAGAAACAACCGTACTCTGATAGCTTGATTTATTAACTACTGTTTAGCAGCTCATTACGTAGACATCTTCTACAGGGAGTTCATAAATACATAAAGGTATTGGTCATCACATTAACAATTACTCTGGAAGTCCATCATTATATCCAGAGTTGTAGTGGGTAATGGTAGCTGGCTGGTTTCAGAGTCATGTAGTATTCCATTGTATAGTTATGTCATTTTCCTGGACCCTTGGCCATCTCCAAGTCTGAAGCTCTGGCTAATGCTGTTTCTCCTGTGTGTATTTTGATTGAGTAGACTAGTGAAGGTGTGTGGATACCCATCTGCTAAAACTTCTGATGAAGCTGGGAGTAGAGGTGTATGCCTAACATCCAAGCACACTGGAAGTAGAGGCAGGAGGATCAAAGAGTCATCTTTGACACACTGAGTTTGAGGCCAGTCTGGATTATATGAGATTTTAAATAAAAAATACAAAGACTGGGGGCTGCAGAGGTGGCTCAGCAGTGAAGAACACTGACCGCTCTTCCATAGGACCCAGGATTGATTCCAAGTAACCGCAACTGTCTGTAGATCCCATTACAGAAGATCCAACATCCTCTTCTGACCTCAGTGGGTACGAAGACACGAGTGGTACACAGGCGTACACACAGAGAAAACCCATGCCCCGTGAAATAAAATTAAAAACAGGCCAGTGGAATGGCTGAGTGGGTAAGGTGCCTGCCACCAAGGCTGGCCAGGACGGGCATGGTGGGAAGAGAGGACTGGCTCCCGACAGTTGTCCTCTGACTGTACAGGAACATGACTACACACAGTGTACACTTGAGCACTCAAACACATGCACAGAGAAAACTATCACGTGTAAAAGCTTTAAGCAAATAAGATGAAAGCTTTAAATATATTCTGATGCTCTAAAAGTAATCCACTTTTTCTTTAAGAAAGTAAAAACAAATGCAGAATTGTGCCAAAGTCCTTGTAAAGCAATTGTGTCACTCCGTGCTCCCTCCAGGGACAGAGCATGCCTCCTGGTGTTGTCAGTGTTCCTCTACCTGCTGGGTCAACCCTAGGTGGCCTCAGAGGTGATCACATCCAGGAACCTATGGGTCTTCACAAGAAGCTCCTTGGAGCAGATTTCTGAACCTCTCCACTCATGAAGAGATTTGGGGAGATCTTACAGTGTCTTCAGTGCTGTTTAGAGTTAATCGATACTTTGATTTTTATGATCAACTATGCTGAGAGCATCGATCCTTATAATGGCAGAAGTATACTTAGGGTCACTTTAGAAATTGCTTGAAATGCTACCTTAATCTCAACCCCAAATTATTTTTTGTAATATTTATTTATTTTACATATATGAGCACACTGTAGCTGTCTTCAAACACACTAGAAAAGGGCATTGGATCCCATTACAGAGGGTTGTGAGTCACTTTGTGGTTTCTGGGAATTGAACTCAGGACCCCTGGAAGAGCAGTCAGTGCTCTTAAGCCATCTCTCCAGACCCCAACTCCAGATTTGTGTGTGTGTGTGTGTGTGTGTGTGAAACTCAAGTCAGCAACTGTCTGTCTCAGTTCTCAAAATCAAACACTTTCACACAGTTATGATCCAGACAGCAATTTGATGCATGCTGAGCTGAGGAATGATGTTAGGAAAGCATTGAATCTTTGTTCTCTGTAGTTAAACTATTATGTGTCTATGAGGAAGAAAGTTCGTATGTGTAGCAGAAACCTCGCAGTTTGTAACTTACAATAGTCTCAAATCTTAGGGAAGTGTTCTGTTCTTGTCTGGGTTCTGGGCCAACTGACTTGAGAATGGGAGACACTGCAGGATGGAATTAGGCTTCTCGGCCACAGCCTCTGAAGGACTAAACTCCAAACTTGCCTTGCAGAGCCTCTTGATCGATACACAAAAGGTGATTTTTAGCAAGTCAATTTCCGCATACCAAAACTTATCTGATCTGGGAGTTGTCTGAAGGAACAGTTACCTAAGCAACATTCAGCTATAGAACACTTCCTGGTTTGCCAGGTATGTCTCTGGACTAAGTTACTCAAAGGCTCTGTGAATCCTTCAGGAAAAGCAACTCCATAAACCTCAGATAACAACCGAGGATATTTACAAAAGGCTCCGTCAAAGCCTAGGTGCCACCACTCTGGAACTCATGCTGGATACAATGGCTCTGCTAAAATTCTGCCACACGTTCTGTTGGCCCTGCATGGTCTGAGGGCATGCACAGCATAAGGTGTGGCTGCTGTATGTTCAGAACCAAGACTGCAGTGAAGCTCGCACTGCCACACAGAGGAACACAGCCAGAAATACCCGGGAGCCGTTTGTATTTGCTTTTTGATGAAGTTTTGATGCTGAGGCTCAAAACCCTGTTATCGCTGACAACTCTTACACATCAGGAAGCCAGGTGTGGTGCGCCATCGATTTGATTCCAGCATTCGGCAGGCAGAGGCAGGTGGATCTCTCTGAGTTCCAGGCCAGCTTGACCTACATGGGGAGACCCTGTCTAAAAACCAAATGAAACAAAACAAATGTCTTCCTTTGGAGTCCTAGCTCAGAATCTAGGAAGTAGTACACTGGGGCTGGAGAGATGCTCAGAGGTCAAGAGCAATGGCTCCTCCTGCAGAGAGCTGAGGTTTGATTCCCAGTACCCACAGAGTGGCTTACACACATCCATTACTCCAGATCCAAGGGATTTGATGTCTTCTTCTGTCCCTGTAATAGAGTTTGAGATGAGCAGGAAAACAACTGCCAGACTAAATTCAAATTATAATTAGCATAATTTATTAGAACTGCTGGCAGGGCTGCAGTCTCCAACTCAGCCAGAGTCAGAAGAGGGAGCAGGAAGGGCATTGAAAGGTGAGAACCACAGGAACTGTTCTGCTTTACCAGGATTAGATAGAAGGTCCTTGAATGTCTGCATAGGCAAGTTACAGAAGCCAAATCAGCAGTCAGTCATAGAACAGATGATCATCGCTGTACATGTTCCGGTTGGGAACAAGGAAACTCACCTCTCACGAACTTGAGTCAGAGACAAATGGCTATTTGGTACCAAGATGGATTCCCAGCACAAAATGGAGTTTCTTTAGCTCTCACACCCTCAGTGGGCACTAAGCATGCAGTGGGTGTAAGGAAAAGATGACGGGGCACCAATGAAAGGAAAAGTCACAGGGCACCAATGTTGTGAAAGGATAACGATCCGAGTCACGGCACCAATGTTAGGGGAAGGATGAAGAGAGTGGGGGGCATATGGCCCATGGAGGTGCGGCGAGGCCTGAGGGCAAGGGAGATGCCTCTGAGGGGTCCATGTTGGGAATCCCTTCCCTGAGGGACCAGCCACACAACAGTATAGTACGGAATAGAGTTTATTCAGGTCATGGGAGAGTTAAGAGGGTGGTAGAGGCAGAGAGAGAGAGAAGTAGAGGAGTAGAGGCCGGCCATGAGCACGTGGGAGAGAGGGGGAAGGGAAGGGAAGAGGGAGGCTGCAAGAGCACAAGGGCAGGAGAGGCCAAGAGAGAGAGGAGGGGTCAAGCAGCTCCTTTTATAGTGTCAGGTCACTGGGGCAGAGCATACCTGGCCACTGCTGGGTAATTGAGGGGTGGGGTATACCTGGCTGTTGCTAGGTAACTGAGAGGTGGGGTTTACAGAATCCCAACAGTGGGCACACACAAACAGGCAAGACACCCCTCCTTCGAAAATAAATAAGTACAAATTTTAAAGAGGCAGAGGCAGCTGTGTCTTGGAGAACCTTCCCTGCCCTCTAGCACTCCAGCAACTGTTCTGTACTCTGTGGGGAAATGTCCCTGCCCTCTGCCTTCCAATGATGGCCATATATGCTTCTGGGATTAAAATGACCATCTTTTACTGGAAGATGCGAGGTTGAGCAGGAGTTTTTTTATTCTAGGACTGGGGATTGAACCCAGGGCCTTGCACATATTAGGCTAGCTTTCTACTGCTGAACCCAACCCTGCTTGCATTTTTTTAATTTTGAGACAGATCTCAATGATATCCATGTGGAGAGCTTTTGGGGTCCATTGGCAGGAATTTGACCTTGGGCCAGGACAAGGAAATAGGGCTACTTCAGGCAGGAATTTGACTTTGGGCTGGGACAGGGAAGTAAGCTCAGGCAGGAATCTGATTTTAGGCTAGAACAAAGAAGTAGGTTTCCCGAAAGAATGTGACTTTGGGCTGGGACAGGGAAGTCAGATACCTTGGTCATTCTGATAAGCCCTTAGAGACAGTGCTCTGGGGGACTCAGTTTATAGCCATTTGTTCCTTGACAATTTGTGTTCTTTGCCTTGCTTGTTCCTTAACCTAGAATTGACCTTGTTTTTTAACTTGCATGTGATTAAAATGGTATAAAAGCAGATTGGGGAAAAATAAACCTGCCTCAGCCTCAGCACTTGCTGGGGCCATGCTACAATGTTGTCCAATTGTCTTTTTTCTTTTTAATCCTTGCTCCTGCCCTGGAGAGCCTGTTGACTGACTGAGCTGGCTTGGTCATATCCAGTTTGGCCTTGAAGTAGCAACAGGTAGCCTAAGACGGACCTACATTTCTGATCTTTCTTGTCCCTGAGAGCTGGGCTTACACACCACCGGGCCAGTCTGAGTAGTATTTTTCAAAGCACCAAATAGAGATTTGGGAGTGGCGATTTGGAAATATTGCTTTCTTTGTGATCTGAATGTCCAGGATCCGATGATCTAGAAGAGCCCTCCCTAATGGAAACAGAAGTCAGCCTCAGAAGAACTAGAAGTTTTCTGAGAGGAACAAAGAGAAGCAGATGACCTAGACTTTAATCATATTTTATTTGCCATAACTTACCCAAAACATTAACAGTTCAATGTATAGTCAATATCAAAATGATCACTATATATATATATATATATATATATATATATATATATATATATATGTGTGTGTGTGTGTGTGTGTGGAAGGAAAAGATGACGGGGCACCAATGAAAGGAAAAGTCACAGGGCACCAATGTTGTGAAAGGATAACGATCCGAGTCACGGCACCAATGTTAGGGGAAGGATGAAGAGAGTGGGGGGCATATGGCCCATGGAGGTGCGGCGAGGCCTGAGGGCAAGGGAGATGCCTCTGAGGGGTCCATGTTGGAAATCCCTTCCCTGAGGGACCAGCCACACAACAGTATAGTACGGAATAGAGTTTATTCAGGTCATGGGAGAGTTAAGAGGGTGGTAGAGGCAGAGAGATGGAGAAGTAGAGGAGTAGAGGCCGGCCATGAGCACGTGGGAGAGAGGGGGGAAGGGAAGGGAAGAGGGAGGCTGCAAGAGCACAAGGGCAGGAGAGGCCAAGAGAGAGAGAGGAGGGGTCAAGCAGCTCCTTTTATAGTGTCAGGTCACTGGGGCGGAGCATACCTGGCCACTGCTGGGTAATTGAGGGGTGGGGTATACCTGGCTGTTGCTAGGTAACTGAGGGGTGGGGTTTACAGAATCCCAACAATATGTTTTCAAGACAGAATTTCTCTGTAATAGTTCTGGCTGTCCTTGACTCACTATATAGACCAGTGCTGGGGTTAAAGGCATATACCTGACTAAATATGTCTGTTTTTAAAAAGACTGGGTATGGTGGTGCACAACTTTAGCCCCAGTACTCTGGAGGTAGAGGCAGGCAGATCTCTGAATTCAAGGCCAGTCTGGTCTACAGAGCAAGTTCCAAGATGGCTTACAGAAAAACCTTCCAAAAACCAAAAATCAAAACCCCCAAAACAAAACAAAAAACCCAAAAAGCAAATATATACTTTTAAAAAAGTGTATGAATGTTTTACTTGCATGTATGTTAAATATGTGGCTGCTGTGTGGGTTCTGAGAATCGAACCGGGGTCCTCTGCAGAAACAGGCAGTGCTCTTAACTGCTGAGCTATCTCTACTGGCAACTCTTCCCCCCACCATTTTACTTTTTTAAAATACTAAGTCTTCAACATAAAATGTGTTTTACACTGTTGGCAGTCTCAGTCTGCATTTATTACTCAAGTGTCATGGCCGGCATCATAGCCATATGGACAACACAGCTCTAGAGCTCTGGGGGTCTGCTGCTGCCCAGCAAAGACGTGGGAATGGATAAATACCAAGTTCTGACTGTGACGGTAGGTCCAGTCTTATGTCACTAAGATAGGGTGATCATTGGGGGGGCAGGAGAGCACAGGTGGATCTATTTCATGTGCCATCCCTGCCTAGAACTATGGGTGTCCCGTCTGTCATAGGCCTCTTTCCCTTTCGGTGATTCAGCCCTTCTCGGGTAAGCAGGGGAAGAGAAGAGACATTAGCTGGGAAGGCATAGGTGTGTGGTCTCCAGAGAGGTTCCACTTTAACCTCTCAGGAGGACATGAGGCCCTTGATTCATAAGCCCTGGGCCTGGCCTTCACTGGGCCACACAGGACAGCTGGGGTTACCAGAAGCCTTGAGCAGGGTCCACCCTGAAAAGTCACAGGGCACCAATGTTGTTAGAAGATGATGTACCGGGTTTCGGCACCATTGTTAGGGGAAGGATGAAGAAAGTGTGGGGCATATGGCCCACGGAGGTGCGGTGAGGCCTGGGGGCAAGGGAGATGCCTCTGGGGGGGGCCCAGGTTGGGAATCCCTTCCCCGAGGGACCAGCCACACAACGGTATAGTACAGAATAGAGTTTATTCAGGTCATGGAAGAGTTAAGAGGGTGGTAGAGGCAGAGAGAGAGAGAGAGAGAGAGAAATAGAGGAGTAGAGGCCGGCCATGAGCACGTGGAGGGAGAGGGGGGAAGGGGAAGAGGAGAGGTAGGGGTGGGAGAGCAAGAGAGCCAGGAGTCAAGAGAGAGAGGAGGGGGCAAGCAGTCCCTTTTATAGTGTCAGGTCACTGGGGCGGAGCATACCTGCCAGGTAACTGAGGGGTAGGGTATACCTGGCTGTTGCTAGGTAACTGAGGGGTAGGGTTTACAGAATCCCAGTACACCCACCCCCAAAGCTCTGGCTATGGGTGGGAAAGTTGCACCAATCCCTTCCTAGGGCCCTCTTGGGTGTGTTGAGGACACACAAACCACCCTCTCCCCTCAACCAGGTTTGCAGCTGCCCTGTCTCATGTCATCTCTTTTCCCGACGCTAGACCTCAACCATCCAGAACAATCCATGCAGCTCTTCCCAGGTGCTCCTGCAGCCTGGCTCCTGCCTTAGAAAGGGTTAGGTGACTTTCTACTCCATGGGTCTGGGACACTCCCTGGCTGCACTGATTTCTCTGTTTTCTGAGGCACAGTTCCGAAGGGGGTTCCCTCCTAGGTGTCTCCACCAGTAAAAAACCTGGCTTCCAGCCTGTCCTCCAACTCTCAGGATAGGTGACCCTGCCTCTTGTTCCCTGGTCACCTTTTCAGAAGGTCACTCTTAGCAGGTGGCCAATACATATTCATAGCCTAAATGAATGCCACACTCACTGGAGGCCAGAAGCAATATTTGAATGGATGGGTTTCCCCAGGCTCTCATGCCTTGAGTCTGAGTCCAAGTGCATGGTTTGCTCCAAGCCAAATTTAGGGTGGCTCCCAGACATTACAAAATCACTACATAACATAGTCCAGCTTATCTGCAAACTAGCCTGTTAGGTAAGTGCTGTCTTGTTCCTCAAGAGAGAGGATCCAGGTCTGAGATGAAATGATTTTGGGGTGGAGGCTCCAGATCCCTGAGCCAACACACAGCCTCCAGGCCTCTCAGGAGAGTGCTTTTTATTTGGATACACTTTAGTTTCAAGTGTGTGCATTGCATGTTTTCAGCTGCTTCTTGCAAAGCTCTGATAAGTTATTTCTCCATCAGTGAAATAAGGAGGCCAGGGAAGTCACCACGGGGAAAGAGAAGGGAGGGAGGAGGAAGAGAACTTCTGAGGGAAGGACAGCCCATCCCCTGGGCTATAAAGTGCAGGGTATGCTTGGTAGGGACTGAGGGATGCTGGGAGAATATGGAGGACTGGTCTGCTTTGATGTGTGAAATAAGCACCTTACCTTGGTCCCTTGACCAGACTAGCTCGTTTGATTTAATTGTATTTCTTTGAGACAATGTTGTTAGGATATATCTCTGGCTGTCCTGGAACCTACTATATAGACCAGGCTGGCCTCAAATCACAGAGATCCATCTTCCTCTGCCTCCCCAGAGCTGGGATTAAAGCTGTGTGCAAGAAATAAAAAACAAAACCAAAAAAAAAAAAAAAAACAAAAAAACCTGTGTTCAGACACACTTATAAGTAAGAAATTTAAATGGAAAAATCAAGTGGAATTTGCTACACCTCCAATTAAAACTGGTCAGTGTCTCTATTGCCACTGAGTCTTTTCCAGATCCACAGATGATTATCATGGGGTTGTAGTGAGAATTTTGGTTTCTAAAAAGCTCAGTTAGATGAATATTTTTGTTTTAATCCCAGGTGTGGGATATGGAGATGCTTCAGATTGTCCACACAGCTGATTATGATTGTGCTCTGGCAGGGGCATGATTTTGCAGCTGAAGACAGTTTCTGTTCGGAAATCTGGGGACTTTTGAGAGGGCATAAAAATGCTAGGGCCCTGAGAGGCTGCTTCAGGCTCTTGCTGCTGGGGTTTGTCAAGTCTAGAAGAAGAAATTGGATATCTTGACTACAGAGACTGGACTTGCCCCAGGGGAACTTCCACACCCCTAATCAGCAGGAAGTAGTCTAACAAGATCAATGCCCCCTTTCCCCTCTAACCTTCCTTTTCTCCTACCTAATTTGGGGGACTTAGAAGGGATTGAGGAGGAAAAGGGTGGTAGATTATAAGAAACCAATAAAGTAGCCAAAAAAATAATCCGGCTACATAGTGTGCCACAGGACCACAATGGTTCTGTAGCCAGCATGGAGGTCTTTACTTACTTGTTATTTGGTTGTTATTAACAAACACTGGCTTATTTTCTCTAGTTAGCTGCCCTGTGCCCCTTCCCAGCCTCCTGCCACACTCCTTATCGTTAAAGATGCTAAGCAGGATAGACAGGTGGAGAGAGTGGGATGGATGGAGCTTTCCCTGCAGCAGGACCAGTGGTGTGGCTGGACAGTGACTCTGGGTCATGCTGAAGGCAACTGGAGTTGAACTGGAGGTGGGTGGGGTGTTACAGATGAAAAGCCAGCTGGGCAGGGAAGTCTCTCCTACAGCACAGCATGTGCAGGTGTGTGAGACAATAACTTAAAATCCGTGTTTTAAGAGGAATTGACCATCTTGGGGAAGCAGATTCGGAAACAGCCTAATTCCAATGCCATATCACAATGTCAAAAGGTTAGATATCTCTGCATGCATTAGCACATGCCCAAAGCCCTGGGATTTTTGTAGGCTGAAGCAGGAGGATCACTGTCAATTGAGGTCAGTCTGTACAACACATTAAGTTCAAAACCAGTGTCAACCACATAGCAAAACCCTGTCTTAAAATAACAAGGAAGGAGGTGTAAGACCCAAATTGAGTCTTATCTATTTGAGGCTCCCATGAATAAGACGAGAGATTGGGGATCAATGCAAAAGCAAGAGGTTTATTTGTCCAGTGCACTGGGGTGTCCTACATCCAGGGGAGAGGTGACCTCGAAAGGCTGTTACAAGCAGTTTTCATACTCTTTAGGGGTACAGGTTACATCAGCAAGGTTATGATTTAAAATCATTGGCTAAGCATACTAGCCTTTGAATCTATTGGCTAGCAAGCATGTGACAGGCCAGGGGATCAGAGGGTCAGGTGACTATCAGTCAGCACATTCTGCGGTTTTTCAAGAATGTTCCTGCTCCTCTCATGAACTGTGGGTGGAGAATGGAACTTGGCCTAGCCTTGACCTGAGGCGGTGGGATTAAGTCTGGCGAAAGCCCCCAGGGTCCTTCAGAGGGAAGACAATAAACCATTGGTGTGCAATGTGTGGAAGTTGTGCTTAACCAGTGACATGGTAGTGGAGAAGCCAATATCTACCTGTGACCTTTTGGTGGCCCTGAAAATGTACCGAACCAAAGTAACTTGGGGACTGGAGCAGAGACCTGAGTTTCATCTTAGCATTCATGGTGTGTAGCTTACAACTGCCAATAACTCTGTTTCCAGGGGACCCAATGCCCTCTTCTGATTCTACACACACACACACACACACACACACACACAAAGAGAGAGAGAGAGAGAGAGAGAGAGAGAGAGAATATACTCATACAGACATAGACATCAATACAAATAAATCTTAAAAAGGAAAGGAGCTATACAGATAAGTTTGCTTACCAACAAAAAAAAAAAAAAAAAAAAAAAAAAAAACTGGAAAGGCCCAACCACAGAACACATATTAACTCCTTTAAGTTGGTAATACTGGAGCTGGAGAGATGGCTCAGTGGTTAAGGGCACCGGCTGCTCTGCTAGATGTCCCGAGTCCAATTCCCAGTACCCTCATGGTGGCTCACAACCATCTATTATGGGATCTGATGCCCTCCTCTGTCTGATGCTGTCTTCTGTCTTGTCGGCCTTGTCAAGAATCCAAGTGATGGGCTCCCAGCTTAGCAGGCAAGTGAGAGGTGGTAGCAAGTATGAGTGTCATGCACTCAAAAAAAATAAACTAATAACTTTATAAAGTAAAATAAATCGCTAATCCCGAAGACAACAGAAACAGCACATTTAGGCAGTAATATAAGCAGGGAGGAGAAACTGCTGTTTTCGATGTCTTATATCTAATACCATATAATTAGAGCACAGAAATAGATGTATTGATAGAAAACAGAAATAGAAAAGTAACAAGCCAGAAAATAAATAAATAAATGACAGGGAACAGGTCCACCTGGGTTGATAGCACTTGGCATGACTTTTTTTTTTTTCATTTAAAACTGTGTTTAATATTTTATTAAGTTTTTAATAAAATATCAATTAAAAAGAAACAATGCAACTGGAGAACAAAGGGGATCCTAGGGTTTGTCTGAACCAACAGGCAGGAGTGTTTACCAAATAAATTATTTTCTCTCAATATCTGTTTACCGTTTTGCACATTGAAGACAGAGCAGCCATACTTCATAATAAGGTATATTCAAGACTTTGGTAGACTTGCGGTGGGCTTCTTTTCTGATCCTAAGTGCACAGACACAGCTGGTGATTCCAGAACAGATGGTGTGGTTAGACATCTGACAGTGGGGAGTGGGGGGACACTACAGGGAGCTCAGTGGACTGGTCTCAGCCACATGTATTCCAAGGCAGAGGTAACAAAATTGGCATTCCACTCTGCATATGACAAAAAGCTGAACTAGAGAGCTTAAAATCACCCCACAGCCAATCAATGCAAGCCCAGAGAACCTTACAGGCTTAAGGGCCAGAACTGGCTGTGAGGAAGGTGAACTGGGTGGGCTCAGCTGGGCAGAGTCGGCAGTGGGAGGTGATTACAAGATGCACATGGTGGTAGCTGGCAGAGAGAGTGTCAGCCTTGCCAAGAATCCACATGGTGGGATCCCAGCTTAGCAGGAAGGTGTTAGCAAGGTGGACACTGGGTTGACTTGCATATGGCAGGGCTCTTGAAGACCGGGACATGGCAAATGTGGTGCAGACAGGCTTTCGGTTTACTCTTCTCCCCAGGTTAACCTGCTAAATTACATTAGAAAAGCGAGCTCTCTAGGTCTAGCCCATTATTTGGCCACTTCCTCTTCCTAAACCCAACCACCACCTTCCAGGTAACAGTATCAAAGTGCAGCAATCAAAAATTCCCTTTTGGCTTCCCTAATTGAAGGCCCCAATCAAAACAAACCAACACATCCTAACAAGGGTTTCCCCTTTCCCTTTTATAAACTGCCGTTTGCCTACCGGCTACTTCTGTCTTTTGTCTATCCAGAGGCAGTCCTTTGTCCCTCTGTGGCAAATATCCCTCCCCCTCTCCCTTGTTTCTTTTCCCTTCTCTCCTGTCTTTGTCTCTCTGGGGCAAATACATTCCCTTTGTGATGAGAACTTGCTTTTGGGGTGTCCTGGGCCCAGTCAAGTCCTTTCACAATCTATGCTGTTTGTTTGACTGAAAAGAGGACCCTCACACCTGAAGTCTGAAGGATGAGAGGGAGAAATACATGAGACACACAACAGACCTTTGCTAAGGGGCAGGTGTGGCCCTACACAGTCTCTACATCTAAGGGTGGCCAGGCTGAGCTCAGCAGCAGACTGCAGCCTTCTAACCAGTGACTCTTGGCTTCCTATTTGAGGTGGCTAGAGGGTTCCCTAGAGCCATCCTTTCCTCCCAGTTACCCTCCACCTAGCTGAACTTGTTCCATCACTGTCTTGACAGATGAAGTGTGCCCTATTTCCTGTCCAAGTTGAGCAGTTGAGGGTGGGGGCAGTCATAGCTCAGAGCAGCTGAAGTGAACTGTATAGCACTATCTCAATGACTTGGACCCTCCTCAGACCTCACAATGTCACACACTCCCTAGGTCATTGATTTGAGAACCAGGTATTCTGTGGCTCCTAGTACACTGTTCAAAATATATTGGCAATTAGTCAGAACAAGCTATCATTAAGAATGCCTTGAGGTGAGCAAGGTGGCACATGCCTGAAACCCCAGCAACTGGGTGAAGCGGGGAAGGGAAGGTCCCCTAGATACCTGCTCTACACAGTGAGACCCTAATTCTTTGATGTACTTTTTGAAGCTCTAATAGGTTTTTAAAATATCAATTCTTTTGAGCTACACAATGTATTTTGGTCATTTCACCATATCTCCTCCTTCTAACTCATGACCTTATCTACCCTATGTGTGTATGTGTTTTGTTTTGTTTTAAATAACCCATCAAGTCCAGTTTCTGATGTCTATATTGTCCTGGGTATGGTGCCATCCACAGGACTGTGGCAGATGGCCACACCCTTAAAAAAAAACTGAGTCTCCCTCCCCCAGAAGCCAGTAACTGTCCATAGCTCTTCAGTTAGGGGTGAGGACTCCTGAGCCCCTCCTCTCTCCTGCTGGAATGTTGACAGCATTCATCTGGTGGGCACCCACAGCTGCTGAGTTCATGGATGTAGTGACCTTTTCATGTCCAGAAGGCACTGCTTTGTTTCAGTTCCGTTCAACCTCTGGCTCTTAAGCTCTTTCAGATGAGCCCTGAATCTTGAGGTGGGGAGGACAGGAGATAAAGATGTCATTTGTGGTTGAGCCCTCCAGGGACACTGTCTGCCTTTGATCAGCTGTGAGTTTCCGCACCAATCAGTACTGTGGAACCATGTGGTGGCCCATGCCTATAATCCAAGCACTAAAATGAGGGGCAGAGGGCAGGAGCATCATAGTCTCAAGGCCAGACAGCTAGACAGTGAGGCCCAGGAACCCCGAGCAACTGAAAGCTGGTTCAAAACAAAGTTATCAATTTGCTATGCGCTAAAAATTCAGTTAACAGGGTACATCCCTCCCAGAACTTTGTGAGGTAAGAGGACCAAAAATTCAAGGTCATCTTAAGGTATATAGTAAAATTATACCTTGAAAAATCAAGGGGAAAAATCCAGCAAATTTGCAGTTTTTAAATGTCTTTTTACTTAGTGTGTGTGTGTATGTATGTGTGTTCATAAACAATGTGTGGACGGGTGCACAATTACGGTAACACACGTGTGGAGGTGACAGGACAGCTTTGTGGAGTCTTGACTGTCCTTTCAAGTTGACGTGGGTTCTGGTATTAAACTCTGGTTGTCAGGTTTTTATGGTAAGCATTACCCACTAAACCATCCTACCAGCCCAGGGACAGGGTTAAATATTCTGCTTTCCTGTATTCCTTCAGCTAAAGACAGTTTTAAAGACTATAGGTACTGTCAGGCCGTCATCCTTTTTGGTGACTCCATGTCTTAGTCAAGGTTTCTATTCCTGCACCAACATCAAGACCAAGAAGTTGGGGAGGAAAGGGTTTATTCAGCTTACACTTCCACATTGCTGTTCATCACCAAAGGAAGCCAGGACTACAACCCAAGCAGGTCAGGAAGCAGGAGCTGATGCAGAGGCCACGGAGGATGTTGCTTACTGGCTTGCTTCCCTTGGCTCGCTCAGCTTGCTTTATTATAGAACCCAGATCTACCAGCCCAGGGATGGCACCACCCACAATGGGCTGTGTCCTCCCCCTTTGATCACTAGTTGAGAAAATGTCTTACAGCTGTATCTCATGGAGGCATTTCCTCAACTGAGGCTCCTTTCTCTGTGAGAACTCCAGCTTGTGTCAAGTTGACACAAAACCAGCCAGTATACCCCAGAAACCCTTTCCCTTGCCACATGGCTTTCCTCGTGTTCAGTACAGACTTGAACATCATCCAGCCTGTGGGAGACCCTGGCTCTAATCAAGCAGAAGGGCAGACGGAGTAACCAGGCAGGGGCCTGATTCTAAGCCAGTAGACCTTCTGGAAGGTTCAGGGGAGACAGAATCCCCAGGAAATAGGGGGGTGCCAGTGGACAAGGGGAGCACTGGGCCTCTCTGGGTGAGTGAAAAGACAGAGCAGATGGGCTGTTGGCTGGCTCTGTGGAAAACCCACAAGTGACCTATAGTGTGTCTGGAAAGGGCAAACCTGTTCCCCACAACAGCTGGGATGAGAATCCTAACTGGAGGCTTTGTGGACACAACAGCTGGCTTCAGCCAAGACTGGCTGGCAGCTGGGAGTCTACATGGAGACTATATAGTCAGCTGTTGGCAGGAGCCCATGAGAGAAGAGAGTGTCCCACTAGGGCTGTGTGTGCACCCTTCCCCTGACCTCCCCAGACCTGTCTCTTCATTACTACCTATTATTCTCTCTGGCCATCCCATGCCAAGATTTTTCATCCCATTTGAAGTTTCAGGGTTTTTTTTTTTTTTCCCAACAAATATGCATCCCAAGAAGAATGAAAGTGTATCTGAATTTCATTTGTATGTTCTCATAATTTAACACTAGCTTAAAAAACAAAAATTTTCTTTTTAGGAGTCAGATTTATGGAGGAAGCTAAGTAACTTCCATGAATAACATCACCAACAGAAGGTGGTTTTGGCTGTGGATGAGCCAGACCTATCCATGAAGCCACAGTGTACTCTAGCTTTGTGAGAGGCATATGAGCATCTTCATTTGCAGGTGAGGTGCAGGAGTGACCTACAGACTGAGAAAGTCACTCGGTGCTCGGGGGTAGGAAGTCAGGTTGTGTTAAGGCTCTGGGTCACAGCGTGTGCATCCCGGGGACTGGAGGCAGCTGTGCTTCATGTGGTACCCCAGCTTCTCAAGTGTGACAGAAGCCATATGACACCAAGTGCCACAGCTGACTGCTAAGCCCAGAGGCTGAGAAACTATGCTTCCTAAAACCCAGCATTCATGCAGGGAATCGATTTTCCACCTCACAGAGGACAAGTGTGCCCAGAGTAAACAGGCAGCACAACTGCCGCACAGAGTCAGGGTGAGTCAGTAACTGTGGACTGTGAATACCCCACAAGCTCAGTGGAGACCTGAAAGGTACATTTGGCCCACAATTGTCAAGCTAGCATGTGTCTGCAGCATGGGAGGCCTGGCCTGGGACATGGACTGCCCTGCTTTCCTGGCAGCTCGTACACAGGTTGCTTTGGAAGGCTTCACTGTTTCCCCTGGTCTGCTTTTATCACAAATGGGAGAGGGGAAAAAAAAAGACCAGGGATTGCAGCTTATAAGCAACTCAGACCACAGGACCTTGGAGTTAAACATGGTTCCACTTTAGATACAGTCACAAACCCTTTTGTGGGGCACCACATCCTCCTGCCAGCCCCTGCCCTGATGACCCTGGCCTGCAACCATCTCTCCCCCCACCTCTAGCTTTAGGCACAGGCTGGTTGGCACATGGGCAACCTTGAATGCACTGTGGGAAGCTGGAAGGGCCAGGGCAGCAGACGGTTCCAGAGTGTGGCCAAAAAGCACCTTTAAACCCAGAGAAGAGTGATCTATCTATCTATATAACCAGTTTTCATACTTCAAAGTGCTGCCGATGTGGATAAGAGGGGCCCAGAGCTGGCCACAGAGTAAGGAGAGCAGACTCTGTGACCTGAATCTGGTAGGGGTCTGCATGCTGCAAAGGGTGCAGTCTGGACACTTGGCACAGTCTTCTTGGGCTTGCAGATGGGCTAACGGCAGGCATGGCTGAGCTAATTTCTTGGGTTTGACCATGGTGCTCCAGTTAGCTAAGATTATCCTTGTTCTGGTTAAACAGACAATAGAAATGTTGCAACATGAGTGGGTGTACTAGTTTAACAAACAGCTCAGACAGAAATCTAAACACAAAGGAAGATAAAGACATGGAGGAGTGAAAAGGGACAGGCATAGAAAGATGGAGACAAGACAGAGATGAGAGAAAGAGAACAGTGTGGAGATTAGAGGTAAATGTGGTGGCACGTTAATATTTGGGTGGGTTTGTGTGAAGACTGCTCTTACACTGGTGTGTTACATGGTGAGCTACATGTGTATGCACGGGCAGGTGTGGGCGTGCTTATCCATGCCTGAGGCTGCAGAGGTCATCACTCGTCCATCTTCCTCTGAGAGTTTCTTGTTACAGGGGAGCTCACTAGTTCGGCTAAATTGGCAAGCCAGAGTCCCCAGGCTCCTCCTGTCTCTGCCCTGAGTATTTAGGTTACAGGGTTAAACCATCGCTCCTAGTGTTTACACGATGGCCAGGGATCATGCATATGTTGCAGGCACTTTACCCACTGAGCCAGACTCGGGCCATTGCAAGTATTTTTTTGTTTAAATTTCAAGAGGGGCCAAGACCATGCACTCCCTCCCCATAATATATAGTTTCTTCCTCTCTTTTCTGGCCCAGTTCCTGCCAAAGTGTGGCCCTTTTAAAACTACCCATCCATGGCCCTTTTCTCCTGACCCTCCAGCTCATGCCCATTTGCTTCCCAGAGTCTAGCCTCCACTACAGAGTGTGTGTATCCAAAACACCTGCTTCAGTCTCAGCCTCCTTCTGGATGTCAAGGGCTGCTCTCCAGGCTTCTATCCAGACCCCCTCCTCCCAGTGCCAGCTAAGTTAACATGTGGCCTTGGGCAGGCTGCTTCAACTTCTCCCTCTTCCACCAGAGGCCCCAGTGTTGTCCCTTCTCTCTTAATTCTCAAGAAGGAAACAGATACTTCTCTTTTTCTACCCTGTCCCTTCCCCAGGTGTCCATCTCCTGTCATTGCTCTAGGCTTCACATGAGATTATGGATGAGTCTCCATGTTCCTCCTCTCTTCTACCTGCATGCCACTCAGGTTTCTCTAGCATTCCATTCTCAACCTGTGGGACTCAACTGCGTGTGTGTGTGTGTGTGTGTGTGTGTGTGTGTGTGTGTATGGGGGAGTGTCAAAGCAACCAAGGGGTTGTATATTGCATATCAGATATCCTGCACATCAGATACTATGGTTCATAGCAAAATTAGTTATGAAATAACAACAAAAAATAAAATTTTGGTTGGGGGGCTTCACAATATGAGAAACTGTATTAAAGGGTCACAGCATTAGGAAGATTGAGAACCACCGCTCTAGAAAAGAGCCTGTGCCCTCTGACCATTCCCTTCCTTTCCTGCCCTGTCACATGGTGGCTCCTCAACCCACACTTCCTGCCCACATTTACTGCTGAGTGCTTTGACATCTGCCTTCCATCTTCCCCCACCCCATTACAATGTGAAATAAGGCTAAAGAAACAGTATAAGAAGATACTTTAGAATAGGATGATTCTATTCTAAATAGAATGTGTCCTGTGGTGTAATTTGATGGGGGAGGAGTTCATGTGCAACTCAGTATTAACTGTCACATGACCTCCAATCACCCAGTGAATCACCTTTGCTTTCTTCCCATTTTGCTCACCTGTCCCTTGCTTTATGTGACCCCCACCCAAGGAGAGTGCTGACAGTCTCTAAGCCTCATGTCTATCACTCATCCCAGTACTAGACTGACCACTGGCACATTTGCCCAGGGGCATCCAGCCAGCTTCTAAAACAGTCAACAGATCTATTTCACATACCCTTAATTTGCTGAAAGGCAAGGCTTCAAGTCCACCAAAAAGAAAAGAACTGAAGTAAACAACTGATATTCAAAAAAAATGCATTGAAGTGCCACTTTTCATTGATTTCATATACTTAGGAATGGGTGTGGGGAGAGCATCTAACACCTGCAGCACCTGAGGTTTTGTGAGGTCTACGTTTGGTGCTGGGTTATTATCCCCATACAAAGAGCTCCTGATCCTGCTAGCCTCATTTTCCTTCTCTGGTCACCAGAGCCCTCAGCTCCAATTACCACCAACTTTTTTTCTCTTTTGGCTCCATATAGTTTAAAAATTCCTACCCAAAGACCACAGTCTCCCTCCTTCCCAACCAGCACTGTCCAGCCGCCAAGAGTCTGAAAATCTGGGCCTATTTTGCAACGTAGTTACTGCTTTTAATCAGAGGCTTGTGCTAGGTCCCACTGTAGCCCACCCACGCTCTCTTTTGCTCTGAGTCACTTTCTTGAAGTTCACTGCTAGAGAATGACTCCTGCTTATACAGGTTATGGCGGCCCCTGTCCACTGAATTAAGGATTTCCCCTAGCTACCAGAGAACAGCTATGCCCAGTTCCATTGCTTACCACCCACTCCGCACAGACCCTAGGCCACAGCCAAACTGCACAACTCACCATCTGGTGACATATGTTCCTCTGCCCAAAATAACCTAGCCCTGTGTCCACCTGTTAACATCGATCCCCCAAGGATTACTCAGTAAGTAGTGCTAGGACAATGGGTTAGTCATTTGCAGGAGATTCCTTAGATTCTTAACTTCATGTCAGACATCACGGCATACTGCAGATAAACTAGAGTTAAATATAAACATAGTCATGTACTTAAAAATCAAACCATAAAATCCCTCAAAAATATGCCCTTACTAAAAAAAAATATGAAGAGAAGATCCTAGGCTTAGATGCAAATGCAATTTCAGAGGAAACAAATAACTCTGGCCCATTAGGTAGGACACAGGCTAGAGGGGCAGTTAACTGCTTTATCACACAAGCATGAAGAAACAAGCTTGAATCCCTATCGGCTGCATAAAGAGGCAGGGTGCAGCAGGGTGCTTCTGAAATCTCAGCTCTGGGGATAGACACTGAAGGTCAGTCTAGCTCAACTCATGAGCTCCATGTTCAGTCAGAGACCCTGTCCCCAAAATAAGGTGGAGAGTAACACAAGCACTAATGTCTATTTCTGGCCTCCACACACATGTACATGTATACCCACATGCTGTGCATAAGATTTAAAACACATTTTAGAAGAACTTGATTAACGAATATTAAGCTGATACTAGTACTCATGTTCAAGCCAGTATGAGATCTTATCATTAAAAACACCCAATTGTAAATAAGCAAAAAGTTATTTGTGCTACATCTATCCAGGGAGCTTATAAAGTAAGATGGTGCCCTTCTGGTTGTTTTATTTTAGAAACACGAGCTTATTTATTGAAGGCCAGTGGATCCAATCGTTAAAACTCTGACTTAGTCAATGTAGTAATCCCTGAGGATTTTAAAAAATAATTTATTTTTATTTTATGCGCATTGGTGTTTGGCTTGCATGTATGTCTGTGTGAGGGTGTCGTATCCCCTGTAACCCGAGTTACAAAGAGTTGTGAGCTGCCATGTGGGTGCTGGGAATTGAACAGCCACAGTCCGAGGATTAATAATCTAGTAGCATTACTGAGAAATAGGATCTCATTGGAGAAAACAGGTTACTGGGGTATGCTCTGGAAAGATCCCTCCTCGTCCCTGGCCCTTTCAGGTCTCTGCTTCCCAGGCGCCATGAGGTGAGACACTCTACTTTTGAGTAATTCATGTGTGTGCTTCTCAGCATAATGTTCTGCCTTACCACAGCCCCAAAGCAACAGAGCCATCAAATCATACACTAAACCCTCTGAAACCAGGAGCGTCAGTAAAGCATCAAGAAAACGGACCCCAAAACCAGTAGACACAGACTCTCCCGGGAAGCCGCAGGGCGCTTTCCCGGCGCGGTCAGTAACGTCACCCCTCCGTCCCGCCGGCGTGGAGTGTAGGTCTTCCGGCTGGGAGGCGGCGGTGGGCGGGGCAGAGTGACGTCACGAGAGCCGCGCGCCGGAAGCGGGCCGTGCAGCACGGAAGCCGCGGGGGCGGGGCGCGGAGGCGATGGGGGGCGGCGGCGGCCGGCGATGAGCGGCGGGCGCGCGTGAGGAGCCGGCGGGCGAGGCTGGGGGGCCCCGGAGCGCGAGCCGCAGGGCGGAGGGCGGGGGCGCGAGCGCAGCGGGCGGCGGCGAGGCGGCGGCCGAGAAGATGGCGGACGGCGACAGCGGCAGCGAGCGCGGTGGCGGCGGCGGCGGGCCCGGCGGCTTCCAGCCCGCGCCCCGCGGCGGCGGAGGGCCTGGCGGCGAGCAGGAGACGCAGGAGCTGGCCTCGAAGCGGCTGGACATCCAGAACAAGCGCTTCTACCTGGACGTGAAGCAGAATGCCAAGGGCCGCTTCCTCAAGATCGCCGAGGTGGGCGCGGGCGGCTCCAAGAGCCGCCTCACGCTCTCGATGGCGGTGGCCGCCGAGTTCCGCGACTCGCTGGGCGACTTCATCGAGCACTACGCGCAGCTGGGTCCCAGCAGCCCGGAGCAGCTGGCGGCGGGCGCCGAGGAGGGCGGCGGGCCGCGCCGCGCGCTCAAGAGCGAGTTCCTGGTGCGCGAGAACCGCAAGTACTACCTGGACCTCAAGGAGAACCAGCGCGGCCGCTTCCTGCGCATCCGTCAGACGGTGAACCGCGGCGGTGGAGGCTTCGGCGGGGGGCCCGGGCCCGGCGGTCTCCAGAGCGGCCAGACCATCGCGCTGCCCGCGCAGGGCCTCATCGAGTTCCGCGACGCGCTCGCCAAGCTCATCGACGACTACGGGGGCGAGGATGACGAGCTGGCCGGCGGCCCGGGAGGCGGCGCTGGCGGCCCTGGGGGCGGCCTATACGGAGAGCTCCCGGAGGGCACGTCCATCACGGTGGACTCCAAGCGCTTCTTCTTCGACGTCGGCTGCAACAAGTACGGGGTGTTCCTGCGAGTGAGCGAGGTGAAGCCATCCTACCGCAATGCCATCACCGTGCCCTTCAAGGCCTGGGGCAAGTTTGGAGGCGCCTTCTGTCGGTATGCAGATGAAATGAAAGAAATCCAGGAGCGACAGAGGGATAAGCTTTATGAGCGACGCGGTGGGGGCAGCGGCGGCGGCGAGGAGTCTGAGGGTGAGGAAGTGGATGAGGATTGAAGCGGGCAGCTTCCCGTACTGGCCTCCCCCACCCCACCACCATCCATCCCCTTGGCTAGAGTTCCCTTTCCTACTCGTCCCCAGTGAGCTAGTGGAGAGGGATCAGGGGAGGCCGCAGACGAAGAAAACAAAAAATAAAATAATATAGTTAAGAGAAATAACCATAAGAAAACAGTCACAGACAATTAGAGAAAAGCAGTTAAGTTCCAAGGAACTGCCAGCAACCTGCAAAGAGGACAGCAGCATCTCCTCACCTGCGCAAGAGTCTCAGCTTCTGTTTAAAACCGATGTTCATAAATTCATCAGGAAAACATTGGAAGGGATAGATCGATCTTGGAACGTCTGGGACCAAAGCTACACATGGGTTACCCAGACTCATCCATTGGTTAATAGTTGAATTTCTGTTGTACCTGGGTAATCTGGTCTTAGGATCCCTCCAGGCCTCACTACTGCAGCGTCTATCCCTTCACCTCCATCGAAATCAGCATTTTGGATCTAGGTCTTAATGGAATCCTTGAGAAGAAAGAGGCCTTTGCAGTTACCCAGTTCTGAGGGTACAGGTTTATGAAAAAGAATGCAACTTTACACAGTCATGGACAGGGCAAGAATTCAGGAAGCCATTGGAGAATTCAAAAATTGGATCCATTTTTAAAATGGTTTTGCATGGAACCTGGACCAAGGCCCCTGTCTTTTCTTTGCAGAATTGTTTTCCGGGATGCAAATGAATTCAGATATCAAAGCTTGAACTAGAATCCATTACTAAAATAGTTTAAAGGTTGGCAAAAAAATTTTTTTTCAAAAACAAAAGCAATTTTACAATGGGGATTGCTGAGGTAGGCACAAGAAGTCAGGCATAAAGCACAAGGCGGACTGTTTGAGTGGATTGGTTGCTGCTCACTAAAGTTCTTCCCTTGATCTCTTAAGTATGGAGGTCATTACCAAGAAATGGCTTAGCATGAGTAAGAGCGGATCCCAATAGCTCCACCGTATGAGCTAGTGAATTACGGCTAATTCGGCTGTTACAGCCACTGGCTGGCTGCATTTTAAACCTTAAAACTTGACTATCTGCAAAAAGGAACAGTGTGGCTACAAGCCTGAGCTTTAATGAAATATACATCCTCACAGAGAAGTGAAAATAACCAGAACTGAAGTCTTAATCGACCTTCAGTTTAGTGTGTGGATTTATTAAAATACTGACGATCC
The DNA here is from genome assembly GCF_963924665.1 of Micromys minutus. Classification (NCBI taxonomy): domain Eukaryota; kingdom Metazoa; phylum Chordata; class Mammalia; order Rodentia; family Muridae; genus Micromys; species Micromys minutus. Next base: position 31,101,178 of record NC_137969.1, on the reverse strand, counting down.
TCAGGTCCAGAATTCCAGCATCATTTATTCTTTTAAAATAAATTTTTAAGAACTTGATCCATCCTATTCAGTACCTCACAATCAAAGTTGGCAGATGATGGATGAATGATTCAAGCACTGCACCCGGTGGAAGCTGAATCCATCTGTGAATGGAACTGAAGTGAACACGAATGCTGACTCTATCCTGGAAGCATTTTTATACCATCTTGAAATTTCAACAAACTGGCATTTGCCGGTTTATCCAGCTGTCTTTCAAGAATAAAAGTTGGGGTTTTCAAGGATCGCCTCTTCTATATTTTAAATGGATTTTCAGTATAAATGATTTTTCTAATCAAGTTAATCCCACCCCATCAAAAGGTATTCCTAGAAATGTCATAGACCTAGGCAACTTTGAATTGAATGGGAGCTAATGTTCTTTCCAAAGTTTTTCAGGTATTTGTGTGACACCTTCTCAAGAACCAGGAGGCAAGTAACCCCACCTCCACAATCTTAGTTTTGTTTTTTTGTTTCTTTTTTTTTAACTGCATGCCTGCCCTTTATTTGAGCTGCCTTTTTAATTTATTGCATATCCTTTTTATTATCTTATTTTGGTATTATTCAATCTATACAATCTTTTTGTATTTATTGGGAAATAAGTAATATACAAAAAGGTCATTTTTGTGTCTGTGGCTGAGAGGGAGGGAAATATTTGTGTATATAAAATTAGGCTTTGAAAAAATAGACTGCTTCAGAATATTGTTGATCTTATACTTAAAAATGGAAGAGCCACAAACATTGGTGCCCTTACAGACTATTTCTCTACTCTCACCATCCACAGTAGGATTTTTAAACAGATTTTTTTTAAAGCTTTTCTTTAAAATTTTTCTCCGTTGCAAAGAATGTTTCCTAAATTGTATGGGAGCAATAGTATTTTTGATGTTCTAATGACATCTGTATACTTGTACTGTATTTTGTACTACAAGGCAGCTGTTTTCAATAATGTCCTGCTGTATTTACCTATGTGTTTTGAGTGTTTGTTTCTTTGCTGCGGAGAACAAATTCCTACTTTTAGTAAAGGAGCTGAGAAGCTAGCATTAGGTTTGCAGAAACTGTTTATAGTTTCAAACTCTGAGGCAGCAATGAAAATTAAGGTTGCAGCTATTCATTGATTGCTGTAACGTTTTCATTTTGAAATCATGTACTATTCCTGTATAGACCAACTTGTTTTCTTGCTTCAGTGGTGGTTCTGTTGCTCAGCTGCAGTGAGCCAGTTCAATTTTGCAAAGGTGCAGTACCTCTCCTTTTCAAGGGGTTGGTTTTTGTTTTTTGATTTTCTTTTTATTTGGCTAAATTGCAGTAACTAGCCTTGCCTTTCTATTCTGTAGAAATGACAGGGTCTTCACAATCCTTCACCAGTGGCTACTAAGCTATAATTAGCTGAATAGAAAGAATGTGGAAGTGGTCTGAGGCATATAGAGTATATGCCAAGAACACTACCATATATGGCATCAGCTTTGGTTACCAGAGAAATTTTCTTAGTCATTAGACCATATAACAGTAATATATCATATGTAAATCTTTAGATTTCAATTTGAGAATCCTCCAAAAAAAGGAGCAAAGAATGCATAAGCTATGTGTTGGCAAAAGTAATTTATATTAAAATTTTGACCTGCCTTTGTAAGATTAAGTGGTAAATGTCATAGTGGTGGGTTTTTACGTCTTAACCAATCTCTGAGGTTTATTTCTCCTGCAGGGGATGGTTCATGGCCTCTCTTCCCACTGTAGGAAGATAGCAGAAGGATGGGGATTAATTGTAGCATTTTACTGATCCTCATCCCAGGGACTAGGGACAATAGAAATCTGCAAACATGGAGAGTCGGTCATAAATATTAGCTTTTTGAAGGCATTGGTCTTTGTTAATTTCGGTCAGAAAATGGCATTGTACAAATTATGGGAAGCAACCAACTTTTGTGTTCTGTTTTTGAAGTGCTACTATGAACGATTCAGAGTTGTATTTTTTCTTCTAAATTTGGCAGATATCCCAGCTAATGAAAATAGTCACATTCCTGAGAAGTTGGAGCTAAAACTCCAATTCAAATTATTGTTGAGGTGTTTGTTTCTCAGGCTACTGTATATAGAAATGTGTTTTTAAGAAAATCAAAGAGAGGAAAAAAAAATCTATGCAGAGACCCTACTGCTTCGTGGTTTCTATTGTCCCTACACGTCATTTCAGCAAGTCTAATGGCAGTTCTTGTCAGCAAGTCCTTCAGTGCATATGCTGCACAAAACAAAACAAATCTGCATGGCACCAAAAACCAAACAAAAGCAAACCAAAAACCCAGACACCCTATGTATCTGTTGGAGGCATGTAGGTGGTACAAATGACTGTAGCCATGAGCACACATGGCTTCTTGTCATGTCACTTTCCATAATTATTTACTGCAAAATGATTGAGAGGCTTTTGGTGCAGGCAGCCATTAGCTTCCTGCTTCCTTTGTTACCTCTGGGTCACTTTGCAGTAAATTGCAGGTCTTTTAAAAGATTCAAGCTTCGGTTTTCTCAAAACAAAACAATTATCCTGTCTTACCTGAAAATGCAGGGTTGTGGGCAAAAGAGGCTGGTTATAATAATGCCCTCATATTGAGTGGTCTGTAAATGGCTGCACACTTCAGGCACTAGAGTTGCTGAGGATGCTTTGTTAATGTGACCTTGACTGGCTTTACTGGGTTGTAGAACAGTCTACACGGGCGACTATTTGCATCCATCTTGCTCTCGAGGTGGATGGAAATAAAAGGCTGGAGTGTGTAAGTCATGCACATAAGTATTCACTGTAAATTTTATTTTCATTTTTAACCCAATTATGGTACTTTGTCCAATGCACAACTGATCTCTCAGTAGATATTCATTTGAAAATAGTGTGGCCTTGACCAGTGAGAAGGGAAAGAAGTGACTTACGCTTGTGTTAAGATGACCTGTTTGCTGAGAGTGGTTGTTCTGCAGCACTCAATGTCATGGTTTTGATTAGGGAGAGTTAATGTTTTTGACCCTGAATTGAGTTTTCTTCTATTTTTAGGAAGTCTCAGATTTGCTCTGATGAGTAACAAAGTTGACTGCTTTGATGTCCAATCTCAGGTTTTAAAATAGAGTGGTATAAAAGCCCACTGTTACTAATTCTTAAGACAATTTTGATTTAGTGTACCCTAAAAGTCACATGCATAATAAGGCCTGTTCAGAGAGCAGGGCCTCCATCTTTTTGCTCCTTTTCCATGTTGTACTTACTTCACTTGAAAAGGTGTGAAGTGACTTTGCATTGTATATTTCCATTTTAACCCTGACATAGTTCTCAAAGATAAAGCACTTTTTGAACATGAAATACATGGATAATGTGTGATGTGGATCATGGTTTCTCAGGCCCCTAGATAATCCACTTCTGATATTGTTCTATGTAAGGAGAATAGAGATCTTTGCTAATGTTAGAAAGTTTGTATTCTTGAATAGAATGCATTTGCTAGTTTCCAATGGATGGGAGAGTAAACAATGCTGCATTCACAATTTAATAAGTTGCTTTCCCTTGAGCCTTAAGGTAACTTTCCTTTTCTGTCAACAACAGCACTGAAGTTATAGTAAGTGAATGAGATTATCTGTTTTCAGGGTTGGTTTTAGAGTACTGTAAATTAATTAGCTGTCTTCCTAAAGAGTCATAACTCCCTTCAATAGACTGAAATGTGGGTGTGGGGAGGGGGGTAGGGAAGGGAGGGAGGTAGTTTGTAGAAAAGAAAAAAGAAAAAAAGAGCTACATTTACCTTAAAATACAGAGAAAAAAAGAAAAAAAAAACAGTTCATGTCCTGTCCTGTTGGAAATTCCAGATGTAAGGTGGAAATGGCGAAGTGTGAGTTCATTTCCCCTGCTTTTAATTTAGAATACCTAAGTTACTTTAAAATACTAGTCCCCCCCCCAAATTTAAGAGATAGCTAGACTCAATGAATTTTATAGGTATCTCTGATTTTGCCATTTAAAGTTACCTTTTTCAGTCCTCAGTTTTTGACCCTAGTTTTATTACTGAAGTATTTAATAGTCTTGTATATGAATAAATGGGATCCAGTCATCAATTTTGAAAATCAAATTTTAAAAATGGAAAATTAATAAAATTGCACCATAAAGATTTGTTACCCTAGTGATTCTCAATCGCTGTGTGCACTCCTGACCCAAATTAAGGCCTTTATGAATGTACTTTATATTTCCTAATGAAATAGGAAGTAGCCACCAATATAGTCATGTAACCACTTTTCTCTGATTTGAAAAGCAAATGCCTCTTAAATTACACATTCCAATTGGAATAGGTAGAGCCATTTTAAAACAGTAGTAAATGCCGTATTTGTCGTTTTAGTAGGATTTCTAATAAAGAGAGCAGATCTTTGTTAGAAGTTAAAGCTTTTTGTGATTTTAACACTTTGGAGAAAAAATCTTAACTATGAACATAAGGTTCTGTGATCAGATCTTATGCTCACTACATTACTTTCCACTGACATGGATAAGAGGGGTCATTTTTGTCCTCTGGTAAATGGGTCTCAAGTTCTAGAGAGAAAGCAGGAATAAGTCTGCTCAGTGTCCACCATGAAGTGCAGAAGGCCCAGGTGTGACCTTTACCCCACCTTCAGGAACTCTTCACTGGCTAACATTTTCAACACAATTTTTATTTCTTAAAGGCAAAAATATTTTGTGTCCTGTGTTGCAAGATCACAGTAAAATTTTAGTGTTTGGAAATAGAATAAGTTTGTTTCTTCCCCTTTAAAATGTCTGTCTTAGAAGTATAAGTCCAGGAAAGTTCAAGAAATGAGCAGAAATATACCCCCGAGCAAAGTGTGTGGGTGGAATATGGAGGTTTTATAAAAAAAACCTTTTCTCCAAGCCCACATCACTATCCATTGAACCAAAGTCCCCAGGAGTCTGGAAAGTCAGGAGGTTGGGCAAAAAGTCTAGAGACTTGGCTGTAGGTCAGCGTGACTTTTTTTTTTTTTAAACAAAGAGTCTGTGGTTTTGCATATTTTGGTGGCAGGCAAGTATGTTTTGGTTATTTTTCTGTGACCTTGATATTTGAAGTTAAGATTGTCGGTGTATTTGGACTTTTTTTTTCCCCCTGAAGTTAGAGCAGTTGTATTAGGCATTTACTCTTGTGAATCTTTATGCAGATGTCTTACCAGTCTTGTGAATAAAGTGCAGATGACACACTTTGTATTGTAGGAATCTCACTGCCCATCCTGTTAGGTGGCTCTGTTAGGCTAGGTTCTTCACTCCAAAGCTGGGACTTAACGTCCTTCTAGTTGGGAATCTACAGAAGTAATTTGAATGAGTTCAAACCAAATCTTGGTAGCAGGAAACAGCTTCCTGGTCTAGATATACAATTAGCTTAGGTTGGAATTACAGAGGGTTTGGGAATGTCTTTAGTCTCTGTGTAAATACCAGCTTATTATGCATCGTAAACCAGTGTGTATGCCTGTGTATGGATTTGTAGAGCTGGTTTCTGCTTCAAGTGAAGCTGCACCTTTGATTTTATAAGGTCCCCTCCACCCGGAACCCTATAACCGTTTGTAAATAGAACACTAAAATTTGTAGTGATAGGATCAATTTGGGAAATATCTGCTGAGAGACCAAAAAGTTCATTTTTTTAAGTACCTTGGTTAAAGAGTAAAGATTATTCCTCTTATTTTTTAAAAGAAGTATGCACTTTAACAAACACAGCTGCATGGGCAATTCAAACAAATCCATGAAGTGCAGTACCCATCCAGAAACCACCCTTCCTGAAAACCGTTCAAAGCAGAGTCCAGACGGGCTGGTGATCTCACTGCCTGTAGGTTGAAGCTCAGATTCTGATGAATTGTGAGACAAGCAGGGCTGCTTCAAAGAGCAATGTGAATCCAGCCAGAAGCTTCAGACAGGTCTGTAAAATGGCGGGTCCCATATTTACCACTAACTAGCAAAACTGACAGAAAAACTCATAGAAATAAAAGGTTTAAGAATCCTTCCTGCTGGTGTGCACTCCTTCCAATAGCAGACTTTTGCAAATGGAGTTTTACAGTCTATATTTAAGAAATTGTATGTTTGTAACAAATAAAGTATGCGGAAAAGTGAATGACAGTCTTGTGCCCTTGCCTCTTATTTACGGGATTGCATGGTGATTTGGGAAGGAACTATTATCATCCTTTGTGGTTCACAAATGGCTGTGGGTTTGAGGAAGTCCCCACTTGAAGTGACCTGAGATCTAGTCACTTTCAGATCATCTGGATTTCTGTTAAATAAGTCAGCAGATTAGAAAGGCTCACAAAAGCTTTCTGCCCCAGATGTTTCCTCATTTACATTGAACTAAGAGCAGATTAGGTCAGTCTTCTTTGCCTGAATGATAAAGAGAAAATAGGATGGTGCTCAGTGGTCCTGGACAGAGAGTCTCCAGCTCTTTGTGTCCTTCATATCCAAGGGAATCTTTCTGGGCTATATCCACAGGTACCTACCAGATGAGAAATGGGCGATTTTTTTACAGCATACATGTGGTAATGAGCAGTGACACCATTCCATTTGGCTTCTGCAGCATACCATTTGACTACCGAGAGAACAGTGAACACAAGCTGTTTAAGTTTTGTTGGCTGGACTCCTGAAGATAATTCTAAACACCTTGGAGAACTTGTGCTAGGCATCAGTCTTTCTAAGTGACATTTTTGGAAGTGAAGGATAGGATTAAAGAAGAGAGGTTTAGCTAGGAGTGGTGGCACAGACTTAATCTGAACAGCTGGTTCTCAGGTAATTCAAGGCCAGCCTGGTCTATGTAACAAATTCTAGGCCAGCTACATAGTAAGACCTTGTCTCAAAATTTTTTTTAGTTCTTTTTAGGAAATAATCTTATACATAGAGAGAGCACAAGTGCACACACATAATTTTCCTGTGATTATGCCTTTGTGCAGTCTGGCATTGGTTATTAGTGCCAGAGACAGAATAGTTTGGAGAGTTCAGGGTTCTCATGTCCCAGTCAACTGGGCCAAAATCTCGAGACAGGAGTTCTGGTGTGTGGACTTTTTTTTTTTTTTTTTTTTTAGCCTCCCCAGGGTGATTTTATTGTGTCGTGGGCTAAAAACCAATGGCTTGTGGGATCTGAAGGTACAAGGAAGGGGAGATGATTGATGTTCTAAGGATCTCTGCCAAAGCAGTCCACAGTGTACAGCTTTCCTGAACCTCCAGCCTGTCATGGTGCTTGCAGGATGCTGAGAAAAATCCAAACAGCATTGTCTTCAGTCCCTTGACTAAAAGAAAACCTGGGGTGGGTTTACACAGAGACCCCTTTACTTTGCACTGGAGTTGCTCAGAACCTTGAAACATGGATCCCTGAGTTTGCACCTAGGAAAGAAGCTGTGCTTCTAAGAAGCCTTCTGGCCGTGTTGATACTATTGATTTGAAGCCTGAACTTAAAGATGAACTACAGGGTCGATGGGATGATTCAGCAGGTAAAGGTACTTGATGCCAAGCCTCATGACCAAGTCTGGCCCCAACAGCCCATGTGGTGGAAAAAGAGAACTGACTTCCAGGGCTGTCCTCACTTCTATCTATGCACCATGGTATATACCCAACACACAGAGAAAATAAAACTAAAGCAGGGTGTAGTGGAACACCTGTAATCCAAGCACTCTGGTGGGCTGAAGTAGGAAGATCAATGTAATTTTAAGGTAAGCCTGGGTTATATATATAGCAAGACCATGTATATAAAAACAAAAAAGTGGGAGGAGGAGCTGGAGAGATGGCCCCCTGGTTAAGAGCATTTACTGCTCCTGCAGAGGATCTGGATTTGATTTCCAGCACTAACGCAGTAGCTCACAACTATCTGTAACTCCAGTTTCAAGGAATTTAATTCCCAATCCCAGACATGGATATTGTACACACATACCGTATAGACATGCAGACAAAACACCCAGACACATAAGAGCTTAAAAGATTTTTTTTTTAAAGCAGAAATCACAACTGCCAGGTTTAGTGCACTCCTGCAATCCTAGCATTTGGGAAGCAAAAGATGGTGATCTTTCTGAGACCAGCCTAGCTAGTGTATGTAGTGAGTTCCATGGCCAGGACTGTGTAGAGAGACCCTATCAAACAAAACAAAGACAAAAACAACAAAAGCTCTAGTGTTTGTCCAGAGGAGGATCTTTAGTTGCTCAGCAGCTTGGAAGCTTCCAAGAGTTGCCAAGGCAATCTAGCTTCCCAGGGAGGCGCTGAGACTTGGAAATGAGAGCCACCTGCTGGTCACGGCCAAAATCTCAGTAACTTCTTAAATTAGATCTTTTATAAATTTGGTTAATTATTGCGTAGCTATTCTATGTTATACTAGATGTAGAAGACATGGTCCAGTTTGAATAGAAGCCACAATTTAGCCAGTAGGACACATTTATAAAACACTAAAACGGCAATAGATGATGTGATGACATCATCAACAGCACAATATGCTCCTTACAAGAGAAAGCTGCAGAGAGACTAGAAGAAAAGCGTGATCCCCATACTTGTAGCCCCAGCACTTGAAAGGATTTGGATTTCATAGTGTGAGAGCAAGACTATGTGAGACTTTCTAAAATAAAACAAACTAACCTCAACAAATGAATAAACTGCTTCTCTCCAAACCTCTGTAAAAATGGTTGAAGGTAGTAACTGTTGAAGAGTTTAACATATATCTATTTGCACATTTTGATAGGGCGTTATTAAGTCACAACATTTGAGAAACAGACATTGTAGTCTATTGATTTGTTGGTTGATTGATTGATTGATTGATTGATTTTTGAGACAGGGTTTATCTGCACAGCTCTGGCTGTCTTGGAACTCATTCTAGACCAGGAGATCTTGAACTCAGGCATCTCCTACCCTCTGCATCTTGAATGTTGGGATTAAAGGCCTGTGCCACCACTGCATGGCTAAATGCACTGATTTTTATCAAGAAACTACGGGCTGGAGAGATGGCTCAGAGGTTGAGTACTTACTGCTCTAGAAGGGAACGTGAATGCAATTCCCAGTACCAAATTCAGATAACCTCTGACCTGCACTCACATGCTCATACCCACACATACACATAATTTTAAATAGAAGCATTGTGTGCCTTTAATCCCAGCACTTGGGAGGCAGGGGGAGGCTGATGTTTGTGCATTTAAAACCAGCCTGTTATCTACATAGTGAGTTTCAGAACAGCAATTGTTACAGAGTGAAACCCTCCCTCAAAAAAAAAAAAAAAAAAAAAAAAAAAGGCCTGAGAGATGGCTCAGCAGTTAAGAACACTAACTGCTCTTCCAGAGGTCCTGAGTTCAATTCCCCAGCAACAACATAGTGGCTCACAACCATCTGTAATAAGATCTGATGCTCTCTACTGGCGTGTCTGAAGACAGCTGCAGTGCACTCATATAAATAAAAACAAACAAACAAAAAACCATAACCCGCATGGTGGCATCAAAGGCCCAAGCACCATCCCATGTTTTATCATTAAACTGTACCACAAGACACACAACCCTTATGCAGAAATTAAGCTGAAAAATAATTGAGTACTTTCTTGTGTTAAATTCCACTCAGACACAGATGCAATGAAATTTCTGTGTCTGTAAAGCTGACAGAAAATGTGTTTATTACTCTGGCTCTGATAGACTGCATTAGATGCTTGCAGACCACATGTCTGTTCTACTCCCTGGAGGCAGACATTTTCCTTTCAGCAAACACAATCATCTAAAATGAGTAAATTGGCGCTGAAGAGATGGCTCTGTGGTTGAGAGCACTGGTTACTCTTTCGAAAGACCTGACGTGGATTCCCAGCACCCATATGACAGCTCACAGCTATTGGTAACCCCCAATTCAGGGGATCTTCGGGCATCAGATATGCATGCAGGCAAACCATCCACACACATAAAGCAAAAGTAGAATAAGTATTAAAAAATAAAATGATCATGAGCAGGCTGGAGAGATGGCTCAGCGGTTAAGAGCACTGACTGCTCTTCCAGAGGTCCTGAGTTCAAATCCCAGCAACCACATGGTGGCTCACAACCATCTGTAATGGGGTCTGATGCCCTTTTTCTGATGTGTCTGGAGACAGCTACAGTGTACTCACACACATAAAGTAAATAAATTATTAGAAATAAATAAAATGAACAGTCTAAGGCTGGGACATAGCTTGTTTGACAGAGGGCTTACAAAACAGGAAGAAAGCCTTGAGTCCAATTCCCAGAACCATGTAAACTAAACATGGTTATAAATGACTTTATATGGAGTTCAAGGCCAGACTGGAATCTGCAATACACAAGACCCCAACTTAAAAACAAACAAAAGGAAGAAGTTTTAAAATAGTGACTCTGTGAGAATTTACTGTGTAGATGTTTGTGTACTGAGGTCTAGCTGGCCTTGGTTTTCTGTTATGAGACTATTGCTTTGTTTTGGTTTTTAAGATTTACTTATTATATAATTTATTACAATATATTTACTATATATTATAATGTATTTATTATATGTATTATTTATATTATATATTATTTATTATATATAAGTTTACTGTAGCTGTTTTCAGACACACCAGAAGAGCACATCAGATCCCATTACAGATGATTGTGAGCCACCATGTGGTTGCTGGGATTTGAACTCAGAACCTCTGGAAGAGCAGTCAGTGCTCTTAACCGCTGAACCATCTCTCCAGCCTGGGAAGTTTGACTCTTGAAGTCCTACAAAGAGCCAGGTGTGGTGCCATTTGTTTGTGGTTCCAACACTGAATAGGTGCATTTCCTCAACTAAACAATCTGACCCAGTGAGCACCATGTCCCAGTGAGAGAAACTATACCAAAATATGAGGTAGATAGCCTCTGAGAAACATCCAGGGTTGACATCTTGTGGGCCTGCGTGCCGGAGGCCGCAAACGGAGATCTTTGGTCCAGCTAGGTGCTCAGGTTCAGGCCAAGGGGAAAGAGCTCCAGCAGGAATCGGGAACAACTTCCACAGCCTCTGCTGCTGGGGCTGCCTTGTCTCCATTTCCAAAGGATGTTGGGCCAGGATGAGCTCCAGCAGGGATGTAGGGGAGCTTCTGGTGGCAGCGATTTGGGTGGCAGATCTCTTCCCAAGTAGCATTGTTACAGCTCTTATGACAGAAGCTTTCAGATGACGGAGTAAGTCCTGCACACCTTTAATCCTTCGGGATACACTTCTTATATACAGTTTTGGGATGGTTCAGGGTCTGACCTCAGGTACTTCCTATTGACTTGGCCTAAGAGCTTAGGAACCTCATCTCCATATTTGGGTGTGTGGTCATGTCCTCACCTGCAGAGGAGGGTCTTGGGATGTGACTGTTCTGGTTTGAGCCTACATCACATCCTCTCTTGGAGGAGGGACTTGGGGCATGACCTACTCGATCAAACCTCTCTACAAGGGGCTTCGAGGGGCTGTAGCTGTGTGAGAGGGGCCTGATCTCCTGGGAGACTAGGAAGCAGCCTGCCATCCCTTATGGTCCCTGGGGCTTCAGCTTATCTTGACTGAGAATCATGGTACCCCTCATAGCCCATTACCTCACAACAACTGGCCTCCACACACAAGCATGTTTATGTTTATGTGCGGTGAACCCCCAGTATAAAACATATACACATACATACATAAAATATAATGTTTGTCAGTTGATAGCATGCTTACCTAGCATGCATGATGCCTGGAGTTTAACTCTCTGTACCACAAAGCCTGGGCATGACAGCACATGGCTAGAAGCTCAGCGCTTCAGGAGCAGAGGCAGGAAGATTAGAAATTTAAGGTCATTTTCAACTATTACACAAAGCATTCAAGGCCAGCCCGGGTTACAGGAGAGCCATCTTTAAAAAGAAAATTTTGTTTATATGTACACACACATGTATGTATGTGTGTCACATGAATGCTAGATGCCCACAGAGGCCAGATGTCAGATCCCCTCAACTGGAGTTACACTGATATGAGCCACCACCTGGGTACTAACCAGGTAGAATCAAACCTGGGTTCCTTGCAAGAGCAGTAGCTGAGACATGTAAAATGAATATTAATATTCTGCATATATTAATACAGAAAATCATTAGGGAAGCAGTTATTCATTTGCCTGCTATTTTCCAAATAAAAGATACAGAAACCTTTAGATTTATAACAGGCCTTAGAGCACTCTAGTTGTGCGGGTATCAACCCTGGAAGCTATTTTGTCTGCTTCCCCTGCAGAATCCTCATAAATTCATGGATCTCTTCCATTTGTGTTGCTTCTGCTTCATCAGGCAGTCCTCATGGGACATGTTCACAATCCATGATACATTATGAAGACTTGCTTCCTCCTCTCCTTGCTCTCTTCATGGTCCCTACCTGAACCCCCCACCCTCCACCAGCCCAGGAAACACTGCCCTACCTATTTCTGCCCAGGCAAGATTGTAGACATCTTTATTAACCAATCAGGATAACTTGGGGGGCAAGATTTATACAACAAAAGCTGGTGTATATGGGAATTCTCTGTCTTGGGGCAACCAGACCTTAGGATACAGGATTAGCATTTGAATACACTGCAACACCAGACCAACCCTAACATTTTTCCCTTTTGTCTAAATAAAAAAGCTTTTTCTCTTACAATAACAAATTATATACAGTAAGAACAATTGTGAAATTTATAGTGTGATAATTACATTGATAATGTCCAGTCCATTTGTATCTGGCAACTTAGAAGAAAGCAGGCTATCTCCTTACACCCTAAAACATGTTCTTTCATGCTTTATAACTCAAGTTTATCTGTGAAACTATGACTATCTAGTCTTCAATCACATCAGAGTCATGCCAGTGCCAAGCAGACTCCAGCTAGCCAGCGGACCAGGCTCAAGGATTTTGTCACTATTGGGGACTACAATGGTCATGTTGGTCTTGGGTGTTAAGTGCTCCAAGGAAGTTACCACTGCCATCCGAGGGGCCATCATCTCTTGGCCAAGCTTTTCACCATCCCTGTGTGGATTAACCAGCCTCATGTTGAGTGCCAACTGACCAAGCTAGCTCAGTCAGTCAACGGGGTTTCCAGGGGAGGAGCAAGGATTAAAAAGAAAAAGACAGTTAGACAACACTGACCCCAGCCAGTTCTGAAGCTGAAGTGGGTTTATTTGTTTCCAGTCTGCTTTTATATCATTCTAAGTACATACTGAGGGTATAGTCAGTCCTAAGGTATAAACAAAGTAATCAAGGCACAAACAAGGCAATAATCAAAGTGATCAAACAAGGCAATAACAAAATCCTGTGATTATTGGGTCTAGGGGTTTATCAGGATGACCAACATAAAAGAAATACAATACATTCCTCTTCCTCGGTTGTGTTTACGATGAACCTAACTTATGTGTCTTAGCCCAATGTCAAATTCCTGACAAATTCCTATAAGCAGCCCAGCCCTAAAAGCACTCTACAATTTACCAACCTTAAAATGTCTCCCTGTACCCAAAAACATGTTCTTAGATCCTTTATAACTCAAGATTACCTATGAAACCATGACTATCTAGTCTTCAACGCCATCAGAGACTGGAAGGGATAAATATTACCTGAGTAAGTAGAAAGTATAGGGACACAGCTTCTGAGGCTAGAGAAGTCAGAGGCAAGGCTTCCTGAATGGTTCCTCAGAATGGTCCATATAAGGCTGGACCATTATACCTTCAGCTTTCTGGAACAGTATATCTGACAGACATTTTGTCAAGCAGGAATTATAAAGAACTGCTTACCTTCTCTTGGCAAAGCTCAACACTCAACTTCCCTGTGTTTGTTTGTTTGTTTGTGTCTGGACAGCATTCTGTCTGCAAATGAAGTGAGGGCATTTTCTTTGCCCGGTGGCTAGCTTGCCGTAACTAAGCAAGCCCATACGGGGGTTCTTCAGTGTTCATCTTCCTCTTTGAAGTAGACTGTGGGTACTTCCAGGAGCAGACCCGTCTCATTTTTTAAAAAAAAAATTAATAAAAACATCCTCAAATGCATATTCTGAGGGTCTCTAAGGTGTCTGAAGATCATTCATCTATTCACAGCATATTTAAATAGGTAAAGTTTGCTTGTTTCTAGCTATCTACTATCTGCTTAAGATAGGATGTATATTTTTGTGATAATCTAGCCTAGTATCTGACATGACAATGAGTTTGACTGATAACTTCTGATATTTAATCATCAACAGTTTGTAATAGCAGCTTTAAAAGAACTGAAACTTGGGCTAGAGAGATGGCTCATCAGTTAAAACCTGCTCTTCCAGAGGTTCTGAATTCAATTCCCAGCAGCCACATGGTGGCTCACAACCCTCTGTAATGGGATCTGATGCCCTCTTCTGGTGTGTCACTGGTGTGACAGTGTAATCATATAAATAAATTAAATAAATATTTTTTTTAAAAGACTGAAACTAAAATTGAACTTTCTTTGTTTTGGTTTTTTGGGGTGGTTGCTTTAGGGGTACCAGGACTAATCCCCAAGACTCTCACATTCTGAGCAAGTGCTTTTCACTGGCTAACAGAGCTGTTCCATTCTTAACCTAAGGGAAGTCTTAGCCCTTTATAACCAGTCTTTTTAGATCTCGCGAAGTTGCCCAGGCTATTACAGACCCTAGGCTAGCACAGACCTACACTTAAGTCTTGGAAGGGTTAACCTTATAATTACTAGCTTTATCACTCAAGCAGCTTGGATTACAGATCTATACAAGGTCCAATTTCTAGCTATTGTTCTTGTTTCTAAAAATTTATTTTGGGATTGAGAGAAGGCTCAGTGGTTAAGAGCACTGACTGCTCTTCCACAGGTCCTGAGTTCAATCCCCAGCAACCACATGGTGGCTCACAACAATCTGTAATGAGATCTGATGCCCTTTTCTGGTGTGCCTGAAGACAGCTACAGTGTACTTATACAAATAAAATAAATATTTTAAAAGGTTTATTTTTACTTTATGTGCATATTTTGCATAAATATATTTGTATGTACCACAAGTATGCCTAGTACCCAAAGAAGCCAGAAGAAAGCATTGAATCTTAGGACTGAGGTTACATTGTGCTGTGAGCTGCCCATTTTATGTTCTGGAAACCAAACCAAGGTCTCAACAGCAAGTGCACTTAACTCTAAGCCATCTCCCCAGTGTAGCTAGACTTTGGCTACTTTGTAGGTTCTTTCTTCCATCCTTTTCTACCTCTTTTTATTCATATGAGTACACTGTCTTCAGATACACCAGAAGAGGGCATCAGATCCCATTACAGATGGTTGTAAGTCACCAAATGGTGCTGGGGATTGAACTCGGGACCTGTGGAAGAGTAGTCAGAGCTCTTAACCGCTGAGCCATCTCTCATCCCCTCAAAATTGCACTTTCAAATGAGTTCCAAAAATCCAATATATTATAAAAGTGTTGAAGATATTTATACATAGTATGTTGTAACAAAATAACCTTAACTTTTGTATCAATATACAAAGATTTGTGCAACGAAAACCTTAAACTTGTATCAATATACAATTGTCCATGTCAATGTAACCAAAATAACCATATTTAATCTACTCTTTTATCCTATTATTTCTATGTGATATTACTATATTCACCCCTTTTCTTCTCAGCCTCCTTCCTTTTATCTAAGAAAGAAGGATAGAGAAAAGGAAGGAAAGAAAGAAATCCTTGAGCGTAAGCTCCTATGCATTCTTTGTATGTAGAGTACATGTGATGTTTGGAGGGTATAAATAGGGAATCCATGGAGTGACAGAGGCACAGCTTGGCTTGCTGGTACACCTAGCTGTGCAACGCTGTGGCTCTCAAGTCTTCACAGATCTTTGCCTCCCTTAAAGAGGTACACTAGAGGACATCTTCTGGTGTCCCTCTAGGTCCCTCCTGCTGACTTGAGCTGAGTCTGAAGCCAGGCTGTCTCTGCTAGGTTGTGTCACCACTGTTGCTAATCCAACTCTACCAAACTGGACTGCTGGTCTATCTGTAAGATGTTTGTGAGTGGATGGAGCTCCCACTGCCTGCAAACCTGTGAGCTAAACTGCAGACTTAGAGACAACACAGACAGAGTTGCTCCAAAGAAACTTTCCAAACAGTTCCATTTTTCCTGTATCCTTTCTTTTCCACTACCTCTGGTGGGCAGTGGGCTACAAGGGATGTTAAAGCGTTTAAGAACCATCATTAAAAATAAGGTTTGACCAGGCTGGAGAGATGGTTCAGTGGTTAAGAACACTGACCTCTTCCAGAGGTCCCGAGTTCAACTCCCAGCAACCACCTGGCGGCCCACGACCATCTGTAGTGGGATCTGATGCCCTCTTCTGGTGTGTCTGAAGACAGCTATAGTGTACTCACATAAAATAAATAAATAAATCTCTAAAAGAATAAGGTTTGACAAAATTAATGTTACACTCCTGCTCCATTGGGCCAACCGTTATGGCCACATGCTCACGGTCAATAATACCCCATGGCAACTTCCTTCTTCTTCTCCTTGATCTCTTAGTGATCCTACCTGAGACCCCCAGCCTAGGAACTGCTGCTCCACCCACTTCTCTTCTGCCCAGACCAGGCTGTAGGCATCCTTATTAACCAATCAGGGATAACAAAAAGCTGGCATACATGGTAATTGGCTCATACTTGGGCAACCAGATCTTGGGACTCAATATTTAGTATTTGAAGACATAGCAGCACCAGACCACTCAGATATCAGCAAAGGTATCTGTCCAAATTGGTAGAG
This sequence comes from Micromys minutus, assembly GCF_963924665.1. NCBI lineage: Eukaryota > Metazoa > Chordata > Mammalia > Rodentia > Muridae > Micromys > Micromys minutus. The sequence continues at coordinate 31,084,501 of NC_137969.1, read as the reverse complement.
AAATAGGGATTACACAATAAAAGCAGGCTAAGTGACTTATGACCATTAAGCTCAATAAAGGACACTAGAAAAAAGTTCTTTGGTCTGAAGAGGATAGTAAAATATTCAAGAGCTACAAGGAAAAATGATGTTAGAGCAGTAGGAAGAAGATAATTCTAGGTAAACACCAAACACTACAAAACCAACAACATGATGGGAAAAATACAGTTCTAAATATTAATTGTTTCTACTCTCCAAACAAAAGATACAGACTACCAGTTCATATGAAAATAATCAGACAAATAAAAGTCACAATCTTTTGCCGCCGCCAAGAAGTACACCTCACCAACAAAAGTAGGGACATACTATCTTAGGATGAAAGAATGAGAAAAGGTATTCTAAGCAGGTGTCACTACTCTAGTCTCTGAAAATAGATATCAACCCAAAGGTAGTCAAAGGAGATAAAGAAGTCACATCATGTTGATTAAGAGAACAACACAACCAGGAGAGCTTACAGTTTTAAACATATATGAGTGTGGGTGCTAGCAATTAAATAAAACAAATACTATTAGGCATAAAGTCACAACTTAACTCTAACACGGTAGTAGTGGGTGACTTCAATACCACACCCTCAACAATAGATAGGTCAGCCTACAAAAAGAACATCAGAGTTGACATAATGTAACAGACTTCTCAGAATAACCTACTCAAACAGTACAGAATACATAGTCCTTCAGCAGCCTGTGGATATTTCTCTAAAATATATATTAGGACAAAAAGGCAGTCTCGACAAATATTTGAAGATTGAAACAACCATAATGGGATGCGGTAGACCAGAAGTCCTACCCACTGAAATTCACTGAAACCTCCCAAGATAATTTTTGGCTACATTTTGCCCTTGTCCTAAAAATCTGCCTGAGATTAAATTGAAAAGTTTTAGATTAATGTCATTGGCAGAAGAGAGTTCAATACAGCTCAGTATTTGCTGTGTCACATGGTTATCAGTGATTACTCTTTTTTTTTTAAGATTTATTTATTATATATAAGTACACTGTATCTGTCTTCAGACACACTAGAAGAGGGCATCGGATCTCATTACAGATGGTTGTGAGTCACCATGTGGTTGCTGGGATTTGAACTCAGGACCTGTGCAGGTAATCATGTAAAAGGAAAATTTATGCAACAAAGTAAAACATCAACAAGGCAAAGCTTTGCAAGTGTAATTCAAGGAAGGGGCCAGGTCGCAGCCAAAGCAAGCAGACCTTGGTGGTCTCAGGAGTAAAATTGTAGAATTTCCCTCTGCAGTTAAGAAAGACCACTGAGGCACGGCATGGAGTAGAGAGAGGTGTCCCTGTGTGGAGGCCTGGAGATGCCATCGCATGACATTGTGAAAGTGAAGCATGTAATTTATTGGAGATCCCCCCCAAGATGTTAGAGGTGCCATAGCCATGGGATATCTGCGGTGGGGAGTTACAGACTGTGGGAACAACCCAAGAGAGAGAACCGTGCTGCAGTCAGCAAAGCCTCAATGAAGACTGGGAGAGTCAAGAGCAACTCTTTAAACCCTTTGCCATCAGACATGGAGTTTGGATGTGAAGTTTGTCCTGCTGGGTTTTGGTATTTCTCTCTTCTGCTCTTTCCACCCTTTTAGAATGGTAATATATAATCTGAGCCATTGTATACTACAAATATGTAATTTGTTTTTCATTTTAATTTTAAAAGGGGTTACAGTTAAGAGATGAGTCTCCGAACAGATTGGGGCTTTAAACTGTGTTAGGATTGTAAGAAACAAATAAACAATCCACAATGAGGTGTGGCCTCAGAGAAAGTTTTCCAAGAGTGGACTTTAAAGTTTCAAAGGCCAATGCCAGACTCAGTGTCCTTCCTGCCTCCTACTTCTGGATCAGATGTGGGCTCTCAGCTACTCCTCTTGTGCCTGCCTGCCTGCTGCCATGCTCCCCACTATGATAGTCATGAGCTCGTCCACTGAAAGTATAAGCAAGCCCACGAGTAAATACTCTCTTTCATAAGTTGCCTTGGTCATGGTGCTGCACATTTGTATTTTGTTTTGTTTTGTTTGAGACAGGGTTTATCTGTGTAGCACTCACTGGCCTAGAACTCAGAGAACACAAGCTTCACATAAATACACTTAATGTAAAAGGCCTGGAGAGATGGTTCAGTGGTTAAGAGCACTGACAGCTAGAGGTCCTGAGTTCAATTCCCAGCAACCACACAGAAACTCACAATCATCTGTAATGAGATCTGATGCCCTCTTTTGGTGTGTCTTCAGTGTACTCATATATAAAATAAATAATTTTAAAAAACATATCCAGTCAAGAACATAGAGCAGAGCAAGAAAACATTCTTTTTTTCTTTTGTTTTTCGAGACAGTGTTTCTCCGTGGTGCAGTCCTGGCTGTCTTAGAACTTGCTCTGTACACCAGGCTGGCCTTGAACTCACAGAGATCTGCCAGCATCTGCCTCCTGAGTGCTATGATTAAAGGAATACACCACCCCTGCTCGGCAGAACACATTCTTTATCCTCACCCCCTTACTTCAAAGTAATCAGTCCGAAGCATGATGTGTTCTGTGAGCCTTTCTTTATGTGTCTACCTGGATTCTATGTGTCTAAATATAATTTAAAAAGAGAGGCATGACATCACTCACATTCAATCACAACCCTCTGGAAAGTAAAATAGGATTGTGAGGTCCAGCCTGGGCCAAGGAAGCAAGATGTGATCTCAGTGTAGGCATAATGGTTTTATGTGTAAAGATTATCTTTGTGTTATTCAAATTCTATTTCTTGGCCTTATATCTGGTTGCCAGGCAGACATGGCATTGTAATGCTTATTCTAAGTATCTCCTGTTTCAAGTTTGTATAAGCATTACTTCCCATTTATTTCCTGACTTGCTAATAAAAGATGATCAGCCAATGGCTAGGCAAAGAAAGAATAGAGTTGGGCTTCTGCCAGCAGGGGAAGGAGAGAGAGAGAGAGAGAGAGAGAGAGAGAGAGAGAGACAGAGAGAGAGACAGAGAGAGAGAGAGAGAGAGAGAGAGACAGACAGAGAGAGAGACAGAGAGAGACAGAGACAGAGAGAGACAGAGAGACAGAGAGAGAGAGAGTGGAGAGGGGGGAAGGAGGGAGAGAGAAGGGGAGACGAGAGAGGAGATGGGGATGGGAGAGAGGAAGGATGGAAGAGAGGTAAGAGGTGGGAAGGGAGAGATGGAGGATTCACCACCACAAGGAAGGAGTCTGAAGAGACATCATATAAAACACATGAAGGCCAGAGAGCTAGGCCAATCCTACAATGCAGATAGATATTGTAGGGTTTTGGCTGGAAAGTAGCCAGATTAGGTTAAAGGGTTAGAATGGATTATTAACTGCCCAGTTATTGTGTAGTAAAGCTAATTAAATAAATCTTACAGTCTGTCTCATTTATTTGGGAGCTAGGTGGGGAATGAGAAAAACTGCCACTTTAAAAATTACATCTACATCTCAACACACACACACTTATACTATACATATTATTCTGAAGCCTAGTTTCCTTTCTCATTAAACAATTTATCTTGGAGATCTATGGTATATAAGTAATTTGAGCTTATTTGCTGTGTGTGTGTGTGTGTGTGTGTGTGTGTGTGTGTGTGCATGTGTGTGCACATGAGAGGAAGCCAGAGGTTGACATATGTCTTAACATATTGCTCTCCATTTCTCCCTGTAGAACTTACATTTTATGGGGAGTTCACCAAACAGACAAATAAACAAAAAAAAAAAAACCAGTATATTAGGAAGCAGAGAGAATGACGCCAAGACAACTGGAGTCAGTGAGGTGCATTACAATTTTTTTTTTTTTGAGATTATAGTTAAATCATTGTTCCTCCCTTTCCTTCCTCTAACCCCTCCCAGGTACTGTAGTCCACTTACTCTCTCTCAAATCTATGGCCTTTTTTATTGTTACATTCATACTTGTGTGTGTATATCTCCTTTAGTTTTTAGCCAAGGGTCTGCCACTGAGCCTGAAGCTCACCCACTGGTTAGACTGACTGACACAGATGGCCTGGAATCCTTCTGCCTTTGCTTCCCAGCATTTAGATGACAGATATGTATGTACTTCTATGTCTGACTTTTTATGTGAGTACCCAGGAATTGAAACCCAGGACATCATGCTTGCAAAGCCCTAGCCACTGTGTATTAATTTTTTATAAGTTGTTTAATGGGTCCACAGTGTAGATATGCCAGAATTTATTCCAGTGCCCTTAAGAGTTAACCTGAATAAATTTAAATATATCATGTATATTTCATATAGTCATATACATAGTATATATTTCACATATTCATAATATATATTTAATATGTGTGTATGAATGTTTTGCCTGCATGTATGTATGTGCACTGTGTACATGCAGCATCTGTGGAGGGCAGAAGAGGGTGACGGAGCCCCAGGAACTAGAGTTATAAAAGGCTGTGAGCCCTCACAGGGTGCTGGGAATCTGGGAAGAAAGGACAAAGAAAGCATGTTTTATTTAGAGGTTCGGGTATTGCCTGTTGAAGACCACCTTCTCCCCTGTTGTATTGTCACTCTTGTCATTTCCATGCTCTGAACACCCCCTCTTCATTTCCATATAGCTTTGTGGTCTGTTTTGGAAAAGGGTTTGTCCTCTAACTTGGCCCTTTTTCAAGATAATTTTGGTTATTCTAATTCTCTTGCATTTGTGTATGAATCTTAAGATTTCCTTGCCAGTTGCTTCAATAAGTGGTGGTTTTGATGTTATCTTACTAATCCCTCCCCCCTGTTTTGTATGATTTCTGTAACTTTGTGGTCAAGTAGGGCTATACAGTGAGTTCCTGGCCAGCCTGAGCTATACCCTGAAAGACTTTATCTCAAGGGAAGGGGGGAGGGGAGCAGAGCAGTGCAGCAAGGAGAGGCAGGGACTCTAAACAAGGAACAAGGCTGCCAGCTGCTCCTCAGCTGAAGAGCAAACAGCTTGAGTGGTCTCTGCAGGAAGGACAGAGGAGAGAGGGCAGAGAGCTGAGACTGAAAAGGGTATAAAAGGCTGCCAGGAGCCACAGATCAGAAACTGCAAGCCCTTTGCATCGGGAGAGCTCAGAGAGGCAAGTCTTTAGGGCCAGGATCTCAGTGAGGAAGCCAAGAGCTAGAACAATGTTCACAAATGACTGTAACCCCCAGAAGTGGATACATTTATAGATGAGTCAGTCCTAGGAGCTTGCTGGCTAGTTAGCCTGGGCAAAATCAGAAGCTTCAGGTTTAGTGAGAGACCCTCTCAGGGGGAGTGAAGGGGAGGAAGAGTGAGCAAGACACCTGACACCTTCATCTGACCTCCACACTTGCACGTGTGGGCACACACACACACACATATTTTTAGAATAGGTAGTTCTGTTTTCAGTTTTATTAACAACAAAAATAGGCTTAGTAATATGAAATACTTCATTAAATCACGTAACTAGTGAGTAAAGGAATCTGGATCCAGTCAGGTCTTTCCATGGTGACACTATCTTAAACCGTTATTTTTTTTTCCCTTTGTCAACTGATGTTACTAGAACACTAGGCAAAAAATAACCTAAGAACGAATTCTATATGGGGAGGGGGGCCCTTACAGCATATAATGTGTTCTATAGGCACATAGAAGGGCGTTTATCTCAAACCCGGATGTCAATGGAAAATATTCTGGGAAATGTCTACAGTAAGCTTTCTCCTTTTTCCTGGAGACACAGTCTCTATATGTAGGCTGGCCTTGAACTTGTGAGATTCACCTCACCCTCTGGGTGCTAAGATTACTGGTGAGTCCCACCATAGCTGGCTGTGTTTACTCTTAAAAGTGTTTAAGGAAAGCAAGGCAGAGGACTGTGTTAAGAAAGGCAAAAAGGTGCGTAAAGAAGGGTGGAGTTTAGGATGTTAGAGGGAGCTGATCAAAGACAAGGTAAGCAAGGGTCAGAAAATGTAGGGCCTTAGACACTGAGCTAATGATTAGGATTCTGTCTTAGTAGAACTACAATTAAGGTTGGTACACTGGTAGGACCAGACCCTGGTAGACCAGTATTATCAATCGATTACGGTTTGGAATCCAAAGGAGTAGAAATCAGAGTATTACCTACTGAACTAATTCCAAACTTGAACACAGGGTTCTATTATCTGAGAACATTGTTCCATTCATTCGTATTTCCTTGGTACCTCCCACTTCACACTTGTCTATATCTTTTTTGTTGTTGTTGTTTATTTTGTTTTCGAGAAAGGTTTCTCTGTGTAATCCTGGCTGCCTTGGAATTTTCTTTGAGACGAGGCCTGGAACACAGATTCATCTGCTTCTGCTTCCGAAGTGCTGAGGCCAAAGGCGTGAGCACCCCCCCCGCCCCGCCCCGCAAACTACTTGTCTATATCTTCACTCAGGCTTTCTCAAATTCATTTAGAAGCTCATCCCTTCCTCGTCTAGAATTCAAATTATTTTTCGTAAAGACTCATTTCCTCCAGGTTGTTTCTTCTGGTGGCGGTTGATTTCAGAGCAATAGTTCCTTCCTATCAAAAGAAACACAATTCAAATTTTGAGACAGATATTGTCTATCTGGAGGCAAATTTCTAAAACATTGGCTTGGGAAAATCCTTACCACAAGAACGAAGTCTCAAAACAGAAAAAAAAAAGCAGAAAATTATTTTGCTCATAATTAAGTCCTAGAACTAGTTTGAAGAATATAACGCTAGACGCTAGAAGCAGAACAAAGTCTAAGACTTCTTATGAAGGCCGTATGCAAACGACTACGTTCGCCTAAATTCGTTTCTCCAGCTGAGAAATAGACGTGGGTCTCCCAAATCTCCCCAGTTCAATGATGATCACAAAAATAATAACGCTTTTAAAGTTGGGTGAGTGGGTCAGCGATAGCTAAAGGATTTTACTTGGTGCCGACTACGCTATTCACATATTCCTAAATTTTCACAATAGTTTCTGCAGGAAGGTAATTCCACTTTAGACCTTTGACTCTGCTAGCTGCATGTTCCTCTTAAACTTGTAGCAATTGAAAGGAAAAACAAAGCAAATAGGGTCTGGCGGGCTCTTAAACGGGCGGGAAAGGTACAGCTGTGCCGAACTGCTTCTGTCCATTGGTTCGCCGAACTGTTGTTCCCAGCCTCCCGCCTCCGGTGCCGCCGGCAATGTTTTCATTGGTTTTTCTCTTCTCTCATTGGTTCGTTCTTCTGTTTATCAGAACTCCGCGCAAGGAGAGAGGCGGAGAGCGTGTCAATGTTAGGGTCGGAGGCCCCGCCTCCGGGTGCCGTGTGCAAAAAACAAACAACTGTTAAGGAGGCGGCACCGGGAGGGCGGGGTTATGGCTAGAAGGAGGCGTACAATTGGCCCGCCGCCGAGGTTCAAACGAACAACGTGAGCAGCTATTGGTGGCAGCGGCGCGAGGCGGGCCCCGGGCATTGTCCGGCTCTGGCTGCGGCGGTCCGACTGCGAGAGCTGCGGCGGCGGCGGCGCGGGGCTGCAGTGGGCGTCGCGCGGCCGAGACCATGGTGAGTGCGGAGTCGAGCGGGGAGTGGATGCGAGGAAGCCCGGGACGGCGCCTCCACCTGAGGAGCCGGGAGTGGGCGGTGTCACGCGGCCGAGCGGGAGTGCCCGCTGTTCCGGACTCCGCCTGGGGGGGCCGCGCCCGACGCGGGAGGGAGAAGCAGGGGGGCGGGTTCTGCGTTGTAGGAGGAGGTCCGGCAGCTGCAGTGCGAGTTCTGAGTCTGTGGCTCTGAGGTTACGTAATGCCCCTACTGAGGATCAGAGGAGTTCTGATCCTGCCCAATCAGTCCGGTTGAAATAGAAGTTTATTTACCTGGCTTCTTCTTAAAGTATCTTTGCGTTCTGTAGTTTAGATCTAGTTGAAAGCGGCTTCTAAAGAAAGAAAGTGAACAAAACTTTAGCCACATTCTGAAATTCCGGGGAAGAAGGTGCTAAAAGCAACCGAGACCTAAGCGTTTCATCAAGACTGTGAAGGAGAGTGACGCTCTCATTTTGGGATTATGTTTGTGTCGGTATTCCTGTTTGAAATATGCTTTCACTTTTAAAAATAATATACCTGCCCAATAAGGACCCTCTCCACGAACTTAGAGATTAGTTAAGGAAGAGCTCTTTAATGACGTTTGTCTGGCTGGGCTAAGACTCAAGCAAGAGCCTGCCTGCAACAGAAGATCTTATTAATTTATGTACATTTAAGACAGACACTCTTATCCTGACTTGTCTTTTCGGGTTCCAAGTTAACACTTCGAGCAATTTAAACAGAGACAGGAGATCGCATGTCTGGCCACTTAGGTGGATAGATTTACACAATTGCTACATATGGCCAGGAGTATTTTTAAGTATGCCACTGTCGTTCTTTTTCAAAGTTAGTACGGAGGGTCATCTTTCCCACCTTGCAGAATTACAAGCTGCCAACTTGGGTTTGTCTTTGGGTATGGCAATATGGGCCTAACTACTGGTCAGAGTGATCAGTTCTGTCTCCTTTGTCATGGGAATGGAGTCTTAACTGGGTGGTCCATCCTGGTGATCCGGTACCTTCTAGCATCCTAAATTTCACTTATTTAATTTAATAGGCCTGATTAGTATATTACTTATCTTTAGGAGAATTGGGAGGCAGTCCTCTTTAGCTAAATTTCCCTTGTGTCATTGTCTCTTGAGCAAATCTATTAGTAAATCTTTGTGACATCAGTTTTATTACTTTGAGTTTCATCTACATTTTCACAAGGCAGGTGATTTCAACAGGTGCTTCTTGCTTAAAAGTTAAAAATCGGGATGGAGAGATAGCTCAGTGGTTAAGAGCACCGACTGCCCTTTCTGGGGTCCTTAGTTCAAATCCCAGCAACCACATGGTGGATCACAATCATCTGTAATGAGATCTGATGCCCTCTTCTGGTGTCTCTCTATACAGCTACAGTGTACTTATATATAATAAATAAATCTTTTAAGGAAAAGTTAAAAATCAACCCCCGGCTATCGTTTCTCATACTGCAGATAACAATAGTTTATCTCATGTTGATAATGATATCTGAGACATTTAATAGATGACCTATAGACAGATTGTAAAATTCTCAAACTGTGAGCTAGAAAAGCTGTGTCATCTGTAGTTGTTCTCCGGTGGTTATGGGCAGGTATTCTGACAGGCAGCACAGGTTATTTGTAAGTTCACTTGCTCAAGCAGTTGATTTTCATGATCCTTGTTTTTTCATTCTTAAAAATTCTAGTGGTAGGTTTTCAATATCCATTTTAAAGTACATGAACATTAATGTAAAATAAAAAATCCTGCATGCATTGGTTGTCCTTGGTAAAGATGTTTAAAATTGATAAGTAAAAGTGTGTCAGTTAGAGTAATAAAAAGAGATCCAGTTTTCCAGGTTTTTTAGGAGTGAAAGTATAGTTCAGTGTTCTTTTCCCGTGTATAAATTTTTTTAACCAAGAAGCTGAGCGCAGTGTAACACATTTTTTAAAAAGATTTGTTTATTTATTTTATGTGAGTACTCTGTAGCTGTTTTCAAACATACCAGAAGTCATCTGATCCCATTACAGATGGTTGTGAGCCACCATGTGGTTGCTGGGATTTGAACTCAGGTCCTCTGGAAGAACAGTCAGTGCTCTTAACCGCTGAGCCATCTCTCTAGCCCCACAATTCTTAGGATAAGACATTTTGTATTGTTTCACTATTTTAAGTATGTATTTATTGTGTATGTGTATGGATGGGCTTATGGAGGTTGGAGGAAAACTTGTCAAAAATCTGTTCTCTCTTTCCACACGTGAGTCTCAGGGAAGGAGCTGAGATAGTCAGGTTAGTGCCAGTCACTTCTACGGCTGAGTAGTCTTCATTTTCTGTTTCTATTTCTCAGTCATCACCTATTGTAAATGTAAAGTTAAAAGGATTATGTGGTTTGGAATGTTAGGTTAAGTAGCAGTTTGTTTTCGTAAGGTTTGCTTTTGTTGGTGTATTTTTAAAAGGTATCCAGAATCTATATATTGGAAATAGTTGTTTAATAGATTGTAGTCTCCCAGACAGTCCCCCACCCCCAATTACCACAGGGGCCTAATTTAACTGTGTAACCCAGGCTGGCCTGTGTAACTCAGGCTAGACTCACAAAAGTCCTGTCTTACACTCTGGAATGGTAGGAACACAGGCTGTGCCACCCGCTTGGACTTTGGCATATCTTTAATGTCTCCTAAACAAACACATTCTCTTTGCCAACAGCTTAACTCATTTTTTTTTTTTTTTTTGTAGCCAACAGTGGTTTTTATGATCCTGCTTAACTGGACAGATAGCTCAGTGGTTAAGAGTACTGCTATTCATTCACAGGATCCAGGTTCAATTACCAGCACTAATGTGGCAATTCACAACCAGTCCTGAAGAATCCACTGCCCTCTTCTGATGTTCATAGATGCTAGGCATACACATGGTGCACAGACATACATGCAAGCACAACACACACATAAAAGGATAAAAATAATATTTTTTACATTTTTATTTAAAAAAATATTGAGCTTTTTGCTCCTGATCTTTGTTCACAGCAGCAAAAAAAAACAGCAATACCAAAGACTGGGTCTTGTGCAATTCTGAAATTTTCTCCCTAAATTCACAAATGTGACACCTGTAAATTCAGCTTGCCACAAAGTTTCAGAACATATACAAAATATAAACAATTATAATGACACATTGAATATGTTTATAGTATGTAATGCCTTATTATGTTTTCCAGTAGAATCTTTATTCTCATCTGAATCCCTGTATCAACTTTGTTGTGTATTTTTAAATGTGCTCTATTCTTCTGAACCTACCAGAATTGTTGGTTGAGTTCTGTGTATATCATCCCAGGGCTTTTACAGCCCATATCTCCAAACTCTTCCACGTTCCTCTTGTTAATCAGTTCTCCAGTCCAAAGAGCCACAGATCAAGTTTGGTCATGGCAGCAACCCCACTCCTGGTACCAAATTTCTCTATTACTTACTTTTCTCATCACTATGACCAGGTATTTGACAGAAAGGTTAAGAAAAAGGAATGGCTTGGGCTCACAGTTTCAGATGATTGGACCCATGCTCACTTGGCCCCATATTCTTGGGCAAAGCATATGGTAGCAAGAGTGTGTTTACTTCCTGGCTGGCCAGGAAGCCACCAAGGATATACTCTATAAGGACATACTCCAGTAACCATCAGTAACATTTTTCATTGATTTCTGTCTCACCACCTAAAGAGTCCTACCATGTAGGAAGCAAGGCTTCAGTTCGGTCCATTACACTTACTGACTCTGTTTCTTTACTGTTGTAATAACGCACTTGTACCCATCAGAGTCTTGGCTTGTTTGGGTATAATAACTAGAAATGGAATCCTGAGTTACATCATGCACTTTTTCTTTTCAGTATTGGCTTTGGTTGACCTAATTTTTTGATAATATACTTGTTTTTCCTCTCAGGAGAGCCAAATTCTCAAATTTCTGTGGAAATGTTATGCTGACTTTATAAAAAGTTAAATGGTAGGCAGGTCATGATGACACTCACATTTAATCCCAGCACTTAGGAGGCAGAGGTGGGCAAATCTCTGAGTTCAAGGCCAGCCTGGTCTGTAGAATGAGTTCCAGGATAGCCAGTGCTACACAGAGAAACGATGTCTAAAAAAAACAGCTTACATGACCAGTCAGAAATTTGCAAGATATATCTAAATTTATAGATATCATAAAATTTGAGGAAGTGTTTAATGTTTGACTTTTATGTTAATAAAAGGAGATATGCGTACTGACTGTGAGGCAGGAGATGACCTAGATATCTTAGGTTTTAGTCTTTTACTAGATACTTTACCCAAAGTAAAGCTAGAATTTGTTTCATAACCATTTCTGAGGTAACATTTTCAACTCCAAACTATTTCCTTCCAGGCTGGAGGCAAAGCTGGAAAAGACAGCGGGAAGGCTAAGGCTAAGGCAGTATCTCGCTCCCAGAGAGCTGGGCTCCAGGTAATGAATGGTCCCACCCTGTCACAGTTTGTCATTTCCTTTACCTTTGTAATGTATGACACAGAGATGGTTCATTAATTACAGAAATACCCTTTTTTATGACAGACCTTGAGTTTGAGATTAACTGGTTAATACTTTAATTATAAAGTAAGCCATTATTTTGTATTTTTGTATTTTATAAGGGAACAGGATGTCTTAATGAAATTGGTGATATTTCCCTCCTATTGGTATCTGTTTTTGGGCCTGGAATGCTGAATTAGCACTTAAGAATATACTGCTCTTGTAGCCTGTGGTGTGGTGGTGCACTTGGGAAGCAGAGGCAGGTAGATCCTCTGTGAATTCAAGGCCAGCCTGGTTCCACAGAACAAGTTCCAGGACAGCTGGGATACACAGAGAAACCCTGTCTCAATGCCCCCCGACCACCCCCAAAAAAGCTTTTAAAAAAATGTGTACTGCTCTTGTAGAACACCTGAGTTGGGTTCCCACCACCCATACCAGAAGGGTCCCAGCCCCTTGTAATACTTGCTCCAGATGAGTTTGATAGACCAACACACACACACACACACACACTCTCTCTCTCTCTCTCTCTCTCTCTCTCTCTCTCTCTCTCTCTCTCTCTCTCTCTTTAAATCTTTAAAACTATCCTATCTTTCAAGATTGTAACTATTCATTCTTATAAACTTAAAGCTCTGGTTTTCCTTTGAGACTGTTTATAGCAGTGTGTGTGTGTGTGTGTGTGTGTGTGTGTGTGTGTGTGTGTGTGTATTCAGCAAGTGGATGACATTGTCTATGTAACATGGAAGGAAAAGAGATAGGAACTTAAGTTATTTTTTATTATTTTATGTGCATGAGTGTTTGCCTACATGTATTTATCACACTATGTGCAGAGACCCAAAGAAGGCTTCGGGACCCCTTGAAGTGACTGAGCTGCGTGTATGAGTTGGAAACCAAGCCCTGTCCTCTGTGAGGGCAGTATGTGCTCTTAACACTGAGTCATTTCCCATAGTCTGGGAACTTAGTCTAAAGGAATATATTGTATATTCTGGGCACTATTGAAGTTCTCAGAATTTACTTCAAGTGCATTTAAACTGTGTCAAGTGAAGATTGTTGCCTGGGTTTAAGAAGTAACCAAGAAGGAAAAGGAGGGTGAGAGGGACTACAGGGTAAAGCCTTTCCCTCCAAGTGCCTGTGTACCCAGGGCCAGGTGGGGGAAGGAGGTCCAACGTCTATAGATTATTCTGACACATAAGTAGGGCATAGAGAGATGGCTCAGCAACTAAGAGCACTCACGGCTCGATCTCCTAGATAACTGGAGGGATTCCTCTTTCTCCTTTTTTGTGGGGAAGCAGTTTTTAGAACAGTTTCTCTGTGTAGCCTTGGCTGTCCTAGAACTTGACTTATAAACCAGGCTACCCTCAAACTCAGAGATCCCTCTGCTTCTGCCTCCTGAGTATTAGGATTAAGAGTACATGCTCACAACACCACCTCCTACAATATGGCCATCTCTTAAGAGACTGTAGTTCCAGCTCCTGAGGATTCAGTGCCCTCTTCTGGCCTCCCTGAATACACACACACACACACACACACACACACACACACACGGATGGATCCACCATGTAGGTGGCACGTGCCTTTAATCCTAGCACTTGGGAGGTAGGAAGCAGAAGCAGGCAGATCTCTGAGCTCAAAGCCAGCCTGGTCTGTAGAACAAATTGAGGACAGCAAGGGCTAAACAAATAAAACTTGTCTCAAGAAACAAAAAACAAAATAAAATATAAACCATATAGAAGCTGGAGAGATAACTCAGCTGTTAAGAGCATTGATATTTCTTCCAGAGGGCATAGGTTCAAGCCTCAGCACCCAGATGGCAGCTACAACTCCTTCTGTGGTGTTTCTGAAGATAGCTACAGTGTACTCATACATAAATAAATAAATAATCCTTTTTTTTTTTTAAAGATTTTTAAAATTATGTACATAGCATTCTTCCTGCATGTACGCCTGCAGGCTAGAAGAGGGCACCAGATCTCATTACAGATGGCTGTGAGCCACCATGTGGTTGCTGGGAATTGAACAGGACCTCTGGAAGAGCAGTCAGTGCATTTAACCACTGAGACATCTCTCCAGGCCAAATAATTCTTTAAAAAAATAGTATTTATGAGAAGCCAAGTTGTACTGGGAGACACGGTAACAAAACTGAGTTGCAGGTATCTGGACATTATAACACATAGCTAGAAAACCAGTGCTACATACAGATAATGTGGCGAGAAGATTGAGAATTTGAAGCCAGCCTTGAGATGCAACCCTATTTTAAAGATTATTTATTTTACATAAGTGAGTACACTGTAGCTGTATTCAGACACACCAGAAGAGGACATCAGATTCTACTAAAGATGGTTTTGAGCCACCATGTGGTTGCTGGGAATGAACTCAGGACCTCAGAAAGCACAGTGTTCTTAACCACTGAGCCATCTCTCCAGCCTGCAACCCTATTTTAAACAAGTAAATAAATACACATAAGCCAGACAGTTGTGGTGTCTGTCTTTAATTTCAGCAGAGGCAGAGATAAGCAGATCTCTAGTTAGAAGCCAGCCTGCTCTATAGATTGAAGTCCAGGACAACCAGTGAGATACAAAAAACAAACAAAAAGTAGAAAACCAAGATTTGTTAGTGAATTTTGCCTTTAAAAGAAGGCACCTGGGCTGGAGAGATGCTTAGTGGTTAAGAGCACTGACTGCTCTTCCAGAGGTCCTGAGTTCAATTCCCAGCAACCACATGGTGGCTCACAACCATCTGTAATGAGATCCGATGCTGCCTTCTGGCGTGTCTGAAGACGGCTACAGTGTACTCACATACACGAAATAAGTAAATTAAAAAAACAAAAAAAATAAAAAAACAGGTAGCTATATAGCTTCTGTAAAGTGGCAGGTGAAGTGATGGCTTAGGATGTAGCTTTGTGTTAGAGCTTCTTAGCATGTGCCAGGCCCTGGGTTGTCTTACCACGATCCACTCCAGAGAACTAAAACAGATGCTAAATAAGCAAACTTGGGGTATGAGCACTTCAGTAGGATTAGATCACTTTACAGATGGAAATTACTTTCTCTGAAGGAAAGCTTCACAGTGAAAGCTAGGATTGATTTTCCTTAACAACCAGGTGACCTTTTGAGATTGAGGAAAGAATAGTTAGGGTCAGAGGAAAATAGTGGAGGTTCAAACTCCTGTGACTTTCAGGTGAAAGAATTGATTAGATATGGTTGTGGTTATTGGGCTGTGTTGAACATGTAGTTGATAGCAGCATGGTGTAATTATGATTTTACAGTTTAACTCTGTTGTCCAAAATTTCAAATTTGGGGCTGATTACAGCACATATAAGCCCTAGAATTGATCATTGCCAAGTAAATTTGGCTTGTAATATGGCTAAACATTTAGTTTCACTCAACCATATATTGTCAAAACTCTGCAGTACTTCCCAACAAGACATCTCTCTTTCAGTTTCCTGTGGGCCGCATCCACAGACACTTGAAGACTCGCACCACAAGCCATGGACGGGTGGGCGCCACTGCTGCTGTGTACAGTGCCGCAATTCTGGAGTACCTCACAGCTGAGGTTTGTGGAGAACGTCCTGTCTCAGGGTCCAAAAGGTTGTTCTGAACTCAGTGGCTGAGACTGCTGTGGAGAGAGAGCACTTCTGCAGAGTCTAATGTGCTTTCGTTTTTGTTCTTTTGCATTTTTGCTATAGCCCTGGCTGTCCTGGAACTTACTCTGTAGACCAGGCTGGCCTCAACCTCAGATCCACCTGCCTCTGCCTCCAGAGTGCTGGGATTAAAATTGTGCACCACCACCAGCTGGCCACTTTTATTTATTTTGAGCCTCATATCATCCAGTCCAACCCCAGACTCCATCTTACCAGAGGATGACCTTGAACTTTGGAATTTGTTCCTGTCTCCCCAGTGCTGGGCCTGCAGAAATACACTTCCACACTGGGTGTTCCTCTTTTCTTTCTCTTTGTGTTTTTGCTAACTTGGAACTTGCTCTGTGTTCTGCATAATTTGGAGAAGTTTGTTTGTTGATTTGGTTTGGTAGAGACAAGGTAACTCTGGCTAATTGGAAGTCTGTGTAGACCAGGCCATCTCATCAATTTTAAAAGAGTCTTGGTGTAGTTGTTTTTTGTTTATTTGCAGTTTTTTGTTTGTTTGTTTACATTTAAGTGTGGGCCAGCAAACCATATTTTTAAGTAACATGATAAATAAATATTCCACTAATTAAGTTATTAGGTATATGTTAGTTCATTGATAATGTTCCAGGCTCCTTGCCTAGCATGCATGAAGCCCTGGGGATAGTGTAATCCCAACACTTCAAAGGAGGAGGCAGGAAGATCAAAAACTCAAGTCATTTTGGCTACATAGTGAATTCAACGCCATCCTGGAGTACATGAGACCCTTTCTCAAGAAAACAAAACAAAACAACCCCCCCCCCCCAAAAAAAAAAACCCAAAACATGGATAGAGCATGACTTCTTAGTTTGTAAAGAGTTATAAATAGAATTATATTGCCAGGCATGGTGGCAGGTACTTGTAGTCTTAGCATTCAGGTGCTGAAATTAGAAGATTGTGAGTTTGAGGCCATCCTGGGCTAACTGGAAAGACTATTCGAAAAGCAACAGACAGACTAAAAATCACACACATTCTGATATAACAGGCAGAGGAGTTTGCAGTCCTCTCATGGTTACAGATTGGCCTCACATTTCACTTAGCTGAGTTACTTTTTCTTTTTTTTTCAAGACAAGGTCTCTCTGTGTAGCCCTGACTGTCTTAGAACCTGATCTGTAAACCAGGCTGGCCTCCAACTCAGAGATCCACTTGCCGCTACCTTTGCTTCCTGACTGCTGGGATTAAAGACATGTGCCACCACCGATGACTGGCAAGACTTCTTAATATGCTGGTCATAGACCACCACTTTCTTTCTCCCTCCTGTGGAAATGAATAAGAAGACATGAAGTGCTGATAGCTAGCTACGTTCCAAGCCAGGGTAGTAATTGAGTAGCAAGTCAGGTAGTAGAGACAGCCAGGCAGGCAGGCAGAGAAGATTCTGAGTTGTGGAAGATGTGATAGGAAACAAAGCTGAACAGGGTGGGTGCGATGTCCATCAACTGTCATTACCTTCATTTCATTATGCTGCTCAAGCTTTAACTTGGAATTGTGGGTAGTTTGAGCTTTGCTATGTTAAACCAGAGGTTTCATGGGGGCATTTTGATACTAGTTGAGACGCTTTCTTCTTTAATCCTATCTCAGATTTTCATCACTGCAGTCTCTAGAAAGATAGGTATTCTCGTTCACTAGTGCTGTGGCACATAGAGTCATAGCTCACACTGTTTGAGGCCTTTCCACACTCACATTTTCAGTTATTATTTTTTTGTGGTACTTGGGATCGAACCCAAGACCTTATGATTTAGAGAACCATCCGCACTGCTCTACATCTCAAGTCCTTTGAGGAGTTTTTGTTGTTGTGTTTTACCTTCTTGTATGTCTGAGTACAGTTTGCATTTAGTGTCTACGGAAACCAAAGGAGTGTCAGATACTTTACTCTGGTTCTGGAGTTAAGGATGGTTAATGATCCACTGTGGGTTCTGGAAATTGAACCAGGACCCTCTGGAAGAGCTGCTAGTGCTCTTAACTACTGAGCTACCTTGCCAACGGTGGGACCATCCTTTGTTTCTTTGAGGCAGTCTTGTAGGCTGCCCTGGCCTGTCTTGTAGTCTTGTATCAGTCAGTCACCAGGTGACCGAGATAACATGTTCGCTCATGGTTGGCTAAAGTTTTTAGAGTAGCATTAGACTTCTTACAAATACAGCTCAGTGAGAGGGTCGATACAAGATAGCTGTGTGAGGCCCTGTGTTTTTAGTTTTATGCTTTTAAAGTATCAATCACCCTTTATTCTTAGACCCAGCCTGTTGTCAGTACAGTGTCATTGTCACTGCTAGCCGCCTTAAGTATCATGTCTTACATGTATCAACAGTCAGAATGAACTGTGACTTCTGGATTGCAGAAAGGGGTTTGGTTTTACATTTGTCTTTTTGTCCACTAGTCCAATAAAAATTCAGGTGCTACACAAATAGTGTTTTTTTAAGTCAATGTGTTCTAGGTATCTAAATTTGAAGTTTTGACCTGGTGGTGGTAGCTCACACCTTTAAACCCAGCTCTTGGAGACAGATGGTTCTCTGAGATGGAGACCAACCTAGTCTACAGATTGAGTTCTATACTCAGTCTAGACAGCTAGGGCTACATAAAGAAACCCTGTCAAAAAAACAAAAACATGGAGTTTTGTTATATAGTAGAGGTAAAATTGTAAACCCTAATCCAAGAATTTATGTTAGAGGGATCATTTTTTTAGTTGTGGCTTTTACTAGAACCTGTTGGAGAGCTTTTAAAGCATACTTGTTGCAGGTATGCATCAGGTATGGTCTGCTCACCCTAGACCAGCTAGATGCCCAAGGTAAGGCACTGGGAAGTTTTGAAGCTTGCCCAGTACTTGATTCAGATGTGTGATGTTGTCTTGTGCTCTGCTTAAATGAGTGTTCTCTATGGAGTTATTTTTGTGGTTTCTATCAAAGATGTAACAGTACCAGTAGAGCTGATACATGTGAAGACATACGATAAATGTAGTGTTAGCAGCTAGACTGACTAGGAAACTAATCCCAAAATTACAGAGTCTAAAGCAAAAGAAATGCCAGCCTCAGCTTCAAAAAGTGACCCAGTGTCCAAAAACAAAACAACAGTACATTGTAGTGGCTGACTAGAATTTGAAGTTTCTTAAAATATGAGTAGGGATACAGCTTAGTTGGTACTTATCTAGCATACATGAAGCCCTACCTATGTTTAATCCCAAGTACCACATGAATTTGGAGTGATGGTGTATATCTGTAATTCTTGCTCTTGGAGATGGAGACAGGAATGGTTACAAAGAATTTCCTTGTCATCCTGGGCTACATAGTAAATTCAAGGCCAGCCTGGGAAAACAAAAGAAAAATAAATAAAATTTCTACTATAGAATAAAAGGCTTCTTGCTATTGCTTATAGCTCTATAGAGCTCACATTTGAAAGGATTTCTATGCAGGTAGGCATAATAATAATCTCTGAATTTGGGAGATAGGACCAGTAGGACCAAAGTTCAAGGCCAGCCTGCCATGGACAACCTTTTCCTTCTCCAAAGGAACTTTTGTTTGTTTTGTTTTTCTGAATGTTAAAGAAGTTCCAGCTGTTATGGAAAATAAACTTACTAAATTTGTCTATATAGACAGCAAAAATTGACTATATTAATATATCAGGATATATGACTTCTAAATGTTCACATTTAGACTCTTGGTGAATCCTTTGATTTTTGTGTACCAGGCATAATGGCAGGTACTTGTCTTTAATCCCAGAACCCAGGATTCTGAGACAGAAAGATCACTGAGCCCAAGGCCAGGCTGTGCTGCACAGCATGCCCTGACTTTTAAAAAGCAACAAAAAAAAAAAAAAAAAAAAAAAAACTTTTTAAAAAGAAGCAGATTTTTGCACGTTTCTCTGTTTTTGTCCAGGGAAACCAGTAGGAGGTTTTTAGCATCAAGGACCCATATAGTGGTATAGAAAAACTGGGTTCTGAGGAGATACTAGAGCGGTCGTTCTCCTACCTTTGGAAACTACTATTTTCCTAATTGTGTTATTCTATGACGAATTGTAGGTGTTGGAGTTGGCAGGTAATGCTTCTAAAGATCTCAAAGTAAAGCGCATCACTCCACGTCACTTACAGCTTGCGATCCGAGGTGATGAAGAGTTGGACTCCCTCATCAAGGCGACCATAGCCGGGGGCGGTACGTATTATCGTGCCTAGATTATTTCTAATATTCAGCTCAGTTGTCTTTTGTATTTGAATGGTTAACTAGAAACCATATGGATTTTAACTCCACAAGTGTTAAATGTACTACAGTTCTGTTGGTAGTGATGGGGTGAACCTAGGCCCTCATAAATGCTACAGGTAACACTAATTGAGTTATAGCTCTGGGCCCTCTGTGCTTCTTGACATAGTGATCTGAGTAAATACTTGTTCTCCTGTAACATGTAGTGCTATTTTTATTTTAGCTTGTTTTTAAAGGATGCAATACTTCAAACCTAAGTTTAAAATACTTCCCCATATGTTTTTGAAATATGCTAGAGAAATAACATGACTCTGAGCAATTGCTTAGTGTGATAGACGTGGCAGGACGGACTGGGAATCTTAAGTGTGTGAGGTGAGTTGTAGTTGTCACTGTTTTGAGCATACCTTACAGATAGGATAGCTGTGTTAGCCTCCTTTACTGTTCCTGTAGAAGGGCTCACAGGTTCCTATGGGGTCAGTAGGATCCAAGTTGGAAGGGTCTTACACAAGTTCCATCCTTGGTATAATTGTTTTTTTACTTTAGCATTAAAGCATTAAGATTTAACTAACGTTATTAACAATAACTCATGCACGTTGTGTTGTAGGTGTGATCCCGCACATCCACAAGTCTCTGATCGGAAAGAAGGGACAGCAGAAAACTGCTTAGGCTGTGAGTCACTGACCTGCTCTCCTCACTGTGTGTAACTGGGGCAGACGGTACCAGTGCGGTGTGTGGGAAAGCATAGACAATTGCTGTAGACAAAAGACACATTTGTATGTTTTTAGACTCTCGAAGTTTGATAAGTCCCTTTCCCTGTGGTCACAGCCATGTGTTGATTGGCCAGCTTTCTCCCTTGTGTTTTATACAAAAATAGAATTGATAAACATTTTTTACAAAAGTAATTTGTCTCAGTATTTCTTCATGATGTGTTAGAAGTACCTGGTTTTACCTGGCCATAGCCATGTTGCCAGCAACCCCAGCACTTGGGAGGTGTGGGCAGGACCTTCAGAATTTATGCTGACCTTTTCCTACATTCCAAGTTTACGATAACCTAGACTACAAGAGACTCTGACTTAAAAGAAAAAAATATATTTTTTCAGACATTGACATTTTAAGTTGCAATAATCTTAAAGAATAATCTTAAAGCAAAAAATTGGGATGTAATGTACCTTGATTGGTACAGTGTTAGTTTGAATCTCAGATACAATCAATTTTTAGAAATATATATATGTTAATATATACAGTGTTCTGCCTGCATGTATGCCTGCAGGCCATAAGAAAGCACCAGATCCCATTACAGATGGCTGTGAGCCACCATGTGGTTGCTGGGATTTGAACTTAGGACCTCTGGAAGAGCACTCAGTGCTCTTAACCACTGAGTCATCTCGCCAGCCCTTATCAAGGAATCTTATTATCCCACTTTATGGCCTGTTTCCCATTGTCCACAGGAATTGATCTGCTGAGAAGACAGTTGAGCTAGTAGATACAACAGTACAGTTAGGACACAAACCTAGGTTTTTCTGGCTTCAGAATGCACTCCCTGACTTAGAAGTGATACTACTAAATCAGACTTTTCTGATTTGGTTCTGGAATTCTAACATTTTGTGGTCACTCATTGATCTTACTAACCTGCAGTACCTTAGAGTCTTTAAAAATGATGTCTAAGTAACTACAAAATATAAGTTAATTCACTAGTAAATGCTACAGCCAAAATTTTATTTTTCTTCAATATGTCTTTGTGAGTAATTGATGTTTTATAATATAACAATATCAAAACAATTCATTTTGAAGAAATGTTTTATTATGGAAATTCTGACAAATGCACAGAAATAAAGAAAATAGCACTAGTGTGACAAAGCCATGTGTCCTGGTCCTCCAAATTTAGTTTTTGTGGTCAATTTTAATCTTGTACCCACTATCACCAGCAGTGGATTGCTGAGTCCCGTGACAGTCTTCACATCTGTGTCTTACGTAGACTTACTCAACATCTGCTAAACAAGGGGTGCGGCAAAGACAGCTGACAGTTTTATACCAAATACCAGTCAAGTTTTTTACAGCTTGTTGGAATTACCATCTAGACAAGTTTGGGCTGGAGAGATGGCTCAGTGGTTAAGAGCACTGACTGCTCTTCCAGAGGTTCTGAGTTCAAATTCCAGCAACTACATGGTGGCTCAGAACCATCTGTAATAGAATTCAATGCTCTCTTCTGCTGTGTCTAAAGACAGCTACAGTATGATCATATAAATAAAATAAATAAATCTTTTTAAAAAAATCTAAACAAGTTCAATCTTGGTTTTGTATTTGGTTTTGGATTTTTGAGATAGGGCCTCATATAGCCCAGTCTGTTTGTAATCACTGGTGGGCTGGGGTGTACTTTAAATTCCTGTCCTTTTGAATCTTCTTAGTACTTAAAAAAAAAAAACAAAAAACAAAGATTTATTTATTTATTTAATGTATGTGAGTACACTGTAGCTGTCTTCAGATATATCAGAAGAGGGCATCAGATCTCACTATAGATGGTTGTGAGCCACCATGTGGTTGCTGGGATTTGAACTCAGGACCTCTGGAAAAACAACAGTCAGTGCTCTTAACCACTGAGCCATCTCTCCAGCCCTGGTACTTTTTTTTTTTTTTTTTTTTTTTTTTTTTGAATATTTGTTTATTTTATTTATGTGGATACTTTATCTGCATGTACATCTATCTGTACACCAGAAGAGGTCATCTGATCCCATGAGACTACAAGTTACAGATGGTTGGGAGCCACCACATGGGTAATGAGAATTGAACTCAGGACCTCTGAAATAGACACAGGTGCTCTTAACCTCTAAGCCATCTCTCCAACCCACATTTCCTTAGTACTTAAAAGTTCAGTTGTAGGATCTGGAGAAGTGGCTCAGTGATTAAGAGCACTGACTGCTCTTCTTGAGTTCAGTTCCCAGCAACCACACGGTGGCTCACGACCATCTGTAATGGGGTCTGATGCCCTCTTCTGAAGACAGCTACAGTGTACTCACATACTTAAACAAAACTTAAAAATAAATAAAATAAATGAATTTTTTTTAAAAAAAATTCAGTTGTTTGGCAGCCTATAGGTTACTATAAACCTATAGGTCTATTTTTCTTGTAACCACAGCTTTGGAAGAAACTGAGTTCTGTGACTTTCTTACTGAATACACTCCAAAGTGTGTGTGTAGAGCCAGAGGTCAGCATCAGGTGATTTCCTTAGTCATACTTTCTCTTACCTTTGAGGCAGGGTCCCATTGAACCTGGAACTTGCCTATTCAGCTAGACTGGCTAGCTAAGGAACTCTGGAGATCTGCCTGGCTCCATCTTCATGTGCTGGGTTACTACAGATGTGTACCACTCTGCGTTGCTTTTTTAGTACTTTAAAATTTAAGTGTGTTTGTGCATGCCTGCTACAGTGCATGTGTGCAGGTTACAGGACAACCTTCAGTGAGTGCTCTTCACCCTTAAGTGAGTTCTTGGAACAAACTTGGAGCATTAGACTTAAAAGGTATGTTTCTTCTCAGAGCTATCTTACTTACAGTCCCTATACTATGCTTTCTGCATGAGCACTGGGCATCCAGACTCAAACCCTCATATTTACACAGCAAGCACTTCCCAATGGAGCCATCTCTCTGGACCTGTTCTTATTTTAAACCGTCATATCTAGAAGGTGGTGTTTTATTCTGTTAAGATTGATGCTGAGGCTGGAGAGATGGCTCTGCAGTTAAAAGCACTGGCTGCCCTACCAGAGGACTTGGACTCAACTCCCAATATTCCTCATATGTATGTGGAAGCTCATGGTCACTATACCTCCAGCTCCTCAGCATCTGACACACCCTCTTCTGGCCTCTTTGGGCACCAAAGTAATGAACATGCATACATGCAGACCAAATACCCATATACACAAAAATATGAGGGGGGGAGAGTGCGGCAGATCTCTGGTGAGTTCTAGGCCAGCCTGGTCTACATACCAAAGTTCAAGTCAGCCAGGGGCTATACAGAAAGACATTGTCTCAAAAGAACAATAAAAACCACTTGCTGCTCTTGAAGGACCCATGTGCCATACCCAGCACTCACATTGTTCAGCCTGGGACTGCCTATGATACTCCAGGAGATCCAACACTGTCTTCTGGTCTTAATAGCTACCTGCACACACACAACAGACAAGCAGCAATACTTTTTTTTTTAACTTTAAAAGAAAAAGATTGATGGCTGAGTGTAGTTGCACATTCCTTTAATCTGAGCACTCAGGAGGCAGATACGGGCAGACTTCTCGTGAGTTTGATTCCAGTCTGATCTACATAGTAAGTTCCAGGCCAGACAAGGACACTTTCAAAAACAAAAGACTGAGGCCAGTGCTAGATGTGGTGGTTACATGCATATAATCTCAGCACTGGGGCCAGGGAATAGACACAAATCAGACTGGCCTGGACTGCACATCATGGTCCTATCAAAAAGGAAAGGTAGTGGTTTGGGATGCTGTCAGCCCACTACAGTCTCTGTCATCCTTTACCCTGAAGGTCTTAGCTACTGTTACTGATATGTGCTCAGATGAACAGTTGACAACCAGTTGGTTGTGGTGACACACACCTTCAGTCCCAGCCCTCTGGAGGCAGAGGCAGGTGGATCTCTTGAGGCCAGTCAGGGCTACATAGAAATCCTGTCTCAAAGTTGGCAACCAGTAATAACCTTTGTGTATGATGATCTGAAATACTCTAGCATAATTTTTGTTCATCAATTTACAAAGCAGGTCTGGGTACATAGCTTAGCCCATGAAGTATCCAATGACTGTACTATACTGAACTGAGCACACTGGGCTGCATTACCCCAGCATTTCTAAGAATGGTCAGTGGGAAAGCACCACACTGCCAACTGCCCAGAAACCTAAAGACTACCCCTGTAAGTGTGGGTGTAGATATGGTTCATGAACTGCCTCAGCCATATCCATTGTATGGAATTTAGCAATATCACCTTGGGATCTTGTCTTTGATAAACATTTGCTCTTCCAGCTTGACTAATAATTATCTCATTTCTCTTGAGTAGCTGGTATCAGTTTCTCAATCACAACATGTTCTGTCTCCCTCTTTCTTCAGGCCATCTTGGTTTGTGAGCACAAACATAGTTGTGGATATTTTCAGAATCCAGAAGGGCATTCAGCCCACACAGCATGCTCCCAGTTCTGACTATTCTCAGATTGCCTCAAACCCTGACCTCCTAAGCTCTTAGCCAGTATCCCAGTTCCAACTTATTTGATGTGAATTGTAGAGAATCTCTGAAATGTTTGTCAGACCCTGCACCAGTGCTTCTGACCCGTACCAGTGGCCTTCTCACCCAGGATGGGGAGCCTTGTGTGTATGTAGCTGACTGTATATGAATTTTCTTCCTCTGCTATATCCTCTTTGAACAGGTTTGGTTCCCTCCATTGATGGAGATGGTCTCCTTCCTGTGTCTTTCTTAATTCCATGTATTGAAATTCTGCCATATGCTGTGCAGAAGGGTATTCTCTACAAAGATTAGTTCTCTGGCTGTCACCCTCAAAAAAGTGTGGGGAGAAGAAAGGTGCATAGAAGCATTCCAGGAGCTAGAAACATGGCTCAGCACTAAAGAGCTTTTGCTGCTTTTACAAAGGAGCTGAGTTAGGTTCCCAGGCCTCACATGGCGGCTCACAGCTTCCTGCAACCCCAGCTCCACGAGGGATCTGATGTTCTCTTGTGCCCTTTCACAGGCTAATACATTCAGGATGCAGGTGCCACACAGATACACATACACATTTAAAAAGAAAGACCTGTAAGTGGCTTGAAGTAACCTGTGAAAATGATTTGCTATCTTAACCCCAAAACTCTACAAAATCAAGCAAATCACTGTGTTCACTTTATGAACACCAATGAAAACACCTGAGCCATCTTTCCAGCTCCCGAAATGCTTCTTTGCACCTTTCTCCTTCCCACACTCATCCTCAGATATGCATATCTGAAAAGCATCTAGTATCTGAAAGATGGCTCTTCAAAGAAATAGTTGTCATTACAATGCTGGAGTCAGGAGGTGTGCCTAAGCCTACTATTGTTGAGATTGGGTCCCTCTGTAACTGGGCTGTACTGGTAGTGCTCTTCCTGTCACAGGCTTACATTTTTTTACTCTTATATTTACAAAATAAAATCAATTTTAAAACACACAGACACAAGGACTAAGGAATCTGAAGTCAACAATAGGAGAAAAGGGTTTCTGCCATTGCAAAGAGGAAGTTACTGATTCAGGCCAACATCTTAAAATGTCAAAACCATCATCAGGTGGAAGGTGCTTTTTACCCTCAGACTACATGCTCCACAGAAAGAATGCGAACCTCGCCAAGCCAGACATGGGTTTATCACACTGGTAATCCCAGCACTTCAGAGAATGGCTGAGTCAAGGCCAGCCTATATCACCTAGTGAATTTCAAACTAGGCTGAGTTAGAAAGTCTGACCCATCTTTCTCATTTTCAGCAAGTGATCTGTCAACTATTTTAACCTCCCATTTTAATCTAGTCTTGGTACTTTTGTCTTTTGATGTGAGAAAAACTCAGGAACCACATTAAAGCAGTTAATGCTCTGTGAACTGAGTGGAACCTGGTGGTTGGGATCTCAAGGGAAGGCTAGGGCAAAAACTCAGGACACTCACTTTGTGAGTCTCTGGGTTGTAAGTCTCATGTGAAACTCATATAGCTGAAGTTAGCCTTAAACTGATATTTGTCTCCATTTTCCAAAGTGAATAGCTTTTTACCGTCATGTCTGGCTTGAGGCAGTTTCTATCCTCAGGAAGCTATTTTGTTAGTTTTTAAGTTTCATTAAGTAGGAGACCAAGAATCCCTGGTTAGTTATATCTTAAGAAATGTTTTTTTTTTAGACTGGGTTTTATGTCGCTCTATCCTGCAACTTTTAAAAGGTTTATTAATGAGTACACTGTACTTATTAAAGTACTTCAGACACACCAGAAGAGGGCATCAGATCCCGTTACAGATGGTTGTGAGCCACCATATGGTTGCTGGGGATTGAACTCAGGACCTCTGGAAGAGCAGTCAGTGTTCTTAACCAGAGCTATCTCTCCAGCCCTGGCCTCCAATTCCCTCCACCTAAGTGGAGGATAGGCTGGGACAAAGGCATGCACTACCATCCAATTTTTAGTCCTTTAAACTCAGGTTTGTCCCCCTTCTACTCAAACTTCTGGGAGCTTAAAATCTGAGGCTTAAACCAGATGGCTTACCTGGTTTATCTAGATCTCAGTTATGTCCATGTGGCAGTCCCCACACCTACCCAGTTTGGGAAGTTCCTGATCCCCCCACCCCCTCTCCAAGACACTCAGTGGCAGTTAAGACCTCTTGGGTTAGAGAAGACAAAAATCTTACAGAGTACTGCTATAGTCATAGCCAAGTAACCTAACCAGTTGCTTAGAGACCTATATCAACACTTCAATACAAACAAGGGCAAACAGTTCTTATTTAGTTTTTATTCATAATCATAAACTTAACTTTGCAATCCAGCTAGACTTTAAGGGGAATGAGGAAAATATGGAACCCAAAGAACTTCAGTGAGAGCAGAGATTATAGGATATTGCGAGCAGATGGGGTGGGAGTGCTCTCCTGAGCTACAGAAGGAATGGTTTGATGGGTAAAATGCCCGCAAGTCAAAAGAAATTAGAGTTGTCCACAGTCGGAAATGGTGATCTTCTTGCTGGTCTTGCCATTCCTGGACCCAAAACGCTCCATGGCTTCCACAATGTTCATGCCTTCTTTCACCTTCCCAAAGACCACATGCTTGCCATCAAGCCTGTAAAAAAATGATCACTACTATCAGCAACTAGAAGCAGATTGCACACTAAAGATATAAAAGTTACCAAACAGTTCAACACAAACACAATCAGTACTCTTACTAACTAATCAACTTCCACTATTTTAAGAGATGGAATGAAAGGAACATTGAAGGAAGAACAAGTGTCCCTCAACGAAGCTTTGTACTCTTTCAACAGATCCATTCATTCATTGAGCTTCTTACCACTCAGTCTTGGCAGTGCAGATAAAAAACTGGGAACCATTTGTGTTTGGCCCAGCATTTGCCATGGACAAGATGCCAGGACCTGTGTGCTTCAGGATGAAGTTCTCATCCTCAAATTTCTCTCCATAGATGGACCTGCCGCCAGTGCCATTATGGCGTGTAAAGTCACCACCCTGTAAAAAACAGATAGTAATGTCACTTTGACAATGTGACTTGACAGCATGTGCCACCACACTGAAGTCTTTATAGGAGCTCTAGGACTCAGGTCCTCAATTTTTGGATTCTTATGTAGCAGTTACTTCACAGGGTTCACACCCAATCCAATCCAAGGTACAGATTTTAGAAGGTTAGTGTGCTAACACATCTGGAATCCCAGCACACGGGAAGAGCCAGAGGATAAGGAATTTAAGGCCAGTCTACATTAAGACAGTCTCAAAACAATGAAACCTGTGCTGGGGCCAGTGCAATATAAAGGGTCAGCCACCAGGCTCAGAAAAACAAAACAGGCAATGTAAAAATTAGCTCAAGTCAAGTTTAACTGAAACATTCTGGCTCAAGGAAGTAAAAATGTCAGTTTCATACCTGGCACATAAATCCTGGAATAATTCTGTGAAAGGAGGAACCCTTATAGCCAAATCCTTTCTCTCCAGTGCTCAGAGCACGAAAGTTTTCTGTTAAAAACAAAAACATGTACACACATATATACTTTCTCTTTGTAATACTTTTACCCATGAAATTTGTTAAATCTAGAAAATAATGAAACCAACCTGCTGTCTTTGGAACTTTGTCTGCAAACAGCTGTAACAACAACAAAAAAAAGCTAAATATATAATATAATAATAATAATAATAATAATAATAGTATCATGGTTAATGCCATTAGCTGTAGGGATTTGTAAATCATAAATTCATTCTCACTTAAAACACTACTTTGGTAATAACTTCCAATTCCCAGTAAGAATCACTCCTATCAGCTTTAAGGTCCTACAGGGTTGAGCTGAGAAATAGAACCAGTAATAAAATCTGGAACCAGGCATGACTTAAATAGTGACAGACTCCTTAAGCATGACTCAAGAGTTTTTAATACATCAGACCTACTTCTAAATACTTCAGGCTTCTCAAAAGTATATATATACCACCACCCTAACTTCATGTTGAAACACAAAATCAAAAATCCTCAAAGCAGCCACACAATGCATGATTAGGTAAATAAACTGAAAATGCAATCACCTTCAACCTGTCAGCATTGCTACATTCCTATGTAGTTCCCTATCCAAATTGTAGAGGATTTGAACATTTCCTCAATGTTTACAAGCCCCTCCACAGCTAGTTGAAAAAGCCAACTCACCAGCTGCAGCATCTACATTTCTGAGAGATGTATATTTATGGTTTAAGTGGTTAAATATGTGATTCTTCCGAAATGTTTAAGCTCCTTTTCTCACAGCTTCCCAAGTCCACATTTTAGTTGCATGTGTGAGTTAAAAGCCTTTGTCAGCTTCACCTCTATTATCACCTATGGAACTGAAAGTCTTGTCTCATTCCCATTAAGCTCTGGATAACGTGATACCTCCTACCCAGCACTAAGCTTAGGCCAAGTTTCCACAGGAGTCCTCGTCAATTATCAGCTCTGACAACAAACACGCTGGCTAAAGACTAATTAGAACCTAGCGCTCTCTTTAGGTGCCTACCTACTATGTACCCAGCACTGTGATGAGAGGGCAATGGGGAGATCTAGTTTTGGAGTTAAGAGCATCAAAATTCACTCAGTGATCCCTTCTAGAGAACAGTTTAGACAGGGAAGACACAAAGTAACATCTTACTATGGCCTAAGGGCTAAGGTTAACGAGAATATGTAATTTTGTAAAAGAAACAATTGCTTAGAATACTCTTAATTATTAACTGATCTTTAAATAGCCACTAAACACCTCCAGAACTAATTAAGTAGGTAACCACTGGCAATCCACCTTGGTCAATATAAAACTGCAGCGTGGCCAGTCCTAACATGCCTATTTCACAGAGGGTAATAGGGAGGGGTTCTAGAGCGCCTCCCACGCTGCGCCATCACTGCGACAGGAGGCGGTCCTTGGGCACCAGCAAAAGCCAGGCCTTCCTCGTTTCCGCTCCGGGGAGGGGGACGCCGAGGGGTATTTTGGGCCTCCCTAACCAAACGTTGTTGCTTCAGACCAAATGGCCAAACGCTCGCTCAATTCGCGCTCAACTCTGCTACCAAACTACATTCTTAATAGATATTACCAGATCTGGGAGCCATTAGATTTAACCGGACTAACGAGCACGTAGCGGTTCACCCAGCCTTCGTCCTTGAGACCTTAAGTGTTCCTGCCCAGATCCGACCAAAAGGCGGTGGCTGGGGGAAGGTATCTGGGAAGAGGCCCGCAGGGCTGCGGCTCCGCAGCGGAGCAGGGCGGGGCCCAACGGCTAGGAGATGGGAGAGGCGCGGAGCACGTGCGCCCGGCCTCGCTGGGCCCCACAGGACGCAGCCACGTGCGCCTGCGGGTAGGCCGAGGCGGGCGGGGGCAGCCCCCTCCCCCCCAACGGCCGCGCCCCGCCCGGCTTTGTCCGCCGCCCGCCCAGCCTCCCCGCGCCTCGCCGGCCTCCCAAAATGGCCCCTCGTCAGGAAATGGCGCCGCCGCCCGCGTTCGCTCCTCCCGAGGGTCGGCCCGCGACCGAGGGAGCCTCCCCCTCCACCGCTCCCAGCACCCCACTCTGAAACACCACTGCCCACCCTACCTCGAAGGAGACGCGGCCCAAGGGCTCGCCATCCGCCATGATGTCGAAGAACACGGTGGGGTTGACCATGGTTGCAGCAAGAGGCAAAAAGCGACAGCGGCGTCTGCAAAGCGGCACGAGCCTCGCCGCTGCTTCTTTTATACCCGGTTCTGGTCCCGCCCACTACCAAGTCGCGCGCCTGGACCTGGATCAATCACAACTGCTTCCCAGACGGAGTGACGGTGCGACAGGCCTATGGGCGCACGCGGACGCGGGTAAGGCGGGGAGCGAGGCGCGCGTGCGCAGTAGTGCGCGGAGGCAGGTTCCCGCCCGCGGGCTCCTAAGGGATGGTAGCGGCGCGGTCGGTGGGGTAAGAGTCCGAGGGCAGTTAAGGAGGGTGGCCGCGCAATCTGGCTGTCCTTAGGAATATGTCGGCTCCTCCTGCCTTCCCCAGAGATACTACGTATCTTCCCATTGCACAGAGGGAGTAACTGAGGCAAAGGTGGACCTCAAGGTCGAGCGGCCCTTCAAGGTCGGGCGGGGTCCTGCGGTGCGGCCCTCGCTGCGGAAACTCGAACGGCACCCCTGGGCCGAGATCCAGGACCCACACCGGCATTGTGCAATGGCAACCGCTTCCTGATAGGTCCCTTTGAGCTCCTCCGTTTTCCTAAACTCTGGGGAACGGGCACAAGCAGCCCCCTCATTTTAAAGATTATGAAATACTTTTTAAATGTCCTACTTTCCAAATATATCTTGTGTTTTCTCCAGGAGGAAGCTATTTAAACACGATCCTGGTTTTCAGAGCCTACCTGTAATTTTTTTTCTCCTCCCCCCACCCAATCTCCCAAGGTCTTCTCATTGCATCACGAGGCCTAAGGAGTACTCACAACAAATGCTTCCCAGCATGGCGGCACGCGCCTGTAAATCCCACCCCTAGGTAGACTGAGTCAGAACGCTAGTGAGTTCCAGACAGCCTGAGCTATAAGTGAGGCCCTGCCTCAAAAACAACGAAGCTTGAGTATGGGAAAGTCAGTGCTGTGTGTGGAAGATCGTTCTCCATAACGTCTGCTGGAGTTGGCTCCAAACTGTAAGGCCTTAGACACAGAACCTCAGGAATGTGGGTCTGGCCATGCCTTATTTGGATGAATCAGACCAAAAGCAGGTTCCGTTCAACTACAAAGAGTCTTGATCTGCCAAACTGCAATTCTGAACCAGTGGAGTTTTTATTCATAGAGCATCCTGTAAACCTGCTTTTCTCAAAAAAATCTGACGATAAAGTGCTTGCAATACACTTGGGACCTGCGCTTGGATTCCCAGCACCTATGTAAAAGCCAGGCCGTTGGGAAGAGTCTGTAAGCCCAGACCTGGAGGTAATGGAGACTCTAAAGCCGAGTCAGCATAATGGATAAGACAGAGGGGAGATGGCCCCATGGTTAAGAGCATTTGCCTTCATTTTTAATTAACTGGTTGCTTTGGTTATAGTTGAGTTTTAGGAGTTCTTTACATATTCTGGGTTTAATTTGTTTCCTTTTTTTTTAAGATTTATTTATTTCATGTATGTGAGTACACTGTCACTGTCTTTAGACACATCAGATCCCATTACAGATGGTTGTGAGCCACCGTGTAGTTGCTGGGAATTGAACTCAGGACCTCTCTTCAGACCCCTGGGTTTAATTTCTTATCAGACACATAATTTGCTGATATGTTCCCCTATCACTCTATTGAGCCAGCAGGACACTTAGCAGGTAAAAGTGCAATCCAAGTCCTTGGAACAGGGTAAAAGGCCAGATGAAGTGGCTCACATCTGTGATCACAGCACTCTGAAGGCTGGGAATCAAAGAGAGGAGACTGACAGAAGTCACTAGAAGGTCATTGGCTCAAAGCAAGGTGAATATCTCAGAGAGATGCTTAGAGGGGACAAGTCTGATGACCCACATGGTAGAAGGAGAGGACAGAATCCCATGTTTTCCTCTGAGCTCCGAATATGCATGTGCACACACACTAAATAAATGTTCTTAAAAAGTCCAACTTGCAAAGAAGTTTTCTTTAAGCTGTACATGTGCTCACACACACACACACACACAAGTAAATAAATGTAAATACATAAGTAGATAAATGTAAACACACATAGTAAATAAATGTGCCTCCCACACAAACAAGTCTGTGTTAGGATTACAGATATGAACCACCATACTCAGTTTATACAGTGCTGGGACTAGAGCCCAGGACTCCAGGCTTGCTAGGCAAACAGTCTACTGACTGAGCCACATCCCCAGACCCCAAAACAAGGCACTTGTAGCAAGACCCTGGATCACAGGAAACACCATCTCAACAGGCTCCCAACAATCTATAAGGGTTTTGTTTTTTCCATGTCTTGAGTAATACTCATTATTCTCTCTTGAAAGCATATGGAAGTCGGAGTATATAGCTCAGTTGTTCAGTACTTGCTTAGCCTTGGAAGAGCTTGAACCACACCCAGCCAGGCATACCTGCCAGGCAGAGGAGGGAACTGGCCAACATGTCTAACGCTGCACAGGCTCACATAAGCCTGTAATGGGGGTTGAACCTGTCCCTAGGGCATAGGTACTAGGGCTTATGTGTTTGAGAGCAAGGGCACCTGGGAGAACTGCCTTGTGATTCCCCCAGGGGCTACGCTGATTGCTCCAGATCAGTCATTACCATAGGGAGGGGAGAAGGGCAAGCCAGAGAGATGTCAGCCTTAAAGAACTGAAAGCCTGGTTTCACAGCCTAGTCCAGATGTCTGTCCATGCAGACTGGATGGACTTGACCCCATACACTAACAGCCTGCCAGATGAAATGGTACACAGTTCTCCAAACGAAGATACCTTTTAGTTTCTAGCTTCAACTTTTTGGGATAAAGGAGGCCAAGGTCTTGCTATCTAGTGACTAGATTCAATCTCCCTATGTAGCCAGGCTGGCCTTCAGGTCATGGTAATGCTTCTGAGCTTCCTGGGAGCTGGGATTACAGGGAAGTGACACCACCTCTTCCCAAGGGATTTTGGCCTGTTTCTAGTGGACAACATAGTATCATAGCTTGTTTTCAGGGAGTTCCTGCAACAAATACATTCCAGGTGGAGATGGTCTCACTCCCAACCTCAGGATTGGGCAGCACTGGATATAACATGATGATATTTTCTTCAAGAAATTATCATCATCCCTGGAACTTTTGCTTAAATGCTGGGAAAGAGATGCTCTTTCTTCTGGAGTCATTGGGACACAGGGTCTCTCTCTAATGCATTCACAAGCATTGGGTAAATTGGAGTGACTTCCAGCCCTGTTCCAGGCCTGGACAACACCACTTCAAAAGTCTTAGCTTACTTTTTGCCTCCAGCTGCTGGGGGTTTTTGGGGTTTTTTTTTTAGATTTATTTAATTGGGGGGGGGGGGGTTGGAGAGATGGCTTAGTGATTAAGAACACTCACTGACTATTCTTCCCAATGTACTGAGTTCAATTTCCAGCAACCACATGGTGGCTCACAGCCATCTATCTGTAATGAGATCTGATGCCCTCTTCTGGTGTGACTGAGGTCAGCCATAGTGTATTATATATTATAATATAATATATATAATATTTTTTAAGATTCACTTAATCTTATTATATATGAGTACACTGTAGTTGTCTTCAGACACACCAGAAGAGGGTATCAGGCATCGGATCTCATTACAGATGGCTGTGCTGGGAATTGAACTCAGGACCTCTGGAAGATGCTCTTAATTGTTGAGCCCCCAGCAGCTGTTTTTGTTTGTTTTGTTTTTTGTTGTTTGTTTTCAGCTTTTTAAATTTTTATTTACTTTGTATGCACATGTCTGCATTCCAGAAGGACAGTTTTAGATCCCATTGCCATGTGGGTGCTAGGAATTGAACTCAGGACCTCTAGGAAGAACAGCCAGTGCTCTAACCACTGAGCCATCTCTCCAGCCCTGTTTTCAGCTTCTTATTTCACCTCTATAGGCAAACTGTAGAGGTCTCCCTGTTCAAACATCTTGAGAATTTTTAGGACATTGACAGCAAAGCATTTGTCTGGATATGGCCATTCCAAGGGCAGGTTGCCTCTGCCTGTACTATCTGTGTGGCTTGCAATGCTTCTTAGGCCCCTAGGGGGCAGCACCCAAGCACAGCACTTGCCAGGGTTCTTTGGGATCTTGTCCTCCAAGAATAGCCCTGATGTAGATGCCCCAGTGTTTGAGGCTTGCACACTATAGATTTTGCCCATTTATACATATTATTCAGCTGATTCCAGAAGAAATACTGGGGTAGACCTTGAACCTCTCTTCTTCAGAGAGCACAGCTGTGCTGACCATGGCTAAAAGTATGTTGCCAATATACAAAGGTTAACAGGGAGCTAGAGAGATGGCTCAGTGCCTGACTGCTCTTCCTGAGGTCCTGAGTTCAATTCCCAGCAACCACATGGTGGCTCACAACCATCTTTAGTGGTATCTTATGCCCTCTTCTGATATGTCTGAAGACAGCTACAGTGTGCTCATATACACAAAATAAATAAATCTTTTTTAAAAGGGGAGGGGGTTAACAGGAGGCAAATTTCATACCAACTATTCTGGGGTGGCCAGAACTAAAATACACATATCTTTTTTTCTTTTTTTTCTTTTTTTCAAGAGACAGGGTTTCCCTGTGTATCCCTGGCCATCCTAGAACTTGCTCTGTAGACCAGGCCAGACTGCCTCTGTCTCCCAAGTGCTGGAATCAAAAGCATGGGTCACAACATCCAGTCAAATGTCCTTTTTCAAAGTGAGGTTTCTGTACCCGTTACAATCAATAGAACCAACTCTAGCTAAATGCATCAATGGATTTATCAGAAAGTTTGCTAATAACTCATGATGCATTGGAAGAACAAGAGATATAAGCTTAGAGAACGAATAAGAACTAGAGGCCTCACACCTGTAGCAAACCAGAATTTGCCATCACAATACACCTATTGAAGATGCAGCCTCCAGCCTTGGACACAACTACAGTGCCCAAGCCCAGCCCATGTGCTTACTCATAGCACAAGAACACTGAGCCCCAGTCCTCAACACTGAGTTTTCTAGTTTGCTTTCTGTTACTGTGATAAAACACTCTGACCAAAAACAACTTAGGAGGAGGAAAGGGCTTATTTAATCTTACTTTACCAGATCCATTGTCTTAGGGTTTTACTGCTGTAAACAGACACCGTGGCCAAGGCAACTCTTTTTTTTTTTTTTTTTTTTAATGACAAAGGATGTTTATTCAGGCTTGATCCCTTGGCATAGCATATGTATAAAGGTATGTCAGGAAATTATAAATCTGGTTGCCATGAAGTCTTTGGCTCAGCTTCCTCCATGGGCCCCCTTCTCAGCCTCTCACTTCAAGGTTGGGGTCACTTCTTGGCAGCTTCTGCCTGGGCTGCCAAATCTTTCTGAGCAGCCGGAAACACGGCTCGTTCCTTCTGGAATGCCGCCTTCACCACACAAGTGCCCAGGGAACAGGCAGATCCAATGATGGACCGGACAACAGAAGACAGGGGTACATCTTGCATGGCAAAAGCATTGTCCTTAGCTTTGACACAGGCAATTTCATATATGTGCTTCAAACTCACCCAACCTTCCACCTCTTTCCCTGTTTGCCAGGCCCCCTTCTCAATCCCAACAGCTGCCTTCAAAAAGTAGGAAATAGTGGGCTGCCCAATCTTGAGCTCAAATGTTCTGTCGGGCTTTATAAAAATTTTTGTAGGCAAGGGAATGCCTCTTTTAATGTCCTTTGTCTTCTCGTTGAACTCTTTGCAGAACTGGTTGATAGAGACACCTCGCTGACCCAAAATGGGACCTAGTGGAGACCCAGGAATAGCTTGGCCTGCTCGCATGATGAACCAGATGACGCCGCCGGCCTCGGGCTTCTTGAGGGTCCAGGTGGCCCAGCTTAGCTCCAACACAATGTAGGATTTCAATCTTAGATCACCTTGGAGAACCAAAGAACTACGGTCTCCACAGCAATTCTTATAAGGACAATATTTAATTGGGACTGGCTTACAGGTTCAGAGGTTCAGTCCATTATCATCAAGGTAGGAGCATGGCAGCATCCAGGCAGGCAAGCATGGTGCAGGCAGAGCTGGGGGTTCTACATCTTCATCTGAAGGCTGCTAGAAGACTGGCTTCCAGACACCTAGGATGAGGGTCTTAAAGCCCACACCCATGGTGACACACCTACTCAACAAGGCCACACCTCCAAATAGTGCCTCTTCCCGGGCCTAGCATTTTCAAACCACCACATCCATTATTGAGGAAAGTCAGGGCAGGAGCTTAAGGAGGAATCACTGGAGGATACTGCCTACTAGCCCATGGTTAAATAGCCTTCTTCTATGCCCTTACCATTACCCAGAGATAGTACAGCTCACAGTGGGCTAGGCCCATTCACATCAGCATTAAGAGAATTCCTTGTAGACATAGCCACAGGGTTAATTTGATCTGGGCAATCCCCCAACTGAGACTCCCTGCTGAGTCTGACAAGTTACCAATCCTAGAGCAGCAGACTAGCAAACACTTCCTCCTCTGAACTTGCAAGTATCTGTGAGCATCCTAGGCTGGCCAGGAGGACACACCAACATGGGTGGTGGATACTTCCCTGATGCTGGCTGCATTAGGCTGGGGCAACCAATCAGGAAGATGGTGACCCCAGAATTCACAGTCTAGTCAAAAAAGTTAAAGTATAGGATCCCCCAGGCTAAAACTTTGTTCCCTCTGTGTTACTGGGGATAGAAGTCAGAGATTTTTGCAAGGGATCTGACACTCAGCCATACCCCATACTCCTAAGGGTGTTTAATCACACTCTAGACCTGCCTCCAGACAGACAAGGAGGGAGGTGATAAAGAGAAGACTCTCCGTGAGACACTCAGGGGATGGTCTACACAGGAACATGCTGAAGCTGTGGAAAAGCTGTAGTAAATAATTTTTAACAAGATTACAGGTTAAAAAAGACTAAAAGTCAGATTGTATCTGACAACAGATGTAAAGCCTGAGCAATGACTGTAAGCTGGAATGGGAAGTTATATTGTCAATGCTGATGGAGAGCTATTGATAATTTCTTCTGGCAAATGGGCTCTGTGACTACATGAGAACCTTAAAAAAAAACATGTATTACTGTGTGTATGACTTGTGGGCATGATGTGTGGGGTATAAGTGCCACACATATGGAACACACATGTAGAGGTCAGAGGCCAACTTTGTGGGATTGGTTCTCTCCTATGGGTTCTGGGATCAAACTCAGGGTGTCAAGCTTGCGAGCAAGCACTTTTACTCGATAAGCCATCTGACTGGCCCACACAAGAACATTTCTATTTTCTAGGATGCTTTCTAAAGTATCTAAAGATATCTGCAACCAACTTTCATAGGATGGTTAACAGGTAAAGTACAAAAACACGGATACACTGAAAAAGCCCTTCACAGAGCAAATCCAGGTTGTAGAAGGTCCCATCTGTTCTAGAGCTAGAAGCTTCCTCCAGGACCATGGGTTAGATGAAGCCAAAGGAGGCCAGAATCTGAGAAATGTAGGAATGCGGCGTGGAGAGCTCCATGTAGGCAGGAGTTACACTTACTTACACTACTCTCTCTGACTGCCCCTCTGATTTTGGAAAGGGCTCTCTACCTCAGCCTAGTTGTAGGTGAACCCACATGGGAACCAATCCGAGTCATCCCTGGTGTGAGAAGGCGCCACCATTATGCCCTTTGTGTGAGGTGGCTGAGAACTGGGCTAGAGCACTGTAGGTACAACCACACAGAAGCATATGACTGAGACAGAGTTTGCAGGGAGCCACAGTCAACCTCTCCGCCCCCCATTACCCCGCCTTCCATCTCTCTCAGCCTCCCCCCACCCCCCCAATGAGCTGTGCCAGAGGCCCTGGTGGATGTTGGAATACTATTTTGAGTTCTTTTTCTAACCTCGTTCAAATTGTTCTCCCAAAAGTTCTGACTAATGCACAACGCAAGCCTTCAGCAGGGGAAGCCCAGCTAGAGAAGAGGTGGCGTGTGGAAGTGGGAGGAAGGGGGCTCATTAATTGTCTTGGGCCTCAAGCCTTTAGTCCTAGCACTTGGGAGGCAGAGGCAAGAGCATCTCTGAGTTCAAAGGTCAGCCTTGTCTACAGAGTGAATTCCAAGACAGCCATGGTTACACAGAGAGAACTTGTCACGAAAAATAAAACAAAGTCAGTTAACAAAGAGGTGCAAACCCTAAGACTCACATAAAGTTCAAAGCTGGATACATTTAGGAGTCGTGGGCACCTCTGTGGTCTGGGCCAGCAGGCACACCAAGTGGCAGCCACCAAACCTCAATAACATATCACTCCTGTGTGTTCTTTATGACAGTTAAAACAAAAGCAAACCACAGGGCAAGTGACCAATAACCTTTGAGATAAAAGGTCAATTGACTGCAGGGTTTGGGGAAGACAGAATATAAAATGGTTCTAACAAACTTGGTGCTGATGTCTTGACTTCTTAGAACCAAGAAGACCTAGAGGGGTTGGGGACAGAGAGAGTTAATAAGAGAGGGAAGGGCGTTCCCCCTTGTTGGGGAATGTTTCTGTGCACTGTGCATTTGAACATTGGTTTCTGTAGGGGGAATCTGGGTGCAGTCTGGACTTGGTATTTTCATTATGAAGCCTCTGCTGACTCAGTATTTTGTCAGACATTCTTCTCCATCTTCTGATTGGCCACTACAGATTGGATCAGCCTGTAGCTGGGCAAGAGAGTATAAGGTGGTACTTCTGTGCCTTGAGAGAGAAAGAAAGGGTCTCAGGTGGAAAGAGGGGAGCTGCCATTGAGACAGGAGTTAAGAAGGCCAGAAAGAGACCAGGATGACAGGTAAACACCATGTGGCTGGGAAGTGGGCCAGGCCGGCATTGTCGGGTTAGAGTAACTCAGGATCAGCACAG
The DNA here is from genome assembly GCF_963924665.1 of Micromys minutus. Classification (NCBI taxonomy): domain Eukaryota; kingdom Metazoa; phylum Chordata; class Mammalia; order Rodentia; family Muridae; genus Micromys; species Micromys minutus. Next base: position 31,044,983 of record NC_137969.1, on the reverse strand, counting down.
CTATAGTGCCCAGAAACTTATAATAAACATACCAGGTCTCCATGCCATTCAGAGTAAGGGTAGGCATAGAAAAGCCCAGTACCTTTACACCCATTTTTAAGGGTCTGAAGTCTCAGGAGGTCCAGTGGCCCCTCTTTCTTGTCATATAATCCAACACCTGACTGGGCTTTTTCAAAAGCAAGGGGAGGCTTCTAATGACTAAGTACATCACTTTCTTGTAGGTCTGCTGTGGGTTTATGTCCTGCAGGTTTGGTCTTGGTCATCCATGTTTCTACAGGCAACTGGTCCTTTGTTATTCGATTTGTTAACGTAATTATTGTTAGTATCTAATTTCCATGAGATTGGTATAAGCCTTTTTTCCTCCTCCTTTCTTCCCCTCTCTTCTCTCCTGCCTGCCTCTGGTGCTGGGGAGATCCTGGGGCATCTGAGCTACACACTTCACTCCTCACTTTCCACTTGTTTTCCTAGTCCGGTTAACTAAAGACTTCTTTCTAGTTTGAGGCCAGCCTGATCTACAGAGCAAATTCTAGGATAGCCAGGGCTACACAGAGAAACCTTGTCTCAGAAAAAAACCAAAACAAAACCAAATGAACCACTTAATGTGGGTGCTGGGACCTCTGCAAGAGCTGTAGACACACTGAACTCCGTGGCCATCTGTCTCTTACCTAGCCCTTTCCCCCACTTTCTCTGCCCTAATCTTCCCTTCCTCCCTGTGCTCTCTTTGGGCTTAGCTTGGCTTATTTCTAGTCTCTTTAGATATAAAAGTAGTATGGACTTGATAGCTCCACTTATTGAGACAGGGTCTATGTAGCTAGCCCTGGCTGTCCTGTATACGGACCAGGCTGGTCTCTGCTTCTATTTTGTGTATGTTTTGTGTGTACATATGTCTATACACTACATGTGTACCTGGTGCCTAAAGAGGCCAAAAGAGGGCATTGGATCCCCTGGAACTGGAATTACAAATGGTTGTGAGCTGTTAAACACAGGCCCTCCAGAGAAACAGCCAGTGCTCTTAACTGCTGAGCTCTCTATCTCCAGCCCTAAGATTTTCACCTTTTAAAAGTAGGCTATTGGCTAGTTTGGGGGTTGGGGGTGCACGCCTTGAATCCAAGCATTCAGGAAGCAGAGGCAGGTTAATATATCTCTGAGTTCAAGTCTAGCCTGGTCTACATTGTGAGTTCCAGGACAGCCAGAGTTAGTGAGATCCTGTCTCACAAGGTTATCCATTCCCTCGCTCTGCTCTTGCTGTGTATCTTGAGTATGCTGCTTTCATTTGCCTGCAATTTTGTTAAAATACTGGTTAGATGGTGCACACATAATTCTAGCCTCAGGCAAGGCAGGATGAAGCTAGCCTGGGCTTCATGGGGAGCCTGTCTCAAAAACAGATGTGATTTCCAATTTTCTGAGTTTCCTTCCTGCCTGTGTGCTGTGACTCACTGCAGGGACAGCAGGTTCCAGTCTAACTGCCTGAGACAGGCTATATCTTGGGGCATGTTGCACTGAGAACATGTATCAGGTCTAGCCAACTTTATTAAAGTTATGTAGTATCTGGTACATACATAAGATTATAGTGACCAAGCAAGTTCGATGTGGGAAATCCTGAAGCCACCAGCCCTCACTGGGTCTCCACAGGGAACACGTCCATGCCCCTGCTTTGCTAAAAGAAATGCATGTAAAAGTCCTGTGCAACCCATTAGCCTTGAGCTTCTCAGAACTGTGTTCTGAGTCTCTATAATCTTTACTGTCATTCATTCCCGATGGTGCACAGGGACTCTGGACAGCTACTCCTCAATCACTTGTCCACCCCCGCCCCAGGTTGTATTTTCTGGATGGCTGTTGTCAGGACAAATGGCTAAGGCACCGCAAGTCTCTAGGCTCTCCACATTGCAAGTACCTGTTACAGAGTTGGCATCCTAGCTCTTCTAATCCTACCCCTACCCTAAACTCCAGCTCTTCCTCCCCTTCCCCACTGGAGGCTGGAGCCAAAGATTGCAGTGGTGTCCTGTGGCCTCCTGCTGTTTTCTTCACTTCTGTCCCCTCCCCCACTCTCAGCAAGAGGACAGAAAAGCTGTAAACAGGCTCCTTACGGTAATGAGAGGGCCACCAGTATGTTCTCCAAAGTCAGACAGCTAACGGAGCCTCTGCAGCAGTTTCTCCTTCTTCCCTAGCAGCCTCCTCCAGTGCAGCAGGGAAGGCTTTGGCAGCCAGCCGAGGATTCCCCTCACCCCTCCCAGACTCTCACCTTTCCGGTTGCACAGGAAATGCTGTCTGGGCAGGGCGCGGGCCAGGAGGGGATTGCTGCAGAGGCCCTGGCAATGCTGCAGTCACTTGACAGATAGCTGGCTCCGGGCCCTAGGGCACACCCAGGGAAGGTGACATGGTGGCAAATGTCTCCAGGGCGAGCCTGAGACACTTTACAAAATAGCTCTGCAGCTAAAGCCAACTTGGAAATTTCCAGGGCAAAGGAAATTTACCACGGCACAGGGGAGGTCTGAGCCTGGATGAAAACATGTACATTTTTATTTGGGGTGCTAAGAACAGGAAGGCCACAGCCCCTCAGCATAAAGGAAGGACTCTGCCAGGCCCACCAAGAGGGAGTCCTTTAATAGATTGCACAGACAGGAGACACGACAGGCCGGCACCCTGCTTGCAGGCCCAGGCGCTTTGCCAGCAGATGCAATGGCCTCCCCCACTTGGGTGTGGGCCGCAGGGTGCCGAGGTGGTTTAAAAAACACAGCTGTACTAATTCTTCACTTTCACAGAAAAGAGAAACTTGGGGGAGCAGCTCACTGGAGAATTTACATGGAGCTGAGTCTGAAAGCCCACCCCGAGGAGTTGAACCTCCCCCTGAGCTGTCTGCTCAGTAAGGCAGGCCAGTCCGCAGAGGAACATGCGCCTGAAATCGCTGCCCTCCCTTTCCCAGCTGTTAGCATTTCTACACTATGTACAGTGTTGTGCTTTATTGCTCCCACCCCAGCGCTGCCTGAAGCTCAGGGTGGAGGGAGGAACCCCTGAACCAGATTCAGCTGGGTGGGAGCACCAGGCTCCCAAAGGCTGCCAGGCTCAGGCACTGGAGCTGCAGACCAAGGGTACAGAGCCAGCCTCACCAGCCAGCTCTTCTGAGGAGGAGCAGAAACAGAAGGATCGGTGCTGGACAAGATGCAGGCTGGGCAGGAGCAGGCAGGGTGGAAGGACAAGTGCAAGGCCATGAGTCTGGGGCAGAGGGTTGTGCACATGGGGCTGCTGGGGCCTGCAGGGCTCCTCACAAGAACCATTCTGTAGCAGTGAGCTTGATGGAGGGGGGTGTGAGGACCACTGGCCTGGGGCCCCTTGGAGCACAGGGCTGCTTCCAGTTTATCAGGGGCTGGCAGTGGTGGGCCCCAGCTCAGGGTGTGTGTATTGGGAGATTCAGGGAGAACCGGCAGGCATCCTGTGGGGCTGGGTGAGAAGGGAAGGCTGTGGTGATATCTTTGAGTGTGTCTTCTCCAGGCCAGGGGTTTCCACAGGATCAGTTGTTCTCAAAGAGCGAGAGCAGATCATCACTGCTGTTTGTGGGGAGGTCAGGTGGACCCAGGTAGGAGAGTAGTTCATCAGGATTGGTCAGTTCTGGGAGCAGCTGAGGACAAAGCAGACACATTAGCAGCTTTGGTCTCAGACCCTTCATGTCCAGTGGCCATGCTGTCCTGGCCTCAGGCCCAGAGGGAATGCTAACCTGCCCTTCCCCTGCCAAATGCTGGGTGCCAGAGTGAAGCCATCTGGCTGTATGAAGCTGCCTGTATCTCCCCATGGAAAGCTGCTACAGGACAATAGCTCATGGTTCCCAGGAGCCAGTGAGTACAACCGGAGGTGGCACTGGAGATGCACAGGCCTGAGAAAGGATCTCCAGTGTAATTCCCAGGGCCCAAAGCAGGTGGGAGGACTCCATGACTCTGGCCTGCTCCTCATCTTCCTCATGAGGAACTTCAAGGAGAGTGAACACACACTCATGCTTCTGCTCACAAACTGCCTGTGTTATCACGATGCAGAACTGAATACCCAGGTCAAGTTGGGCTCTGAGGATAGTGCTGTGAGCTTCACACACCCAGGCTCCACAGCCTCTAAGGACAAGTCACTCATTAACTACACACAGGTACCTGGTACCTACAGCTATTCCATGTACCCAACCTATGTGGAACAGCTGCCCTGGATTGACATTCCTTCCTGAAGGTTCGCTGTCATCCCTTCTATGAAGCCAGGTGTGTTGACCCAGGGACCAATGGCTCCCACCCCACACAGGTCTAGTTACTTACATCCAGAGCTGGTTCTGAGGCCTCCCCTGCCCCAGTCATGCTGGGAGGTCCCATCATGCCTGTGGCAGGATTGAAAGCCAGTTCACTGATGGGCCCTGTGTTTGGTTGGCCCAGGGGCTGCCGGGATGCAGGGGAAGGGTTTGGATGGTGTATCTGGGTGCCTGGGGTAGGGCCGAGGTTGGGAGTGTGCAGTCCTGGTGGTCCAGGATTATGGGCTGGGTCCAGGTGGCCTGCTGGTGCCATCTGAGGATGGAGAAAGAACTTAGTAGAATAGTTCAAGGACTCCTTGGAGACTCCCACCCATGAGCCTCTGTATATAGCACTAACCTGGCCTGGGAGGCAAGGCGCAGACTTATCTGGAGTCAGGAGGCTGCTGGGAATGTCAGACTGGTAGGAGATTGGGGGTGGCCCCTGGGTGAACTCAGCAAGGTTTGGGGTGGTGGGTGTAGCAGATGAGAAAGAATCTGGGAAGGTTCCAGGCCCCAGGAAGTTGGAACCTACAAGAGGAAAGTCAGACAGAAAGCTCAGATAGGTGGACGTGCCAGGTGGAAAGGTGACTAGGGCATGGAGGGACGCAACCACACAGGCACAATTCTACGTCTTCCCATCACTGCAAGGGGACTGAACACGGGGGCAGTGGTAGGAGGGGAGACCTCAAATGATGAAAAGGTACCCACCACAACCAAGAACTACATGCATGCAGTGTGGGTCCTCGAGGGACACCCCAAATCCAAGTATTTCAGTGAAAAGCCTTACTCCAAACCAAAGGTGGAAGCCTCAGTACCCTGCTTCCTAGAGTCATGGTCCACCATGACTTCCCCACCATGCCAGAGAGGGGACATGAAGGACAGGCACACTCTGCACGGTGCTTGTAACTGTGCGGCTGTGACACTGCCACAGGCCAGGAGGCTGATCTGGAGAGGATGAGCCATTTGCCCAGGGTCACCCGAAGTTCAAGCCTGGGTGTGCCATACTTACCCTGGCTGGGGTAGTCGCTGGGGGCAGGGGCCGAAGGGGGCTGCAATGGGGCAAAGGGGGCAGCGCCAGGGCCCAGGGCTGCAATCATCTCCATCACACTGGGCATGAGCACATGGGCAGGGCTCACAGTGCGGCAGCGCTTCAGCACTGGCCCATCTGGCTCCTCCTTGATGTGTAAGTCAGGCTTCACAGGCACTGGCTTCCAGCTGCACATGGGGTCGATGGTGATCTCCTCATAGTCTGAGCTAAGCAGGGACAAAGGGGTACTGGTCACTGGCCACTCGCCTAGCACCTGCTGCCCTACTCAGCTGTCAGAAGTTTCCAACCAGGCCTTCTGCTCACTCTTCTACCCAGAAACCTTCAGGGCACTTAGCAGATGTGCAGTAGGCACTGGCTGGGAGTGGAGCTGCTTCACTGTGAAAGAGGCTCCGAAGACCGCACTTACTCCAGGACTGCCCTCTGGTGGCCACAGATGCAGGGGTAGCAGGAAGAAGATACTTACTTCTGAATATAAATCAGGATGCCTAGCATATACTGATCCACCTCCAGGCCCTCCAGCAATGCTGTCTTGCTGTAGAAGGCAAAGGAGACTGTTTAGGGAGTCTAGCCCAGTTGGGTATAGACCCTATCACTTCTCCAACTCTATCACCTATGTGTACATGGCATGTATCAGGTGACCCTATGTGAGGTGACCCTGGATAAACCACTATGGTAGTCCAGTGTGAGGAGATGCCATACAAGGCCACCCAGTTTCTGCCCTGAGGTGGGCTTCTCTGGTCTGTTAAGGAGCCCTTCTTGATGCTATTTTGTGTTTCACCCTCTGAAGAAAAGGCGGCTCTCCCCTCATCATAAACAAGACTGACTTACTTGCACACCGGGCACCTCCAGGTTCCCCGCTCACAGTTGAGTTGTAAGTATGACTCCAGGTCAAAGCACTGAAGAGATAGGGAGAGAGGTCATTCTCACCACCTCAATGGACAGGACTGTTATGACAGTCTTCAGGAAAGTATGATTATTTAGGTATATATTGAAGGTATCAGGTTTCTACCACAGCACTGTCTTTATTAGACCCAGGATAGGATGCCCTAAGCAGCCTTCCCTGGCACTGTGATGCCCTAGAACCAAAGCAAGTATCCACAAGGAAACTTAACCCAGAACAGGTTGGGGTGTTACATGCCTTTAATCCCAGTGTTCAGGAAGCAAAGGCAGGTAGACCTCTCTGTGTTGGAGGCCAGCCTGGTCTACATAAAGACCTTTCCAGGACAGCTAGAGCCAAGTCACAAACATATGTACATATGTAGGAAAGAATGTGATTATGTTTTAAAGGAGCAAAACTAATCTTGGGGATGGGAGGCCAAGCAAGGAGGTGGCCCTATGGCGAAGCTGTCTTTGGGCCCTATGCCGCTGAGATACTGGGTCCCATCCACAGAGGGGATGAGGCTAAGAAAACTGTTTTCAATACTTTAGTGAGGTGGGGTCTGCCTGCCATCTCAGGACTTGGGAGCTTGAGGCAAGATGATTACGAATTCAGGTTCATCCCAGCTACAGTGAGCAGAGGCCAGCCTGGCATATCTGAGGTCCTATCTCAAGGGGAAAAAAGAAACCTGAGAGATTGTCATTATGTATCCCAGACCAGCTTTCCTTTAAGAGTCTACTGCCTCAGATCCCGAGATCTGGGATTACAGGTGTACATCATCAGTAAGCTGCTGGTAAACATGTCTTTATCGGAAGCTGTTACAGGTTGCAGCAATGGAAACTAGCGTGCATCTCAGTTGGGTAAACGCTGGAAGTAGAACTCTTCCCACAAATTCTGTGTTCTTGTTTGATTCGTTTGTATTTCAAATGACATCCCCTTCCTGGTTATCCCTCCACAACAACTCCCACCCCACCCCACTGCTCTTTCTTCTTAATCTTACTAAGCAGTTCTTCAGTTTCCACCTAGATTCCAGTCAATACTGAAGCAATTTTATGGTTTCTCGACAAGCTCGAAACATCTTAAGGGCAACACATTTCAACAAATGTCTACAGGGACCACACACCTGTATGTGGCGACAGTCGTGACCACGGGCTGGGAGCTGGATCCTGCGGAAGGTGATGGGGCACTTCAGGGACACCTTGATAGCTGTCTGCTCTACCCCATCCTCTCCATTGGGCCCAGGGGTGCCAGGGATGGTGCCGCTACTGAAGTTCCGCTTTACTGACATCGACAGGGAAAGGACTTGAGTAAAGGTCCCCAACACCAGCCCCCCCCCCCCCCGGAAGAACCACCAGTCTGAGCGAAAATGGCCTCTAGGCCACAGAGCAGGGTTCGGCCTGGCACAGCACAATGGCTGAGGAGGAGAGCACTCACTCTTGGTGATGCAGTGCTCAGCTGGCAAGAGGCGCTTCTTGAGGAGGCCCTGCAGCACAGAGCGGACAGACGGACGGTGCACCAGCTGCAGCACGAAGAGGTGGGACTGCAACAGAGTGAGGATGTTACAGGGGTAGCAAGCGAGGACATGGTCCAGAGGACACGTCTAGGAGTTAAATCAAGGGTGCCAGGCACAAAGAGTTTAGTGTGGAAGAAAGCCGAGCCAGCCACCTTCCCGGCAGCTAGGCCCTCTGAGTGTTGACACACAGGCAGGGCTTTCCTATTTTGTTACTACACTACCTCAGCCCTCGGCAGAGCACTATGGTATTGCTCAACCACTGTCTAGTTTTCTGTCAAAACGCAATCACCTAAAGTCCCTGGAACTCCTGGCATGATGCAGCTTCTGAGCCACCCTATCTCCATGCCCCCTCAATCAGCATAACTCCTGGCAGCCTGCAGCTCAAGGTCTACTTGGGATCCTGCCCAGTGGAACCTGGTGAGGCCCACACCAGTGCAGGTGGAACATCTTCCATGAGCTTTCTGTGCAGCTTGGTTTCTTTGACATAATTAACAGGAGCATTAAATCTTTTTAATGTAAGAGTGTATTTTACTGGTTCCCTCTTCTTAAATGGCAAGGACAGAGTGAAATAAAAAGAAAAGCAACATCTTGTCTCTCAAGGATAAAGACCCTCAATGCACAAGCTCCCAAACCCCACAGGAGAGTTGATAATCCGGGGTGTGTCAGCTGGCCCCAGCCAAACCCTGCCAAACCCCGCCCACAGCTCCCAGGCTACCCACACAGCAGCAGGCGGTGACAGTGATCTGGATGGTGTTGCGACCTGGCTGGCACACATGCTTCAGGTAGAGGGGCTTGTGCGAGGTCTTGTTGTCTCCACGCTCGATGCTGAGGGGTGTGGCATTGACGCTGACCTGCACAGATGCTGGCCAGTTGGTGTTCATCTGCCGGTCCTCATGATGGTAGCACTTGAACTGCAGCTCCAGGTCAGGCCTAGCAGGGAAGATGATGGGAGCCAACACTGTACAGCCAGGGCCCAGGGGCAGGATGGTAGTGAGACTCACCTCAGCATCAAGGTCTTATAGACAGAATCTCGAAGCTGGAAGACATGGTTGCTCACAGCCAGGTTGTGCTGTAGGCGGAAGGGCTCCAGAACTACCCCATCTCGAACTGGGAAGGTCAGGCGTAGCTCATCACAAGGGACACTTCCTGAGGGCAGAGGTATGCTGGCCATGAGTCTGGCCAAGGGATCTTGCCCCTCAAGCATACTCCTGCACCTTGAGCCCTAACTCAAGCCCAGCCAGAAACGCTGGAGAGGATGAGATATCCCTATAAATGGGGCTCCCATGAGTGTTTCTTCTTAGAACTTGGGACCAGTCTGTATGTTCTATCCTGCCTTGGTTATCAAGCACAATCTGAATCACATTCTGAACAGTCACAGGAAATGGTTCCAACCTAGAAAGCACATTCAGACTGGACCACTCTATTGTTCATCTGAAGGTTTTAGGATGCTAGCTTCTTCCACAGAAGTCTCCCTAAAGTAAGGGTTCGTAGCAGGGCTGAGCTGCAGAGGGCGCATTTTAGGTTCACAGACAGATCCTGATAGGGCCACCATGCAAAACAGGAGGATCTGATCTAACTCTTTTGGTTCTTATGAAGCTGAGACATTGGGTTTTTCTTGAGGTCTAGCAAATGTCCCTCATTTTCCAAGCTCCCCATAGGACTCTACTGAGTCCTGGTTACCAAAGCTACTGAAACCTAAAGTGGGTATTGGGCTTAAAATAAACACTCACCAGAGGGTGATGGGTGCAAGGAGCTGAGGCCTGGCTTGAGGTCAGGCAGAAAAGGAGACTTGACTTCCTGGCTTGGGGACATGTAGGGAACATTGCTGCTAGGCGTCATGGGTGGCGTGGGATTCCCCGGCAGTGGGGAGCTGGGGTAACCAGGAATGGAGCGGGAAGGCTGTAGAGGTTGAGCATAAACAGTCAAAGCAGAACGGCAGGATAGGAGGTAGTTAGTTGATGGAACACCCGTGGAAACCATCAGAATACATGTGGGCAGGAGGCAGCCCTGGAGTACTAGGCAGGGCACCTACACTTACTTCCTCCTGCCTGGTGCCCTCTTTCCATGTGCCCACCCTGTGAGCCTCCCAGCCCATCCACCCTTGCCAAGCCCCGTACCCCACTCAAGCCAGGCTGGCTGTAGCTGATGCTGCCTCCATTGAAGCTGGCGCCCTGCCCGTTGAATTGCTCTGTGGGCTGTGGGAGAGAAAACTGAGTGTGCTTAGGGCTCTAGCCTACCTTGCACTGACCCCCTAGGCCCAATCCTAGACCTTGTACACACAGAGGTGCTGATCTGTACATTCTCTACACACCCCGCCCCCCAACACAGAAGAAACATTACTGATTTCACAATGCAAAAAGCTAAACTACACAAAACAGGAGTAACCTTCCAACTTGGAAGGGCTGAAAGGTAAGTGTGCACAACATTCCTTCTACCTTCACCCTTCTCAGCCTCATCATCCTGCTTACCCAGGCTCATGAGCTCATCCTCCACATGCTCAGATAGTGTGCACTGCCAGCAAGGGCCTGTCTTTTAGACAAAGGTCAGGATGCAGGGTAGAGGAGTGAGGGAGTGAAATGCACAGCTTCACAAAGGTCATCAGACTGGCTTGGAAGCCTATCTGCTGTTCCCTACACCACTTATCCACAGGTATGTATGCATGTATGTGTGTATGTATGTATGTGTGTATGTGTGTGTATGTATGTACGTATGTATGTATATGTGTGTATGTGTATATGTATGTATGTGTGTATGTATGTATGTGTGTGTATGTATGTATGTGTGTATGTATGTATGTGTATATGCATGTATGTATGTGTGTATGTGTGTATGTGTATATGTATGCATGTGTGTATGTATGTGTGTATGTGTGTATGTATGTATGTGTGTATGTATGTATGTGTGTGTATGTATGTATGTATTTATGTATGTGTGTATGTATGTATGTATGTGTGTATGTATGTGTGTATGTATGTATGTGTGTATATGTGTGTATGTATGTATGTGTGTATGTGTGTGTATGTATGTGTGTATGTGTGTATGTATATATGTGCCACAGAACCAGACCAGTCATCCTGAGAGCTGTTCTTGTATTGACTAGGATTCTCTGGCTAAAGGCCCAGAGTCCTATGGCACTCAACCCAGCACAGGCCCATGAGAGCCAGTCCTACCTTGTAATGCAGTCCTGTGGGGCCAGGGGCAGATAGGGTCTGGGCCATGCCCTGCTGCAGGGGTATTCTGTGTCCTGCATAGGAGGAGGCAGGACCAGGGGGCTGCCCAGGGCCAGGAGCATACTGGGCAGTGCTGGCTGCATACTGGCCTCCTTGCAGATACTGCTGCCCAGGATACACCTGAGAAGTAGATGCCCAGGGAAAGGTATCAGGGGAAGCAGTTTGCCATGCATGCATATATGTGTAAACATGTGTGTGTGTGATCCTGCTGGGCACAAGCAGTCCTCTCTCACTCCAGATACCATCCTTGTCATAACTTGGAGGGTGCTTGGGTAGTTGAATCATCATCTAGGACCCAGCCTGAGCCAGCAAGATGCTCACCTCTGAGTAGGCTCTCTTGACCCCCTGTCGAGGCAGTGGCTGCCCCTGGGGAGGCCCAGGGTACCCATGCTGAGGCAGTCGCTGCCCTGCATATAAGGGTGTCATGCCTGCTGCTCGAGTAGGATTTATGGCCATGGAGGAAAGGCCAGAGGGGCCCATCATTCCTCCCATGCCTGAAGGGTTCATGCCAGGGGGTACACTGGGTCCTCGAGGACCTCCATGTTGCAGAAACTGGCTGTTAAAAGACTGCCCAGTCCCCATCTGAGAAGAGAAAACAGAGGAATGGTCAGATTCCACTCTCAGCTGTTGCCACGGTCCTCTCTCCTTCACTGGCCTCATGAAGTCCTAGTACAGACCACACTTGTCACAGAACTTGCTACCTTGCCAAATCCACCAAACCCACCCATAATTGCCACCACATGGAAGGGGCTTGAGGGGCCTTACTGCTCCATATTGGCTTAACTCCTGGCTCTGCTTCTCTTGCAGGGCAGCCACAGTGGCTGTGGCTGTGGCTGTGGCCGTGGCTGCAGCAGCAGCCATGGCAGCTGCAGCTGCTGCTTGTGTGAAGTCAGTTGAGGGCCGTGCTGCATGTGTAGGGAGCCCCAGGCCTCCAGGGCCTCCTGCATACCTGTAGGTGATATAAGATTGCCTTAATGTCTACAAAGGCTTACTCTGGGACACACTCGGGGAAACCCATTCTTAATAGAACTTCCACTGCAGCTACTACAGACAGTCGGGGAGAAGCAAGCAACATCCAACCTTTCTGCAGGACTGCCAGGCTGAGGGCTTCAGGTCACTGGCCGAGTGAGGGCCTGCTTACCCAGTAGTGAAACTGGATCCCCCAGGGTAGCCTCCTCGGCCATACACGCCTTGCTGTACATAGCCCTTGCTAGCACTGCCTTCAGCAAACGCCTGCTGTCCCAGGCACTGCGGGGAGGTCAAGGCAGAGCTGCCACCTGCCACACCAGGCATCATTGAGCCACCAGGGGGGCTTCCTGCAGGGCCCATGGGGTTCCCCAAAACCTACAAGGAAGTGGGAGTCACTAAAGAGAACCAGCCAAACCACTGTCTTCAAGACACAGCTCTTAACATGCTAGATCTCAAGAGATGCCTAGCAAATGGGAGAGGGGCTGGGGTGGGAGAAATGGTTGCCTACAGTTCTGACTGGAGGGTATATGGAGCCAGGGGAAGACATCCCATGATAATAGACAAGGAAGGCACCTAGTCACTTGAGACCCTCAGGAAGCCCCGTCCTTATGCTTCAGCCAGTCCTCTTGGTTCCTTAGTGGTAGAGGCACCAGCAAAGCTCTGGATCTGAGAGTTAGGGGAGGATGGCCCCAGTGCTCACTCACCTGGCTCTGTGTTGCGTTGCCAACTCCCCACACAGTAGTGACCACGGACAGTGATCCAGCTGGCTGAGTGGCACTTTGTTGCCAAGGCACAGACTCATATGCAAATGAACCATCACTATAGAGAGAGCAGCTGGTAAGGTAGGGTCAGATGGCCAAAGGCTTGCTAGAGGCAGGCCACAGACGCCCACACTCACCCGTGTGGTGCAGGGGGCAGGGCAGGTTTCATGGGGTTCATGGGGTTCATTGGTGATGGAGCAGCCTACAGGCCCAATGTGCTGGAACTTATCTGGGAGTTGCTGCTCCGGCTGCTGGACAGGAGGGAGAGGGCAGGAGCTTAGATGCTCACGGTAGTGTGGACAAATCCAGGGCAGCAGTGTTGGCAGATATCAGCCCAGAATGCAGTGCAAAGCAACTCTAACAAGGGCCCTGTCATCTTAAGCCATTGGACCAACCCTGGAAAAGGACTTTCTGACATCAAATACTTCCCACCTACCCTTTCCCACACTGTAACCATATAAAGCCAGGAACCCTCAGCAGGCCCTGGTGAAGGTCAGAGGGGTAGCCAATAGGAGTTAGCCCCCACCCCAGGGAGCCCAGAGACCTGAGTAGGAGCAGAGCCTAAGTGTTCTTTGAGGTGGAGGCTGGGAAAGTCAGGAAGCAGATGTACAACAGCAGTCCATCCACCAGCTTGGCCTTAGGGCGGCTGTACCGACACGGCTGACACAGGACACAGGCACCAACCCAGCCCCTGGCTGGCAGCTCTTTCCTATCAAGAGGGTGGCAGAAGGGCTTCAGGCCACAGGACCTTCAAGCTGCTCCAGGCGACTTGAGGGGAGCAGGCATTTGTGTGTTTGTGTGTGCGTGCCTACCTCTGCTTGGTTTCACCAGAGTGGCACACAGCCATGTTTGGCACTTCTCAAGGACCCTTGGGAAGGCCTGAGTGCTCCTGTCTGAAACTGTTTTGGTAGGGCTCTGATGGCCACGTGTATGAAACATGCTCAAAGCTGGTGATTTCCATCTTGCCACTCAGCACTCACAAGCCTCTTGTCTAGGGGAGCAAGGGGTAACCCAGCACCCACTCAGCTCTGGAACAAACATTTCTTTGTGCTTACCATTCAGGGCTCAGTACAGACCTGGAGGCCCTGCAAGGCAGGTCTACACACACAAAGCCCCAGAATCAGCAGAGAAAAAGAAAGGGGAACTGTGACTTGGCCCTGCCTGGGCAGGCTTAGGTTCTCAGGGGTCCTTCCCATACCCAGCACCAGGCTAACAGTGAAGAGACCTAATTAGGGGCACAGAAACTCCACACACAAGAGTCTGTCCCCTAGCCCTCAGAGGCACCTAAACTTGATTCTAGCTCAGGCAAAGTCCTGCCTAGACAGCTAGAGATGAATGTGCCAGCTTGTCAGCAGAGGCTGGCATCTGTTGCTACTGCTGGATCTTGGGAGGGTGACCTGGTGGGAAAAACCCCAGACCTGACATGTAGGATCTGGAACAACCATGTGCAATGGGTAACAGGAATCAGACAGAAGCATGGCATGAGAGAAGAGAGAAGATATCGGAAGCAGCCACACAAATACTCCCTGAAACACCAAAGCAATTCAGTAGAGAAAGGACATCTCCAACAAGTGGTGCAGGAGCAACTAGAGTTCTATCAGTAAACAATAGACTTTAGACAGAAAATAAAATGGGGGTGGGGACAAATCTAGATGTACCTTAATGGCAGAGCACTTGTTTTGTGTTCACATGTGTCACGTTCTGGGTTTGAGTCTCACTACTGCAACAACTATAACCAATTTACACCACACACCAAAACGAACTAGGTCCTAGGCTTAAATGTAAAATATAAAACTGTAAGATATTTGGGAAAAGGTAAAAGAAACTCCACAGGATACAGGACAAAGTCTTTTTTTTTTTTTAAACATTTGCTACCAAATCTAAATTTGATTCATAAAATAAAATTAAAATCTTTTCTGTGAAAGATTTGCTAAAAGGATTATAAGATATGATAAGCTAGAAGAAATGCTTACATTGGAAGAAATGTTCCAAAAGAGGTGGCACCTAAAATATATAACAAATTATTAAATGATTGTTGTTATAGTTATTATTATTATTAGTGTTGTTTTTGTGACAGGGTTTCTCTGTGTGGCCCTGGCTGCCCTTAGAACTTGCTCTGTAGTCCAAGCTGGCCTCAAACTCACAAAGATTCATCTGACTCCCCAGTGTTGAGATTAAAGTTATATGCCACAACTACCAACTTAAATTATTACTACAACAAAATCCAAATAGAAAATTAGCAAAACACATGAATAGACTTCTTCAAAGAAAACATAAGTGGTAAAATAACCTAAGTGATTAGCATCTTTTCCTCATCAGGAAAACAGATTAAAGAAGAACAGCTAAGATAAAAAGTGACATCATCAAACGCTGGCAAGGAGAAACTAGAGCTCACATTCATTCCCCATGAGACTGTAAAATGAAAGGTACAGCTACTCTGGAAAAGTCTGGCTATTTCTTATAAATCCGAACTCGCAGCTACCAAAGTATAACTCAGCAACTCTACTCTGGGGCATGTAGCTCAGAGATGCTAACAGAACAACCTACATATGAATGTTTGTCACAGCCAAAGATTGGAAACCGCTCAGGTGTCCTTCAATGAAAGAATAGTTACATCAGTGCAGGACACCTACAGCCCAGATGCCAGAAGGAACACACTACTGCTAACACACTACATCCTATTCTAGACAAATCTCCCAGAAACTGTGTTGAGGGCAAAAAGCCAATTACTGGTATTATATGATTCTGTCATCTGCCAAAATTAGGAAAACTGTAAACAGGTTAACGGTGGCCAGAGATTAAATGAAGTGTGGGGAGGATGATCATTTCATGTCTATAACTTCTACATAAGGAAGATGGGTGTGAATATATATAAATCCACAACAGAAAGGCTCCTCCTGTGTAGCAAGTGCTGGTCCCAGAGTGCGATTTTACTACAGTTTTGCAAAATGTTACCATTCAGAGGAAACTGGAAGGAGATACATTTCTTAGAACTGGGTATAGCTACAATTATCTCACAATAAAACATTTAGCCACACAAGGGTATGGTGGCCCATGCCTATAACCCTATCACTGGGGAGGTAGAGACATGAGATCAGGAGGAGTTCAAGGCCAGCTTTGACTAGATGATGAATTCTAAACTAGCCTAGTGTGGTAGTGCCTACATGAAATCAGGGCAACTGGGAGACAAAGGCAAAAGGGTCATTAGTTCAAGGCCTGCCTAAGTTACATAGTGAGACCCTTTCTCAAAACAAAACCAAACAAAACAAAATTAACTACATAATTACAAAACCACATCACCAGTAGCAAATATCCTATCCCTCAAAAAACCCACTGGCTTTTTGGGTTAGCCAGGATCATTTTGTTGTCTGAAGCAGGGAGGGAACCAGGCTAGCTGAGAGGCTCTTGCCTCATTTCAAGTCACCTAAGGCAGCAACACTCAATGTCAGAGCATTCTAGTCAGCTGGTGAGACAGGCTGCTGGCCCCACCCAGGGTCATCAGGACAGGCCAGGTCCTGAGCCTTGTATGTTTAACACACGTGACCACAGTTTGAGAGCCTCTGATCTAGGAAATGCAGAGAGTTGGGGAGAAGAGAGAAGGACAGGTGTAGGGTGGGGAGGCACCCACAGGGGCATTCTACATCACATGGGCCTGGGGAATTCCACCCACAATGCTCCTCTGCTGTGGACAGAGACCACAAACATTTCCAGTTCCCCCTAAGCATGCCTCTCTTTGCTGGGAGGACTTCCTGCTAAACTAAACTAAGTTCACACCTCAACATGTAAGTCTGGTGGAGAGGCCCCACACCCCCAGACCTGGTATCTAGTGAACCCCCTGCTCCTGACTATAGGGATGTATCCTATGAGTAGACCTACCTCCCACTTCCAAGGCAGAGCTGGCAAGGAGGGCTGGCCTCTCAGAGTGCCAACTGCAGTGAGAAGCCAGGTTCCTTACTGCTGCTCTGACTTGAAGTCTATCTAGGAGAACAAGGCCTTCTGGGGTCGGGTCATGTCTTCCCTCAGGCACTGAGCTCCACAGAACTTGCTTTCCAGGTGTCCCAGAGCAACTACACCCCAAGTCTCCTGGCTCCATCCACTTCTACCTGTCTGAGCAGCTAAGAACAAGAGCTAGTAATGGGTACCACTCTCAGCCAACATTCCTACACCAGGCCAGCCTTTTCTCAACAGCTCACAAAACAGGGTTCACTCCTCCAAAGTTCCAGGGTTAGGCTTCAACTTAAGAAAGTGGGATCAGTTGGGTGGTGACACACACCTTTAATCTCTACACTCTAGAGGCAGAGTCAAAGGCAGGTAGATCTCTGTGAGTTCAATGACAGCCTGGTCTACAGAGTGAGTTCCAGGACAGCCAGGGCTACACAGAGAAACCTTGTCTCCAAAAAAAAAAAAAAAAAAAAAAAGCAAAGAAAAGAAACTGGGACCAAAAGGTTCCTGAGAAATGACAGATGACAGTTCCAGATAAGGGTAAACCTGTAGTCTTAGCCACTCAGGAGGTTGGGGCAGGAAGATCATTTAAGCCTAGGAGTTCAGGGCAACACAGTAAAATCACATGATGGAAAGGGGAGGATAAGGATATGACAGATTTGAAGTGAGGCAGAAACAGAGTCCCTAGTATCAAAGGAAGGGGAGTCAAGTGCCCAGAAGGCTAGAGGTCCTTCCTGCCTGCCCAGCATGTGAAGCAACAGTACTTCCTACTTCCTAGCCTCAGTGTGCAGACAACTGTTCATGAAGGACTCCAGGAATGAGCATCTGCCAATAGCCAGAGCAAAGCTGATTTCAATGCCCAATGTTTAAAATTAGGAATCTGGAGGCCACTCTAGGCTATACGGCACCTTTAAGTTATCAGCCCTCACAGATCAACCCGAGCAGTCAGGATGCTCTCTAAACATGTTGGGCCTGTCTCTTACTTGCTTATCCTCATCGTGCCTCCAGCCTGCTTCCACACCCTGGGAGCCTATCAAGGGACTTGAGGTCAGTTCTGGTGAGTAAGGTTAAGCTTCCCTCCCTAGTTACCATTCTCAAGTGTCAAGGGATGCCCTTGGTACTGGCTTTGCCAGGACTTGGTGGTGAGTCTGTATTCACCCTACCCACATAGATCAGGTCACATGTGCCATTTGCATCCCGACAAAATTTTCTGCAATAACACAAATGAGTTAAAGACATCACCAAAGACTGTCTCTAACTATTAAAAGAAGGAACCCTAGAAGGAGGAGGGCAGAATAGGGGAGGCAAACAGGAAAGGTGACAGAGTAAGAAAGGCACTGGGTGCTGGGAAAATGATACCTTGAGGGAACGGGATACTTTGGGGGGCGGAAGGGGGAAACTGGGCACCTAGGAGTGGTGTTAAGGGTACCAAGGAGAACAAAAAATTTAGGGAGAGTTCGGCATCTCCATGTCTGAGCTTCAGTTTGGAAAACGGTGTTCCTGTCAAAAACCTGGCCAGGGACTGACAGGTCAGCGTCCTCAGCCTAGGGGCAGCGCAGCTCCTCCTCAGGCCAGTAACGGCTCCCACCCTCCCAACCCCCGCCCCCGAATTACCCAGATGGTGAGCACGTAAGAACCTGAGGGGTGCTCCGTGAAGGTGAGCTCGCCCCGCTCCAGAGCTGGAACGACAGGCTGGGGTGAGGGCCCGTCAGCCTCCTTGGCTCAGGAGGCCCCCGAAGGCCACTTGCACCCCTGGGCCAACCCCAACAATGGCTCAGCGGAGGGGTGAGAAAGCCGGATAGCACGGCGCAGGGGACAGGTACCCGAAGGTGGGCGGCAGAGCCGGGCCAAGCCAAAACCGTCCGTCGCTCCGGGACCGGCCGCACCTGCCACCGCACCTGCCGCACCTGCGCGCCCCACCGCCCGCGCTCGTCTGCGGTGCCCCGAGCCACCTAGCCTCTCACCTCCGCCCGGCCCGGCCCGGCCCGTCGCCGCGGCCCCCGGCCCGCGCCGCTCCATGCGCTCAGCCCGCCCTCGGCGCCGCCCGCCGCCCCCGGGCCGCCGCCGCCCGCGCCATCGCGCCGCCGCCGCTCGGAGGGCACAATGGAGCCGCCGCCGCGCTGCTCATGCATATGCATGACGCCGCGCCGCCAGCCCCGCCCCCCAGGCCAGAGCAGCGGAGCCCCGAGCGGTGCACCAGAGGCTCGGGCAGGGGCGAGTGCGGGCCTGCATGGCCGAGCTGGGGCGAGGCTGGGCCCGGGCGGCGACTGGCTGCCGTGCAGGAAGCTCAGGGCGCCCGGCCTGCACCCTGCGTCCCCTCCGCACCTTTGCGACCGCGGCGTCGGAGGAGCCCCGCGCGCTTCCTGCTGCTGTCCACCGGGGAGGGGCCGGACGGGGGTGGGGCTATGGCGGGGCGGGGCCACGGCAGGGCAGGCAGGGCCTGGGCCTGGACCTGGCCACAGCCTGGTAGTCTAGTCAGTTCGTGACTGAACGGTGGCTAGACCCCTCTGGAACCTTCGAGTCATTCATGGCAGACCGGCGCGTCTTTGGAGACAGGGACTGAAAGGCCCATCGTTGAAAGTGGAAACAACACATACCGGCCCACATAGCCTTTTACACAGCCAAATAGTCTCTTCCTAGGGTGCTGCCTCTTCGCCTCTATGCCGAAATCACTATGATCTTTCTAAGGGCTTGTAGAAATGGCTCAGTGGTTAAAAGCATGGACTGGAGCCAGGTGTGGTGGCGCATACCTTTCCTAGCACTCGGAGAGGAAAGCACTGCAGAGGTGGCAGTTCTCTGAGAGTTTGAGGCCAGCCTGATCTACAAAGCAAGTCCAGGACAGCCAGGGCTCTGTTACACAGTGACCCTGTCTTGAAAAGCTAAAAAATGAAAAGAAAGGGGAAATAATAAAAAAAAAAAGGTCGACTGGGTTTGCAGAGGTCCATGTTTTGCTTCTCAGCACCAACAGGTGGAATTTCCCAGAATCCCCTGCTCCCTTCTGACTTCCCTGGGCACCAAGTGCAAAGGTGTAACAAGCTAGCAAAGAAACTGTGTACATAAATAATTAAAAAAAAATATTTTCTGGGGCTGGAGAGATAGTTCAGTGGTTGGGAGCGCTGACTGCTTTTCCAGAGGTTCTGAGTTCAATTCCCAGCAACCACATGGTGGCTCACAACCATCTTTAATGAGATCTGATGCTCTCTTCTGGTGTGTCTGAAGACAGCTACAGTGTACATATATATATATATATATATATATATATATATATATATATATATATATATATATATATATATATATATAATCTTTAAAAAATATTTTTTAGCTTAATGAAATGGACTTGTAGATACTTGTGGCATTCTGTAAGCCTGGCAGGCTCATCCAGCCCTTTGACATTGCAATATGAGGATTGTCGCCTATGAAGTACTAGGGAGCCAGGCAATGACTTAACAAGTATCTCAAGTGTTAGATAAGTTTATGATTTTTTTTTTTTGTTGGACAAATTTGTAGGAATCATCTTCCACTTGTATGCATGCAGGCCCCCAGATGACAGATTAGAAATCACCTGCAAGGTATCTACTTTTTCCACCTTAAGTTTCAAAAGAGTCCATTCTCCTGATTACACACAATTATTATTGCTATTGTTTTGCAAAAACACACCGTACCTTTTGATCATGCTCAAGTGTTCAAGTACATAATATCAAACACATACTTAACTACTGTCTATCTCCAGGGTGGTTTAATCTTCTCCAGTAGATATCCCATTTATTAAATCAACCTGACTAATGCTGGGAGCCTTTAATACGGTTCCTCATGTCCTGGTGACCCCTAGCCATACAATTATTTTGCTACTTCACAACTGTAATTTTGATACTGTTAGGAATCATAAGTATCTGATATGCAGGATATCCATTATCCATCGGATATGTAACTGCCAAAGGGATTGAGACCCATGGGTTGAGAGCAGCTGCATTACATAATAACCCCTGGATTTCTCCCCCCACTCCATTTTACTGTGTCCCTGTGGTTGACTTCTTTTAAGAGCCTCACATAAATTGAATCACACCGTTAGCTGTTTGATGACCGGCTTACTTCACTAAGCTGTGTAACCTCAAGGTTTATCTGTGTATCAGAACTTCTTTGGCTGGGGAGAGGTAAAAACAAGTTCTCACACGGTAGCTCAGGCAAGCCTTGAACTTGCAGCAATTCTTTTTGCCTAAGCCCCACAAGGACTGAGATTACAAGCATGCACCTTTACACCCTGACAGAATTTCCCTCCTTTTTATGGGTGAAGACTGTCTCATTGAACAGAGATGGTCCATTTTTGTTTATCAATTAATGAATTGAGGGATGCCCTGCAATTCCATTTAACATTGCTGAAGTTTCTTTCTTGAGTCCTGTGCCTTGTTTCTTGAGAGAAATCATTAAAGCACTAGACTAATGTAACAGTCCTGCAACATGACAGCCTTGGTTCCTGGCTCTGTGACTTAGGTTAGCTCTCCAGAGTCTCCTCAGCCCTTGGAACAAGTGTATTACAGGGACAAACAGAAGGCAGCGTCTCAACAGGGAGTGAGGCACTCCATCAGGGAGGGTATCCGGGATTAAAAGCTCAATCAAATGGGATAAGAAGAGGGGAGATAGTCTCTAGGGAGCAGAGCTGACCATAAAGACACTCAAATTAATGGAAAGGCAACATCAGAATCCTGACCCATCTACCCCAGAAGCTTTGTGTTTCATGGTTGGAACAGGCAGATTCATGGATCAACCAGAAGAGTCTATCAAAGAGCTCAGGTGGTCTCAGCGATGGTTGTTATCCTCCTCAACCTGCTTTAGGAACTCCTGTCCTAGAAGGTCCACATGGTGCTGCATCCTTTCTAGATACAGTTTCTGTTTCTTTCTTCTTGTTTGTTTGGTTTTGAGTCAGTGTCCCATGTAACCCCTACTGGTTTAGAACTTGCTATGTAGCTGAAAGTAACCTTGAACTTTTGATCCTCCTATCTCTACTCTGTATTTGGAGGTACCATGTGGTGTTAGGGACACCCAACCAAAGGCTTCATGCTGTCTAGGCAAGCCCTCTACCCCTACCAGGTAAGAGATACCCAAACCTCTAGACAATGCTTTTATTGTGTATACAGTGTACATAGTTAGGAAAGTTTTTATTTACTAGGGAGAATAAATAACAAAAGAACTTCCTTCCTAAAACCTTCCTTCTACAACCAGGCAAGATAACATCTCCTACTTTAATAGCTGGCAGTTCCTTGGCAGTAGAAAAACTGGGTGTGGTGGTGCACACCTTTGATTCCCACACTTGGGAGGCAGAGACAGGTGGATCTCTGAGTACAAGCCAGCTTGGCCTACATGAGTTCCAGGACAGCCAGCGTTACGTTACGCAGTGAGAGCACGCCTGGGGAGGGGGGTAAGAGATACTAAAATAAACTTGTGTTCTAGGAGAGAGTCTCATTATGTGGCTCAAGCTGGTCTGTCCGTCTTCTCTTCTTTGGTTTTATGAGACAAGATCGGAATCTATAGCTCAGGCTGACTTTAAGACCTCTGTCCTCTGGAGTGAAGTGTGAGCTACTAAAGCCAGGTGTCACTCGCCAAGCCTAGCAGGGCACTAGGCGTAAACTACCCTTCTTCCTCAGCCAGACTCCTAGCAGGTGGCAACATTGTTTCCCTGCTCCCCTCCTCACAGAGCTCAGGATCTCACACATGCCACCCACAGACTCAGTCACCCAGGACACCTCAGCAGTATGCCACATATAGGCTGTTATTATTACTCAGTGGCCTGTTGGACATTTGGAGGTGGGCCTACACTGTTACACTACAAGAGATAGTGTTGGGGTTGGGTAGGTGTGCTCTATGGTGTTTGCACAACTGGGACATCTCAAAATAACAGTTTTCAGAATGTATCAGTTTATTTAAGTTTATTTATGTATATGAATACACTGTAGCTGTCTTTTAGATTTATTTATTTTAAGGTTATGAGTACACTGTCCCTATCTTCAGACACACCAGAAGAAGACATGGGATCTCATTACAGATGGTTGTGAGCCACCATGTGGTTGCTGGGAATTGAACTCAGGGCCTTAGGAAGAGCAATCAGTGCTCTTAACCGCTGAGCCATCTCTCCATCCCCCTGTTTATTTTTTAAAGTGTGTTTTTTAAAATTACACTTACTTATTATGGGGAAGGTGTACACATGCCATCGCACACATGTGGAGAACAGAGAAAAACTTGTGGAAGTTGTTTTTTTCTGTCCACCATGAGTCACAGAGCCTTCAAACTTGGCAGCAAATGCCTTTACCCACTGAGCCATCTTGCTGGCCTGTATCTGGTACTTTTCAACTTTCATGTGTATCAGTGTATTGCCTGCATGCATGTCTGAGAACCATTTGTATATAGTGCCCACAGAGGCCTGAAGAGGCATGGAATTCCCTTGGAACTGGAGTTACAGGGGGCTGCCATTGCAGGTGCTGGGAACTGAACCTAGTCCTCTGGAAGAGCAGCCAGTGTTCTTAACCACTGAGTCACCTCTACAGCCCCTGTATCTGCTTCTTCTTCTTTTTTTAAAAAAAAATGTTTATTTCAGCCCCTTGTTTCTGCTTCTTTAAAAAAAAAAACATTTATTTATTTATTTTATGTATGTGAGTACTGTCTCTTGTCTTCAGACACTGTCTTTTGTCACTAGAAAAGGCATCAGGTCCCATTACAGATGGCTGTGAGCCACCATGTGGTTGCTGGGAATTGAACTCAGGACCTCTGGAAGAGCAGTCAGTGCTCTTAACCACTGAGCCGTCTCTCCAGCCCTTGTATCTGCTTCTTAACAGCAATCAGATTGTCATATATTTTTTCTCATTATTAATACAAGCATTTGTCTGCTTCTATACATTAACTGTAATCCTCATGAAACGAATACTTTAAACCAGGCTCGATGGTTCCTACCTATAACTTTAGTACCCAAAAAGCAGGTGCAGGAACAAAAAAAATCTGGGGGTGGTGTACACTTTAATCCCAGCTCTCTGGAGGCAGAGACAGATGGAGGCAACTCTCTGTGAGTTTGAGGCCAGCCAGGTCTACACATAGAGTTCCAGGACAGCCAGGACTACATAGAGAGACTCTGTCTCAAAAAGCAACAACAGAAACAAAACAAAACAAACAATAAAGAGGCAGGATTGTGATTTCCAAACCAGCCTGGGCTGGGCCACATAGAAGAAGCCTTCTTTTTTTTTTTTTTTTCCTTTCCCTTTTTTTCTTCTATTATTATTGTTTTGCAAGACAGAATTTCTCAGTGTAACATGCCTGGCTGTCCTGGAATTTACTTTGTAGACTAGGCTGGCCTAAAATTCAGAGATCCACCTGTCTCTGCCTCCATAGTGCTATGACTAAAGGCTCTCTGCCACACATGCCAGACGCACACACACAAACACACACACACACCATTGTTTTGAGTGTACTTTCCTGGCAATTCCCTTGGTGCTCACAGTGGGACTCTCCATCCAGCCTGAACGCACTTCCTGTGTTTCGGCACCCTCACGAACTGTTCCCCCTCCCCCGAGGGAGCCCTCTATATGCCTCTCAGTCTTCTGTTTTCAACTTGTCTGTGACTAGGAGGCCCCTCACTGTGGCCTCAGTTTACCTCTGGTGAGGGGACACAGCTGTGTGCCAGCCTGGGTAGTTCCTCTAGAGTTTTAGGGACCTCAACTCAGGCCAACCCAGAATCTGTGGCTTTGGTGCTGAAAAGAAGTTTCAGGACAGCCGGTGTAGCAGAGTTGGGGTTTTTAATAAATGCTTGAGCATGAGTGACAGAGAGGCTCAGGGAGCACGGCCAGGGCATGTGTAGAGAGAGGAGGGACATCATACTTAAGTGTGACATTTGTCTTAGCATTAGCCACACTGAGCTTTTTGATGACTCTCAAGTTACATCTCAGAAAGGTGATAAGAAACCTTTTTGTCTCAGTTTGATAGGACACACAAGGTGACTCTAGACATCCTTGAATGGAGAAAGTGAGACCCCAGCCACAAGGGTTTTACAAGGAGTTTAGTTCACATCTATTTCCTGTAAGTGGAGTTTGTAGTGAGAGTCCTAGAAACTGCGGGTTTATGGCCAGGTTGAGGAAAAAAACCTTAAACAGTTGTTAATTGTACTGGAAGTCTTGGTCTGCTGAAGTGAGAGGCTCCTTTTCCTGCTAAGGAAAGCTCAGGATCTTCCTGTCTTTCTTTACTGCCTCAAGCTGACGGGGGGGCGGGGGGGGTGTCAAACGATTGGCACAGCTGTGATGTGCTTCCAAACCTCTGGAACCCTTCAGGCAAGATGGCAGTACCTATAAGGCAAAACAAGTTAGCAATACCCCAAGCCCTGCTGAATGCTCCCAGAAAGAATGAAGAGACAGACATCGAGGTGCATGCCTGTAATTACAGTACTCTGGAGGCCGAGGCAGGAGGATTCTAAATCTGAAGCCAGCCTGGTCTGCATATGTATAGTATGACTCTGTCTCAAAAGAAAATAAAAAGCCAGGTCTGATGCATACATCAGGAATTCTGGGAGGGTCACCATGTGTATTAGGTTAGCCTGAGCTATGGACAAGACTCTGTCTCAAAGAACAATGACAAAGTGAAAAGAAAAAAATAAATAAATAAAAAGAAGATTTCGAACTGAGCCCTTGACCAACCTCCCAACTGGCATCCCACAACAATGGCCCTCATCCTCCCTGACTGAGGTACTGTGGACAGATATGGAAGACAAGGGAGAAGAGGCAGAGTCCTCACAGCCAAGCTCCTAAAGAACACTTGGAACACGTCCAGGCCACTGACAAGGCCATGGCCATGTTTGACCCTTAAAGTTTGTGGTGCCTTAAGTCTGCCCTCAAGCTTTGTCAAGCCCTCCCTCTCCAAGCCAGACACCAGCAACAGAAAGAGTACAGGCGCAAACTCTTGCTCTTGCTGTCTGCCTTTGGCTTGACCTTCCAGCCTTAAGGGGAGTCCTAAGATCTGGGGTAATGGACTGGACCCTCCAGTTGATGCAGTCTTCCCAGAGACCAGCTTCAACCTGCTCACAACACTTTGCTCCTGAGTCCACGGAGTTGTGGAAGTAAGATGGGACCTCTGAAGGTGTCATCAGTTGACCACCAAGCTGTCCTTGGATCCAAGTGTTTTTTGTTCATTCTTCAGAAGTCGCCTTGTATAGTGTGATTGAAGCTGTTCCCTACCTCGCCCCCCAAATATCTCATCTTAATTTCCAGAACCTTTCAATGTCATTTTGCAGCCAAAGATGGGCCTGAGAAAAGGGGTGGGGGAGGGGGATTGGAGACTGTCTGAAGGCAGGACAGAAGTGTATCTATAATCAAAGAATAATGAAGTTACCAGCAGCTAAAAAGACACTAAGGCATCCCCCAGGGCCTGCTCACAGTCCATCTTAGTCTTTTGTTAGGTGCTCTATTGTTAGAACCCCTCGATGTATGGTCATTTTTCATGTGGTCTCAGAACACTGGACCATCCATCCCTCCAGTTGGGGTGCCTGGTTCCTGTGGCATCAGACACATCCTCTTCAGACACCATCTGTTTTCTGCCTCTCTTTTTGCTTGGCTGCTTCCTCTTTTCTCTGACCCCAGGGGCTGTCCTTTCCGTATACCTGCCTCTCTTGGATGTGCCTCTAAGCTTATAGTTGAGGAGGAAATCACTACAGGGTGTGGCCACCACACCAAGGAAATGTCACCTTCCTAAGAGCTGGGACTGGAGCTTTCTCCCATGTTCTTCCTCCTTTCCTTCTCCCTGGAGACTCCTAAGTGCTCAAGGTCTGAGCCTCAAAGCTTCCCTCTTCCCCCTTCCCTCCAGGGACATATGTTCCTCTACATTTCAGTCACTTCTTCCTAGAAAGGACTCCCATACTCACATGACCAGCTGTCCCCACACCTCTCCTGCCAACCTCTTCACCTCTGATACAGATCCTTTTTGTTTGTTTGTTTGTTTCAGAATCAAGGTTTTTCTGTGTAGTTCTGGCTGTCCTAGAACTCACTCTGTAGACCAGGCTGGCCTCAAACTCAGAGATGCAAAGATGCATCAGCCTCACACACACACACACACACACACACACACAGAAAGAGACAAGAGACAGAGACAGAGAGACACAGAGAGAGATCTTCTGACATTGGCTGTCCTAGAACTCACTCTGTAGACCAGGCTGGCCTCGAACTCAGAGATGCATTGGCCTCTCTCTCTCTCTCTCTCTCTCACACACACACACACACACACACACAAAGAAAGAGAGAGAGACAGAGAGACACAGAGAGAGATCTCTGACATTAGCACCAGGCACACATGTAGCACATACATACATAGAAGCAAAACAGTCATACAAATAAAATAAGTATTTTAAAAGAAAGGATGAAGTCATGTTGTTCATAGGAATGGATGCAACTGGAGATAATCATAAGGGGATTAAGGCGGGTTCAGAAAGACAAATATTAAAGGCTATCAAATATTTGCAGTTTCCAGATTTTCATGTCATATAAAATCATGTGCACACACATAATGTAATGAAATGACAGTAGAGATGGAATTGCTAGAGAAACAAATAAGGTTAAAGGCAGGTGCTAAGGAAAGGTTCAAGGGAAGAGTGAGGGAGATGTTCAGTACGCAGTGTAAGGTAGTATAATAAAATGTTTTTGAGACAATAAGTCTCAATAAGTAGCCCTGGTTAGCCTAGAACTTATTATGTAGATCAGGCTGGCCTGGAACTCACAGGGATTCACTGCCTCACTTCTCAGATCCTAGGACTGTGCCACCGCACCCGACCAAAAGAGACCAGTCTTTCTTTGCTGGTGGGAATAGGAAGGGGATTACCTTGTCTTTAACTACAGCCCCACACCAAGGGAGCCCTTCTCAGAACCTTCTTTCTCTCAGCCAGGTGAGGGGTCTGATCTGCTGACCTCTGACTTCATAACCCTGTCATACTGCATCTTGGGCTTTCCCATTACCCCTTCGGCAGCTCCCCCTACCATAAAAAGTAAATTCAAATTTTCCTCCCTGCCACTTAGCTCCCAACATTAATGACTTGGGCTGATTATTTTTTAATAGATGCCTAGGCCATAAACTTTGGCTTGTTCTCTGACTTGCTCTTAGCTTATTCTAACCTGGGCTCAGCTACGTGGCTGTGGCTGGTTTACTGTCCTTGTCTTAGGTTTGTATTGTCTTGTCAGAGTTCCTGAGGTGAATCTCCTCCTTATTCTATCCTGAGTTCAGCTACTTGTTTATGTTCCTCTCCTCAGCATTCCCAGGCGAATCTTCACACCCCTGACTGAATTTCCCAGAATTCTCTCTGCCAGATACCCCACCTTCAATTTCCCGGCTCAGCTCATTGGCCATAGACTTTTTACTTATAGCAGATTCTCTGTATAGCCTACAACTCTTCGGTCATCTGTTCATGTTCTCTCCACAGGGCTGTCAGGAGAAAGATTTACTGTTTTAGTTTTCTGGAAATCAGAGGTACTTTGGGCCATGCATGAGACAGATTCAGAAGTCAGAGAAAATGGTACACCCATGACTGGGGTTGTACAGAGAAAGTGAGTCAGAGCAGGGTGGTAGCTGCAGTTGGCTACGCAGTTCATACAACTGACCAATGTCAACTGGAAACACTCACAGATTAAGAAACAGCCCCGTCTTCCCTCTCAGGTCAGTGGTCCCCCCCACCCCAGGCTTGTACTTTTAGAAACTTTGAGGAAACAAGGCATTTATATCTATAATCTTAGGATAGGGAAACAGGGATGGGGTGCCAGAGTTCTGAATCATCCTCAGCTAGAATGTTTGGGGCTAGCATGGGCTACAGGAAAATCTACTTCAAAAACCAAAGTGATTAGCTAGTCTTCTGCTTCCAGGAAGATAGAATAGGTAGAACTCTTTGTGTTTCTTAATAAAAACAAAGTCTCTACAAATTGCTATTTTAAAAAATACAAGAGGACTCTGATAAATAGAGGGATGGAAGAATACTGAGCAAAAACATCTGAGTCCAAGGATAACCCTCTACCTTTCCCTTCTCCCTTAGCTAGTCCAGGCTAGGTGCTACAGAAGTTGGTAACCTGGAATATAACAAGTGGAAACCAAGAAGGCCCGCTTTCTCTAGCCAGAGGACCCAGAAATGTGCAGCTTAGAAAAGATAGGAATATTAGAAAAATTGCACCATCCAGCTAAATAATGCAGAAAAGGCTACGGAACCTGGACTCCCCACCCTGGCAAACTCCCCTGTGGCAAAGCCAGCCTCTGCTATGGTTTCAAAGGGGACTTGGAAACTGAGGACAGTGACTGGCCCTGGGATAATCTCTCTCTCTCTCTCTCTCTCTCTCTCTCTCTCTCTCTCTCACACACACACACACACACACACACACACACACACACACACCACAGTCCATGGAGACCTGTATAGTACAATAGTAAGAGGCTGGGCATAGTGAGGGAGATGATGGGTCCTAAGCAGCAACCATTCCTGTTCCACCTAGCAGCACAGAAACCCAGCCCTTAGCACTGGACGTTACCAAATGTCCAGGCAGTGCTGAGGGACTTTCTCCCCCACCTTCCACTGGTCTAGAGCCAAACACCTTAGAATCAAGGTTTAGGCAAGTTCCAGTCTTCTTTTGCTTTTTAAATTCTTTATGTGTATAAATTCCTTTCTACATCTATTATTTATGCACTGTGCTGCGCGCGCGCGCGTGTGTGTGTGTGTGTGTGTGTGTGTGTGTGTGTGTGTGTGTACTGCCTCAGGAAGTCAGAATTGGTATTGGATCCCTGAACTGGAGCTGGAAAATTAGATGGTTGTGAACTGCAGTGTGGGTGCTTAGAATGAAACTCTGGTCCTCCACAAAAGATTGGTCCATGCTTCTAGTCAGCAAGAGAATTCCAGCCTCAGAATCCCATTAAACAAAATCACTTAATTTCCTTCCTTCCTCTTCCCCTCCACCCCCTCGGGGATAGGTTCTTATTATATACTCTTAGCTGACCTGGAATTCACTATGTAAACCAGAATGGCCTTGAACTCTCGAAGATCTGCCTGCCTCTGCTTCCTGAATACTGTGATAAAAGCTGTGTGCTACCCGCCCAGCCTAAAATCATTCAGTTTTTATTGCTGTTCTTGTTTGTCTTTCCAGACAGGGTTTCTCTATGTAGCCCTGGCTATCCCTCTATGTAGCCCTGGCTATCCCTCTATGTAGCCCTGGCTATCCTGGAACTTTCTCTGCAGATCAGGCTTGTCTGGAACTCAGAGATCTGCTGTCTGCCTCCAAATGTCTGTCTGTCTGAGACAGGGTTTCTCTGTGTATCTGTGCTATCCTGGTACTCATTCTGTAGCCCAGGGTGGCCTCGAACTCACAGAGATTCATCTGCTTCTTCCTCCTGAGTCCTGGGATCAAAGGCATTCACCACCACACCTGACTAATTTTTCAACCAAAGATCATTTATCATACCAAGACTCAGGAAAATCTCAAATTAAACTTGGGAAGATAATTTAATAGATACCAATAACAATGTGACAGATAATTTAGAATATCTGAAAAGATATTAAAGTAGCCACTCTAAAATGGACTTCAATGACCCCAACAATGGTGAGATGGTTCAGCAGTTAAGAATGCTCACAGCTCCTCCAGAGGAGCTGAGTTGGGTTCACACCAGCTCCCATGTTGGGTGACTCCCAGCTGCCTGTCAGTTCAGCTCCAGGAAGTGGTGGTTCACACCTTTAGTCCCAGCACTTAGGAGACAGAGACAGGTAGATTTCTGGGTTCAAGGCTAGCCTGGTCTACAGAGCTAGCTCCAGGACAGCCAAGGTTACACAAAGAAACCCTGTCTGGAAAAATATAAATAGATAGATAGATAGATAGATAGATATAGAGCAAGCCTTGATATTTAAATAGAAGAACTAGACAGATATGGTGTCCATACCTATAATCCTAGAACATGGGTAACAGAGGCAGGAGGGTAGTTCAAGGGTAACCTGAGCTAAATAATACCTTGTTTAGCACATACATACACACACACACACACACAGAGAGAGAGAGAGAGAGAGAGAGAGAGAGAGAGAGAGAGAGAGAGAGAGAACTAGAAGAGCCACAAAGAACTAGATCAGACAAGCCTTGAGATTGTGATACTTTAACAGTGTAGCATTATAAACCTCTAGAGACTGATAACTTTAGAACTAAAAACACAGTAACTAAGACCTTAAAACTCATGGACATGTTCAAAAGAAGGATGGAAGGAACCTCAGACAGGATCAGAAAGACAGAACATAGAATAGCAGAAATTTCCCAATCTAAAAAGAGAGAAACTATCAGCAACTTCAGCCCATGGTTGCTGGTTCCATCCTTTCTGGGACTGTGGTGAGGGGATGTGCCAAGGAAGAAGAACATGGCAGAGCAAAGCTAATTCCTTGCCAGGAAACAGGGTCAAGACACATTGTTCAAAGTCACGCCTACAGAAACCCCTTTCTTCAATCTAGACCTCCACCCTCCTCAGCTCTACATCTCAGGGGTCTATCTAAATCTATGCTTAAAGTCGACCTTTGATTAGGTCAAAATTTCATCAGCTCTAGAAAACGTCCCAAGACGCCCTCAGAAGCGTGCTTCATTGATCTCCCAAGTATTTCTTAATCCAATCAAGCTGACAGCCAGGATTAACCACCATAGAGTTTTGAAAGAAGACAGCTGAAAAATACTCAAATGAACCACCTCTGAGCACCCTGGAAAAAGGTACATGTGTGCAGACTCAAGACACTGAACACACTTCCAGTGAGCACGGAGAAACCAAAACACAATAATGCCAAGAAACCCCACAAGCAAACATCTTAAAACTAAAGATAATTCAGCCAGTCCAATAAAAAAATCTACAAAAAGATTATTCAGTCCAGATGTGGACATGTAGCCTGCAATCCCAGGGCTCAGGAGGTGGAGGCAGGAGGATTAGGAGCTCAGGATCATCTTCAGATACTTAGAAAGCTTGGGGCCAGCCCAGCCTATGTGAGACCTTGTCTTAAAAACAATAGAACTGAGAGGCTGACAGGAGCGCCTTCTCTTACAGAAGACCCAGGTTCAGCTCCTAGCACAAATATCAGAAGCTCACAGCTGCCTGTAACTCCAGCTCCAGATCAGAAGCCACAGGCTTCTGCAGCTCCCACTTACTTGTGCACATCTTCCCCAGACACATGAGTGCACATAATTAAAATTAATAAAGGTAGCCAGACGTGGTGGAGCACGACTTTAAATCCCCAGCACTTGGGAGGTAGAAGCAGGAGTTCCTGTACCTCCAGAGCTATAGAGAGAGACCCTGCCTAAAACAATATATAATGATGATGATGTAAAACAGCTGGTCATGGTGGTTCACTCTAATCCCAGCAACAGGGAAGCAGAGGCAGGTAGATCCCTGTGAGTCTGAGGCCAGTGTGGTCTTCATAGTGAGTCTCAGGACAACCAGGACTATGTAGAAAGATTCTGCTTCAAAATAACAAAGAAACAAAATGAAACTAAATAAAATTAATGGATAAATATAATTTTTTAAAAAAAGGCAACAAAACCAAAACAATACTGAATGGTCTGGCAAGATAATTCATTGCTGTCTTAGGGATTTACTGCTGTGACCAGACACCACGACCAAGGCATGACATTTAATTGGGGCTGGCTTACAGGTCCAGAGGTTCAGTCCATCATCATCAGTGCAGGAACATGGCATCGTCCAGGCAGATGTGGGGCTGGAGGAGCTGAGAATTCCACATCTTGTTCAAAAGGAAATTAGCAGAAGGCTGGCTTCCAGGCAGCTGGGATGAGGGTATTAAAGCTCACACCCACAGTGACACACCTACTCCAACAAGGCCACACTTCTTAATAGTACCACTCCCTGGACCATGAATATACACACCATCACAGTGGGTTAAAGTGGTCTCTTCCAAGACCAGCGGCCTGAGGTTTATACACAGGAGGAAGGTGAAGGAAGGAGAGAACTGACTCCCACAATTTGTTATTTTGACCTCCATGTATGTGCTATGGCTTGCACACATGTATGTCTATGCATGCACACGTGCACAGAAATAAATAAGTTTCTCTTGTGTCATTTTATTACTGTGTAGTTTTACTGTGTCTAACTACCCATAGATCCATGCTCATCGCTTTTTGTCACTGGTCACTATTATTTATATATCATCTTCAGATGTTTGCCTTTTTTTTTTAAAGAAGATCAAAGAGTTGGAGTCATGCATTATGGGTCCTTTTCCGATTGTCCTTTTCATTTATTAATATACATTTAAGGTTTCTCAAACCAATTTTGTGTGGTTTAGTGGCTTCTTTTATTTTTTTGTTTTTTTACCATTGTTGAATATTCTACTGTAGAGTTGATCCATTCACCTATTGAAGGTCTTTTTTTCCCAAGTTTTTGCAAGTATGAGCAGAGCTGCTGCAGCATTATATTCTGGTTTCTTTGTGGGTATACCCTTTGCTCCGCTAGGTTGATTCCTAGGGATGTAACCACTGAAATTAGCATTGCACGAGAACTTTCGTTTTTGTTGGCGGCACGTAAATTCTTGCATCCACAGATCACTAGAGAAACCAGGACTGTTAATTACACAGGGATATCTCCTCAAAGGAGGAATTAACCAGTTTGCCACCCAGAAGGCTGGGGGTGGATACTTTTAATGACCTAGTGACCTTTTGCTATCTGTACAGGCGGACCTTACCCAAATCCCCCAGAATGTTTATTCCAGACTCTCCTTCCCTATACCTTCCTCGTTAGCCCCCAGGTAATAGAACCTATGGATAAACCACCTGGCATCAGACTAGTTTTATCCAACCTGGTACACTAAGTCAGGCTGAATTGAGTTTCCATTTTCACCTCTTTGAGGTTCATTTTCCTGTCCACCGTGCCTCCTGCAGGAACCCCCTCAGGTTTTGAAAGAAAGCTCCTGTCTCTTTTCCAAAGCGCATGCGCTATCTTGTGTTCCCATGAGCAGTAGATAAGCTCCTGTTCCACATCCTTGTCCGCATTTGATAACGTCAGTACGTGGAGTCTGGCCATGCTATTCAGCGTGAAGTGAGCTGTCACTATTGTCAAGCAGCACACTTTCTTAAAAGGATACAGGATCAATCTTGCTGATCTCAAAATTTGTCACGGTGACTAGTATTAGGCCTTTTGATACAGTGACCAAGTACCAGAGAGAACAGCTTCAAGGGAGCATTGTCTTTGAAGCATGAGCCCAGGCGTCTGGCTGGGTTTATGGTTCACATGGGTTCGGGTGTTTGAGTTCCTGGTTGGCTGCATCCACTCCTGTGGGGCCGCAGTGAGAACAGCGTGGCAGTCAGGAACCAGAACAGGAGACGAATGGGGACCAAAGTAATTCAGACTTTGACTCTATCTGTGGATCAGCCCATGATGATAGAGCCGCATCGCCCTAAGCCCCATCTTTGAACACTGCTTGTACCAAAGACCAAGCCTTTAACACAAGAGCCTTTTGGGGCAAACATTCCATATCCAAACCATGGCATTAATATAATCAATGCGGTGTAGTGTTGGTAGAGAGAGATCAATGGGCAGAATGGTAAACCTAGAAATAGATGCTGATGAATAATGCCCAGATGATTTATTTTAGGAGTGAGTGTTTGTAGCTTAGGCTGGCCCATAGTTCACTACATAGATTACATTAGTCTCAAACTCGTGACGAACCCTGCATTTCTGCTTTCTGAGTGGTGGAATTACAGGTGTGGACTCACACTCCTGCCTCCCCTGTTGATTTTTGTTTTACAAACATACAAAAATAAATTCAAGGGCTTGGGAATTTAGGTCAATGGTAGTGGACTTTCAGGACCTGTC
Source organism: Micromys minutus (assembly GCF_963924665.1). Lineage (NCBI taxonomy): Eukaryota > Metazoa > Chordata > Mammalia > Rodentia > Muridae > Micromys > Micromys minutus. The sequence goes on along the minus strand of NC_137969.1, from coordinate 31,010,559 downwards.
AGCAGCTAATTAATGACAGAGACTTATTTAATATTTATTCTACCTTAGACCTTTAGCTGCTCAGCTAGCTCAATCTAAATTAACCCTACTTTTCTAGCCTACGACCCACCACGTGACTAATTCTTTACCTCTATGCTACTGTTCATAGCGGAACACAACACCTCTGTGTCCCGCTGAAGACTCTCTCCTGATTTCTTCTCCCAGAGACCCTTTCTCTGCCCGGAAGTTCCACCCTCCACTTCCCCTCTCGTTATTGTCCATCAGATCTTTACTAAGGCCAATCAGCAAGCGAGGAAGGTGAATGTTTACAAAATAGAAAATCTCGTGATACACTGGTACAGAATTAATGAAATATACAGAGACTATACCCCAGTGAGTGGTAGTCTCTATACTTACCAAGTGCAAGGTTTTGCGTTTGTTTCAGCCCCAGGAACAACACAAAACAAGAAACAAATCAATTCAGAAGCTTAGTCTTTTTGTCAAATGGTACTGGAGCTGCTAGACACATGTGGCCAAAAAAAGAACCCTGACCTTAACTCCACATCTTATACAATTATTCAAGATGAGTCACGGGCAGAATTAGAAACAAAACAAAACAAAACAAGAGCCAACTGCAAATGTGGGAGGGAACTGGGCCAGTGTCGCAGCTCTGAGCAGGTAAAGGGACAGAGTGAGTCTGACAACTTGAGGCTTGGAACTGATTCCAAAGCTGACCTTTGACCTCCACATGTGGGCTGTGGCATGTGTGCCCACATATACACACACACACTTTAGAGAGGAGCCTACTTGGTGGGGGTTGGGCACTGGCAGGAGGTGAGGGCATAAGGAGAATGGTTGCCTGGTGAAGAGAGATGACTGACAGGCATTGAACGCATATGTGAAGAGAGCTTGAGGGAACAAGTCCTTTATACAGGCCGGGGGTACGGGTCTGATGTGATAGTTAATGTTGATCTAGAATCATCTAGGGGACAACCCTGGGGTATGCCTATTGATGGAGCTTTTTGCTGATGTGCCCTATGTATAAAGAAGACACAGAGACTAATCTAGTTTAAAGATTAGTCTTTTGCTGGGGCCATCTCCCAGCTAATGTTTAAACTTAACCCAACTATTTTAGCCTACGACTTGCCACTGTTAGGATTCTGTAAACGCCACTCCACAGTTACCTGGTAACAGCCAGGTATGCTCCACCCCACAGTTACCTGACACCCATGGAGTGGTCTAGTTTGGTGTTTACACTGTAGCCTTTCTCATACCATGTAAATGACTAGAGGCCAAGCTGTAATTCTGGCCTCAGGAGGCAGAGCCAAGGGGTCCTAGCAAGATGGATAGGAGGACAAGCCATCTTGGTGAGCACTGTTATTAAGTGAGAGACTAGGCCTTAGTAAATAAGGTGGAAGAGCTGTTGATTCACCACAGCAACCTCAGGCTTTCATATGCACACACACACACACACACACACACACATCTGTGCATCCCACACATGTGCAAGGCACACATATGCAGGAAAGGGGGGGGAGCTGGGTATAGCGACACCTGCCTTTATTCCCAGAGTTCAGGAGGAAGAGACATGTGGATATCTATTAATTCAAGGCTGGCCTGGTCTATGTAGAGGGTTCCAGGCCAACAAGAACTACAAAAGAGACTTTGAAGAATAGGAAAGCTGAGAACCAACACTCACTTTTCTCTGCTTCCTACTGCAGACACGATGTACCTTTTCTTATTTTCTCACAAAACCTTGAATCTGCATGATAAAAACTCTCAGCTATTTTTCTTGAAGAAACCACCTCATTACTACTTCCTCTTGTTCTTCCTCCTCCTTCTTCTCCTCCTCTTCCAGACAGGTATAGACCTGGCTCTCCTGGAACTTGCTCTGTAGACTAGACTGGTTTCAAACTCACAGAGATTCCACTGCCTCTGCCTCCCAAGTGCTGGAATTAAAGGCCACCACATCCAGGCCCATTGAAAGAAGTGAGAAATTCTCTACCTCCCACCCATGCAGAAGCAATGGCCCAGCGGCCCAGCTTGGCCCATCCTGCCTTGGCCTAAGGAACTTCCTTGAGTAAACAGTTCTCAGGAGAATAGTAAAATGTGCTGACTGATAGCCATCTGACCCTCTGGAGAGTCCCAGTTAGGTCCTGATGTATATGCTCACTAACCAATAGGTTTAAAGGTCAATATGCTTAGCCATTGAATTTAAATTATAACCTTGCTGATATAACCTGCATCCCTAAAAAGTATAAAACCTGCTTGTAACAGCCTTTTGGGGTCACCTCTCCTCTAGATGCAGGCCACCCCAGTGCACTGAACGAATAAACCTCTTGCTTTTGCATCGATCCCCAATCTCTTCTCTCATTCATGGGAGCCTCAGAAAGATAAGACTCAAGTTGGGTCTTACACCATCACTTCTTTTTAAATGTTTGCCAGAAATCTGAGTTTGTAAGCCAACTGTCTGTTCACACAGAAATGATTTGGTGTGACACAGAACTGCACAAGTGTTTCATATTTCTCAAAATGACATTCAGCATGGCTACCTAGGTTTCCCTTTCCCTCTCATACATGCATCAGGCACTGACTTTAATACATTATATCCTATTGCTTTGTCAAGGGCATTCAGAAGATAACTTGGAGGTTTTCACTAACTGGCTTGAGTCAGCCGAGGAAGCATGGGGCCACACTGTGATGGTGCCATTTTCATTTAGAGCCTTGTAGCCACGGAAAGGTCCTGCTATTCCCAGCAAATAGTTCACACACAAAATACAAGTAAAACTTTTTGTTTTGAAAACTGACTTAACCTTATTGACCCCTGACCAGACCTCAAACCAAATGGGTCTAACTGGTTGGGCCTGTTAAAATGCTCCTGGCCACTCCATGAATATGGACCATCTTAATGTAGCTAATGCCAGGACTGCCATATACCACAACCTACATCTTTGTACTGAGAAGGCTAGGCTGATTCCAAGACAAATTGGCAGTTAAGGAGGCTAGGCCTAAAAAGTGGGCAAGTCTAGGAAAGCCCAGGCAAATTCAGGCAAGTCAACTAATAGAAAAAAACCCAGGTTCTACCTTCTTATCCAAGTAATGGAATTTCCTAGCCACCTAGCCTAAGGCAAGGGTCAGCAGCAGTTTCCAGACTTCCTCAGTAACAACAGTTCCAGCCCCCACATCCTGGTAATGGAATGTCCTTAGAGATGGACCCAGCAGATTAACACAGAGGTCACATACCCTGGATTTCCCTAACATGCTTTAAGTCAGACCTGCAGGCTCACTTGGGTGTTTCTCGATCTTGGTAATGGGGAGACCCCAGTGTACTGGACTTCTGCAGAATAAAACACTCAGCATTTACAACTATTTGAGTCTGGTGTCATTCTTCGGTGACTCATAGACCTTTACAGTACCAATCTCCTCACCTTCCCAGAACCTGGCCAGTCACTATTTCTCCAAGCCTATCATTACCTGCCTCTCTTATTCCCTCAGGCCTGTGGGCAATGCTGAGTGACTCAGTCCTGGCCTGTGTCCTTCTTGGCTGCTGTAATGAAAGGCCTGACCTGAGCTTTGGAACAGCTGTTACCTGTTTTTTACTTCCTTTCTCTAGAGGCTACCCTTGACTGTGTTCCTTCCCTCCTGTTCATCTTTATTTTAATATTTATTGACCTTTATGATTTATTTTATAGGTGTCTTTGTGCCTCAGTTTATGTGTACAGTATCATGTGTGCTGTGTTCATGGAGGCCAGAGGGCACGGGATTCCTGAGACTGAAGTTACAATTGTGAGCTACCATGTGGATAAATGGAACCCAACCTGGGTCCTCTGCAGGGACACTTCATTGAGCCATTTCTTCACCACCCTCTTTTCTTCTTCCATGCTGATTTTCCTGGCTTCAGTGACCTTCAGTGGTCATGTGTCTAACCACAACTTCTGCTACCTTCCGGAATCCTCTTATCTGCTACCTACCTGTAGCTCCTGGCCCACACACTTTCCTACTGCACTGTTCTCTGTGCTGCCCTCTGCTGCTCGAAGTGATGCATAAACACTCACTTTATTAGGAAAGCCGACACCTCAACCAGGCCATTCATTGTTTCTGGTCTGATCAATTGCCTGTGCTGGAGACCCCGGGCTTTTCCCAATAATCAGGTCAGGCTGCCCAGTAAGCACAATAGCAGCACACATGCATGTGTATGTAGATGTACACATGCACTGGTTTTTTTTGTTTTTTAAAGATTTATGTATTATATATAAGCACACTGTAGCTGTCATCAGACACACCAGAAGAGGGCATCAGATCTCATTACAGATGGTTGTGAGCCACCATGTGGTTGCTGGAATTTGAACTCAGGATCTCTAGAACAGTCAGTGCTCTTAACCTCTGAGCCATCTCTCCAGCCCCCACATGCACTGTTTTATCTAACTTCACTCTAAGGGCTCTCTCTTTTTAAAAGAATTATTCATTTATTTATTTTTATTTTATTTGTGTGGTTGTTATGTCTGCCTGTATGCCTGTGTAGCATGTGTATGCAGAGTCCAGACGCCCTGGAACTGGAGTTCTGAGCAGTTGTGAGCTGCCATGCGGTTGCTGGGAATTGAACCAGGGTCCTCTGGAAGAGCAAGCCAGTGCTCTTAACCACTGAGCTGTCTCTCCACCTCTCCCCTGGCAAAAGTTCTCAAAGGTGAAGGTGTTATTCTTCTTTGTTAGTGCATTCTCCTACTAACTAACGTCTGTCAGGATCCTCAGAAAGCCAGCCACTCACCAGCTAGCCCTTGCCCACTCAGCAGTGGAGATGGGACATCTTCATACTTCCCTAGCTGGATAGTGGACATGTTTTTACAGACTAGGCAATGGAGAAGCAGTGCTGCCATCTTTCTGAGAAAGGAAGAGCGGTGGTTCGTGATGGTGCAGCAAGACCATCCGCAGATACCGATGTGGTCCCAAGCGAGGGACGCGAAGTAGAGAGATCAGGAACTTCAGGACATTGCAATGGTTTGGAAATGGTTCCGTAGGCCTATAGGGACATGTGGCCTTGTTGGAGGAAGTGTATCACTGGGGGCAGGCTTTGAGGTCTCAGAAGCTCACTGTGTCTTCCTGCTGCCCGTGGATCCAGAGGTAGAACTCTCAGTTACCCCTCCAACATCATGTCTGCCTGCATGCCTCCATGCTTCCTGCATGACAATAACAGAATAAACCTCTGAAACTGTAAGCCAGCCCTAATGAAATGTTTTCCTTTGTAAGAGTTGCTGAGCTCAAGGCCAGCAGGTGGATGCCTCAGTCCTTCTTAGAAGGGAGAACAGAAGACTCATGGGAGGAAATAAAGGGACAAATAGAGGAGCAGGGATTGGAGAAAAGATCATCTAGAGACTGACTCACCTGGGGACCCATTCCATATGCAGCCATTAAACCCAGACACTATTGCTGATGCCAAGTAGTGCTTACTGGCAGGAACCTGATATGGATGCCTCCTCAGAGGCTGTTCCAGAGCAATACTGACTGATACAGAGGAGGATGCTTGCAGCTAACCATCGGACTGTACACAGGGACCCTAATGGAGGAGTTAGAGAAAGAACTGAAGGAACTGAAAAGGTCTGCAACCCCATGGGAAGAACAACCAAACCCACCACAGCTCCCAGAGACTAAAACACCATCCAATGAGTTTGCATGGCTCCAGGTGCATATGCAGCAGAGGATAGCACTCTCTGGCATCAATGGGAGGAGAGGCCTTTGGTCCAGTGAAGGCTCATTTTCCCAGTGTAGGGGAATGCCAAGGTGCTGAGGTAGGAGAGGGAGCACCTTCATGGAGGTAATGGGAGGGAGGAGAGGGGGGTGGAATTGGGGGGAAGGGGATAACATCTGAAATGTAAATACAGAGACTATCCAAAAAAAAAAAAAAAAAAAAAAAAAAAAAAAAAAAAAGTTGCTGAGCTCAAGATGTCTCTTCACAGAAATGAAACCCTAAGACAGCCATCCTTGATTACATAGCAAGTTCCACCATCTCTGAGGAGGGAGAGAAGGAATTTGTGGAGGTAGAGGCTGATCTCTGTGGTGGTTTGAATTCGAAAGGCCCCATAGCTCATATATTCAAATATGTCACCAGGAAGTGGTACTATTTGAAAGGATTAAATAGATTCGAAGGTGTGCAGGGGTGGGGGTGGGGTGTGCTTTGAGTTTTTTTTTTTTTTAATCTATACCAATTCCAGAATTTCTGTTGCTATTTAAAAACATCTACTTTCCTAAGCAAGAGTTGAACCTAAGTTACATATACAAGACTTGAATTATGTAGTAAACCTTTAGCTGTAAGTTTTAAGCCAAGTTTTGTTATACATTTTATAAATTTTAAACCATACCCAATGAACTTACGAATCCTGAGCTTATAGCATGGTATCGAGATTTTTTCTTTTTTTCTTTTTTTTTTTTTCTTTCTTTCTTTCTTTCTTTTTTTTTTTTTTTTTTTGAGAGCAGAATGCAGAGAAATCATAGGGATAAAAGATATTTTAAGAGTTGGAAGTTAAACCTTAGCAATAAGAGGCTCTGGGATCATTTGCTCGTAGCAGAAGTTACAATCCGCACGAATTTGGAAATCAAGTGTCCCAGTTGTCGGCCATTGTTGTGTATGAAGGCCAAGCTGTAGTAATAAAGTCTGAGTCTGTGGAGGAAGAGAGAGGATGGCAAAGGGCAGCAGCATATGAAGGGGTGGGGTAGGAGAGCCGAGTCTCTATAAGCCCTGAAAGGAAGCTGGAGTGGAAGCAAGCTGAGGACTGCAGGCCGAAGGAGAGACAACAGGAGAAAGCTGGGGACAGGGAGCCAGAGAGTGTCTTCAGTAGAGATCTAGATGGGGGAAGAAAACTGACCACACGGTGGGTGACCCCAGAGCATAGCAGGCTGCAGGAGCCAGAGGGACACTTATGGCACAGGCAGAGAGAGACCAGGTAGGTCTCTTAGCAGGTATCTCTAGTGGGGGAGGCAAGGAGGACTCTCAAGGTCCAGGAGAGCACAAAGGAGACAGAGCGGGTAGGCAAATGGTTAGAAAACAGGTAAAGCAGCTGCTTAGGAATCGAACTCTAGAATTTGGAATCAGATTTTGTGGTTGGCAGAAGCCAGCAGAAACAAATGGTTCATATATCTTAGGAGTGTCAGAAACCCTGTCTTGAAAAAAGAAAAAGAAAAGAAAAAAAAAAAAAAAAAAAAAAGGAAAGGACATGACTGGAGTTTATTATAGATATGGGGTAAACAGAGCCTGAGGCAGGAACATCAGGGAGATTTCCAGAGTGGACATGTCCCTGAGCCAAATGAAGAGAAAGGAGAGGGGAAAGAGAAAGCATAGATGGGAACCAGCTGCAGCAGCCAGGGGTCCCAAAATAGAGTAGTCAAAAAGGGTGAGGTGGGCTGGAGAGATGGCTCAGTGGTTAAGAGCACTGACTGTTCTTCCAGAGGTCCTGAGTTCAAATCCCAGCAATCACATGGTAGCTCACAACCATCTGTAATGAGATCTGATGCTTTTTTCTGGTGTGTCAGAAGACAGCTATGGTGTATTTATATGTAATAAATAAATCTTTAAAAAAAGGGTGAGGTAACAAAAATGGTTGGATTAGATAGGGAAAGGCAGGAGGGGAATGGTAAGGGGTTGAGGTGCCAGTGAGGAGGTCCCAGTAACAAATAAGAACTGAGGGATGCTGGGTGAGAGAACTTGGAGGCTTTGGTCCGTTCAATGGACACCTCAGCCTTTTGTTCCAGGTTTGAAACCTAACACCTAGGAATCCAGATGCAGCTCTCAGCTACTGCTCCAGGGTCTACCCGCACACTACCACGCTTCCTGCCCCGTGATACAGAACCAAACTGAAACTGTAAGCAAGTTCCCAATTAAATGGTTCTTTTAAAGAGCTGCCTTGGTTATGGTGTCTCTTCACAGCAAAAGGACACTAAGACTTTCTCCAAACAAAATGTCATGCATCCTACAACACCCCTAAAGTGGGAACCTAAGGGTTTTTTAGAAAGTCGTTTGGATGTTGTTCTGCTGGGGCAAACACGTGAAGGGACTTATCGTTAAAGTGGACACAGTGTGAAAAGCTAAGGCAGACTCATAAAGGAATGTTTCGCTGAAGCAGACACAGGAGAGATGATGTTCTGCTAAAGCAAGCCACATGAAAGGACACATGATGACAAATTCTTTGCTAACAACATGTATGTATTGGTCCACCTTACATGGCATAGTTGAGCTGCATTTGTCAGACTCCATAAAAACTTTTGGTGGTGTGCTGCAGTTTGTTGTTGTTTCTGGGAACTCAGGGCTGATTGGATGCATGTGATGAGGGAAGATGTGTGTTGAGACAAGGCATGCGCTGAGGCACAGCTGAGAACTTCTCCTGGTGTCCCTCTGGGTCCCTCCCCCAGCTGACTTGATCTGAGGCTGAGACATGGCTGTTTCTGCTAGGTCATGTCTGTTGGGATTCTGTAAACCCCATCCCTCAGTTATCTAGTAACAGCCAGGTAGGCTCTGCCCCCAGTTACCTGCTGCTATAAAAGGGGCTGTTTGCCCCCTCCTCTCCCTCTTGCTCTCTCCTGTTCTTGCTCTTGTACCCTTACACCTCCTCTTCCCTTCCCCTTTCCCCTCTCTCTCCACGTGCTCATGGCCCACCTCTACTCTATTCCTCTCCTCTCTCTCTGCCTCTACTACCCTCTTATCTCCCCCATGACCTGAATACACTATTCTGTATTATACCATCGTGTGGCTGGTCCTTTAGGGGGAAGGGGTTCCCAACATGGGTTCCCCAGAGTCATCCCCCTTGCCTCCATGGAGCATATCCCTCCCGCCCCCCATCTTTTTCCTAACATTGGTGCTGAAACCGGGGATATCATCTTTTCCCTAACATTTTCTTTCACTAAGAAGACATACAACTTAAAAATAGGTTACAGAATGAAATATAATGTTCTCGAAATAAGAAAAAGGGCTAGGAAACATTTTAAAAATGTTCAATATCTTTAGACATTATAGAAATGCAGATTAAACCACTTTAGAATTTCATCTGGGGCTGGAGAGATGGCTCAGTTGTTAAGATCACTTGTTGCTCTTACACAGAGGATCTGGGTTCAATTCTCACATGGTGGCTCACAAAGCTCTGCAACTCCTATTCCAGGGGATCTTACTACACTTTGAAATCCTACACATTGAAAACGAGGTTCTCAATGCCTCTTTTGCTCCCAAGTAGCTGCAGGGCGTTTCTACAGTCTTTAGTCAGTTTTAGCTCCTCAGTAATAGCACAGAGACCTTTATTTTTATTAAAAAGCTGTTGGCACTAAGGCTGCTAATGCCCAGACAAATGCCCCATTACTTGCCAATCTGGTCTTGTTTGCTTTGATCCATGTGTGTCCTCATGGTGACTCTTTCATTGCAACCTCATGGCAAATTCTCCTGTTCCCACCACATGGTCTCTCCACATCTTCTCTACCTCGTCTTCACTTGGAACCCCTGGCTCGGATCAGACGTCCAGCCTTTCTATCTCCTCTGCCCAGTTGGCTGATCAGCTCTTTACTGACCAATCTGATGGAGAATGTTTACAAAGCACTGGCCATGCTTCATAAAAATAACAATACCAAAGTCCAGTCCGGCCTGTACTCAACTCTGTTGAAGTGCAGAGATCAGCATTTGTGCAAAGACAAGTCTGTAACATAGTACACAAGGAGATAGTCCCAGCAGTGTCTATCACCAAAACCATTAACAGAAGACACTGCCATGCATGCAGGGATGGAGAACCCTTACACATAGTTGATAGGAACACAACAGTACAGTCATTTTGGGAACTAGTTTGGAGGTTTCCCAAAGTTAAAAATAAAAGTACTGGGCCAGAGATGGCTCAGCCGTGAAGAATCCCGTCTGCTCTTTCAGAGGTCCTGAGTTCAATTCCTAGCAACTACATGGTGGTTCACAACCATCCATAAAAGGATTTGATGTCCTCTTCTGGCATGTAGATGTAATATGCAGATAGAGCACTCCCAAACTTAATATATAAACAAACAAATTATCATATGACCCAAACATTCTATTCCTGGGCATATACCCAAAGGACCTTCTACCACACAATAAGGACACCTGCGTGTCCACATTCCTTGCTGCCCTATCTGCAAAGGCTAGAAAGTGGAGTCAGCCTCAATGCCTGCTAGCTGATGAGTGGGTAATGGAGAGGTGCCACATATGTATACTACAATATTACTGTGTTCTACTTAACAAATTGTCAACATGACAGTACAGAATCTCAGGTGTGGAAATGTCATTTTTAGGTTGGTGTGCTGGATACTTTTATGTCAACTTGACACAAATTAGTCATCTGGGAGGAGAAAACCTCAGTGAAGTAAATGCCTCCCAACAGGCAACCTTGAAGACATTTCTTACTCACTGATGTAGGCGGGCCCATCACATTGTGGGTGGTACCATTCTTGGGCTGGTAGACCTGAATCCTATAAGCAAACAAGCCATGGCAAGCCAGTGAGCAGCATTTCTCCATGGTGTCTGCATGGAGACCTCCTGCCCTCCAGGTTCCAGCCATGTTTAGACAGCAATAGAAAGCCTAACTAAGACAGCTGGTTTGTGACATGTCTGAAAGGGACTATCTTGATCAGTACTTGACACAGCACCTCCCCTAGGCAGCTGGTCTTGGTCTAGCTGCATGTGAGCCAAGACCACCAGTGAGCCAGAAAGCAGTATTCCTCCATGGTTTCTGCTTCAACTTATTTTTTTAAGGGTTTAAACATGTTGCTTTTGTCTGCATGTTTGCACACCAGAAGAAATACCATAGGACTACAATAATGGACAGTTGTGAGCCCCATGTGGTGGGTGCTAGGAATTGAACTCAGAACCTCTGGAAGACCAGACAAGGTTCTTAATTGCTGAGCCATTTCTCCAATCCACAAATTGTTTATTTTAAAATGATTTATACTTATTTTACACGCATTGTTTTGCTTGCATGTGAGCTGTTACTGGAGTTAAAGAGTTATGAACCCAGGTCCTCTGGAAGAGCAGCGCTCTGAACTATTGATCCATCGCTCTTGCCCCCAAATTATGTTTTTAGAAGGATTTATTTTTGTATGTACAAGTGTTGTGCCCACTTATATGACTGTATACCAAGTGCCAAAGGAGGTTATAAGGTGGTATTGGATCCTCTGGAACTAGAGTTACAGCTGGCTGTGAGCCACTGTTTGGATGCTGGGGACAGAACCTGGGGCCTCTACAAGGACAATACATGCTCTAAACTGCTTAGCCATTTCTCCAGCCCACCCACCCCTGCTTCAACATCTTGTTAAAAATTAACTTATTCCCTTTATATCCCAGCATCAACCCTTCCTCTCCTCCCAGAACCCCTCACACAAGTCCTTCCCCATTCCCCTTTCTTCTCTTTTGTTCTGAGGTAACCGAGGTTCCAAAGGACAAACTGCACCTCACTCTCTATAACTTTTAGGTTGGAGTGTCTAACATGGAATATCTATGTAAGCTGGGCATCAGGGAAGGACATTCCAGAAAGGAGACAAGATAGTAGGATACAGGCAAGAAGGAAGTAAGGGGGAGAATGCTGTAGCTGGGGAATGTAGGCAGGTAAGACGGAGGAACAGACAGGATAAAAGGAGTACAAAGAAACCAAATGGAATGCAAGTTATGGCCATGTGTGCAATAGTGTCTTGACTTTTGTGTGTGTGTGTGGGGGGGTGGGGCTTGGGAGCACAAATGCATTTTAACTGGATTCAAGACTCCCCCATAGGGGTGTGGAAGACCAGTGCCTGGTATATTGTAAGCTTGGCTAAGAAGCCACATCTGTGGAGGTAGCTGCCCCTGTGGAATTAACTAAATTGGTGTAGTAGCACGTTGTTCTCTAATTACCTGTTCAAACCCTTAGACAAAAGAAGTGCTCAACTTTCATCAGAGAAACATCTTCTTACACTAGAAGATGGTGAATGAACAAGGCAGGCAGATGTTTAGAAAACGAATAGCAGATGTGGGCCCAGCCCTGAACAACGTACTTATGCCTCTTTCTTGAAGGCTCAGAACACCACAGGAAGGGACAGGAAGCATGTAATAGTCTAAGACAGGGTGAAGGTTACATAATACTTGACACCTCCATGGCAATCAACCATCGTTACCTGACCCACACAAAACCAGTCAAGGAAGAGAGACTGCCTCCAAGGACGCTACCCTTCATATAGTTCTACCCTGTTTATGAAATCCCCTTTTATTAAGTACACGGATAATAAAAGCCAATTTGAGTCTAGAAAAACAAAACTCAAAGTGTGGGACAGGAATACCTTTAAACATGAGGACTGCACCAATCAGCTCCCTCCCCACTCCCAGCCCCAGCAGAATTTATTATCTTGACCTTATAAAGTGTCATCCACCAGCCCCCTGTTCTACAGCCTCTGAGTATGTAGATGAAGTATCTTCTAACACTCCTGCTCTGGTCAATGGTCCATGGCCACATAAACCTTGTCCCAGAGCTCCCCCCTCCCCAATAAATAAACTAGTTCTCCTGAGGCTGTTCCCAGGTGTATTTATTGCCAGCACACGTATTGCTTAAGGAGATCCTATATACACTCACCCACGCCCGGCTAAGCTCACCTCCCTCTGGTCCAGATGTGTGCAAAACAGCATGGCTGTTCCAAGGGAGGAGGGGACACCAGGTGCAAAAAGTATATGCTGACCACAGGCAGAAACAATCTACTGTCCAGTCCTTCCCACCTCTGAGAGTAAGGGGCATTGTTCCTATCCCAGGACATTCATTCTCTCCTGGGTGCTGACTATAGTCATTAGACATGCCTAAAATCAAGATACATGGGGTAGCAGGAGGAATGAGATGCTTGGGCTGGCGCTGCCTACAAAACTGGGACCTGCATTGGTGCAAGGTTCATATTCAGGGTGGGTGTTGAGGATTCAAATTTGCAGGCTGTAAGACTGTCATCAAGATAAGCCCATGTGGAATTCGGACTCAAATATATAAACTGTGCAGTCCAGAGTGCAGAGGACTGTCCAGGCAGAGCAGCTAAGCCGGTCTGCATCAAGTACCTACTTATAATGGCTGCTGCCCATGAGGGGTAACACAAAGCGGTAGGGCACACATCCAGTTGGCACCCCAATAAGAAGACTGTTCTCAGGCAGGCAGGGAGGAGGCAGAACACAGAATGAGAGCACACGGGCTGGCCATGATAACTTAGTTTATGGGTCAAGCCGATGCAATGCAAAGTTGGTTTTTCTTTTTTTCATTTCCTTTTTTTTTTTTAACCAAAATAAATAAATCAGGTCTGTCCCTGTGGAGGTCAAAAGAGCGAAGAAGGACAGCTTGCTCCTGGGGACACCTTGCCCTTATCCACTGATCTGCTGTTGACCTGCCTTGGCACAGCAAAGAAAAGGATTCATCAACAGCTTTGTGTGTTCAAGGGAACAGAGAAAATCAGGTGGCTGGGGGTTAGGGGAGAAGAGTCAGCAGGACCAAGAGGCAGCCAGTGCCTGGGGTTTGGGACCCAAGGGAGCTTCCGGACCTTACTCAGAGCCAATCACTCCAGGCATGGTAGCTAGGGTAAATTTCCCACATACAACTCAAAATCCAAGAAGGGTAGCAGAGCTAGACCTAACATCACTGCCAATCCTCATAAATACCTCATATGCCATTCTCCACCCACTCAACCTCTAGATGACACCCAAACCCTGCCAGCTACAGTTCCTCCAGGAGCTCTCGGCTCGGCCCTAGCAAGATGAAACTATTCCTGGTCTTGACTCTGTGACTCGATGGGTGACGAGGACTGAGTGCCAGTACCCTGGGAAGTCACATAGGGTTCCTTCTCTACCCTGGAGGATTGATTACACAGTGAGGATAGGTGGGGCCAGAGCTGCCTTCCCTAGGATGTCCTGAGCGGGCTCCCTTTCCTCATCCTGCTCCTTAGGGGGACAGCCTGAGAGAAGTCGCACAGGCTGGGCAGTATGCGGCCTGGGGTGCAGTGAGCACTGCAGCGGACAACTTAATTCCTATGAGGACGGGGCGGTGTGTGGCACAGCGAAGGGCAGACGTGTGGACAGTGCGGAGGCACTATCCTTTAGTTGAGAAGCAAAGAGCGTCATGGACACAGGGGGCCATGGCCGGATCAACTCCAGGAGCATCTAAGAGAATTTCTTGAAGGCATCCAGATCAAAGGCTGTGTCCAGAAAGCGCTGCAGCTCTGTCAGGTGAGTTTTCTTGTTGCCAGTGGCTGGAGCGGCTGCTGGGTCTCGGCCAGCATACCTGAGAGAAAGAGAGAGAGGGAGCAACAAGGATAAAGTCAGAGGTGGCTCCAGCCTTTTCTCTAGCTTGCTTCCAGGCCTTCCAGGCCTCCCCATCAGGGACCTGGGTCTTACCAGACAGGCTTAGCACGGTCAATGGTAGTCCGAAGTCTTGGCTTGACATAGTCATAGTAGCCTTGATTCTTGTGCTCTTCCTGGCACCAGGCCAGCTCAGCATTGGGATACTTCTGTGCCTCTTTCAGCAGGAGGTCAAAGGGGAATGGTGATAGCTGGAGAGAGCAGGGTGAGATCAACCAAGGGACACTCAGGGGACAAGTAGGACTAAGCAATGGGAGACTGGGGTTCCAGAAGGAAAAGCCTTGCAACTACTGCAGTAGGGAAAGGTTAGGAGCCTCAGTAAATGATGTTCTGCCAAAGCACCATAGCACAGACTCCACAGGTGAAACATGACACCTAGCTGCTATGCCATATGCTCTCACCTGCTCAATCCTTGTAATTGCCACCTCCTCTGCCATGTCCCTGGCTTTGCGCTCTCGGGTGAGGTCATAGTACACCTTGCCAGTGCAGAAGAGAAGTCTCTTGACTTTGTTTGGGTTCTGAGCTGCAGGTCCATCTTCTGGAATCACACGCTGGAAGTGGGTTCCTATAAGAAAATTTCCACATCTGGACTGGTTCTTTCTCCAGGCCTATTCCACTGCTGTTATGAATGAACCGAGGGCTGTCACACAGTGGCTGGGATCTATGGTTTCTGTGGGTTAGAGACGCTTCTCCCTTATAAGCTTCTGCAATCTGTGCCATTTGCTCAGGCTAAAAATGAGGCAAAACCAGGCCTGGGGATGTACACCTTTAACTCTAGTACTCAGGAGAAAGGCAGGTGAAATTCTGGGAGTTTGAAGCTAGCCTAGTCTATACAGCAATTTCTAGGCCAACTAGGGCTACATAGAGAGAATAGCACAAGAAAATTGAAGAAGAAAAAAAAAGCAAAAGCTGCAGAGACATAGTAAATAGGATCAAGTGGACAGGCATGCTGTTTTACACTTTAAGAACAGATAAATCATCTGATGGAGGGAACCCAGAGAGGTGGCTCAGCACCTAGGAGCCCTGGCTCCTCTTCCATGGGACCCAGGTTCAATTCTCAGCACCTACATGGCAGCTCACAACTGTCTAACTCCAAAGGAGTTAGGAATTCCAGGCCTCAGACAAACAAACAGGCAAAATACCAAAACACAGAAAAAAATTAAACAAACAACTGCCACCCCCAAATCTGACAGAGA
Organism: Micromys minutus; assembly: GCF_963924665.1. Lineage (NCBI taxonomy): Eukaryota > Metazoa > Chordata > Mammalia > Rodentia > Muridae > Micromys > Micromys minutus. The sequence goes on along the minus strand of NC_137969.1, from coordinate 30,995,049 downwards.
GCTGGAGAACTGGCTCAGTGCTAATAGCACTAGTTGCTCTTGCAGAGGACATGCTCTGACTCCCAGCACACACATGGTGCTCCCGTGTGGCTCTTCTTCTGACCTCCTCAGGCACTAGGCATCCACAGGGTACACATACATAAGTGCATCCAGGCAAAACATTTATATTCATAATAAAATACATTTTTGTAAAAAATATTAAGGTTTATTCATGTATACCGCATTCTGCCTGTATGTACACCTGCAAGCCAGAAGAGGACATCAGATCTCATTACAGATGGCTATGGGCCACCATGTGGTTGCTGGGAATTGAACTCAGGACCTCTGGAAGCGCAGTCAGTGCTCTAACCACTGAGCCATCTCTCCAGCCCCCGAGAGACTGTCTTAAATCAACTATCTAATGGCTACTTATACAAACACCTTATAAACTTACAAATAAAAGAAGTTAATAAGACTCAAGAGGGCATATCCAAATAACTGTTGCAAGAACTAGTGCTCACAAAACAGAAGAGGCTTAAGAGACCGTTTTCATGATTAAACATTCAACTTGAAACGACAGAGGGTGTAGATGGCAATCCATGGTGGAAATTATATTCAAGGGTGAAAGACTGGAAACTGTTCCTCTAAGGTCAAGAGGGAAGCTAGGATGCCCACTCTCACCACTTCTAGTCAACACAGGACTGGAAGTCCTAAACAGAGCATTTGGGCAAGAAAGAAAATACAAAGATGAACGGATACAAAAATTGTGGTATATTTACACAATGGAGCTACTCAGCTATTAGAAACAACGACTTTATGAAATTCCTAAGAAGACGAATGTATCTAGAGAATATCATCCTGAGTGAGGTAACCCAGTCACAGAAGAACAGACATAATATGCAGTCACTGATAATTGGATACTAACTCCAGAAAGCTCTGAGCACCCCAGAAACAACTCACAGGCCATATGAAGGCTCAAGAAAAACAAAGGCCAAAAAATGAAAGCCTCAGTCCTTCTTAGGAAAAAAAATAAATGTATAGCACCCTCTCAGAATGTGGAAATTTTTGGTATTCAAAGATCATTATGCTTAATCTATACTCACCAAGAAAACTGTTTCCATGTTACATTTTGTCTTACATGTACTTCATGCTTTTGGTAACTAGTGGGATTTCAATACATGCTATCAAACCTCTAAAAGAATTAAGTGCTGACAAAAAATATTCATATAGTATTATGCCAAAATGCCTTTAAAAATCTATATATGTATCCCTCTTTTTTAAAAATAAAGTCGTAAGAGAGAAAAAAAAGATTAAAAAAAAAAGAAAATGCAAGTGGCATCAAATGTCAAGTGGAGTGAGGGTGGGTGAGCTGTTTCAGCGGGCAGAGCACTTGTCATGCAAACCTTGCATGGGTTTGGTCCCTGGAACCCACATAAAAGCAGAAGACCCAACTCCTGAAAGCTGTCTCACTTCTACACATATACTCCCCCATAAATAAAAATAAAATCCAAATGATGACACTGTAGAAGAGAGCATTACTCTCCAAAGTTCATTAGTAGCTAATAAAATTTTAAGACAGAAAAAAAACAATCAGAAGAAATAGTTTCTGCTTTGAAAACATACTGTAAAAGCCACAGTAACCAGTGTGGCTCTGCCATTAGGACAGCCCAATAGAATGAACAGAACAGAGTGCAGGGACAACCCTCACACACAGGATCAGATGACTTTCACCACAGGTGCAAGGTCATTCCATAGTAAAGAAGAGTCTTGACTAATGGTGCTCAAAAACTGGAAATCTACATTTGAAAGAATGCCAGGACCTTGAAGGATTATTTGTATACCTACGTTCAAAACAGTGTTACTCACAGGAGCTAAAAGCCAATGCAGCTGATCTATAAAAGATTGTCTTTTGGATAAGATCAAGTGTGTAGAGTGGAATATGGTTCCACCTTAACAAGACAGGAAATGATGGCACACACTGTATCACACATAAACCCTGTGGACATCACACTAACTGAAACAAGCCAGTTATAAAAACCTGTATAGACTGAGCACTCCTATTCTTCAAGTGGACTATCCATCTGCTACGTGACAGGCTGCAACCAGATCCCAGGTACACTGGAGACACCGTGATTTTTATTGCATGCATACAAGCTACACAAAAAATAAGTGCAGTCTGCATTTCAACTTGCATCTATACAAATATTCCAAAATCAAGAGAGATCCAAAATCCAAAACATCTCCGGTCCTAAGGAATTTGGATAAGGGTTGCCACAGTGAGAGCAGGAAGGTATAAGAGTGCTTACTGGGTACAGTCTCAGTTTTACTTGATGTAAATTCTAGAGGTTGATGGTGAGATGGTTGTACAGCAGTAAGAATGTTCTCTAGTGTCACTCAACATCTAAGAATGGCTGACAGTGGATTCCACATTATGTAAATTTTACCACACACAAAAAATAGAAAATAACAACAAATAAGAGGTTCACTGTATAAGGCTCTAGGGGCTTGGTGGTTGAGAGGAAACAGTCTTCCTGGTCTCTTGAGTCCAGGAGCATTTGGGTGGCTAACTGGATATAGCACCTGCTTGTAGAAATCTCAAGCTACAGACTCCTATCTCAGCAGTGCAGCTTGCATGCTCCCTCCCTTCCCCATATCTTTTCCTCTTTGCAAAGAATTTTCTAAGGCTTGTATACTCCTGAGCTGTGATGAGCTGTCCCATGACTCACTGTGGTGTCTTTTTTTTTTTTTTTTTTTTTTTGCTATTTTGATTTGTTGTTTGTATATTTCAGACTGGGTCTCATTATGTAAGTCTGGCTGGCTTGGAACTTGCTCTGTAGAGTAGGCTGGCCCTGAACTCAGAGATGGGCTTATCTCTGCCTCCAGAGTGCTGGGAATAAAGGCATGAGCCAACAAGCCCTGCTAATTTAATGCGGTTCCAGGGGAACTTAGAGTTAGAGGTCTTTGTCTCATGACTAAAAATCCAGAAAGAGCCAAAGGAGATTGGTAAGTACAAGCCTCAATAGCCCTACAGAGCAGCAAAGAGCTCCCGGCACTCATACCCTCCCAGGAAACACCTATGCCCCCACACCTACCTGGCAGCATCTCATCAAAGCTAGTTCTTGCCTCAGGGTGGCGCAGGAGGGATTTGGGAGTGAAGACGATTAACTGAAAGACAAAATATGCTCACAGTAGACTATATCTTAAAGATTTTAGAATGATGGTCCGAGATAAAGGACATCTAAGTGGGGACCTTTTGTAGACAGCTAGGATATCCTGTCTTCCAGATCTCAATGGGAGACTCACTCGCAAAATACAGGAAGAAAAAGATACTAATTTCTCTGTTCTTTACCTCCTCTGGTGGTTGTTTACTTTCCAGGTCCATCTTCCTGGTCTGTAGCCTCTCCTAAGTGAGCTGAGCAGCTCACAGGTAGTCTCAGAGATAACACACCTTTAGCTGGTCTAGAACTGTGACAAGACCTACCACCAGGGCTGTTCTTGGCCTTGTAGACCTGCAGGCTACTAGGGACACAGTAGTTTGGAAGTTAGCCTTGCATGCCCCCTTGCAGTATCCTAGGGCAGCAGGGCTCTCCCTGTATCCTTATGCCAGATACCCTCTTTCTGATCATTTTGCTCACTTGCATAACATAGTATAACATCTACTCATGCTTCAATACTTAGTTCAAGAGCTACTTTCTTTCTGGAGCTCCTGGAATTCCTTGGTCCCTGCTGGGGGCCTTTTTCATTTCTTTTCCAGCCTTCACCATAACTACACGATGCTTATTTCTCAATATACTATGACTATACTTGTCTTCCTTGCTGGACTGAGGATTTCATCTTGTCTGACTCTCTTACATGCTTGTGCTCACAATCACATGAGGACTCAGTTGGGAGTGAGAATATTTAATTCCCCGGCATTCACAGCAATAGGACCTGGCTTCTGAGACCACACATCATCCCTGTGGAATCACTCAACCAACCTAAAGCAAAAGATACCATGGCAGTCCTTCCTTGTGTTAACACAGGAAGGCTGGCACCCTGTCATTCTGGAAACTCCAGCACTGACCGGCTTCCGGAAGGGCAGCAAGATCTGTCGTCGCAACACATGGAAGAAGTTGCCAGGGGTGGAACAGTTGACAACAATCCAGTTGCAGTCATAGAGCTGATTGATGTCAAAGTTTTCTTCCTGCAGGTTCTATATCATGGAAGGAAATGGCCAAAGGCCAACAGCAGTTGTGAGCATTCTGGGACAAGAGGTGACGTTGGGCAGAGGGGTCTCAGGATGTTTCACAGGAGACTCAAAGACTCACTAAAGACATTGAGGAACAGGCTCCATAGGTTCCCTGAGTCTGAGCCCCATTTAACCCTTGGCAGCTTCGGAAGGCTACTGTTTAGCAGTGAATGTATGGGATGTAAGAGACATAGGTATTGGTACAGTCAAGTCTACTTTTCCTTAGAAATTGACTTCTAGTAGTTCTGAGTTCATTTAAAACTGCCTTAAAGCAGGAGGGGGAGGGGGGAGGGGATTGAGGGAAAGGGGATAACACTTGAAATGTAAATACAGAGAATAGCCAATTAAAAAACAAAAAACAAGAACTGCCTTAAAGCAATGGCAATATCACCCACGAGTTCAGGCTGAGGTTTGTGGGCTTTATGTAATAGCAGGAAACAAATGAAGTGGCCTATTTCAGTGAGATCATAAAGCATGGGGCCACACTGGTCCACCCACTCTAGTCCCTAAGGCAGAGAAGAGTGAGCTGGGATCTGAGCCCTCAGGACATCCAAATGGAATTCTTTCCTAGATGCCCAGGCAGCTGAGTACCAGGGTTGGCTCTACTCACAGGCAAGACATCTGGGTCATCATTGCACATCTGCAGAAACCGCTCTGGGCGGGCAGAGGAATGCTCTGGACCCTGAAACCAGACACACAAATGACTTCTCAGGTTCTCACATGCTGACATCAGCTGCACTTGCTGTTTCTTCTCCTTGATGTCAGGACTCATTTGATTCCCCTCCTCCCACTAGCAAAGCACAGGGCAGCAGGGATGAGGAAACTGAGTGCTTGAGAGAAAGCATCAGCACCATCTGTTGTTTGCCCAGAGATGGCCATGCAGGGTGCATGCAGATGGGCCACTCTTGCCTTCAAAGTGTTAGCTAGTCTTCCCATCTAAAATGGGTGGGAAGTACCAACTACAGAACCCGCTGGTCTTGTTAGGGATATCGTCCTGGAAAGGCTCTTCCCAGGTATTGAGTGTTGTGGGCAGGGGAAGTTCTCACCATGCCTTCCATGCCGTGAGGCAGCAGGAGCACAATGCCATTCTGCCGCACCCACTTCGCCTGTCCGGGGCAGATGAACTGGTCAATGATGCACTGTGCCATGTTGTTGAAGTCACCAAACTGGGCTTCCCAGAGAACCAGAGCATTAGGGCTAGCCATGGCAAAGCCCAGCTCAAAGCCTATAATGGACAGAAAAGGAAAAAAGACATGTTTAGGACCACTGCACAAGGAATGCAGAAGACTGAGGGGGAGTGGGGTTGGCCTTACCCAGGACACCATACTCAGACAGCGAGCTGTTGCACACGGTATAAGGGGCCTGATTTGGCCAAAGGTGGTTCATAGGGATGCAGGTTCTTTTGTCTACATTCTGATCATGGAGCACATGGTGGCGATGGCTGAGGCAGAACGACAAGATTAATAAGCAAGAGTGCAGACATCTGATACAACCCTTTGAACCTTGAAGCACTAACATCCATTGTGACAACCCGGCTTTCTGCCAGACACTGCAGGGTAGCGCCCTCCCAGCATATAAACGGAGCATCCACAACAAAACAGGAAAGGTGAGGCGGCCTAGACACTGTGAATACAGTGCCTTCTGGAAATGATTCTCCCATCCCTGGAATAGATTCCAAAGCCCTTCCCTTCCTTTTCGAACTGAAGGGTGAAATGAACATTTTTCTTTACCTGAAGGTACCCCGCTCTACATCCTGGCCACTCAGCCGGACATGGATGCCTTCCTTCAAGAGCGATCCGAACGCCATGTACTCTGCCAGGGCCCAGTCCACAGTCCGGTTCGTCACGAGCTCTCTCCGAGTCTTCAATATCCGGCTCAGCCCTGCAGAGAAGAGAGCATTCACAGTACTGCAGGCCCAGCTCCTGTGGGCAGCTTGCTTCCTGTGCTCCAATGACACAGGCAATGCCTTTGTCACCAATGTTAGAAGCAGTATCTTCTATGTTTCTTTCCACATGAAGGAACTCAAGTAGGAACTGAGTCTATCAATACACCCACAGACTCTGGACAGGGACATTTCTAAAAGGCACGGCTGGGGACACTATCTTCAAGAGGTGTTGATCTAGGCTAATGTTTATACACCCAAGTTCAGGGTTGGTTACCTCCATGGATGGTAAAGTTCTCCACAGGTACAGAGCTGGCCACATTCCCAATGTGGGTCAAAACATCCTCCTCTAGGCCAGTGGAGGGGCAGGTCATGCTCCTGGGCTGTCCATCCAGGGTGAAAAAACCTAGGAGAACAAACATATGCCATCTACTTTGGAAGGAATATCTACAGAGCAGAACAGAGCAACAGCTCTGCCTTTCTAGAAACTTCACCACAGTACCACATGAGATAATAAAGCCTGGATGGCCTTCCTGGGGACTACAGAGGCTCTGCTGAAATAGAACATTCACTATGTGTTCTAGATACAGAGGAGGGGAGTCAGAGCTTTCTCTGGGAAGAGGCTTCATGGTTATATCCAATTCACAAGGAGTCTGTCTACTGTGATGATCCCTTGCTTACCAGGCCAGGGGGAATCCAGCCAGTGCTTGATGTGCAAGATCTTCTCATCTTTGGATCTGGTAAATGCTTCCTCACAGATCTTATCGTACTTGGAGATTTCCTCCTGAAAGAGTGGGTATATGTAGCTAACTGAGTATAGCACATTTACATTGTGCAGGCCTACTGCCCCTGGCCTTCCAGACCCTCCATACTTCTGCACCCAACTACATCTGTATTTATTCAGTCTTGCCAGTCTCCAACACATATAGCCTCTCTAACATCTAAAAGAAGCCTGTAAATTCTGCTCCTCATTCCCTACGTCACCTGGCTGGAGATTCTCTTTAGTCTGAGTTCTGAACATTTATTTTTCCTAAGAACTGGCTCAGGTTTTATAGCTTTATGTGTTTTTAGAAGACTGGGTTTTTGAGCTGTTCCTTTAGCAGTTGTCCAGTCTGGGCCTGGGTATCATCCCATGTGTCTAGAACTGCTTCTCATCCTGTCTGCATGTGACAGAATGCAGATCATATAAGATCTTTATCAAGCTGGATGGACCCCTGTTCATACATCTCTCAACCCAAACAGAGTCAACAGAGAGAACCTACTGGGTAGCCACCTCATCTCTAGAGTACCTTTCTCTACCTCTACTAGGTCTACCTTCTTTAAAAAGTTATTTTGATATCCCAGATTCTCACTAAAGCTGAAATGCTGAAATGCTGTAGCTGTCAAGATTTCACATGTTTTCACTTGGGTCCTAATAATAAGATCGGCCTGGAATGATCTCTAGCTTGCCACAACACCTAAGGCCTGCCAGGACACACCTCATATTCAGGCTGGTTGACGACGCCCTGCGATACTAGCAGTTCTGCATACTTCTGCAGTACAGGCTTCTGCTTTCGGATCTGCTTGTACATGAGTGGTTGTGTAAACATAGGTTCGTCCATCTCGTTGTGTCCATTTCGTCGGTAACACACCTAGTCAGAGTAGCAAGAGAGAGAGTCGTGAGAGACTGTGACTGGTCTGTGTGTGTGAGGCAACATACTGTCACTGCTTTGCTTTAACTTACTTCCTCTACAGCTAAGATTTTTTTCTCTTTTACACAGTGGATTTGTTTTAGCAAATGAGATATAACAAGAGGGACCTGGGAATACAAATTCTTGATTTGTGAAGCATTCACAGACAGGACCACATGGGCTACAGAGCCCTCACTGAGGAGTATTCAGGGGAGAGTCTGGCTCCGAACACTCTGGCACAGAAGTACCGTACCTTAAGTATGATATTATAAAGCCACACATGACTTAGCAAGAGTGAGAGGACAGGCCAGAGACTCACTTGGCATCACTTACCAGATCAACGACAACATCCTTGTGGAAGGTGTTTCTCCACTCAGCTGCCACCTTGCATACATACATGACAGCTTCAGGGTCATCTGAGTTGACATGGAAAATGGGGGCGTTTACCACTCGGGCCACATCAGTGGGGTAGGGAGAAGAGCGGGCCATCCGAGGGTCTGTGGTGAAGCCAATCTGTAATTATGGATCAGAAGATGTGGTGACAGGATAGAGGGTGAAGGCACTGCTGGGCACATCCTACACTTCCTGTTGGTGTATTATGAGTATGTGCCCTAAGTGGCATCTTTGCTTAAATTCTGCTTGTTTTCTCCTATGCTGACAACAAAATTCATGTATGTCTAACATAGGGAATTTGGAAGAGGGACTAGGTTGTAGCATGAACATTTTTATGTTTTCCTTTTTAGATTACTTTTTCGTGAGGCATATTTATGTAAATACACCTAAGTGCATATTAAGTCTAAGCTCTTGCCTCACTAATGCGCGGGTCTTCTATTCCTCTGCTGTGGCAGAGTGGGGGAGTGGTAGCATGCTTCCCAGTGTGTGCAAAGCCCTGGTTTCATCCCCAGTACTGAAACAGAAAAGACAAGATTTTAGCAAACCATGCACTATAGAGAATTATCTCCCTTCTCACCCCAACTGCTATGTGTGGGGTGGTACATGTGCATGGCTTGTTCTCATGTGGAGATATGCAAGCAAACTGAGGACATGTAACTCAGAATTTGGCTAGGTTGGCTAACTGGATACTTCAGTATCTGCTTGTCTCTGCCTCCCTGATGCTAAACTCAGGTCCTCACACTTGTGTGTCAAGCATGTTACCAAACCAACTAGTCCCTAAGTCCTCTGACCACTACTACCTTTAAAATTGTTCTTTGAAACAGAGTCTTACTATGTAATTCTGGCTGGCCTGAAACTCATTATGTAGATCTATCTAGCCTCAAACTCAAGAGATCTGCCTGTCTCTCCCTCACTGCTGGGACTAAAGGTGTGCGCTACCATACTCAGGTAAGTATAGGCGAGAATCAGTGGATATTTGTGAAACAGAAATCTCAGAATTGCCCAGCACACCCATGAGGCAGGAAAGATCTTTATAAATTTTAGGCTAGTCTGGTCCACCTTATGAGTACCAGGCTAGTCTACAGAGAGCTAAGAAACAACAAACAAAAACAGTCCCCACCCCCATCACTGCAAAACAAAAACAAAAACAAAAACAAAAACAAAAACCAAAACCAAAAAACAAAAAACCAAAAACCCAGTCCAAACAAAACAAAAGTTGAAATGGAACTATTCTGTAAGTCAGAAACTACTCATGGGTGTAGAGCCAAAGAACTGAAGGGAGGATCTGCACACATGCTCACAGCAGCATGATTTACACAGGTAAATGTACAGGCCACTCAACTGTCTACCAATCTGATAACTGCGAAATCTGGTATATTCCTAATCGGATGTTATTCAAACTTTTGATGAGACAGAGAGTAAAATGGTTACTGGAAGCAGGGGAGGGAACAGAGGATAGACACCAATTGTTTGCTTTTTGCTTGATTGATAGTTAATTTAGGTGTCTGTCTGTCTGTGAGTGCCAGATGTATGTATGTGGGTGTCCACAGAAATCAAAAGAAGGGCTGAAGCTGGACAACTATGAGCTGCCCAACACGGGTGCTGGAAACTCAATTTAGGGCCTCTGAAAGGGCTGCATACTCTTAACCACTCAGCCTTTCCTTAGCCCCCTCTCTAGCTCTGGACTGTGGCCTTTTGTGGGTATGGAGCGTCTGTCAACAGAGATGAATGAAACAAAGTATGGATGTGTTCAATATAAGTAAATAGCTCATTAGAAATGGTTAAAGTAGCAAGCTTGTTATAAATTATTCTACAATACTAAAAAGGGACAAAGTTCACTAGTAGAGCTTTTTATTTATTTTAAGATTCTTCTTTGTCCTTGGTATTCTTTTTTTTTTTTAAACCTACTAATTCTATCATTTACCTCAAGTGAGCTACTTAGTCCCTCCTTCTCAATGATCTCTTTTGGAAAATGGTAATACCACAGCTGTGTGTGGTGGCACATGCCTTTAACTTCAGTACTGGGGGCAAAGGCAGCTGAGTCTTTGTGAGTTCTATGCCAGTCTGGTCTATAGAGTGAGTTCTTGGCCATCCCAGGCTACATAGTGAGACTGTGCTTAAAAAAAAAAAAGAGAGAGAAAGAAAGAAAGAAAGAAAGAAAGAAAGAAAGAACAAAAGAAAAAATGCTAATGCTAATTCTACCCCCTCAGGATGGGTAACAACCCCAGGGATTCAGTTAGTGCATGTGGCTGGAGAGATGGCTCAGTGGTTAAGAGCACTGGCTATTCTTCCAAAGGTCCTGAGTTCAATTTCCAGCAACCACATGGTGACTCAAAACCATCTGTAACAGGATCTGAGGTCCCCTTCTGATGTATAAGTGTACATGCAGGCAGAACTCTAAACACAATAAATAAATAAGTTAGAAAAATAAAAATAAAAATTTCACTTAAAAAAAAGTTAATGCACATGAGGTGCCGAATTTGATACATGGTTGATCATACATACCACTCAGTCAATGGCCACTTTGCCACGTTGTGTGGTATCCCTTTGTCACTCATTAGTCCCGTCCACAATGGACTGCAGATGCATGAATGTGTGCATTGGTATGTGTGTATGTGCATGTGGTGGGCAGAGGACAACCTCAGTCCTGTTATACTCAGGACTGACGTCCATTTGGTTTGAGAATAGTCTCCACTGACCTTGAGTTTACCAGTTAGGCCAGAGATCCTCTGTGTGTACAATCATTTGTACCTTTAAAAAAATTAATTTATGTGTATGAGTATTTTCTCTGCATGTACATATATTCATCATGTATGTGCCCACAGAAGCCAAATGATTTTGAGCTCATAGAGCTGGAGTTACAGACAACTGTGAGCTGCCAGGTGGGTGCTAGGAATTGAACCTGGGTCCTCTGGAAGAACAGCCAGTGCTCAGTAATTGCTGATCTCCAGCTCTCATACATGGCTTTTTACATGGGAGGTGGGGCCTGAGCTTGTGTCTACAGGCAAGTGCTTCAAAGTCTGAGCCATCCCCTGCAGCTTTCACTGGGCACTGGCTGATGGTAGTTCAGGCTCATATTAAACATCTGTGATGGACAAACTCCCTTAAGACATAAAGACTTCCTTTCTGCCTGTCCCACTGCTGCCATTTGTCTACTCAACCAGTGAGTTTCCACTTAGACATCAAGTACTCAGAAAATTCATTGCTATCGACCTCTGGCCTCCTCATCCTTCTTGGCATTCTGAGTCCCCACCCTCAATGAACTGTAAGTTCTTTGTTAGTGGAGCACAGTAGCTCTTGCTCTGTCTGATGTCTACTATGGTATTTATATTGGCATACACATATGACACCATATATTGACACATGCACAAACATGCACACAGACGCTCACACATGAAGCCATATGTATATGGCATCTATCAGGGAGAGTTACATCTATTGGGTGACATGACCCAATGGGAGGACACAACAGGTAATAGATGACAAGCGTCAACATTGGGCAGAGTTAAATTGTGAGAACTAGAAGAGTATCATTAATCGAAACATTACTAGAACAAACCCCCTAAGATTAGAAGTCTCTTTTAGCAAACAACCTAAAATGACTACTTTTTCGAAGCTGTTTAAAAAGATTTTGTAATGACATCAGCAAATAATATATTAAACAAAGAGTGGATAGTAAGACGTGTGTATAGGATTCCAGTTTGTTAAAAACTAATGACCTATAATTGTGGGTCTAGACAGAAAAACTCAAAATCAATAATGCCCCCTCCTTAAATAATGTAATTAAAATTTTTCCACTGTAAAAAGTGGGCGTGTTACTCAAAATTTTTTTTTTAGTTCTCTGTTTATTTTGTGGGTATGGGTGTTTTGCATGCGCTCCAGAGGAGGGCATCATATTCTTAGGACTATAGTTATGTTACCCAAACTTAATAAAAACCCACTTCTGTATATTATCATAAACAGTGAAGGATTTAAATGACTAAGAGGACACATCAGGGGCTAATCAGACACCTGGAGTTACCTGGTTGTTGACAACCACATGAACAGTGCCGTGAGTTGTGTAAGATGGCAAGTCGCTGAGATGAAAGGTCTCATACACGATGCCCTGGCCAGCAAAGGCAGCGTCCCCATGCAGTAGGATAGACATCACCTGCAAAAGACCCCAAATATAACAAATCTTGGCTGCTAAGTCTGATAAACAAGCGATTGAGATGACTTTCAGTTTGCCTTTTCTGTGTTTGAGTGCATGACATGAGAAGAAGAGTGCACACCAGAGTGCATGTGTGCAGGTCAGAAGACAACTTTGTGGAGTTGGGCTCTCTTTTTCTAAATTTATGTAGGTTTGGGGGATCAAGGAAGCTCCTTTACCCACTGAGCTATCCCATGCGATACCTCACAACTCATAAAGTAATAGTTCAGAAGGTTCCCATCCTTTCTAGCCCCTGACTTGCTACCATATCCACATATGCCACCATTTGCCAGCACCTGCCCCGAATACAGAGAAAGCCACACACTTACTGTGTCATCACTTCTGCATCCTATAAGAATCTTCATACTATGAAACCTCCCATCTAAGAAGCAACTCCAGCCCCAGCCATTCAGTTACCCCAGAAAATGGGTTTCTCCAGTTGTCATGTCTCTGGCTGCTCCAACATACCAGCCTGGTCTGGTTACTTGGCATGGTCACTGCCTGCCAAATTCCCTTCAAATAATTTTCTCGGCATTGAGTATAGCAGTGATCTGTATCTGATTCCTTCTCAAACCTCAGTCTAGCCCCAGCAACATGTGGACCCACCTCAGCTAGTTCATTGAGTGGCTAATGGACAATTGTGATGGTTTGTATATGCTCGGCCCAGAGTGTAGCATGATTAGAAGGCATCGTTCTGTTGGAGTAGGTGTATCACTATGGATGTGGGTGTGGGCTTTAAGACCCTCATCCTAGCTGTCTAGAAATCAGCATTCTGCTAGCAGCATTCAGATGAAGATGCAGAACTCTCAGCTCCTCCTACACCATGCCTGCCTGGATGCTGCCATGTTCCTGACTTGATGATAATGGACTGAACTTTTGAACCTGTAAACCAATCCCAATTAAATGTTGTCCTTATAAGAGTTGCTTTGGGGCTAGAGAAATGGCTTAGCAGTTAAGAGCACTGACTGTTCTTCCAGAGGTCCTGAATTCAAATCCCAGCAACCACATGGTGGCTCACAACCATCTGTAATGGGATCCAGTGCCCTCTTCTGGTGTGTCTGAAGACAGCTACAGTGTACTTATATATAATAAATACATAAATCTTAAAAAAAAAAAAAAGTTGCTTTGGTCATGGTGTCTGTTCAGAGCAGTAATACACTAAGAAAACGATGATCCTGATTTGTTACTCCAGAATCTATTAGTTGGCATCCTTTCCATTTTCCCCAATTTAAGATCATATGCTTACGTCTCATCTTACTCTACAGGTACACATAAGAGATCATTAATACCATCAGTTATTCTGAGCTCACATTACTTCAACGTGCCTTTCAGGGTGCCTTATTTCCTGGCACCACAGCATGGCAGCGCCATAATGTGCTATCTATTATCAGCCCTCATTCCTCCAATAAAAGATGTGAACTTAAATCTCACAGCTGTATGTTTACCAATACTAGTCTCTAAGCACAGGGCTAGTCAATATATGGGTGTGTACACCCATAATTATAAGTAATTGTTTATTTATATAAATATTTGTATAAATATAAATATTTTTATATAATATAAATGAAATATTTATGAAAACACAGGTTATTTCTGTGTCTTTGCGTACCATACCAATCAATGTCTCTTCTGGCTACCCAGTATTTTCCTATTGGCTTAACATCCCTAGTAGGAACCATTATTTGGTTCTACAGCCCATATTTCTCCCAATCCCTTGTTCTAGATAGGGTTCTCCAAAAACACAGAACCAATAAGGCAAAGATCGGTATAGGATTGCACTGATTTTAAAGAAGTAAGCTGGCATGTTTAAGCATGAAGCAGGGCAGGCTACAGATACAGGGAAGAGCTGAGGATATGTAATTACTTAAGAGGCAGAATTACTTCTCCTTTTGGTACCCTGCTGTTTAAAAGACAGGGTTTCATGATCCAAGGTTAGTCTAAAGCTTGCTGTAGACAAAAATATCCTTGTGTGAATTTTTAGCCAACTAGGGGCTATCCAATTCCCTTGACTGAGATCCTAAAACAGACCAATAATGTTGAATACTTCTCTGCAACCTTTCCCATTATTTTATTCCCTTTCAGGGCACGTCTAACATTATCTAGAATGTGCTGAGGCCAGAAGGCATTAAATTTCCTGAAGCTGGAGTTGCAGGCAGTCATTGAGAGGTCTGACATGAGTGCTGGAAATTGAGCTGCAAGAGTATTCCTAAACACAGAGTCATCTCTCCAGCCCAGATATGTCCCATCTACTTTATTCCTCATCTAACTACTCTACCTATTTATGCTCATTCTAAAGTGCTTCATGCTTTATTTTACAGTTCTGCTTCACTTACAACATGTTCACTGACTTCTGGACATCTGCCTTCTTTTATTTACCCTTTGTCTTCCAACAGAATAAAGCTGCTTGAAAGAAGGTCAACTGTCTTTAATTTATCAGTCAATGCACATCGCCATGTAAATTGAGCTTTTCTTTTTTTGTTTTTACATCACTGTTAGTAAGAACTATACAATTTACTATACAAATATAAAATTTGCTGCTACAACTAAGAATTATGTCCTAAGGTTAAATAGTAGTAAGATTACAGCCAGATAAGGGCTTTTATATTTGAGCAAGCCAGTCAACCAACATCCAGGATTCTGTGACACAAAGGAAATGCCAGGCAGTTTGGGATTATCTGTTATGCACTTGTGGCCTCACCAGTGACAAGTCTCTCCTGACACCTGCACCCCACCTTTTCCTTTCAGTTCCTTTTTCTGTCCATAACTAAAACTGGCTCCTGTATCAATACTATGAAGACACAAGGTAATGCCTTCCCCAGTTTTGGTGATTGTAAGTGTAGGAAGTACATCTGTACTCAGAAACCTCTTAGGGGCCTCACCTTTTTTCCTTCAGTGTCTCCACAGTAGAACTGTTCAGCTTTGGTCTTTCCCATCACTACAGGGTCAGCAGCCTCTAGGTGGGAAGGGTTAGCCACCAAGGACAGAGTGATGTTTCTGTCGGTCACACGGTTGATCCTGCGGTGATACATGCCCAGGTGGTACTTCATGTCCCCGGAACCCTGATGATAAAAATGATAAGTGATGCCAGGCAGTGGTGGACACACCTTTAGTCCCAGTGCTTGGGAGGCAGAGGCAGGTGGATCTTTGAGTTTGAGGCCAGCCTGGTCTACAGAGTGCATTCCTGGACAGCCAGGGCTAACAGAAAAAAAAAATCTTAAAAAAAAAATCAAAGACAAGTAATGTTGGTTGGAGAGGTTCATTCTCAATGGCAGTTCTGCACATAGGATTTTGACTCCTAGGGTGGAACTAAAGTAGTATGTGCAGGCTCTCACCAATACTTGAGCAGGAGGAATATTCTTGCCCCAGTAGGAGGAATATAAGGTTGCAGGGTGAAGGAGGTTGGCCAGTTCTAATAAGGAAGGCAAACTGCAAATCTTGGGTCAGAGAAGAGCTTCAATTAAGACATTCTGAGAAACCTGTGGCTTCAGGGGGTCTCAAGCAGGCTGAGACAACCATAGTGGACACATCTCCATACAGAACCTCACCTCATCAGCTGCCTCAAGCTTTGAGTCAAACTGACAGAATATCTGCTCCAGCTCCTTCCTGATGACATTTGCAAGCACATTCAGTCGCCCTCTGGGACACAGGAAACAGTGAGTAAGCTCCAGAGCCATGCTGTTCCACCCTGCCCCTACCCAGGACACAGTATCTCCTGGCTTGTAGCCCAAGAGTAGTTGTTATGCAAAGCTGATGTGGACACCAACTCTCTGGCCATTGGGCAAGAGAAAGATAGTACAAAATGACTAGCCCAGCTCCCCGTCTCTTCCAAATCTCCAGCCATTGTCAAAGTGAGATAGCGGTAATGGCAATGGGGTTGGTTTACTTATGAGACACACTTTCATTCTGTAGCAAAAGCTGGTTTAGAACTGAGTGTAGCCCAAGATAGACTACAATTTTGTGATTTTCCTGCCCCAGTCTCTCAAGAACTTTGACTATGGGCATACACTACCATGTCCACCTGGATCTAATTTTAATAAAACTCCCTACAGAATAAAACACAAGTGTAATCATATTTGGCTTGGAGACTGACTCTAGTCTGAGGTGGGAGTGTAAGGACTCTGGAAAGGAACACACCTTAATATGCTCAAGCACTCTCAGATCTCTAGCTGCCACTCCCTGAGGGACAACAGGGCCTTCTGTACCTTCCAGGCCCTAAGGGTCTATAGTACCTGTGTGGCATCCCCATGATGACATAGTCCACTCCATTTGCACTTGACATGTCAATGATTGTCTTGAGGGCAGGGATCAGCACCTCACAGCCTTCCAGACCAAAACGCTTCTCAGATGACCACTTTCGCTGTAGGAACTCCTCAAACCTGGATGGAGAACCAATCAACTTGACAAGCAATGTCGATAGAGCCAGCCTCAATGTAAGCATTCTCAAATGACAAGAGGGTACAATGGAGGCCAATTCTATTCTTCTGGCCAAACTTATCACACACTTGTTGCTATAGCCATTTTCATGCCTGGAGGACAGGCTACTCACACCCATACAGGGGCCTGGGAGCCAACGGCCCAAACCACACCTCTTTACCTGGTGGACCGTACAAGCCTGGCCAGCAGGGTCCGCTTTTCCTCATTGGTGAACTGCATGATTCCAGGGGTCTCAAATTTCTGCCGGATCCACTGGCATTGCTCCAAATCATTAATGAACATGAACTCCACACCAATGTGCTGGCAGTAGGCCATCTGTCCACAAATATACAGGGACACAAGCGTCATTAGTGAACATGAACTTCATTCCAACGTGCTAGCAACAAGCCATGTACCTATCTATCACCTTCCATACCAGCAAGGGCATGTTTAACCCAGCCACACTGTACGAAGATACCACTGGCCTTTGAGTCAGGTCAGGGAGAAGCAAACTTCCTTTTCCCACCCAAGGTGCTATGACAGAGGCAGAAATCAAGTTGCAATTCTCCTACCTTGGCCTCCCTAGTGCTGGGATAAGCCACACTTAGCTTCTGAGGTCCTTCTAACATAGCCATGTAATACTTTCTTAGGATCTGGGTTATGGTACACTGAGAACCTGAGGGGTACGGGGCCTGGCTAATGAACAAAAACCCATTATCTTCATGGTAAGTAGCAAAGACCAGGCTTTTGAACAAGAAAGGTAGGCTGTCTTTACAGTATGTCTACCATCCATGAGAAGAAAAGCTAGTGAACTTGGTGGCTGCTTAAAGACTTAAAAACTTTTTTTTTTTAAAAAAAAGTTATTTATTAGTTAAAAATCATTATGTTTAATCTATACACACCAAGAAAACTCTGACTGCTTTCATGTTAGGTTCTGTTCTACATGTACTTTATGCTTATGGTAACTAGTAAGATTTCAATGCATACTACCAAACCTCTAAAAGAATTAAGTACTGACAAAAATATATTCATATAGTGTTTTGCCAAAATGCTTTTAAAAATCTGTACATGTATCTCTCTTTTTAAAATAAAGTTGTAAGAGGGAAAAAAAAGGTTTTATCCCCAAAGCTGACAAAACCTACAGCTCTGCTTAAGCCATCAAAGCCAGGGCAAGAAATCATACTAGTTTTTAAATTCGGGAAGCTTTTTATTCTTAATAGTCATGTGTACAAGAAATCCTGTGAAATCAAAATGTCTTTAGTGAATGTCCTATTGTGTTTTGCTGCAACATCCAGGATTTTAAAACTCTTGGAAGGCCAGATATACATTCCATTGACTGGAGAAGAAAATAAAACCAGAGGAAAAAAAATTTTTTAAATCTCATTAGCATAGCCACAGTGTAGTAAACCAGAAGCAAAAGGAATGAACTTGCCCCATAGAGAAATAAAGAGAACTTAGAGGGGGAAAAAAAGTTTTTTATTGGATACTCTCTGTATTTACATTTGAAATGTTATCCCCTTCGCCCACCCCACTCCCATCCCCCCGACTTAAAAACTTTTAATCTCAACTTTCTAATAACTGACTTCCCTGAAACTTCAGGTCTGAAGAATGTGATAGCATGGGAAAAAGGACATGACTTTTTATTTCTGAGACTATATAGCCTGGGCTGTCTTCAAACTCACTAGTAGACCAACTTGACTTTGAACTCAGAGATTTATTTACCTACCTCTGCTTACCAAATGCTTAGATTAAAGCTATTAACAACAATAACAACAACAACAAAAACAACAATGGCGGCATTTGACATCATGCCTGGTAAATGCACAGGTTTTGAATAGACCCAATGAGTCTTCTTGAATCACACCTGTGAAAGAAGGTATCGGTCAGTGCTGCAGAGGCAGAGACCAGAAACAGAGCTGGCTATTAGGCAAAGAAAGTTAAGAGGAGAAGAGAAATAGACTATAAAACTGGAGAGATCTTGTAAATTCCCTTCAGGGATGCCTAACTTTCCGTCTCCTTGCACAGACTCACGGTCCTTGCTGAGCCTTTCCCACCTACACCACTATCTTGGAGGCCCAGGCAATAGGTTGGAAAGCAAGCCAGGAGCAACGCTGACCTAGCAAAGGCAACAGTCTGATGCTGTGACGTCATGGACCCACAACCCCAGCCATCTTCAGAGTCAGAATCTGAACACAGCACAGGGACTCCATCTGGTTTAGACAATGAGTCCAGCTGCCATTGGTAGTTAAAGGCTTGCTGAATTTATGGTCAGGTGCCTGTTCTTTGAACAGTGGGATAAAGCAGGCTTTGCCTAAACTTCTGCTCACAATATACTACAGCTTTTGTAGCCAAAAGAAAAATCATATTGCTGGGAAGACTTTTGAAATTAAAGATGTTTTAATCAATCTACATGACATTTATCTTTTGGTTTTTTGAGACAGGGTCTACCTATGTAGTCTTGGCACTTTGCTATTGGACCAGGCTGGCCTCAAACTGAGAGCTCTTTCTGCCTCTACCTCCCAAAAACTGGTAATTTATCATCTAAGGTAAGTCTTAGAACGTCTACATTAAATTAAGCTACCCATAACTTCATAGCTTTCACCAGTCTATTGTCATGTCTCAGTTTTGAACATGACCAGTGGAATAAGGTGTGCTTCTGTATAATTCACCCCCAGAGAAGCTAGTAACACCAAGTGTCACAGAGGCTGTCTTCTTAGCACACCAACTAGCTTACCTGCCTCTCACTGCCCTGTGTGGCCTGCTGATGAAGTAGTGCTGAGGACAGTAGACTTCCCTTGGTCACTACTGAACTGACCCCCTGCACAAATGTCTGTTGCCCAGGTCCATCCTTTAAGTCCACTAGGCAGAACTTCCATTGGTGAACAACTAAAAGCTCAGAGAAAACTACTGAGTTAAATACCCCAAACATCAACATTCTCCCTAATTTGTCAGCATTACTTTAGCCATTACTTCAGAGATTCAGTTAGAGATCTGGACAGTAGAAATGTTTTTGTTCCCTCTGTCCTCGGCTCAGTTCTCAGGAGAACTCAATTTGTTTGGGAAGTTGTATGAGTTTTGGGAGCTCTTAGCTTCCTGCTCTAATGAAATTAGTTTAAGGGGGTGAGAAGTGCTACCTTTAACTTTTTTCAAGGGCTACCAGATGTGACAAACAGAGAGAAAAAGGGAGGAGCCTTTAAGTATGCTATGGGCTGTTCACCCCTTCCCACCAGTAGCAAGACTATTCAGAACTCAGAATGTTATGGGAAATAAACACGAGACATGAGCTGCTGCTCTTCCATCCCCACAGAGGTAGAAATGGAGGTGCTAAAAGACCTGGAAAAGAAGGGACTAGATCCTTTGTTTGCGTGAGATGGTGTGTGCTCATCCTCACCAGACTCCTAGAAAGTGACACAGGTTCTTGGTATAAATGGCTCTCATCTGATTGCTGTCCTGAATACTGATAAGGCTCAGGAAGGAAAAAAAGGTAAAACAGGAATGGGAGAAATGAAAGGAAGGGGCAGAACAAGGAGCAGCCATCACTGTATAGTAATCCAGACATATAGAAAGGTAGAGACAATTTTCCAGAGTGACAACTTGTACCTGAAAAAAAAATCTAGAGGGATCCAAAACCGGTTTAAAAAAAGAAAGAAACTAAAAGATAACCTTTTTATTTTCTGTTTTATAGCTAAAAACCTACTTTTGGTTAAAAAAAAATTTTTAGCTGTTTTTGGATCCCTCTAGATAAAACAGAAAATAAAAAGGTTATCTTTTAGTTTCTTTCTTTTTTAAAAAAAGATTTATTTATTATATATAAGTACACTGTTGCTGTCTTCAGACACACCAGAAGCAGGCAGCAGATCCTCATTACAGATGGTTGTGAGCCACCAAGTGATTGCTGAGAATTGAACTCAGTACCTCTCAAAGAGTAGTCGGTGCTCTTAATCGATGAGCTCTTTATCGATGAGCCATCTCCCCAGTCCTATCTTTTGGTTTCTCAAAACACAGGATCAAAACCAAACACATAGCTAGGTCCAACATCTGTCAGATTTTTTTCTAAGAACTGTTCTTACCTCCAGCCGACGGATGATCTCCCGAAGAGGAAGTGCTGGCTCCTGTCCCCCGATGAAAGTAGTGGTGGGTAACTGGAAGACCTTGTCAAGGTCAGACTCGTGTAGGCCATAGAACCCTACAGACAATGAGGGACAAGGCATAGCCATGCAAGGGTCACAGTTTATAGGAAGGGAAGAGAAGGGATGCCCCAACGAGCAAAAGAAAAAAGAAAAAAAAATATCACATACCCTTGATGTATATGAAAACAAGCAAAATTTACCACCAGAACCAGAAACCTTAACAATAACTACACACTAAGATTATTACTAGGTAACCAGAATAAAGCTATTATGCACATATTAGTCTAGTACTTGGCAATTATTTACAATTTAGAGTTAAATTTATTTGAAGGTACAAAGATAAAAGTCAATTTGGGGAGGTGGAAGGAGTCAAAAGAAATCAATCAAAAAGCAAATAAAAAGTTAAGAGAATTAAGGTAGAAAATGGGGAACTGATAGAGAACAGCAGACTATATACATGAGTCATTTAACAGCAATGTGAGTACATATTACAAAGTGAGTGACAAAGCTGGAGTGTCCAACGGGAGAGAGAGAGAGAAATAGTCACTAGCAACCAAGTGGCTGGTGGGAAACCTGTTCTTCAGGATACAACTAGGCTAGCAGAGAAAGGAGAAACAGCCTTAGCCCTGGGTTAAGGGCAAGCCTCTTTCCCTGGAATACCCAAACTGCTAGATATTCTGGGGATAATCTAACCCTCACTTTCCCTATCCGCTCTCCCTGAAGTACTCACTACAGGGGAGATGCCCCTTCATCTGAAAGCTGTTTCAAACTGGAAAGGACAGCGGGAGGCTCTTTTCTTCAGCATCATGCTTTTTTCATCATTAAAGGAGCAAACTATCAAATGACACCATTAGTTTGTTTCCAGTTTGGCACTTAGTCTGAAATAATGTATCAATTCAAGAAGGGCAGAGAGTACAGTGTAAGTCACTAGCACTGGAATACCGACTGCTAGCACTTTCCCAGGCTCCAAAAATGAAAGCTGAACCAGAGACAATGTGCAGAGCCTGACATCTGATGGCCTGAGATAAAAACAGTCCTGTAGTTTCTGCCTGAGTTAAGTGTAACTAAGGGCTGCCATGAGACCCAGGAATAATGCAAGAAGCCTGAAAACACCAGCATAAACACAAATCTCCAGGGTGACTTTATTATTTTTTTTAAAAGACTTATTTATTTATTTATTTTATGTATATAAGTAGCAGTCTTCAGACACCAGAAGAGGGCATCAGATCCCATTACAGATGGTTGTGAGCCACCATGTAGTTGCTAGGAATTGAACTCAGGACTTTTAGAAGAACAGCCAGTGCTTGTAACAACTGAGCCATCTCTCTAGCCCCAGGGTGAATTTTTTTTTGTTTTGTTTTGTTCCTTAATAGTTGTTATTTAGCTCTGAACTTGCCTTGCTATGTAGACTGGGATGGCTTTGAACTTTAGGTAGTCTTTCTGCCTCTGTAGTAGAATTACAGGTGTGCACCAACATGTCTGGTTCTCAGGGGGATTTATAAAAACCCTTCATCTGTCTCCAACATCAGTGTTCCAGGGATCTCCTCATGGTTCTCATTCAAGCTGGGTTGGGAAATTACATTCTCTCCCAATTTTTTGCGACAGGGTCTTTATGCATAGCCCTAGCTGTCCTCAAACTCAGAGATAAGTCTACTTCTGCCTCCTGGGTGCTGGGATTAAAGACATGCACCACCATACCTGGCTGGGGTATTCTATCTTTAAGCCTTAAAAAGCAAGGCATATTTTTTCCCAAGTCCCTTTAATTTCATTAAAGCAAGGGGGGGGGGGGCAAGTCAAACCAAACCAAACAAAAAACCTAAACCAACCCCTCCCCAAACCCCAGGCCTGAAGGAAGACAGTGGTGAAAATGGTTTACTTAGTCCCACTCACTTGTTTCTATTGTTGTATCATCAATAAAGAACCAGCAGTTATGGGCATCTGGGAAGCACAAAGCTCTTGCCTCTTATAACCCAGCTTGTAAGCAACAGCTCCGTGGTATTTATGGAAAAAAGCTAAAATATTTTCTGTAGTTGTTTTAAGACAGGCCCCTGTTACACAGATGAAACTAGCGCTGATCCAGCAGCAGTCTCCAGCAGCAGCCTCCTAAATGCTTTCATTACAGGTATACACCACTATGCCTGCCTTAATAAAATTATTTTTGAGAAACTTCTTAGGTTTACAAAACTCAGCTCAGACCAGGCACAGTTATTGTAATCCCAACACTTTAGAGGTGAAGGCAAGAGGATCAGGAACTCAAGATCAGTGTTGGTTTCAGGAAGACTGCATTTCAAACAAACCAGCAACAACCACCAAGTAAAACAAGACCAAATACTGGAAATCTCTGCATTAGTGGAAGATCAGAGGAGCAAAGTGTCAAAACAGTACACTGTTCGGTACAGAAGGTACTCCGCTGTGACGGATGTTAGCCAGTCACGTATTCACCTGCAGATGAGAACTGTGCCGCTACAGCATCAGCACAAAGACCTGATAAAGCATGCGCTGACACTCCTTTAGGTACATGTAACACTCAGTTGTAATTCGCTCTTGTGTCTCACTGATCAGCATCAGAAGTGTTGTGCCCATTTCTAGATCTTCAGTCATTTAAAGATTTATTTATTTATTATATATAAGCACACTGTAGCTGTCTTCAGACACACCAGAAGAGGGCATCAGATCCCATTACAGATGGTTGTGAGCCTCCACGTGGTTGCTGGGAATTGAACTCAGGACCTCTGGAGGAGCAGTCAGTGCTCTTACCCACTTGACCATCTCTCCAGTCCTTGACTTTGTTTAAACAAAAGGTAAAAGGGCCCAGTTGAAAGGATGAAGGAAGGCAATGATGGCCAGGGAAGCCCTGGATTCTCTTCTGCTTCTACATCCCAGACAGGGAGAGAGAACGAGCAGCAGAGGAATCTTAGGAGTACAGACAACAAAGCCTCGCAGATGCTGCTCTATGTGAAGACTGGGGGGAGGTGGAGGAATCACAAGACCAGGAAACTAGAGACAATTCCTGCTGTGTGCTGTCCCACTGTTCTCACTAACTTGTTACAGGCCTGAGCCCCCACATCGAGGCTTTAGGGAAGACCCAAGAGTGAATCTAAAACTGTCCCCTCTCTGAGGACAAAAAAGGAACAAGGTAATGCTCCTGAAGGTCTATTATGACAGACCTATTGAAGAGTCTAAAATTCACAATACCAACAGGGCTGGTAAGATGGCTCAGTGGGTGAAAGGTGTTTGCCACCAAGCCAGATGAACAAGTTGAAGAGAATGGATTCCTTCAAGTTGTCTTCAGATGGCCACAGCATCCCTACACACTGAACAGAATCTGGTGACCAGCATGGCAGTGTATTCCAGCACTTGGGAGGTGAGTAGGAAAAACAAGGGGTTAAGGTCAGCCTTGGGTACACAATAAATTTGATGTCAGCCTGAGCTACATGAAAAGGGCGAAAAAACACAAATAGCAGTCATCACTATCACTCTACTGTATAAAAATAGAAATGGAACCTTTAAAAGGTAGGCATAAAATCTCTAGCACAAAAAGAAATAAAAGGAAAGAAATGAAATGAAGCAAAAATATTTTGGCAGAAGTGATGGTACATGCTTTTAATTCTACATTTGGAGGCAAACAGGAGGATCTCTGAGTATGACACAAGCCTGGTCTATGTGACAAGATCCTGTCTCACCATAGAACAAAACAAAACCCAAAACAAAAACTAAAAGCAAAACCAAGCAAGAATATTTCAGAATGAATGAGAAGCAACAGCCAACAGTCATCCCAGATACAGATGTTAGAATTACCTAAGAATCAAATAAAGCCATCACAAAACCATCTCAATGAGTAATTATAAATACAGTGACAAAAAAGCTGGCTTACAAATTGAAATTCTTAGCAAAAACTAGAAACATATTAAAGCACCAGATGGAGGGGCCAGTAAGATGGCTCAATAGCTAAAAGTGCCTGTTACCAAAACCTTATGATCGGAGACTAGTTCCCAGATTGGTAGGAGAGAACCGACCCCTGCAAAGTGTCCCCTGACCTCCACAGATGTACTATAGCCCATCTGTGCTCACACATGCACACATACACAGAAAAATTAGTAAATACATTTTAAAAAAAGAAAATAAAAAACCCCACAAATAAATCCACCAGACAGGATCAATGGCACAGGTAAAGAGACTTCATGGATCTGAAGATGGAAAAACAGACACCCACCTACTGGATGAAAGTTAACATTAGAAGCACCAAGGACAGTGATAATGTAATTAAAAATTTTTCATTCATGTAGGGACAAATTTCTGAAAGAAAGTACCTGAAAGGGTACTTTAAAAATGGCTGAAAACTTCCTTAAATACATCAAAAGAGTTAAACTCCCAGATTCAGAAAGCTGATTGAATCTATAGGTTAAGGCACAGATGCCAAAATATATAACTTGAAAAAAATTAATAACAAAAGAGACTCTCCACTTACAGAGAAAAACGATATAAAACAAAACAAAAAGGGAGTTAGAGATTTTCTCATCATAAATCCTGGAAGCTAGAAAAAAGTGGTGCATTGCTCCAGAGCTGAAAGAAATTTTCTGTCTACTTAGACTCCTATAAACAAAACAAGGGGAAATTAAGAGATTCTCAGGTAAGAAAAACAAAACAATGTGTCCCCTAAAAGAATGGGCAAAGGAAATGAACTCTTCAGACAAGAGGAGGCAAGAAAAAGAAGCAATCTCACAAAGAAAAAGCACACAAAGCAGGAGTGAATAGAACAGACCCTCCTGTTCATGGTCTGCTAAATAGTATTTGGTGGCTGAGGCAAATGTCTAACACTGCCTACTGTGGCTCCATTTCAAATGTAAGCAGAAAAGATATTTACAACAGACGCATTATAAATGAAGATAAAAGAAGGCAAGTTTTCTACTCCGGCTGACCTGGGGAAATAATGGCATAAGTAGACTGGTTAGTTATGTCTACATAATGTAAGAATATATAGAGCAACTAAAAGAGCTATACAATAAACATTCATAAAGATGGGGCTTTAAAATAAGAGTTTAAAAGTCCAGGGGCTGGTTCAGTGGGTAAAGGTACTTGCCATACAAGACTGACGACCTGGGTTTAACTCTTGGAATGCACATAAGGTGGAAGGAGAACTCAGTCCATAAGTTGTTCTCGGATCTCCACATCTGTACCATGGCTTGCACAAGCCCCTCTCCTGCCCCTCAGAACACGTCTCTAAAAATCCATAGTTGACCAGGAGGTAAAGCCAAAATCTTTTAATTGTTGTGCAAGAATAAAGATATTCTATAGTGATACTTATAACCCTCCCTTCGGTTTATACAAAATAAACTGGAATTCCCAGGAGTTTTTCCTGGGAAAGGAAAAGGTGGTGGTGACTTGTCTCCTGGAAACAGACACCAAGCAGCTCTGGCAGCCTGTCAGAGAGCAGACCTGAGGTGATGATGGCTGGCACACAGCTTGACCAGGCTCCTGAGTTATGCATACCTCTCACCCTCCCACGTAAACCTAGACTTTATGTTAGGATCCCAGAGATGGTCTCAGGGGGGTCACTGGACATCTTTACTCTTCCTCCCAGGGTGACCACACTGAATGCATCCTCTTTTTCTGCTTCTCACCATTACTTTCTCTCTTTAATTGGCCTTTTTCGGGATGAGTAGCTGAACCTAGCTTGTTATGGCTTCAGGGATCTGGCTGACACTAACAACTCTAATAACAAAATGAAAAATACTAAAAACAGGAAAGAATAAAATAGTACACTTATACTCTTAATATATCAGTAACCACACTAAAGATAAATAAAATAGCATTAAATAAGCCAATACAAAGGAGGGAATACAGTATCAGATAAAGTAGACTTTAGAGTAAAACATCACTAGAAGCACAGAGAGATACACTATGACAAGTGTCAATATATGTACTGAGAAGACAGCAATTCTAAATGTACAAGCAGAAGACTTTATATAAATTTAACATATTAAAAGCTTTTATTCCCAACACTGAGGACAAGGCAGGAGGATTGCTACAAGTTTAGAGGCTAGCCTAGGTTATGTAGTGAGTTCAAAACCAACTTGAGCTATACAGTGAGATGATCTCTTAAGGAAAAAAAGCTACAAAATATCTGAACTAAAAATTAATAAGAATCTCAAAGGAGAAATGGACAAATTTATATAGGTAACTGGAAGATTTCAAAGCCCCTTTCTCTCAAAAGTTATTTTTTTAAAAATCAGAAAATTGTTATAGATTTAGGAAAACAAACTTCAAACAAGACCTAACTGATGTTTACAGAACACTTCACCGAACAACAAGCAACCTGTTTTCAAATGACCACACATTAAGACAGATGACAGACTAGGCCATTAACACTAACAAACTATGTAGAAGGACTGAGATCATAATAGAATCAAATTAGAAACCAGTAACACTTAGATACTAAACAATAATTACTTCTAAATAAACTAAAAGTATTCAAAACGAAACACCAAGTATGGGGTGGGAGGCATTGAATTTATCAAAGATTGTGGGAAATCTCAGAGTACCAAGATAGAAACTTAAAGTAGAAAAATACATACATCAGAATACAAACAAACAAAAGAAGGCATTAATCCATAATCTGTTTCTAATCCCAGCCCCAGGACTAAAAGAAGGAAAAACAAACAAAACCCAACAGACAGACATAACAACAAAAAGAACAGAAATCTATGTGGTTGAAGAACTAAAGCAGTGACAACCCAGGGAAACAAAGGACTGCTTCTCTAAGATCTACACACAGACAAACCCTTTGTAAAACAATAGCAACACAATTTACAGGTTGTGAATGAAACATGATGTCACTAAAGACCCTCAAGATAGCAAAAAGATAAAAAGGGAATATCATAAACTCTCTAGGCATTTTATAGCTTAGAAGAAATGAACCATGGAGGAACACTTCTCAATTTACCTGTAAGTTTAACCTAATTCCTAACAAAAGAAGGCTTCATGTAGACAGAAACACTTATTCTTAAAGACATTAAAATTGTCACAATAATGGTAAAAATAAAGCTTAGTAGTCACAATAATTGGGCTGGAGAGATGGCTCAGCAGTTAAGAGCACTGACTTCTCTTCCAGAGGTCCTGAGTTCAATTCCCAGCTACCACATGGTGGCTCACAACCATCTGTAGTGGGCTCTAATGCCCTCTTCTGGTGTGTCTGAAGACGGCTACAGTGTGCTCACATTAAATAAATAAATCTTAAAAAAAAAGTCATAATAATCTCAATCTGAAATTGGTGGGAGAATATGAACAACTAAAAAGAAAAAATCTGAAAACCCAAAGTAGATTGACAAAGATAAGAGCTAATGTCTTTGAAAATTTTATTATGTGTAGTTATTTGTGTATGTGAGACATATATGTTTTAAGGCATGCATGTGGAGGTCAAAGGCTCTCTCCTTCCACCATGTGAGTCCCAAAAATGAAACTCAGGTTTGTCAGACTTGGCTGCAAGTGCCTTATCTCACCAGTCAGATTCTACTTATTTTTGAGAAAAGTGTAAAAATCTCACTCAAGAGACTTTCCAGCTAACAATGCCAAAACAATTAGAGACTACAGGCAAAGTAAGTATTTACATAAATCTCAATTTAGACACTGATCTTATATATAAACACATTCAAAATGGACTCTAGACTTATTTAAAGCTATAAAACATTTTTAGCCAAAGCTGGCCTCAAACTTGAAACAACACCCCTGCCTTGCTTCCTAAGTGGTAGGGTTATAGGTGCAGTCCACTGAGCCAAGCAAAATATACAAGGAGAGATCTCTGGGATCTAAGACTAAGGGAAAAGTTAAAATTGACAACAAAAGCACAACAGGATGAAAAGTTTAATAAAGCGTACATCACAAAAATGAAATCTTTTGCTTTATAGAAGGCCAGAAGCGAATCCTTTAAAACAACTGCATTTCTATAGCATGTGATACTACTCATTGCTAACACTAACTGGGGCTGTCTCTACACATCCAACCACAAAATTTTAATCCTGAAGTTCCACTTTTATAGCACTCACAAATGACAACATTACAGAAATGGAGAAGACAAGAGTAATTTTCAGGGGTTAAGCTTTGTGGCACGGTGAGGCCTGACTCTGGTGGGATGTGTGCTACAGTCACAATGACACTGCTGGGCATACTACTAAAGGTTATGAAAGTCATTAATTCTTAGCTGCATGAGTCTTCATTTATCTCAAAATGCAAAGTTTAATATTTCATAGATATTATGAATAAGACAAAGGAAAAGAAAAGAGTCTTAAGAGAAGCGTGACGAGAAAGAAACTGGCCAGGAGAGTGAGGCACAGGTAGAGAAGATAGCAGGCAGATGGCTCCAGCACCTCAACTCTGGATTCCTCAAAGGCATTCTCCACAGAAACAAGGGTCACAAAGCAACCCCAGAAAGCTTTTACTAATATTCTGGTTGTCTTTTAATCAGAGAACAGTTTAGAAACCTTGTTCAAAATGCCCTGGAAGCAGAATCTGAAGGAATCCAGAGTCTAGCAGAACCCACAAACAACACAGAGGAGAGGTCAAGCCACCATGCAGAGCTAATGTGGCCTCGGGTTCCCAGGTGGCTCCTGCAGGAGCTAAGGGTGAATAATGCTGCCGATGGAAGTTTACAGCACAGTGATGGTGAAGCATGTATAAAATGAAAATGCTCTTCAGAACACAAAATGAGCAGAAACAGGCCTACTCCAGGTCACAGTTCTACTTGCTGGCTAATAACTAAGTTAAAGAAAAAATATTTTAAAACAATTAAAAAATTGTAAAATACAGATAGATGTTGTGTCAACTTTCCCAAAATCACATGCTAGAAAAAGTTGCACATACTAATCAAACGAAGTCCTCAACTCCAGAAAGGTCAAAGGCTCATTATTTTCATACCTCCTACTGTTAGCATTCGAAGTCGTTCCTTGAAAACTGCAAGATCTGAGAGGCAGAGTGGGGTAGCATGGGTGAGCGCAGAAGGAAAAAGACAGATGAGAGTTAGTTTAAAACCTCAACACCAAAATTCTACATCATCACCATAGCAATAGGTCACAAACACTGTAACACCAACGGAGGGATGGAGGGATAGATGGATGGACATGGAGATACACAGCTACACACACACAGACACACAAACACACACACACACACACACACACACACACACACACACACACACGAAAGGATACAAGGATGGGTTTTGTGATCAGGGGTTCATAAATGTGGGACCTGCTCCTAGAATAAGGTAAATCAAAGGACAGGAAGGCCACTCTCCTAACACTGGGAAGTCATTTGACCCCATTGCTCGAACCTAACCTCAAGAAGTCACTGACATTTACATTTCTAGACCACTATGTGGTGAAAGATGGAGGGAAAGAAAGTGAAAAGACCTGATGTGTGAAGCAGTCACCTCTCAGAACTGGATTCAGGGAGCAGCTGACTGTAAAGAGCAAGAGAATCTTAATCTTCCTGCACAAGATGGTAGAACTGGAACAGAAGAATTCAACACCCTATGAACCTTAACAGCACACATCTATTTACACCTTACACTGCCTTCCACCCAACTTTCCTGGCCACTAATGAAGTGTAAAACATTTACCTGATATATAAATATATAAAACTCCACCCAGAACCCTGGTCAGGGTGTGCACATAAGGGTAGACAGGCACTTCCCTTCAAGTAGAGGCTCAAACTGAACAGATCCCAGTGAGCAGGTAGTCTCATCAAGATACCTGCACTGTGCAAACACCAGCAAAGTTCTGCCTTCTTCTCCTAGGGGCATGAATCTAAGTCCAGAGCACCCAAGCTCCGTGAAAAAGCTGCAATGCACTGCTTAAGGTGAGGGTGATGATTTTACATTTAGAATCAAGACAGACCAGGTCAACAACCTGATCCTGTAGAGCTCAGACACAGGGGAGGGCCTCAAAGGAACTGAAATTCTCATTCTTGTTTTAGAAAAAAATCTGAATACTATATGAGATAGTGCTTGCTATCTGGGTTCTGGGTATGTAGATGCTTTTCTTTTTTTTTTTTATACTTTGAAAACAAAGAGAAAGGACACAAAGAATGAAAGAGAACCATTGTGTTGTCATTTATAAAAAGCACTACTGTCTCCCAGCATATCTGAGTGCTTTGAAGTCTTTTCAGCAATGACATTTGGAGTGTAGGTCTGTCACTGGAGTAGATAAGCTGTTAGGGATATAGCTGTATTTCTTATTCTAAAAGATAAGGATGCACACGGGGGTAAATGTGATAGATTTATCAGTTCTTAGGCATACACAAAGAATCTCTGTTGAACACCTAGTGGCTGTGATGCCCTTTGAATACAACTTCAGGAGACCTGCTTGTAGTCACCTAAGGAAGCTTTTGGCTATGACTCTCTAGCTGTCTGAGGTTACACAGCAGGCAATGCAAAACAAATTGCTATTACTCCAAAATTGTGATTAAAAAGCAATTCTAGAACCAGGTAGTGTGGCAAACAGGTGTAGTTCCAGCTACCTGAAAGGCTGAAGTAGGAGGGTTGTTTGAGCACATGGTTTTCAGACCAATCTGAGCAATAAGAATGATTGCAGCTCAAAGACAAAACAACAGCAGCAGCAACAACAAAAGCCTAGACAAACAGGGTTCACACTGAGTCTCCAGCTCACTCTTCTCAATGCAGCAAGAAAGTCAGAAGGATACACAGGCACACTGACATACTGTGTCCAACGCCACAGAAGCAAATGCACATTCATTTAAGTAGCTGGAATTCTGACATAATTTTAGACTTAAAATTGACTTTTAAACTAAATGTAAGCTCATATCCTAATATCAAGAATTTACAAACACTAAAAGCACAGCATGTTTGGGAATTTTCATATTTTCCTTATATTTATTTACAAAATGTTAATCTGAATTCTTTAATTATACTTAAGTCTCAGACTAGGAAAAATAGACATTATGTCTGTGTGAGAAGTTACCATGGAATGCATAACAGAAGACACAGATGACGGCAGTTTTAAGCAGGAATTTGGTTTGGGTACAGTACTTGAAAGAAAAAATTGAGCACAAACAATAATGAGAACAAGATGTGAACCCTCCCCTGTTCATGCCAAACTGAGTAAGAAAGAAATGACTAGCACAGAACGCAAAGCCCGAAACAACAGGGGCCACACTGCAATTAGCACCACAGGCTGACTGATTTCTGATTAAGCTATGTATTTCCAAAAGATGACAATGATGGAGGCTCATTGTCTAGACCCATCCACAACTCAGTCATTGTATCATACACTCATTTCTACCTTGGTACCTCAACCAATGAGCCTTTAGAGTCATCTAGACTGTGGGATGCCTTACCTACACTACAACAGAAGCAGAAAACACATGGAGCAAACCATGGCTGTGGAGGACAGGAAATGCGTCCTTAAGGGAAGTCCATAACCTTGCACATATGAAAAATGTAAAAAAATGAAAAAGTCCACAACTGGGTTGGAGATGGCTCAGTGGTTAAGAACACTGACTACTCTTCCAGAAGTTCTGAGCTCAATTCTCATGGTGACTCACAATCATTTGTAATGAGATCTGATGCCCTCTTCTGGTGTGTCTGAAGTCATCTACAGTATAATTATATAAAATAAGTAAATCTTAAAAAAAAAAAAAGTCCACAACCTTGTACAAATGAAAAATGTATCCCTAGTCCAGACATCTTGAGTATAATCATGGAATATAAACCATTATTAAAACTAATCTTTAAATTTTAATGAAAAGCCTACAGTCCTAGTTATTCAAGAGGATGAGGCAATAGGGCCCTCTGAGCCCAGCCTAGGTGAGGAATGGGGGGGGGTGGGTTGGGGGGGAGAAGTGGAAGGCATGGAGACAGGAAGAAGAGAGATAGCAGGTGTGCTGGCTCACAGATAAAAGCCGGGAATTCCAGAGACAGAAAGATCTCGCTGGCTTACACAGAGAGCTTTTTTGCAACATAGCTATGCTCCTCCATGCACAGCTTAGTTCTTAATCTTAGGTGATCTGCCTTAAAGATGAGGTGACTGGAAATACAGAAAGGTTAAACATCTAGTTTGAGGTCATTACTGAGCGATTTTAAAGCTGTATTACAATAAAAAGGAAATGCTAGGATTTATGTGCTGTCTAAACTTATATCAGACCTGTGTACATCAAAGGTGGTTATTCAAACTACTTTTCCTACACTTTCAAACATCTAACAACTGGCACCTTTTTAACTTACAAATATCTCTATGGTGTATCGTTTAAAATTCAGAGTACCAGAGATGGGATATAGCTAAATGGTAGAGTATTTCCTGTTTACTAGAGGCCCTGAATTTGATGGGGTAGGACTTAGGAGGAAGGTAGCCATGGAGGCAAGGGTTGCATTAACCAACACTTGAAAAACCCAGGCAGGAAAACTGTGTTTCAGACCATCCAGGGCTATAAAAAGAGTGTAAGATCTACTTAGGGGTTTATAATTTTTCTCATTAAAATAAATAAAAGTTGAAGGAGCAGGTGGCACAGCTTTGTAACTCCAGAACCTGGGAGATGAAAACAGGAAAACTCAGGAGGACGATGCCAACTTGGGCTACAGAGTAAGTTCTGTGCCAGCTTGGGTGACATGAGACCCTAGCTTAAGAACAATCAAACAACACAAACCACACATCAAATGTGCTTTTCTCATCCCTAACTCTTAGCTCCTCCACATACTCCTGGTCAAAGGAAGTTGTCAGAGGATTTCAGAGAGCTCTGAGCCATTACTATATACTTGAGCTTCATGATTTATAAAGTCTTTAACTATGATTCTCACAGAAGCACAAAAACACTGAGGACATCATCCAATGTGGATATGAAGCAAGGCCCCAAGAAGGGGGGAAAAAGCAGGGCAGACTACTGGAATAGTGACTTAGGAGCTGGACTCCATTGGAATTCCTTAAGGTTTTTAACTCTTCAAAGACTGTTAAGGTTGCCTTGACCTACAAGGGGGGAAAGGTAGCTTGAAGGCACCTGGTTATTCTAATGTGCAGATAAAGGTACATTTTAATGCAGGCTTCAGTGCTATAGAGAAGGGCCAGTTTTTCCTCTGCTTCCCTCTAGTACAAATTTAACATAAATGGAAAACTAGCATATTGTGGTCTTCAGCCTGACTGACATAGGAGGTTCCTAGAAGGTTTCTGTTCACAAGAGGGGTAAGAAGTCCACAGCTAGTGGCTCACTCTGAACCAAGCACAGGTCTGGAAGGTTTCAGAGTATTCACTGAACTGATGTGATACAAACAGGAGAGTAAAGAGTCCTGGGATTCCCACACGTGGAAGGACGACACAGAGGGAGAAGGCACTAAGACCACCTAGGAACCATGCAAAGAGACATGTCTTATGAGCACAAAGTTTTCATCACTGAATCTCAGAGCGAGGTTGAACTCACACTAAGTCTACATCCAGAATTTTCACCCTATTTGGTCAGATTCAGAGGAGTTCCTCTACTTTCCTCCCATGTTTTTGTCCATGGTTCCTGACTCATAACTTTTTCCCCAAGTTAGACCACAGATACTGAGTTCCTCTTTCTCAAAGTAGAACATAAAGATCCTTAGTCTTCCCCAATCTTCCTATCGAAATTGACCATAAAACTTTTGATCTACCCTCTGATTACAGTTCAGGCCTCATTTCAGAAGGTTCTGCCAGCCCTATGCCTGAGAGAAGAAATGCCAAGGAAATGGTAAGCATTAAGTCCCTTGTATCCAACTGCATTTTAGCATGCTGGTCCTTGCTTTGATCACACTTGTACAATAAAGTCTACACAGAAGCCCACAAGGATAGTGTACCACAGGCTATGTGCTGTGAAACTTGACAGCTAAACAAAATCTTGTCTACATGCCAAGATGATGGTACACTCCAAATCCACGCTACAGAGTATCTGAGACACTTCTACACTTGCCTGTAAATAACCTGACTGGTTATTTACATTGTTAAAATAGCCGTTATAATAAGGTGGTAAATACATGCAAGTGTTTTGCTGGGTTCTATAAACTATTTGAACATCCAGAGTATGGTGACACAAACCTTTAATGCCAGCACTTGGAAGGAGACAGACTTAGGAAGTAAGCCCCCATCTAAATCTGATTCCAGCTCTAGGTAGAGAGAAGTTAGACTGTCTTTACATTGACTTGTCTGTCTGTCATCTAGATGTCTGTTTGTATGAATGTACATATCACAGTGTAAGTGTGGAGGTCAGAGTACTACTTGCAGGAGTAGTACTTTTCCCACCATGTACATTCCAGAGACCAAACTCAGGCTGTCAGGCTTGGTATCCATCATGTGCTGAGGCCATCTAGCTAGCCTCAAGTCTTTGTCCATGGTTCCTGGCTCATAATTTCTTTCTTAACATAAGCCATCGAAGCTTCGAAAGAGGGAATCAAATCTCATTACAGATGGTTGTGAGTCACCATGTGGTTGCTGGGATTTGAACTCAGGACCTCTACAAGAGCAGTCAGTGCTCTTAACCACTGAGCCATCTCTCCAGCCCACTAGAATTCCTCTTATCCAACATGGATAATATAGTCTTAATTTTTTTCTAGTCTTTCCGTTTTAGAATTTACCATAAACAAGTTCTTTTCATGAACTGAATTGAATGAGAGGAAACTCAGTTAATACTGACTGCGTGTTGGCTGGTGAGGAGCAGTCCTTATACGCCCTCCCTCTCTTGTTCAATGTGTGTGCATGCACATGTACAGAGTAAGTCACAAGGTATCTCTGCCTTATTTCCTTGAGGTGGGGTCTTTCATTTAACCTGGAGCTAGGCTAACAACAACAAAAGCCCAGTAATCTTCCTGCCTCCACTTTCTGAGATGCTGACATCACATGTTCATGTGGCCATGCATACGGCTTTACACAGGGCTGTACTTAGGTCCTCACGCTTGCACAGCAAGCATTCTTACCACTGAGTGACTAGCCCACTACTACCTTATACCTCTTGAGAGAGTACAAGTGTTTTGTGTAGATTACCAAGAAAAAGAAAAGGGTTGCTTTTCTATGTATTTCCTAAGTCTGCTAAAAGGGTGTACAATATAGAGGAAATCCTGTAATAGCTATGAGTGTTCTTGAAAACTAAAGAACAATGTATAAGCTTTCAATACCAATTCCAACGTCAATAATATCCACTGTCTAATTGTAGCTTATTACTATCCAAATCCTTGGCTACAACTCACTAATGCCTATAAAACCACAAGGTATGTGCTAAGCCCCAGAGACTATTCCTCAAAGTACCTTCAAGGACACTAATTTCATCTTCTCCCCAACAGTATTAGCAGGTTGGTGATCATCGACTCATTAGCATGCAAGTGCCTACTGTGAACACTCTGGTCATTTTGTAATTAGTCACATCATCATTTCTTTAGTACAGGTTAGCAGCATGGTGACATAAGCAAATTAACTCTGGAAGCAGCTTCAGTGAGCACTGCAATGCCAATTCACCTCACAAGGAGGACAAGGTACAGGCTGGCACATCTTCCAGCAACAGTGACAAACCCCAATTCTCCATACATGCACCTCCTGACGCTGTAGGGAATGCCTCCCAAAGTTTCCTCAGTGTGATCACCAGCATTTACAAATCAGGAGACCCAGACAGCAAACCTTGCTCTGGAACTCGTGCCTTAGGAGTAAGAACACCCTCTAGCTCGACCAGGCCCCACTATATTCCAGAACGAGACAGTAGTGACAACAGCAGCCTTACAAGGCTCATCAGTGGTCTTACAAAAGGAGGTGTTGTGCAGGATGTGAAAAGCTGGAGTCAGGAGAGCCACTGTCTGAAGCGGTTGGCCAGGTTTTCCTGGCGCCACAGGCCCTTCCTTTGAAATTTTTTTTTTCCAGATTGAGACTTAAAACAATCTGGCTGAAAATTGAAATAAATAATATCCTTAAAATACACTAAGACTATCTTACTGCTGAATTTCAAGTGATCAGAACAAAGGAAACTTAAGAGTCTTTCCCTCCTGTCTGGATATCCTGGCTAGCACAGGCTGTGCACAGCGAGAGGAGCTCAAGCAGCGCAGCTGACTGCTCGCAGACCCTCACCAAGTTTGTCTGTGGATGAGATAATGTCAGCGGGCACGGAGGAGTCCAGATCAGCATCCAAAATCCCCAGGGGGTCCAGCTGTGCTACATGGTGCCCTCGTATCTATGAGTGGGCCAACGATGAGAGGGAAGGACACACACAAAAGGACAGGAGAAAAAAAAGAGGGAAGGGGCAAAAAAAAAGTAAAATTACATTAAAATTAGCATTTACATATTAATTCTCACCCACGTTTGAAGAAACAGTTACCGGAGCATCATCAAAATTTACACAACTAATTCCGAGAGGATCAAGTTTTGCAATGTGGTGACCCCTGACCTGGAATAATAACACAAGCAAGTCATTAAGCAGGTCCAGTGAGCTGTGGGGAGGGTAAACTTATAACTCAGCAAACCTTCCTTAGAAGGAACATAGCTCAACGAACCCATACGACAGAATTAGGTTTTTTCTTTTTAAATTTATTATACATATATATGAGTACACTGTAGCTGTTCAGACACACCAGAAGAGGGCATCAGATCCCATTACAGATGGCTGTGAGCCACCACGTGGTTGCTGGGAATTGAACTTAGGACCTCTGGAAGAGCAGTCAGTGCTCCTGACTTCTGAGCCATCTCTCCAGCCCCAGAATTTGTTTTTTAAAATCAGTTTAGAACAGTTTATTTTAAAATACATTACCACAAGCTGGGCCTGGTAGCACAGACCTATAATCTAACCTACTCACAAAGTTGAGGCAAAGTATCAAAAATTTAATACCTGCCTAGGCAACTTAGTTAGAGCCTGTCTCAACATAAAGAGAGCTAAGGAGATATCTCACACACACACACACACACACACACACACACACACACACACACACTCACTCCAACCCCAAAGCATTACTGTGTATAACTGCTCTTTTATGAGGATAAAAAAAATTAACAAATTTCTCAAGTTATAACAAACCTGGGTATTTGAAAAGTGATCCTAGGGTCCTTACAGTTTCTCTAGATCAACAGAAATGAGATATGCTGGGAGAATTGTTACTGCAGTGTGAAGACAATTATTTCCCTGAAGAGGAAAGTGAAAGCTTAGGCCATGACTCAAAAGGGTATAAACAAGGTACCATTTTATTAAGAGAAGGTTTGCCTACATTGTATCATTATTATATTTTCTATGTGTCTGTTTATTTACGTGTATGGAGGATTAAAGCTATAGCATAATGATTGCTACATGGATTAAAAAAGCGCTTTATTTGAACTATTTAAAAACTCAGATGGTTCTAGAGAGATTGCTCAGCACTTAAAAGAGGTTCCATATGACCCAGGTTTCATTCGCAGCACCTACATGGGGGCACACAACCACCTGTAGCTGTAAGTCCAGAGGACCCAATGCTCTCTTCTGGCCTCTATGGGCACCAGGCACACATGTGGTGCACATATATACATGTAGGACAAATACCCAGATACATAACATAATACAAAATTAAAAATCAAGTAAGAGGATAGGATATAGCTCAATGGTAGAGCTCCTACAAACCATGTGTATCTATGTGCAGTATATAACCTCCAGTACCATCAAAACAGAAACAAACAGGTTTGTTCTGTTGCTATGTATTATAATATTGAATACTGTACCCGAAGGTCTAGGCTTACAAGTGAATTCTCTCATTTACCCGCCTTTGTTGCACAAACCTTGCTCCTTAATTTGTAACAGATGAGGGTTGGTCTGTTGCTATGTACTGTAATGCCAAATACTTAAAAGATGCCTACAGCCTATAGCTGGGCAGAAGCGAGATAGGGAGAGTTTTGGTTCAGAGGCAGGGAACATGGAAAGAGGAGAAGGTGGAAAAAGACTCCATGGGTAAGTGAATGATGAAAATATGGCCACGAGGGCTGTCCACCTGGAGTAAGAGGAGCCCAGGCAGAACAGGGCAGATTGTAACTGAGGGTTATTGACGGTAGAGATTGGCCCAGCTCTAGCACTTTAAAGGCTAGAATTTCTGGGGATTTGATTATTCTGATTTTTTCTGAATAATTAAAGGCAGGATAGAAACCACAAATTGGGATTAAATATTACTACAACAGCAGGGAAGGGTGGGGGAATCCCATTTATTTTTCAATTTTTAAAAAATGTAATTATTTTTGAGACAGAGTCTATTATTTAGCCCTGGCTGGCCCAGAACTCACTCTGTAGATCAGGCTGACTTGAAACTCAGAGATCCACCTGCCTCTGGTTCTCAAGGGCTGGGATTAAAAGTGGCTCAGTCACCATGCTCAGAAAATTCCTTCAGGCATTTTGTTGTTGTTTTAAGCTTTAGATATTTCTGTCACAAGTCCTTGTTAGCAATTTGAGAACAGCAAGTGCCGAGAAGTTGCTGGAGAACTAAATTAAAACTGTTATGTAGCCAACTGTATGAAGGATATGGTCAGAACTACAGCAGCTATAGCTGTGAGCACAGAAGAGGCCTCAAAGAAGAGCACAGCAGGAAGAAGACTGAGGGCCCAGGACGTTTCTGAGCAACCAGCACAGGAAACTGAAGCATGAGCTCAGGGCAAGCTCCCAGACTGCTGCTGCTGCATCCATTCTAGAGTAGGCCGTGGGGCCTGGACTCACTCCCACTGGAGCTTCTAGAAGAAAGCTACTTGGCTTGTTTTTCTGTACTTTTCTTCCTCATATCTATTTTCAGGTGTGAATTCTGGCTTCCCAACAGGTGGACACAGAGGAAGACGTTTACTCATAGTGCTAGGCTAGAGGAAGGACAGGGAAAGCCCAGTCAGTCCTGCTGGCTGTATGTGAGAGGCTGGCTGCTTACTGGCAGAATTTAGGTATAGCCTCCTCATTTCACCCATATTTTGCACTCAGTTCCTCTTCTCCATCCTCTGACTTCAGTCTCTAAACTGAATACTTCCATACAGTATTCAGTTGTCAACTGAGATGAGACACCAATCCATTCACAGCACTGCCCCTCTCATCAGCTGTGAACACCCCCCCTTTCCAAGCCTACATCCTGACTGGCCCTGAGTTATCATGAGACAGAACATTAAAGTGGAAGATTAGCTCAACTAGATGTCTTGCTTCTTTTTTCTTGTATTTGATTTTGCCTCACTAAGATCAAAGCAGAAAGGAAACAGCTGGCACTTGAAGAGAAGCAAAACAATGCACACCCAGGAAGGCCCAGGGAATACGGTATATCATTTGACATTGACAGTCCTGCTCACCTGATAAGCCCTGATGAGAGACTGCACCGCCAAGTGGTCCTCCACGAGTTTGTCGACGTTAGGCTGTGCTTCCACCAGGGACTGTGCGTGAGCCATGGTAGCCAGGGAGCTTCGACTCAGGGAAAGGGGACTCTGGTAGGCAGTGCCCGGTGGGGCTCCAGCATTGGTGTTTCGGAAAAAAATGTCCCATGACTAAAGACAAAAAAAGCATAGTTACCTGACTCTCCCTTAAATGTCATATACAAATGTCCTCTGTAAGAAGGCAACATTGCTATTTCCTTATATTCCCATTTTTATTTACTTTAGATTTCAATAATCTAATTTACATTTGTATTGTAAATTATATATTATTACTTAACCCACCTCTCACAAGATGTAAATTTAAAAACATTTAAAGATATATGTATTTTTAAATTTTTACTTATTTTTATTTCTGTGAATATGTGCATGCATGTTTATCTGTATGTACACCGTGGATGTGCCTGGGGAAGCCAGCAAACAGTATTGGATGCCCTAGAGATGCAGTTCCAGATAGTTATTCGTTGCCCAATGTGAAGTTGGGAACCAATCTAGTCCTCTAAGTGCCCTTAACTGCTAAGACATCTCATTAGCCCT
This sequence comes from Micromys minutus, assembly GCF_963924665.1. Classification (NCBI taxonomy): domain Eukaryota; kingdom Metazoa; phylum Chordata; class Mammalia; order Rodentia; family Muridae; genus Micromys; species Micromys minutus. Next base: position 30,954,288 of record NC_137969.1, on the reverse strand, counting down.
TATTAGTTAGGAGACAGAGATGAAGACTTATTTCCATGGAGAGAAAAAGAAATTGTTAGAAGACACTTTTTTTTTTTTTTTTTTTTTTTTGGTGGGGATGGTGAGTTTGAGTGCAGGATCTGACTATGGGAGTAACTATTTGGTTTTGAATTCAAGCTCCCTCTGCTTTGGTCTTCCCAGTATTAGGGTCACAGGTCATATTACTATAATGCACATCTGAAAGATGAAACACTGTCTTCTCGGCAATAAGAGTATTCTAGCTCTAAAATTGTCGTGAAATTTAAGAGAATTAGACTTCTGTGCTCACCCTCCTGCAATCTCTTCAAAGATACTCCCCAGATATGTCTTCAGGGTGTGGGGATGTCTGTCTATCAAAAGAATTCTATCTGTGCCTGGCACAACTGGTAAAGATGACTTAATAAAGTAATTGTTTCATCATACTAAAAATCCTAGACCCTAAACATGCTAGGCAAGTGATCTGCCAACAACCCTCCTCCCCATCCCACCTGTTCATCTGATTTTTTTGTAGACTTAGATCTTTTATAATACTATCCAGGTACCAACATATCTGATTTATGGATCTATCCATAAGTCCTTGGTATATAAACCAGGAGGCTCTGCAGCTACACAAAAGCCTGACTAACTCTTACAGAGCAGAATAGTCTCTCATTCTAAAATATTATGAAGAGTTTTCTGATATGCTACAGTAAGAACATACTATATTCCTTTGGTATTCATTAAAACCGTTTTTAAAGGGACAAGAGAGACACCTCAGCAGTTAAGAGCACTGGCTGCTCTTCCAGAGGGAGGGTTCAGTCCTGAGCAGCCACACTGCAGCTCACAACTGTCTGTAACATCAGTTCCAGGGGATCTGGCATCCTCAAAGATGTACATGCACACAAACACCAATGCACATAAAAATAAATAAATCTTAAAGAAAAGAATTAAAACAAAAACACCACAAGCATTTGTGCCAGGCACGGTGTTGCATACCTTTAATTCTTGCACTTCGGAGGCAGAGGCAAGATGATCTCTATGAGTTAGAAGCCAGCCTGGTCTACGAAGTGAGTTTTAGGTAAGCTAAGGCTCTACAGTAAAGCCTTCTCTCAAAACCTAACAAGCAAAGAAAAAGCACTGGGAATATGACTACTTAGCCTCATGAATATGATAAAAACACTGCATGCTTTAAAATGACATTTGTACTATAAAAACTATACTTCAATGAAAAATTTTGTAACAATTATAATCTTTCTGGTTAATTACTAGGAACACACTGGGAAAGACAGATCTGATGTTATCTTCAGATACCTACCATGAAACCTATTACAGAAACATTCAGACATAAGCTGATTGTCTGGAACATCAAAAGAGTTAAAACATTCCTTTCAAAAGATTTTATCTAATGTTTGCAATTTCAGGATGTAAATTTCTCAAAACCAGGGTCTCAATCTTCCTCTATCAATTTGGCTTCTACCAAAATTCATTCTGGCTTTCTCTAATGTGAGAGAACAGTACTTCTACTGAGGTGGTGGGCGGAATGGAACAGAGGACTGTTAGCCTCCCACTCTACCCTTCCAGGTTCTACATAAGGTTTCTAAAGGATGACTCTGCATGAAACTTGATGGATATCTCCAGGTGCTTCTGACCTCACAGAGCCCTTCCAACAGGTCCAACAGAGATCCCTACATCTTAGAAGCAGAAATGACCAATGACAGCATACTTCGGCTGTCCATCCTTCTTCTGGAAGCAGACATTAATGAAGACTGCATACCTTGGCTATAGATGTTTGTTCTAGAAGCAAAGATGATCAGGGAACCTCAACTGTCCATCCTTGTACTAGAAGTAGAGGTAATAATCAATGACAGCACAAGGGAGTGTCTATCCTCGTTTTAGAAGAAGAGATGAGCACGGGCCACATGGTTTAGTGGCCCATCTTCAAAATACACAGTCTAAGAAATCATTAGATAGCTTTCCCTGGCCTGCGCCAAGGCCTTCAGTAAAAGCCTCTCCAATGTAGCAGCAAACTCGACAGGAGATAATCCAATCGTATTTCATCCCAGCACTGCTTGGACTAACGACAAGCAGCTCTTTCCACATAGAACATCAGGATCTATCACTCCAAACAAGTCTCAGAAGCTGCTTTACTTAGTCCAACCCTGACAGCAAATAGCCCATGAAGTACAGCTATCACCTCATAGCACCTTTGCAAGGCTCAGGAATCAAACCCAGGGCCTCTCACATACTAAACGAGCTCTCTACTATTAAACTAAATCCCAAAAATGATTTCTTCACTTATCTTCTGACAAGGTTTCATGTGTCCCAGGCTGGTCTTAAACTTGCTACACAGCCGAGGAAGACTTTAAACTTACCCCCTTGCCTCTATTCTTTTAGAGTGCTGGTATTCTAATGGTGTGCCACCACACCTGGTTCTGCAGGCTACTCTGAAGACGAAGAGACAGGAAGACAAGGTCAGTACTAGAGCTGGGGATATAGCTCCACTGATACACAAGCATGAGAACCTGAGTTTGATCCTCATGTAAAAAGAGCCATGTAGGGGGAGGGGGGATGGGACTGGGGGAAAGGGGATAATATCTGAAATGTAAATACAAAGAATATCTAATTTTAAAAAAGAGGAAAACAAAACAAAAGAGCCATGTAAGATGCATGCCAAAAGTATATCCATACACCTGTACTTCTGATGTGGGGAGATGAAGATCATCTCTGAGGCTTGCTGGCCAGCTTCTGTCTTAAAATAGACCATGTCTTAAAGAACAGGACAGGGAAGCTAAGATCAAGGGCTCAGTGCTTCATGCTGCATAAGCATGAAGACCTGGGTTTAGATCCCAAGTATAAAAGCAAAAAGTGGGGGATGGTGGTATCACATCCAGCTCAATGTGACCTTCTTTTGTGTTTAGTAAAACTCAAGTGATTTTCAATTGGCTTAAGACAATAGACAGAAAGGTACTAGAGTCAGTCAGGGAAACAAATCAATCAACCCAGGCTCATACCAGTTCTCTTGAGTTTCCAGTGAAGAAAAAGAAGGGAGAGCAGCTCCACTGGCTCTCTTTTCTCAGTCAAATGGCACTAACAGAGTGGCTCCCACACTGGGTTGAGACTGTTCCTAAAGATCCCCTTTGCACCATGACTGGTGTCACACTAATAGGTTTTCTGACATGGGTAATCACCAAAGGCTTCTGTATACAGCAAGCTACTTGGCAAAACTTACACTACATACACAGAATAAATTTAAACAAGTTAGATCTTTTACACAGATAATAAAGGTTATTATTTGGTTCAAATGAATGGCCACAGACAGACAAAACGCACACTCTGTTCAAGGCCAGAAGCACCCCTACCTGATGACCACACTTTCTTCCTAGCAACCTTAAACAACTTCCTTTTTGGGAAGGTCAAAAGCCATTCTCATTTCTTTCTTGTCCCTACAACCTTGCATCTTACCCATGGTTCCCATCTCTCCACCAGACCTACCTTCATCTCTCCCGCCCTGCCGCCAACATCCATGTCACTGCCAATTAATACCCCAGCTCTGGGTCTGTGGTTCTCTGTAGTCCTTAGAGACCTTACTGACGTTACCTTACTGACTTTGAGACCATCCCTTACCTTCCCTACATCGTCCTGAGATGCCCAGTCGTTCACCTCACACAAGTGTACTGTTAACACCTAAATTTGTCCCTATCTTGAAAAAGGTTCCCTTTACCCTAATATTGCAGCCCTGCTGGTCTCCTCCTCCATCTATCTCAACAAAGAGTCTATGTATTTATCATTAGTTTGTTCATGCTGCCACTGAGACATTTGTGTCTGGCCAGAACAAGAGGAAACCTTTGTAAATGTTTGAAAACCTTCAAGGGGAAAACGTCAATCCTCCACCCCCAATTCCTGCTCAGTATGAACCAGAGGACAGAAGACCATCCACTAAAGTGGCAGCAGTGTCGGCATCAACAAGAACCTGCCCAACCCCAACCTTCTGGTGAGGAAAATGAGCCTGAGCGACCTGCTTCAGCTCTGTTTCTCTGAGCCGATTATTTCCTCCTCTGCTACCTCTGCTCACACCTTAACAAAGCCCATGGTCAACATTAAAAAGGGCAGCAATTTCGATTTCCAGAAACGTCTCCATGTACCAGGCAGCAACTAAAAGGACAGTAGCAGCTGCTTCCCTGGGCAATGTGATTTCACAGTACAGAAGCAAACACTTCCTACATCAGGAATGGTTTCTTGTCCACGAGACAGACTTGGACTCTGGCTCCAGAACGATGAAGGGTGGTGGTGATTTCTACGTAATGTTGACCTGTGCTCCTGTCCTCAGGTTCACCACACCCACTTCTAAGGCCTCTGAAACCTCTTACTTGGCATGTTTTGCAATTAATAAAACGAGAAAAATATCTGTCTCTGCCTAGATAAGTACTAGATCGTACAAAGTTCACAACACTCAAATATCATGAGAGATGAAGCCATTTATAAAAAAGTTGAAATGTCACATAGTAGGTAGGCAAGGTTACAAATGACACTCAAGGGACCGGAAGCTGTCAGGAAAATTAGTTCTGGACAAGACAGAGGTGACCGGTAGAGCAGGTACCTATCTCAGGGCACTAGTCCCTGCACGTAGTAAGTAGTTTTGAAATTCTCAGAAAGTATACATAGATGTTTTCTTTTTCTTGTGTATAGTACACATGAAAATATATGCATACATGATCATGTATATGCAAATGTAGGTCATATGTGTTTGTGGAGATGGGAGTGAGGGGTACCAACTTGCACAAATGTTCTTCACTACAACCTTTTAGGACAGGGTCTCTCACTGTACTCTGGGCTCCATGGTGCAGTGGCTGGCTTGCTACAAAGTTCCAGAGATCCCATTGTCTCCACCCCCCCCCCAGGTGTGCACTGACCACCGTGCCTCTTTTTTACATGGATGTTAGGGGATCAATTCAGGTCTTTGCTCCACTAACTGATCCATCTCACTAGTCCAAAATGCACATTTCTTTTTTTATTTAAAAAAGTTGTATAGCATGTATATGTGTGTGGGGGGTTGTCTTTGTTTTTGAGACAGGGTCTTTTTCTATATCTCAGGCTGGCTTTGGACTTAAGAGATCTGCCTGCCTCTGTCTCCCAAATGTTAGAATTAAAAGTGTGCACCACTATGCCTAGCAAAAACGTGGTTTTTAAAAATCCATTTCTGGAGCCAATGATATGGCTTTTTGGCGAAGGGCATTTGCTGTCAGGCCTGACAACCTGAGCTTGATCCCTGAAACCCATGATGGAAGGAAAGAACCAACTCCTAAGAGCTGTCCCTCTGACTTCCACATGCATACAATGGCACCTACCCAACTCTCAAAATACATGTAAAAACAATTTTTAAAAATCCATTTCTGGTCCAATTCAAAAAAATATCCATTAAAGGCTAACTATCTGCATCATGCATTAAGATTTTGGGAACAAAAAGACAAATTGAAATGAGCTTCTTACTCAAGAAAGACAAGCAAAGTAACTATGTGAAATCACAGAATGTACAGTGTATACAAATGCTGAGAAGAGATGGCATCCATTTAAAGAGCATCTCAGGCCCAAGGCTTTAGAGCAGGTGGGACCTAAGGAAGCTGAAGGTAATACGATCCTATGCTGAAGAACACTGAATAGCTACACCAGGAAAGTAGGATGGTAATGGAAGAACCAGACCAGGAAGCTGTGCTGAAACCAGGTCCTGGGATACAATACTTGGGGGCACAATGGTTAACCACCTCGTGAGGAGCCAGCATTGAACATTGGATAACCTCTGCCACCTAATGCTAACAGGAGGGAGCCTGCCAAAGAGGAGCTTGTATTGTCCTGCTGATCTCCCATAAGTGGGCTTAGGGTCATAACCTTTCTGCCAGGATGACCTAGGGCAGATTTCAAATGGAAATAATTTTAATACTATGGTTGAAATAAAATGAAATCTACTTTATTTATAGAAAACCAAAAGTACTTAGTAGTCCTGTACTGGTGCCAGACAAGAACTAACCAAGAACATGTGACAATAATCCAGGGATAAGGGTGGGGCAGGCTCAAAGGCCTACTTACCATTGATAAATTTTTGATAAAGCCTAGGACTACCAAATACACCCTCAATTATTAAGTTCAAAAGCTAATTATACTTATTGCTATCAATATAAGCTATAGGGAAATGAGTGAATGCCAGAAGAAAGCTTCCTTTTAGCTTTCTGACCCAAGATGCTCCCTAAGTGACCCTGTGTCCACCCAATGTCACCTACCTACCCTGTTGTCCTAGCCACAGCATTTAGACAAGGTTGGCTTCATGTTATCTATGCACACACCCCCAAACTTATGAATCTGTTCTGATTTGTAGGCTCTTGAGTTCTTCTAGAAAATGTGCTGGGAATGATTTCAAATGTGAATATGTTATATGAACAGATCTTATATGAACAGATCTTATATATACGAACAGGTCTCAGACCAATATGAGAGTAACCAAAAAAAAAAAAAAAAAAAAAAAAAGGCAAACTACAAATGTTCAAAAGAATTCAAGAGGAAGAGCTGAAATTGGGACACTTCTATTCACTCAGTCAGTTCCCTAGGCAGGAAGCCTCTTTCCCAGCCAGGGCAGGACCACTGCCCATCACCACCCCATCTCATGGCATGCTGTGATCCATGCTTACTGATACCCACTGCAACAAGCCAATGAGAACTAGAGATCTGAAGGAAGCATGCCTGTAATCCTACTACCTTTGAGGCTGAACTATTGTTACACAGCAGGCAAAAAAATTAAAAACCAAACTAACAAAAAACTAGGGCAATCACCATTAGGTGTCAGTAAAAACATCAAATGAACACAAGCTCCATTACAATTAACATTATTGTTTTTACAGTATAGCATGGGTAAGAGAAGTTTCTAAACTTTCTGTCTGGGATGTGAATTAGTTGTGATGAATACCTAAGAGTAACAAAGTAAAGCTGCCTTAGCTCTGACCTATAGGATGCACTGCTAAGTATAAGGCATGCTGAACTAAACTACAGGTTGGCCACATTATCAGATCACAGTGTAACAGGTTAGTGGCTAGCCAGTCAGTCCTACAGGATTTTCCATCCATACACCTCTCTACCTCTAGGAGTACAGTCTGTCTCTCAATGTACTCCAACCAATGTAATGGGCAGCAGTACAAGACCCGAGCCCAGATCTTAAGAGACTCTTCAGCTACTCATTATCATTGGACCTTCCCTAACACAGCAATTGAAGAGCAGACAGCAATTACTACCAGCTATGGCTGAGGTTTTAACAGACCTTACCTAGAGATGTCTTGGCTACATGGGACAACTATGAGAGCCTAGGGCTCTTCAGCTGATTCAGTCAAGAAATGTATCACATAGATAAAGATGCAGTTGGGGAAGGGAGCTGAAGAAATGGCTCAGTAGTTAAGAGCACTGGCTGCTCTCTTCCTGAGTTCCTGAGTTCAATTCCCAACAATCACATGGTAGCTCACAACCATCTGTAATGAAATCTGATTCCCTCTTCTGGTGTGCATGAAAACAAGCACTCATATGCATAAAATAAATAAATCTTTTTTTCAAAGGTGCAGTTTGGGAGTGGTTTGTTATACCAATGTTCTTGGAAACCATGCTTTTTCCATAGGGCAGTATTATAGTCAGCATATCATACTTTTCTTTTAAGCAGACTCAGGACATTCTATACAAAAGGACCCAGATCTGCACATGACACAACTCTAGATGCCATTGAAAAGTGATTATCTGTGGTCACCTGAGCTGATTTGGCTAGGGACTACCTTCACAGTAGTGACTGGGCCTTTTAAGGGGAGCCCTAGTGTAGTTGGGTAAAGCTGCTGCTCCAAGGTTTCTTGTAGAAGGCTGAAATCTTCAAGTCACCATCTCCTCATAATCTAAACACTGAGTTAATCTCAAGGGCCTAAGAAAGCCTTGAATGGGGGAAGCCAAAGTATAGGAAGCCTCAAGACTGAACAGGCTGGCTGTACAAAGTATCTGCTACTTTCTAAACACTGGCATTGGCCCCTTAGGAAACCCCTCCTAGTCCTCATGCCTTGTGGAAAAAAATGAGTTGCTTCTTGGGCTTACAAAGCCAGCTAAGATTTTCTCACAAGAACATTCTGGCTGCTCAAGGATAAAAGGCCCTTAAGCAACTCAATTCTTTTAATTCTTGGTGCTTACCTTTCCCTTAAGATTTACTTTTATTTCTCCCTTTCTATTCTGATATTTTTGTTTTTATTTTTGCTTTAAAATATAGTACAAGGGGACAAAAAAAAAAAAAGTGTGTCCTGAAAGATGTAGTAATCCTTAGAGTAGCTTCTCCATTTCTACTTGGCCTGAATTAGTTCCCAAGGCCGTCCTGGCCAGTCACTCTCCTACTGAAGAGGGTTCACACACTCATGGCACCTACCAAAATACAAAATAAGCAAGCACCTTTTGACTTAACTGTGAATCTTCTTTTAGATATTGTGTTGTCTGAGGCCTTTCCTCTCAACCTACCACTTGCTGAGGTTATAAGCCCTTGCTAAGTCCCCCACCTCCAATTCTCTCACATCTTCCTCATCTCTCACAGCTCAGAAAAACCTGCACTTCCTTTCAGAAGTTCAAGGGTTCTCCTCTTTGCTGAGCCAACTCACACACACTGCTAGTTAACAGACACCAGTGAACACAGTCTCACACCAACAAAGTCGTCATGATCTGCAAACTGACACACGAACAGGTGAAGAGGATACTTCACAATTCCTGCTGCTTTTAGGAGTTCGCGGATATCCCTAGTTGAACCATAAATGCATAACCATTAGAAGTACAAATACTGTACACAAGTCTGGGCTGGTGTAGTTAGTTTAACACAAAAAGCTGCAATTGTTATCATGCAAGCATGAGGACCTGAATTTGATCCCTATATCCCGTACAAAACAGAAAACAAAGCAAATGAAACAACAAAAAACAAAACAGGCAGAGTGGCCCCACCTATCTCTAGCATCAGACTTCAGAGACAGGAAACCTGACATTTACTGGTCAGCTCAACCTACTCAATGACCTCCAGGAGAGTAAGAGACCCTATCTCAAAGCGTAAGGTCAATGGCTCCTGAGGAATAACCTGAGGTTGACCTCTGACTTCCATATGTGTACTCGTATGCATATGTGCACAAATATAGACACATGAGTAATATACTTAAAAATAAAACTGGGACTGGGGGCTAGGGACAAAGCTCAGTGATACAGTACTTGTCTAAATACATAAGATACAAGGTTAAATCCTTAATACCACAAAGTAAAGGGGAAGAATATGTACCCAAACAATAGAACGCATTCTAGGGTGCATACTCAATTCCTAGCACCCTGTAAATAAAAACAAATCACAAATAAAATAAAAATCTTTAGGGGTCAGGGAGATGTCTTAGAAGATAAAATGCTTGCCATGAAAATACAAAGTCCTAAGTCCAGAACCCTAACACCAGTTTAAAAGCTGGGTGTGGTAGCACATGCCTATATCTCTACAATGAGAGGGAGTGAGGTTAGGACAGGCAGACAGAGCTCACTAGCCAACTAGTTCACACAATCAGTAAGTAATCAGTAAACATAAGGTGGGCAGCAAAAAGACTCCAACAATGACCTCTGACCATACGTGTATACATATATGTGTACATACACATGTACACCAAAAATAAAATAAAATACCCTAGAAAATGCCTTTTAAATACCAAAGAACATTACCTAAAATGTTTCCTGGCCAGGTGCAGTGGAACACGCCTTTAATCCCAGCACTCAGAAGGAAGAAGAAGCAGGCTGGTCTCCGAGGCCAGCTCTACATGACTAGTTCAGACCAACTAGGCTATGTAATCAGACCTGACTAAAATAATTAATTAGTTAAAAAAAAAAAACTTTTCTGAATTCCTCCTAGAAATAACCAGTAAAACAGCACTAAAGTAGTGCTCTGAAGACCATCTGGCGTGGATACTCCCTTTCAAAGGGGCACAACAGGAAGCCCCGTCCACCACCATGTACAATGAACATACCAACTGCAACACTAACCTGTTGGCCCCTGCCCTGAGTACTCTCAAGGCAACACAGAAATGGGCAAATGTATATGACAAAACGGTCCTATTTTTCTAAGTGCAGTTAAAGCAGTGTCACTCCAGTGGAGTAAAAAGGGAAGTGTGGTTTGTCACGTGGTCTATGACTTGTGTCTTTCCCCCATTTCTGACAATCATAGAAAAAATAAGAAAATAATTGTTTCACGAGCACGGAAGGAGTGGCAGGCCAGAAAGGGCAACAAGCCAAAGGAGAGTTTCTGATGCTGAGTCCCTCACTCCTGCAGCAGCCACCTGAACCATGGCTCTTTCTGTACTTTAGGAGACACATGAAAAACACCGTAAGAAACGGAGAGCTGAGAACAGTGGCACACACCTTTAGTCCCAGCATGCAGGAGGCAGAGGAGGTGGATCTGAGTTTGAGACCAGCCTGATCTATAGTGAGAGTTCCAGGACAGTCAGGGCTACCTAGGAGAAACCCTATCTCAAACAATGGCAAAACCAAGGAAGGAAGGAAAGAAGGAGGAAGGAAGGTATCAATTAACAAAATTAGAAAGAAAGGAGACTGTGAAGTGGGAAGCTGTCAACCAAGACAGGAAAGGGGTAGAATGCTGCAGTCCTGGGCTGTGGGAAAGTTCCATGCCAGGACAGGCAAGAGGGAAAAGCAGGGCTAATGACCAGCATCTTAAAGACAAGCACTGGAGCACTAAGGAAAGGGACCAGGTCTTTCCACCCTTTCAGGACTAAAGCTATACATCTCAGCCAGGAAAGACCCTGGTAGCTCCATCAGAAAGACCTAAACACAATACTGAAGCTTGGCTACTGTCTCTACTGAGTTAAACAAGATCAGAGGCTTGGCAGTCCTCAGCTACCTGCTTGTTTTAAGACTACTGAGATCACACATGTGTGCCATCATGCTTAGCTGGAGGTCATTATTCTATGTGTCCCCAACATGTTAAGATATTAAAGAGAACTTTAAATGCTAATACAGGCCACTAGCAAAAATCCTAAAATGCCCGTTACCCTAGTCTCAGAGAGGACCAAATTCAGAACAAAAGAACAGTAGACCCAGTACAGAGACAGGTCAACTTAAAAGACACAATACAGTGGAACATCACAGGAAAAAGGGACAGACCCACTGCAATACTTTAACCACAGGCATAATTTTTACAGTCACACATACTTTTACTTTCCTGTGGAATGCTGGGGACTAAATCAGGGCCTTCAGATATGTGGGGTAAACACAGTACTAATAAACTACATACACCCCTACCCATCTTAAATGTTGTTTCTGTGGCTGTTGTTTTAAGTGTAGATGGCCAAGCATGCTGCTTCATGTCTGTAATCCCAGAGTATATTGATTATCCAGTTTGAGGTTAGCCTAGTCTATAAAGTGAGTTCCAAGATAGCAAGAGCTACACAGAGACTCTTGTCTCAAACCAAACCAAACCAACAAACAAACAGAACAACAACAAAACCCTTTCTGGTACAGGAGATTAAAGCATTTTTTTTCTTTTATTTATTTTTGTGTCAGGTCTCCTGGAACTGGAGTTACTGATGGCTGTGAGCCACTATGTGGGTGCTGGGAACTCAACTTAGGTCATCTGCAAGAGCAACAAGTGCTCTTAACCTGCAGAACTGTCTCTCTCGTTCCTTTATTTAAAGGCAGTTGTCTCGTGTTGTCTATGCTGTCCTCTAACTCTCTAGTAGCCAAGATGACCTTGGATTTCAAATTTTCTTCTCATTACCTCCCAAGTATACACTTAGATTATTATTTGCCATCACCACGAGCAGTTTACAAAGTGCTAAGGACTGAAAGCAGGATTCTACACGCCAGGCAAGCACTCTGCCACACCCCAAGTATTCTTTTGTACATGTGAGCATGTGTTGTTTTCATGCACATACATGTATGTACAGAGGCTAGAAGCTGACATAGCGTATCTTCCTTGACACTTTCTAGCTTTCTTTTTTTAAAGATTTATTTATTTAATGTATATGAGTACACTGTTGCTGTCTTCAGACACATCAGTTAAGGGAATCAGATCCCATTACAGATGGTTGTGAGCCATCGTGTGGTTGCTGGGATTTGAACTCAGGACCTCAGGAAGTTCAGTCTGCTCTTAACCACTGAGTCATCTCTCCAGCCCTCTATCTTATTTTTGAAGGCAAGGGTCTTTTACTATACTTGGAATTTGCAAGTTAATTAAACTAGCTAGCTAGGGAAACTTTTACAGACCCTCCAAGTCCCACCCCTAGCACTGGAATTAAAGGTACATGCTGCCATGCTTAGCTTTGTATGTGGGTGCTGGGGGCAGTGTGTGTGAACTTAGGTCCTCATGGTTGTACACCAAGCACTTCACCAACTGGATCCTTTCCCCGGGCCCAAAGCATTTTTTAATAAAATAAAGTATTGCAGGGCATTAACATTCTACAGTCATAGGTATCTTTGAAAATATGGCTTAAATTATGGGACATCTCCCTCAAAAAATGTACATGCACCATGTGTGGGCATAATACAATTTAAAGAGGACTACTTAGCTGTGAACAAAGCAAGAGAGAGATCAAAGATCAGTCTACAGCCAGGATCTCTAGTGGGCCCAGCCCTTCAATCAGCCCTCTTGCTCCTCCTTCCACAGGTAGAAGGGGCAGAGCAATGCCTGAGTCTGTAAGAGTAACCCCAAACTCTTAGTAACAGATACAGGCATAAACTCTGCTCCAAGGTCCTCCAACCTGCACACACACCTTCAATTAAAGAACAAAATCTCTTACATGTATACTATTCCCCCTCCCAACAGTGTTTCCAAGAAACGTTCATATTGCCCCCAAGACTCCAATCCCACCACCAACAGTCTCTATGGGGCCAAGCAGATGGTAGCTGAGCATTCTTGCCTCACTCTAAGTGTCATGACAGACTTTCTTCAATACCCTCTCACCCTAATTATCACAATGCTGCTTTTTCTATAACCTCAACAGTGCAGGGAGAAGGGAAAAACAAAACAAAATCCTTTTCAAGGAATATTATCCACCAGTTTAGAGAACTATCATGCCCCCACAAAAATGTCCTCCTTTAGTAGTGTAGGCCCTGCAATTTCAGCACTAAAACAGTAAAAGCAAGAGGATTCAGAGTTCAAGGACAACCTGGACAACCTAACACACTTCAGATTAGCCTGAACTGCATGTCTCAGAGGCTCCCTGGTTATGCTTTCTTTAAAGCCCACGAGGAGAAAATGAAGAAGGTTGCTAGGAATTTCAGAGCAGTAAGAATTTAAAAGTAGATACAGGATGCCTTCTGGTGAGATGACAGTGATTCAACAATGCAAATAGGCCCGGTCCATAGTAAAGACAAACATCTTGGCTGAGCATGGCCTCCATGAAGATGATCATCATGACTATGGCATTGCCTTGCATTCTCCCAGAGACTTAGAGATGAAGAGCAGGTGGAGAGCTGTGGAATAGATACGCTTACCATTGCACCACACTGCAACCCCTACACATCAAGCTGGCTTCCATATCCAAAAACTAAGAAATTGACCACCAAAACCCATAAACAGTCATTGGCCTTAAACAGAACAAACCAGTTCTGGCACTACTAAGATGCCTGCACTAGCCCAGGGGAGGTGGATACAATGTGGTAGTTTTGGGATTCTCCAATGAAGCACATCACATCTCCACAGCCTGAACTAGTCACCCCTAGAAAGGGTTCAGGTAAATATTAAAGAAAAGGGTCTAAGAAGAAAAGTGTCCATGTAGATGATACAGAGAAATCAAAGACAGGAGAAAAATAGAAACACAAAGATCTAAATAGCTGTTTATATAGAAAGTACATGTGGTAAATTTAAAATGTCACAAATACACATGTTCTCTCAGAGTAGTCAGAATGGAAGAGCATCTCGAGGTCCCATTCTTTCCCACACTTTCTTTCTTCAGAGAGCTTCATCCTAAAGCAACCTTCAGGGAGATCCTGGAGGGTCAGTCTTCTGCTTCCTCACATGTTCACAGGATCACACTTGTATTTCTTCATATCCTTGAAGGGCTACACATGCTTCACTGTGTGCTTTGAGTGTTGAGCTCACTGCTGGATATAACTCAAGAGGACTGTGGTTTCCACTGAGGCCACACTGAGTCTGACGCAGTTGACATGGTGGATGGTGCCGGAGTCTAGCTGCCTGCCTGCCCACTGACTGACTCTTCTGGATACACTCACTTACCTGGCAGTCAGTGAGCACCAGACCAACATACAGAGCAGGGTAACTACTCTGTGAGCCTTACCTTATGTACACTTTTGGGATTCTCCAACCACGCACAGTACATTTCCTCCACATAGTTCGAACTAGTCCCACTAAGAAATGGTTCAGCAGCTACAGGTGCAGAATAGCACCGAATCTGTTGAAACGTCCTAATTGCTGCTGGTTTATTTTGTGAAAATGTCTTAACAGTCTGGGAGGCTGTCAATGGCCTTAACTTAGCAGCACAAGTCCTTAAATGAAACATTTTGTCTTGAAGCCTTCCACAAGTACCTGTTTAAAAAGAAAATAGAAAAGTTTTAAAAGAACGTTAAAGAGATAAAACTTGCCCAGCTGTTCAAGAAAAAGATACTAGTTTAAAAAGTGTTCACAACAGTCAATGACTTGTTCAGAGCAAAGACAAAGCATGACTGTCAAACTGGCATACCCATATCCCCCCAAGATGCCTGAACTAGCCCCAGAGATATAAGCACAAAGTTGCAAGTTTTACCATCTGATTTAGGATCTTTACGTTTATATAAGATATGAAATGACTACAGGAGTGACAATAAGAATTGGTTAAGGATTAACGTTAACTGCAAATGGCATTTTCTAACATATCCAGAAACCATCAAGTGTTCTCTGTGCTCTTAGTATTCTTGGAAGCAGAAGAATTTGACTTTGCTTATCTTCAACTAAGTTACCCCTTGAGAAATAAATATAAAATGCCAGAGAAAACTCGGCTCCAAATATCTAGAACAAATAACTACAGAGCATCAAACCCTCCTTAAAATGACTCATTATAAAGTTTGTCCTTCAGCAAATGGTACAACAGTCTACCTAAAAATGACCAGAATACCTGCTTGTTATCCACACTGAGATTTACATTCCAATTAGCTCAGTATTTGTAGGCTGTCGTCAGCCTCTTTGCTTACATATGTGATAAGAAAACTGTGGGCAGGTCTTAAGACACAATTCCAGTGGCTATGCCTAATACATTAATAACAAGACATTATGGCTCGAGAGATGATTCAGCAATTAAGAGTAGTTGTGGTTTTCATACAGGACCCAGGTCTGAGTCCCAGCATTGATATGGCTCCCAACATTCTGTAATTCCCGTTCCCGGGGATCTTGTGTCCTCGTCTCATTTCACAGCACTAGTTATGCACATGGTATACATATACACATGCAGGTGAAACACATACATCGAAATTTAAAAACCTAAAAAAAATTAAAATAAAAATGACACATCAATGATGGAGTGGTAGTACATGCCTTTATTCTCAGGAGGAGGCAGAAAGAAGCAAGTGGATAAATGAATTCCAAACCATCTTGGTCTACAGGGCTATTATGTAGCCCTATTAAGACTCTATCCCAAAACAAATAAACAAACAACAAAGAATAAAAGAAAAAAAAATGCACCCCTTACATACAAAATCCAAAATGGATCCAAGTCTAAACTGTAAGAGGTAAAACTGGAGCTTGAGAGCTGACTCATGATTTAGAGAGCTTCTACTGCTCCCAACACCCACAGAGCAATGTACAACCACTCCAGATCCAGGGAATCTGACACCCGCTTCTAACCTTTCCAGGCACCAGGCATATACAGGGCATAAACGCACACAGAAAATAAATTTAAAGAGAAGATATATTTGGCGGAAAAAAGAAACAGTGGCCTAGGCTCAAAGGTACAATGCTTGTCTATCGTAGGCAAGGCCTTGGATTACAAATTAGAAATCTACTGCAGTTGGAATGCTAATATACGGGAGAATAAAGAAAGGAAAGAGCAGAACCAAGAAAAGCATATTTTTAAGTATTAAATGGCATAACCTTAGGAAAGATAAACTCAAATATTTAGGCAGGTGTCAATAAGCAGATAGACTAGTGAGGGTGGATGTGAAGAGGCACCTTTAGGAGGTGCTGCATAAAAACCAGCACCTGTAAACCCAGCACTCTGGAGACTGAGGTAGGAACATTTAAATGTTATCATATATATTATGTATAAGGTATATATACTTATATACTAAATATACTCTATTAAATGGGTATATATTAAATATAAAAATATGTGCATATAGGTGTATACACTGACATGTGTGTATAGGCCCAAGATCAGTCTCTGATGTCATTCCTCAAGTGCTGTACTCTTTTTTTGGAGACAGTGTAGCTCTTATCTACAGCTTGTCAAATGAGCTAGGCTTGCTAGCCAGGGGGCCCCAGAGATCACCCTCTTCTGCCTCCCTAGCCCTAGGATTACAAGCTTGTACTACCACGCCCAGGTCCTTGCCCAGTAAGCACTTTACTGATAGTGCCAAGTATAAATGACACCAACTTGCTATGTAAGCATTACATATACTAGGCCTGACTTGTTCTGTTTCTTTGAACCAAAAAGTAGAGACAGCAATTACTCTTTTCTCTCTCATTTTTTAAAATTACAGTACAAACATTAAAGCACTTTGTAAACAAGTATTTCTATGACTAAAGAATTATAACTTACAAGAAGCCAACAGAGATGAGAAATTTAAGGGCCCAAGATAAGTAAACCTCAACTACCTTGGACTGACAATTACTCTAACATCTAAAACATTAGTAGGGTGTCTCCATTACTTAGCATACCAGCCAACTTTACCATCTAACTACAGGCTTTCATCCAGGAGCACTTCCAAAGTCAGACCACTGAGTGAGCTTCTGGAGCTAAGTCTAAGACTACTGTGGTCTTTCTTTAGCTGTGGCTCTGCAGCATCAGAGGTGTCCAAGACTGCAGAGGTCTAAGCAAGTGGACTAGTAAGGGTGGAAGTGGGAGGCACTATTGAGAGGTGTTGCATAATGACATATACCTGGAATCTAAGCAGTATGAGGCTGAGGCCGGAATATGTAATTTCCAGACCAGTCTGAGTTACTTACTTAGACCTATCTCAAAGAGAACCACAATATATCTTCTTCAAGAGTGAAAACTATAAGTCTTTATAGAAAGCATGATAATTTGTTGACATTTTATTAAATGTTGTCATACAGAGTTTGTTTCTTACTAAATTTAGCCCCAAACATAAATGTTAAAACAAAGTTTATAAAAGGTTTAACAGAAGAAGTAAATGGACTTGAACCTTGAATCTTGGAACCTGGAGACACAGGCAAAGCATTTCCCTTGTGTCACATGTCTTAGATTAATTAGTAGAGAAGCTCTAAGACATGCCAACGGGTGTGGATGAAAGGAGCTACAAACCTATGCTCTTAAGCCAAAGGACAGTGACAGGTGAAGCAAGATGGAAAATGTAAACACTTGTCCTAACATCATAGTCCCATCCTCAGTGATGTCAAAATACAAACCAGGAACTTAATCTGCACCTCTACTCCAACAACAATCATCTGGGAGCCTCTTTCCAGCAATGAGGGCACACTCCTCTTACTGGGGAACTCGTAATTACAGTAGTAACAAGTTCTTAAGACATGAGACCGCATTCCCTGCCATTCAGCAGTCAGAAAGACCTTGCTCTACTTTGCTTAGAAATCTAAGGGCCGTGTGTGGTGGTGCATGCTTTTTTCCTAGCACTGGGAGGCAGAAACAAGAGAAGTTCCAGGCCAGCCAGTGAGACCCTATCTCGAAAATAAATAAATAAATCAGTAGATGAGATAAATTCTTATAACTTCTCAACTTGTATTAACACCAATATATGACAGCTGTTAGGACCACCTGATAGGGCCAGGTTGGGTAGTGACACCTTTAATCCCAGCAGATGGGTGACAGAGGCCGACAGATATTTGAATTCCAGGCCAGCCTGGTCTAGAAAGCAAGTTCTAGGACAGTCAGGGCTACACAGAGAAACCCTGTCTCAAAAAAACACAAAACAACAACATTCCCTAATTTGGCAAAAGGCTGAAGCATACAGATTCAAGAAGATAAGCAGACCCTAAAGCCAAGCACTACAGACATACCAACTTATGAACACGCTGTGAACTGCTACAATAATGCATTATGCCCACAAAAATAAAAGGAAAAGGAAAAGAGAGCCTAAGGAGATTGCTTAAGTGGCTGAGTGTGCTTGTTCCTGCAAGCATGAGGATTTGAGTTCAAATCCCTAGAACCTACTCTACGGAAGGCAGAAAGTAGACGACCACTGCGGTTTGCTGTCAGTCTAGCTCCTGGTTCAGTGTCAGAGAGCTTGTCTAAAGGGAATAGAAAAACTTAATTCCCATGAAAAGCTGAAAGAACAAGAAAAATTGACACAGTTTTCATGTACTAAAGGGACAGAACTATCAATCTGAAATCACCAAACAAAAGCTGCCAAGAAAGCTCAGCACTTTGGTAAAGGTGCTCGCTCCCAAGTATGACAACTCAAACACACACACACACACACACACACACACACACACACACACAGAGTATGGTGAGGCATGCCTGCAAATCCCAGCATTTAGCGAGCAGAGGCAAGAGGATAACCATGGGCTGAAGGCCAGCATGGGCTGTGTGTGTGTATGCTTAAGTAACCCAGAGGAAGTCAGCAGAAAGAAGATATAGGATATTAGAAGAAAATAAGCAAAATGAAAGATTTAAGTTTTAATGTATCACTATAAATCCTAGCAGACAGAAGTCCAATAAGCAGGTGGATAAAAGAATAAAGCATATGCTTGCCTACAAGAATATCATTTCCAGGGGCTGGAGAGATGGCTCAGTGGTTAAGTTCCAGAGGTCCTGAGTTCAAATCCCAGCAACCACATGGTGGCTCAAAACCATCTGTAATAAGATCTGATGCTCTCTTCTGCTGTGTCTGAAGACAGATACAGTGTATGCATATAAAATAAATAAGTCTTTAAAAAAAAGAAAGAAAATCATTTCCAAGACCCATTACTATTTGACAAAATAAACGGCACAGAAAAGGCAATTACTAGAGATGAAAAGGCACATAAATAATAAAAAGATCAATCTATCAAAGAAATAAGCAAGACTAAATGTGTATATACCAAGAAAGAAAATAGGGGCCTGCAAGATGGATCAGTGCCATCAAACCTGACCACCTAGGGTCAATCTCCAGAACCCACAGGATGAAAGGAGAGACTCAGAGCTCACAAGTTGCCCTGTGACATCTACTCAAGCACTGCCACACATGCACGTCTCCCTACCCACAAATAAACATAACCTTTTAAATTAAAAGAGGAAAAGAAAGCTGCATAATATGTGAAAAAAGACAATTACAATCGCTCATCCTAATGCCACCTACTGAAGTAATCTACCTGGTTCCACCTTCAAAGGCAAGGCCAAAGGATCAGACAAACAGTGAAACTCCTACGGCGTCTTCTGTTCAATGTCAGAGCACAGGATGCACTGACACAAGTAGGGCCTGTAAGGTTAATGAAATCCACAGAAAAGCTGGGAAAAAATTCTACTTCTGTTTTTAGTTACATGCTTCTACTTAAGGTCATGAAGCCCAGTTGCACATTCATAATAGCTCCACTATATACAGATATCACTTACGTACTTGGAGATCTCAATTGAAAACTGGTTGACCCCACTGACCCTACTTGGGCCTGTAGAAGTGTTCCTTGAGTGACCTTTTGACGTCAAGGGTCTAAAACTCCACCCTCCAATGATGATTAACGCCGCCATTTTCTGATTTTACAGTCAGGAAGTTGGGTTACGCATGCGCACAACACCTAGCTCGTCGTTTCTCATTACCTTTAATCCCCTTTCTCCACACCTCACCTTGCTCCTTCACCGTGTAGATAGTCCTATGACCTACCCTCTGCTCTCCTGTCTTAACACTTGTGTCTATGTGATGGTTCTTCCTGAACTTGTCATTTCAGAGACTGGCACAATGCTCAGTGGGCAAAAGGAACATGATATGGTAACTCATGCGAGGGCACGGTAGCAGGCTTTCCAGTCACTCAGCGGATAACTCACATCTGTCACACACTCTCGCGAGGAAAGCGGTGCGTGGATGGTGTTTCTAGGGAAACCAGTGTCACCTTGGCCGACAGCCTGGTTTACCTCATACCGGCAGGTGGGGCTGCCGCATGCACCAAGGTCAGCGCCGTGACCGGGCGCGGTGAACAAGGACGGCGGCCTGCTGGGGCCAGA
Source organism: Micromys minutus (assembly GCF_963924665.1). NCBI lineage: Eukaryota > Metazoa > Chordata > Mammalia > Rodentia > Muridae > Micromys > Micromys minutus. Next base: position 30,933,943 of record NC_137969.1, on the reverse strand, counting down.
GCACGCAGGACAAAAGAACGCGCTCGGGCCGGAGGAAGCGACTGGGCCACGTGACACGCCGCGACCTTGGGGCTCTCCCGGGCCGCCGGGCCACCTACACCCTAACCCGCAGCCTTCGCGGCTTCGTCACCAGAGCCAATAGCGCTCGGCCCCGAGACCACCGGCGCGCGTCCGCGCCCGCCAATCTCCGCCCGCCTGGCGGACCCTGCTACGCCATTGGCTACAACTGCTGTCCGTCAGGCCTCGTCCCCCCCGCCCATCATCGCCGCCCTTCGCCAGCCCGGCTCTGTCCGGCTTCACACCCGTCACTCGGGCGCTCCGGCTGCAAGGACGCATAGGCCTCACCCTCGGCCGCGAGCTCCGGGTGTCAAGCGCCGAGCCTCCCAGCACTGGACGGAGCCCGTCTGCCCCACAAGGTTACCTGTCTCCTGTTCAGCTCCACCCGAGTGAGGAGCCTACACCCCACTCCGGGCTCCAAACTCTCGGCCCCGCCCTGGCGTGTGGCGTCAACGCGTAGCCCGGCCCCGGAGGAGCGGCTGTGGGCGTAACATGACGTCACAGAACTGGGTTTCAGTCGCTCAGGCTTCGCGCAATGCACAATTTAGCGTCTGGCCAAAGTCAGCTTGTTGCTCACTGCCTTTCGGCTGTCATTAGAAGTTACACGAGAGAAGCTTCCAAAGCTTGTTAAGAACCTAGTAAATCAGGGCGTGTGATGCAGTCTGATAATTGCAGCGTTTGGCGGGCCGAAGCAGGAGCGTTGTGACTTTGACCGGCTTTGTAGCCAAAAGAAGCTGCATTAAATAATAGGTTGGTAAAATGGATCACTGCACAAAATAATTTGAATTACAAGACCAACTATTTTGAACACTTGTTTTGCAGCAGTCTTTGTGAAGATTAGTTAGTGAGGACTAATGTATAGTAACATGTGACTTGGGTGTTCCTACCAGTATTCTGACGGGAAGCTGTGCTGGGATCCCCCTGGATCGTCCTGGCTCCAGAGCCTGCTATAAACAGACAAAATCCACTAGTTAACCTGTTACACTTCACTAATTTGAAATGTTCCCGTGTCAAATTGTTCAGCCAGAGCCTGGCCGTGGTGGTGCACACTTTAAGTCTCAGAACTCAAGAGGCAGAGGCAGGCCATCTCTGAATTTGAGGCCACCCTGGTCTACAAAGAGTATTTCAGGACCACCACACAGAGAAAGCCTGTCTTGAAAAACAAATGAACAAACAAACAAAAATATTCAGCCAGGTTTCGAGGCACACACCTGTAATTTCAGAACCGGGAAAAACCGACCAACTGAGGTCAAGATGGACTTCGTAGAGTTCTTGCGGGCAGCCTGGGCTACATAGTTGGATCAAGTCTCAAAAAGGAGGGTGGTTCATCTCATATTCATGTATTTTGTTGTTGTCCTTGGTTAGAGACAATGACATAGCTCAGTCTGGCTGCAAATTCATAATGTAGGCTGACCTTGAACCCGGTTTCTCTTGCCTCCATATACCAAGTGCTGTGACTATAGGTATAAGTGATCATCTCCAGCTTCATGCTCATGGCCTTTAACTTCCCTCTTGTTTCTCTTTTTAACAGTGCAAATTATAGGCTCAAAGTGTTTGATGGAGAGTAAATACAGACTGTCAAAATACTTTATGATTAGAGACAGTTTATCTTTGCTATATAGGTAAATGGCACTGGCGAGCTGGCTGGGGAGTTCTTTTGCCCTACTGAAATAGAAGACACAAGCATGCCAGAAGCTCTTCAAGCTTTGGTAGCAGTGACAGGCCACAGTCCAAGGGCAGAAGCACCAGCAATGGTGCACGGGAGTTGTCATCCCATGGGTAGATAACTCTACAGGTGATACTGCTTTTAGGCAGGTCTAAGAAGCCAAGATTCCTCAGCCCTTAGTTAGAACTTGTAAATGCTATTGCAGCTTAAAGAAAGCCTAGGTACTCAAACTCTTCTGTCAGGTTTGCATAAAGAGTTACAGAGGGGCTGGAGAGGTGGCTCAGCGGTTAAGAACTGACTGCTCTTCCAGAGGTCCTGAGTTCAATTCCCAGCAACCACATGGTGGCTCACAGCCATCTGTCATGGGATCTGATGTCATCTTCTGCTGTGTCTGCAACAACAGTGTACTCATATAAATAGGCCTACACAAAAGGCTTTCTTTGTGTTATAGCCTCAGCCCAGAAGTAGTCAAGAAAGGACCATTCAAGAGAATTAAAGTTTGACCTGACCAAGCAATTGTTGCCAATGCCTTTAACCCCAGTACTCAAAAGGCAGAGATAGGTGGATCTCTGAGTTGGAGGCCAGCTTGATCTATAAAGATTGAGTTCCAGGCCAGCCAGAGCTACACAGAAACCCTGTATCTTTTTCATGGTTTTGTAGGGAGCAGCCCGACCGCACCCGCCAAGATGGCACCGACATCCGGCTTGCTTTGTGGTAAACAAGTACACTGCGCAAGTGCGTACACGTTCCTAATGCCAGGCGGCGCTATGCTAATCAGGCGAGTCCACTGCACCAGTCCCTGGGGGACAGATCATCCCTCTCCAGCCAGAGGGAATATAAGACGATTGGGATCCGCACTCAGGGTCCCAGTACTCAGCATTGAGGTGTTCCTGAATAAAGGCTGTTGAGAAGAATCCGGAGTGTCGTGTCTTCCTTGCCGGCCGAGGTGGACCCCGACATGGTTTACATTGCTGTGAAGAGACACCATGACCAAGGCAACTTCTAAAAAAGACAACAGTTAGTTGGGGCTGGCTTACAGTTTTAGAGTTCAGTCCATTATCATCATGGCAGGAAGCATGGCAGTATGCAGGCAGACATGGGGCTGGAATAGCCTGAAGTTCTACATATTGATCCAAAGGTAGCCAAGAGAAGACTGTCTTCTAGGCAGCTAGAAGGAGGGTCTCAAAGCCCACTCCCACAGTGATACACTTCCTCCAACAAGGCCACACCTCCTAATAGTGCCACTCCCTGGGCCAAGCATATTCAAACCACCACACTCTGTCTCAAGAAATCCAACAAACAAATATATAAAATAAAACTGGGCCTGCTGTTTCAACACCAGGGTAAGCAACACGGGACAGCATCTCCCAGTGACCTTGGGAAGGGAGCTTGGGCATCCTGCTTAAGCGATACAAAGGGAATATTTGGTCTAATCACAGCCGTGCCTCTTAGTACCAACCGCTGAACTTGTGTTTTGACCCACTCATTGCTTTGCCTCCTTAATACCATCAAACAGTCCTTCCACTGGACCACTGTCTCAGTCAGGGTTTCTATTCCTGCACAAACATCATGACCAAGAAGCAAGTCAGGGAGGAAAGGGTTTATTCAGCTTACACTTCCACATTGCTGTTCATCACCAGAGGAAGTCAGGACTGGAACTCAAGCAGGTCAGGATGCAGGAGCTCATGCAGAGGCCATGAAGGGATGTTGCTTACTGGCTTGCTTTCCTTGGCTTGCTCAGCTTGCTTTCTTGTAGAACTCAGGTCTACCAGCCCAGGGATGGCACCACCCACAATGGGCTGTGTCCTCCCCCCTTGATCACTAGTTGAGAAAATGCCTTACAGCTGGATCTCATGGAGGCATTTCCCCAACTGAGACTCCTTTCTCTGTGATTAACTCCAGCTTGTGTCAAGTTGACACAGAACCAGCCAATACAATCACCAAAGGAAATGCTCACATCAATCATAACTCAAGAAAATGCCCTATAGGCCAATCTGATGGAGGCATTTTCTCCTCCTTTTCTAGAATGGTTCTAGCTTGTGTCAAGTTGACAAAAAACTAACACAGCCTACACCTGAAAGTTGATTTTGGACTTCTTGATGGGGAAGCAGAGTTCTCCTTACACTGAAAAACACACTGGGCAGTTGGAGCCCCACAAAGGGAGTGGAACTATTTGACAGTAGCCAGTGGAAGTCTCCTCTGTCTTCAGAATGTGAACAAGTTTTCTTGGCAATTGTCACTGTGCAGCAGCTGTGGGAAGAAAGTTATAGGTGTTGTTTTAGGAGGTAGAACAGCCATCTCATCTGTCCAGGTTCTATGCCTACAAAGAACATTCTTCAATACCTGGTCATAAGGATATATGACTCCTTCTTGACCAAGATACAAAGTTCTAGAGCCTAAAGGCTCACAGTAAAGAACTATGTACAGTTGGAAATGTATAGGAAGTGCTCAACTCCTTGAATGTCATCGTTCCATGTTGTTGCTACCCACAAAAAGAGAAGATAAATTATATTTATTTATACATAGAAAGGTTTTATTTGTAGGGGAACAGGAATTTAACCCAAAAGCCAAATCCTGTGTTGTCATCTGACTCTTCACACTCCTCCTTTCAGTCTTTCTTTCCTGCTACAAGAGGCAGAAGGGGAGGAAAAAGGGGATGGAACACAGACACAGATGGATAGAATCAGCTGCAGGAGCTGTGCAGCCAGACACAGCAGAAGCAGCCACAGCAGCAGGCATTCCGGCAAGCCTGCCAACACTCTGGATGATGACATCAGCAATGCTTTTTCCATTCAGTTCCCTCATGAGCTTGTCCTGGTCATCATATCCCTTGATGCCCAGCTGTCTAGGATCACTGATATCTTTGGTTTAGGGAGAGAAGTTGTCCCCCAAGGGCAGCCAGCAGGCAAGAAGCCACATATCACATGTCTGTCAGCTGAGGCTGACAGGTCCCACAAAGCCTGAGGTGTAGGAAAGCAGAAAAAGAAAAAGGTTGTTTTTTTTTTAATGTTGCTTATGTAATATCTAAGAGTCATGAAGATTTGTTATTATGTTTTTTTCCCCAAAAGTTTTGTGATTTTTAGCTCATAGATTGTCTATTCATTTGTTTTGTTTGTTGAGACAACATTTCAGTCTTCCCAGACTGGCTCCAAACTTGAGTGTCTGAGACCAGCTCAAACTCCCAAGAGGTCCACCTGGAACCAGAGCGAGGATTGAAAGAAAAAGACAAGTTAGTTAGAGCTGCAACATGACTTCAGCCCTTGAGGCCTAATGACAAGTTAGTTAAAGCTGCAACATGACTTCCCTGGGACTTGAGGCCTAAGCCTTGTGGCCAAAGGGAAGTTTTACTTTATTTGTCCTCTTTTTAAACCGTTTTAATTACATGCAAAAATGGTAACAACTGTTCTGAGACAGGGATCAAACAAGTTAACAATCTTGGAGGTCAGGTGAAAAGGTCAGAGACAAAAATGGATACTGCTGTGCCTACATTCCAAAATCCACCCTGCCCTAAGCTAAGGATACTACCTGGAGCATCAAATACGAATATACTTCCCTATGCTGCATTCTAAAAGGCCCTCCTACCCCAAACTTCAGATGCAGATGTGCTTCCTTAAAGCCTTATTCTTAGAGTCCTGCCTAGAGGTTCAGAAGTAGATGTGCTCTGAAGATAATAGCCCTTACTGGGTATAGCACAGAGGCCAGATTCCTGCCTTGGCTAGCCCTAAAATGTCCAGGGATTAATATTACTCCGCCATCAACTGTTCAGAGCTGCAAAAACCGCTCTCCACACTTGAGACATCAAGTTATTTTTTTGCTTTATGAGTAGCCGAGACTACAGGTGCATGCCACCACAGCCGGCTTATATCCGTTTTAAGTTAATTTTTCCATAATGTGAACACAAAGGTCCCACTTCATTCTTTTTCATATGGACTCCAGCTATCTCTGTGCCATTTGTTGAGAAGAGGAATCTTCCCCTCACTGAGCAGACTTGGCACTCTATATTACAGAAGGCCTCTTTCAATTCATATGAATTTGAGGAAAAATTTGTAGTTAATATCAAAAATTAAAGCTGGGAGTGCCACATGCCATTAAATCCAGCACTCAGGTGATAGAAGCAGGTGAGTCTCTGTGAGTCCAAAGAGTTTCAGGACAGCTTGGGCTACACACACACACACACAAAAAAAAACTCTGTCTCAAAAAAAAAAAAAACAAAAGAAAAGAAAACAAATATTTAGAAAGGGGGCTAGAGAGATGGTTCAGCAATGCAGGCCAAACACCAATGGATATAAGATAAAAGATAAATTATATAAAAAAGGTAAGAACAGTAAAATAACGACAAACTATTTACTTAGGGACAAAACATCTGTGGCATTGAGCCTAACTGTATTAGCTTTCCTCTCTCATCTGTGCACCTCATGAAAATTCCATATAATTTTATTTATAAAATAAATTATTTTAAGAAAACTAAGGAGACCAGACCATATATTTTTCCTTGATTTTTAAACTTTATATAATCCATAAACTTTATTATAAATGACATCCTTTGACTAGCTACAGAGTCACACACATAACTGTTGAAAGGACACTAAGCCCTTCTCTCAAAAAGTCTGCTCCATGATGGGGGGGCATATGTCTTTAATCCCCTCATGTAGAGAGAGGTGGGTTCCTGTGAGTTTGGTGTATACAGATTTAGGGTTTGACTTTACTTAAGGTAGCCTACATATAATATAGACTTTCCAACATTACCCTACTCTGCTTTTTTAGCTCCTAGTTACTCCCTGAGAGGAAATGCCTCCATCTATCCAAGGAATGCCACAGGCAACATGTCTCTTCTCCCAAGTTTAGTATATTCAAGGATATTATGCAAATAGCCCCCATTTTACTTGAGACTTTCTGTCCCCTGAGCACATCTGGGACACAAAGTCTTATTAGTAATTCAGTAGAGAACTACTCTGTATGTTTATCATTGCTTTCCTGTTTATGCTTTGAACCCTGAGCTATCTTGAAATAAAAGCTTTGGAGAATCTGCCTTAGTTAATTTTCTTTTGCTGTTTAGAGACACCATAACCAAAGCAATTTACAGAAGTAACAGTTTATTGGGGCTTACAATTTTGGTGAGTTCATGGCCATCCTGGTGAGAAGCATGGTCACAGCAGGCAGGCATGGCATTGGAGCACTAGCTAAGACCTTAAGACCTGATTCACAAGCAGAAGGCAGAAAGAGAACTAACTGGGAATGGCACATTGCTTTTGAAACCTCAAAGTCACCCCAAGTGATATCCCACCTCCAACAAGGCCACACCTCCTAATCCTTCTGAAATGATTCTACCAACTTGGGATCAAACATTTAAATTATGAACATAAGAGCTCCATTCTCATTCAAACCACCACAGAAACCCAACGGAAGGTTCTTGAACAGCATCACCAAGAGTACCCTGGTTCTGTTGAATCTATAATTCAACTTTAGTTCCTCTCCACTGGTCACTAGTGAGTCAAGATAGCAGTGCCTAGCAGGGAGTGCTTCAGGCTACTGGTGGACATGCTAGGCAGTGTCTCTCTGCCACTGCTGACAACAGTTCTATTATTGGAAGATTGGGTCTGGAAAATCATGAATTTGAGGCTAACCTAATTACAGACCAGCCTGAGCTGCATAAGACTATATCTCAGAAGGAGGAAAAGGAAGAGAAAATAAAAAGAAAATTATTGAGCTGGCATTGTAGTTCAGTGGTAGAACACATACCTATCATATGAGAGGCTCTGGATTCCATTTCCAGCAAGAGGGGAAAATCCCTCTAATCTTAATTAAATTTTTAGAGATTATTTTTTTTAATTATGTGTTTATTTGTGTGTGGTGGTTGGTTTGGGTTTGTTTTGGTTTGCTGTGAGAGTTGATTTTTTTAATTGGGCAGTGTTTTATTTTCCTTTACAATTTAATAAATACTTGATAACTGCGCATGGCATAAGGCTGCTTGGTGGTTCAGAAAGATCACAGTGACGGTGTTTTCCTGACAGTGTGTAGTCTTTGGTAGTGAGTGGAATGACTTGTATGACGTCACTGTCAAACCAGCAGGACTGCATTTATGCACCCATCATTTTCAGGATTGTTGGTAACTCAGGCATACTTTCCCCAAATCACCTTGCCTCCTTGTGCCACAAGACCCAATTCACTCACTTTCACTTCAATAACTGTGCCTTTGGTGATCACACCCAGGGCTGTATACAATGGGATATACAACACCAAGTATAGGCAGGCAGAAGATAGCTTTCAGCTCAGGGTGTGTGACATGGGCTCTTTTGAAACGTAGACCCATTGGCCTAATGAACCTCTCATATTTAGGTGGTTTTCTTGTAAAACCATCACCAGCAAAGCAGACTTTAGTAACCATTCTCTTCCATGCCTTCTTCTTTTTTCCTTTTCCTGTTCGAAGAACTTTCAATACTTCTGTTTCTCCTTGGGCACGAACTTTGGGTAGAGGGACCTCCGATTTTCCTGCCTTTTCTTTTTGTTTCTGCTTAATCATGTTGGAAAGCACTTTTCACTTTTGCTCTCGACTGCCCCCCTCTGTCCAGCAGAGAGGCAGGGACTGCTCCTTGTGGAGTCTCTCTCCTCTCTCTCTCTCTCTCTCTCTCTCTCTCTCTCTCTCTCTCTCTCTCTGCTTTCTTTGAATGTTCATGGGCCTCCCAACTTCCTTTTTTTCTCTTTTTCTCATGGTAGTCCAAACAATATCCATACCGTTTGCAGTGCAATTCAAAATATTTATTCTGTGGCATAATGACAGCCACGGAACAGCAGTCCGCGACCTCCCGGGTTCCAAAATTTCTGGGTGTCACTGGCCCATGAGCCTGCTTTATTTATTTATTTATTTTGAAGGAGAAGAGCCCAGCCAATTGTATGTGGGGCTATCCCTGAGCTGGTGGTCCTGTCTATAGGAAAGCAGGCTGAGCATGCCATGGGAAACAAGGCAGTAAGAGGCCACCTTTCATGGCTTTTGTATCAAAACAAAAGTCTTGTTTCCAGGTTCCGGCCCTGAGTTCCTTCCTGTCCTGGCTACCTGCACTGATGAACTACAGTGTGAAAATATAAGCCCAATAAACCCTTTCCTCCCCAAGTTGCTTTGTTCATGGTGTTTCATCATAGTAGTATTAATTCAAAGAAAAGCAATTTTCATATGTGAAAAAAATTGTTTTAAGGAGTGGGTCTGTCCCACTTAGGACAGTCTTATGCTTTACACTTTAGACAGTTGTAGGTGTCTGTGTTAGTCATAGCTACTACAAACAGAAACTTCTTTCATGAAGGTTGAGAGGTGCTTTAAACTATAAGTATGATGTTAAATCATAAGGAGTTGTCTTTTTTTTTATTGGATATACTCTGTATTTACATTTCAGATGTTATCTCCTTCCCCAGTCCCATTCCCCCCTCCCCTAATTCCATCCCCTTCCCCTCCCATTGCCTCCATGAAGGTGCTCCCTCTCCCAACCACCCTCTCCCACCTCAGCGCCTTGTTGTTCCCCTATACTGGGAAACGAGCTTTTGATGGACCAAAGGCCTCTCCTCCCATTGATGCCAGAAAATTCTATCTTCTGCTGCATATGCACCTGGGGCCATGGGTCTCTCCATGCAAACTCCTTGGTTGGTGTTTTAGTCCCTGGGAGCTGCATATGTTAAAATTTAAGAATTGTTTTCCAGATATCAAACTAGCCCAACACCCCCCTCCACACACACACACACACACACACACACACACACACACACACACACACACACACACACTGTATTTTCCTAAAATTACTGTAGAATGTGTGGAGAATGCAACATTCTGGTAAGAGGGTCCTAACGAAAAACAACCTGTTTGGGTCCAGTCTTCCCTAGAAACAGGGTATTTTTTAGTATTTAGCCAAGTGTCATATGGTCTTCAGGATAGGAAATCCTGAGGAAGATTTCTTTCCTGGACTCTCAGCTGCAGTAAAAACAGGACAACTACAAATAAGACTCCACCCACTTCAGGACGTTTACCTGAGTCCAGAGATAAACTTTCTTGCCCTCAATCCATACCATCTGTTGTCTTCTGGTGCTCCATATACTTTCATTGCGCTAGTGTTTGGTCCTCACTGGGTTTGGACAAGTAGCAACTATGCACCCAACTGCTCTGGGCTGAGATGTAGTAAGCACAGGATGGACCTGCTTCACACAACCACCCTTGATTCATGCCATGGATCTCATGGGATCCTCTTACTATGCCGTTTGGATTTACTTGCTCTCAGTTTATTTGAGAGTTTAGTATGTATGCCCCAAAGAAATATCCTTCTTTCTTTGTGATGACCTTATCTAGCTTTAATTTCATAGTAATGGTAGTGTTCTGTTGGGAGCACAGCAGGAAAGTCCTTGTGCCCACAGATCTCCAGAGAAACCAGGAGTTTTGGACACGCGGGATTGTCCTCTCAGAGGAATTGATGTAAAACCTATTCTTCCATCCAGAGAGATGAGAATTGCAATTTACATCCTGGAGATCTGTGTTATCTATTGAGCCAGGCCATATCGAGTTCCAAAAGCCAGGATCAGAGATACCTAGTAAGCTAAATGACTCTTACCTGTACAGACAGAGACTCCCCCAAGCTCCCACCCACAACCAGGACCAGAGATGGCTAATAGCCCAAAAGATCTCTATCTGTATAACTAAGACCAAGCCAGATCCTTCCTTAGACACGTAAGCTAGCACAGGTAGTCTATCTCCAAAACACATCTTGGAAAAAATGCCCTGAGTTGAGTTTCAATGTAATTATGTTTTCTTGTGCACCAGGGATTATATTATACCAGGACATTTTTACATTTTTCCCCAAATTATACTGTGTTTAAATTTGTTGGGAATAAATTCCCTGGCATCAGACTACTCAAAGTTTGATCTAAGATGATGAAGTTAATCTTAACAAAGGTTTTTTTAAAATTATTATATATGTTATATATATTATAAAACTATCATATATATATGGGGTACACTGTAGCTGTCTTCAGACATGACAGAAGAGGGCATCAGGTCCCATTACAGATGATTGTAAGTCACTATGTAGTTGCTGGGATTTGAACTCAGGACCTCTGGAAGAGCAGTCAGTGCTCTTAACCACTGAGCCATCTCTCCAGCCTGTCATCTACTTCTTGACTGGTGTTTATTTATTTTCTCATATATCACAGATAAGACTTGAGATTAATGCATATGAAGAAAGACATCTGTCACCACTGTTTCCCTTAGACAGTTAAGAACTGTATGTGGCCTCACCTTACACACTGGCTGGATGAGAAAAGGAACGAGCCAGCCTGGACACAGGACTTCGACAAACATTGACCAAGGTTGTTCCAGTCTTTGAAGAAAAAATAATTAGATTGCCTAAGGTAAGCTTTCTTCTTATTTGTGTATATGGGTATCTGTCTATGTACATGTGTGTGCAGGTTCATGTGAACACGTGTACACACATATGTGGAAGCCTAATAGCAATTGCTGTTTCTTTAGGACTACTATGCGCCTAGTTTCATCTTTTAATTTCTTAAATTACATTTTATCTCTTTAGTGTGTGTGTGTATGTGTGTATGTGTGTGTGTGTGTGTGTGTGTGTGTGTGTGTGTGTGTGTGTGTGTGTGTGTGTGTGTGAGCACATGCATATGTATGTGCCATAGCCCACCAGTTTAAGAGCAACCTTCAGGACTTTGTTCCCTCCTTCTAGCATGTGGACACTGGTGGAATTTGAACTCAGGTCCTCTGGCTTGGCAACAAGTGTATTAACCTGCTAAACTCTTGACGGTCCCTACCTTGTTTGTTGAGACAGGGTCTCTAACTGGGATCCAAACTTGACAATTTGTCTAGACTGGCTGCCTAAGCCCCAGAGATCTCCATAGCTCTGCCTCCACAGACCTAGGATTGCAATCATGTGCTGTCATACTTGTCTGCCTTTGCTTCTTCTTCTTCTTCTCCTTCTCCTTCTCCTCTTCTTCCTCCCCCTCCCTCTCCTCCTCCTTCTCCTTTATTTTATCAGGTAAGTCTTTTATTGAAATATTTTCTCGTTGCTTCTTAACTAGCTGGGCAGTCCTGCACCACTGTTGATGTCATCTGTGACGTCATGAGGTTGGTGGCCCTCCACATAGCAGCCCACAGACAGTGCAGTTCCCAGGATCTCCTTGATAGTTCCAGAGAGCTCCCTGGCCAAGGACCAGTGTTTCATCTGCCGGGCAATGTTGACAATGTCATCAAAAGTGATGTTTCCACTGTGTTTAATGTTTTTCTGCTTCTTCCTGTCTCTTGGTGGCTCCTCGAGGGCTTTGATGATCAGGGCAAAGGCAGAGGGTCCCACTCAGTCTGGGCCTGTCTGTTCTGGACAGTCAGTCTCGATGTAACCCTGAGGCCTTGTCAGTCACCGGTAGCCTTGGCAACATCATCACCAACTATTTTTGGAGACAGATTCAGAGGATCGATCTTAGGGGCCAAGGCAGATGTGGCGCCGACCTCACCTCTGGTGCACCTCAAGTACACGACTTGGATCTCGTCGGGTCGGGGTCGAACTTGGGCGGCATCGTGGAGGCGGCTGATGTCGGATGAACCCGGATTCGGGACGACTGAAGAAAGTTGCACCGTTGCCTCCTCCGAGCCGAAAGCCGAAAAGCCTTTCTCCTCCTCTTCCTTCGATGGTTTATTTATTTTTTTGGTTTATGTACATTGGTGTTTTGCCTGCCAAAGGGTTGAATCCTTTGGTACTGGAATCACAGACAGCTGACACCTGCCACGTGGATGCTTGGGAATCCCTCTGGAAGAGTAACTAGTACCTTAACTACCAAGCCATCTCTCCAGCACCCTGTCTCTGCTTCTTAAGTGATGGTATTAAAGTCATGTACCAACATGTGTGACTCTGTTTTACTTAAAACTTTTGAGATATTATTATATTATTGTTATTATTTCAAGACAGAGTTTCTCTGTTTGTCCTTCTCTGTCCTGAGACAGTACAAGCTGTCTTGGAACTCAGAAATCCACCTGCCTCTGCCTCACTAATGCTAGGATTAAAGGCCTGTGCCACCATGCCCAGCTCGAGATTTATTTTTATCTTATTTATGTTTTGCCTGCATCTGCGCATCACAAGCTCATGGTGCCTGAGGCCAGAAGAAAACGTCAAATCCTTTTGGAACTGTCCTCTGCTGGATTTTGACAGCGATCACAAGTGGTCCATCCAATTGCTTCACTTCATTTAAACTTTACTAATTTATTATGATTACATACTATTTATTATAAGACTAATAGTTATTAAAGATATAGCATAATACTGATTAATTATATTATACATAATAATATAGTAATTGTTGATGATTACTATTAATAAGATGGCTCATCAATTGAGGGCCTAGCTGCTCTTCCAAAGGCATGAGGTGTCCCAAGATGACTTTTGGAAATTGGTTCTCTCTCTTTACTGCAGATTCTGGGTAGAACCTGTTGTCAGGCTTACCTGGTAGCCATCTTGCCAGCTCTACTTGATAGCGAGTTCTTTGTTTGCTTGTTTTATTTGACAGGGCCTATGTAGCCCTGGTTATCCTGGAACTAGTAATGTGGACCAGGCTGCCCTCAAGCTCACAGAACTCTGTCTGCTTCTGTCCACTAAGTGTATTGCCACCATAGCCGGCCTAAATGACTGCATTTAATGCTGGCTACATTGTGTTTTACAGTTCATTCCAGCATAATTAGATACCTAGAGCTAAAAGTCAGAGGATTTCATGTCAAAATTCAAAACACTGGGGTTTTTTTGTTTGTTTTGATCTTTTTTTGTTCATTTGTTTATTTTATCTCTGTGTAAAACCGATATTGTGTAAAACTGTGTACTTTGGGCTGAACTTGCCTGGGTCACTTTGTTTTACCTCTGTGAATGTTTGGCTTCTTGAACGTAACTGCAGAAATGTGATGCATCTGTACCTCACTGTGCACACAAACATCACCACCTGCTCAGTACCACCCATGAAACATGGACCAAGAAACACTTATTCCTAAAGTATTGTTTATGAACTTATCAAAGTAGATTGGAGTCATATGACTGTACTGGTATCAGGCTCATGGCCTTGGTGCCACCTTCCTTGAAACTCCTGTACCATGAGAACGAAGTGGCAGAAGAAGCCAGTGTGCAGGCTGAAGGACGAGAAGAAAGATGAGGCAGAGGTCCAAGAGCAGGAGCAGAAGGAAAGGATGCTGAAGGATGGAGTGCTGTACGAGTTGTTGGACCATATGCTGCTACGGATAGTAAATATCAGTGGACCTGGGACGCCATCTTGCCAGGATCACCTGGGAAACTTTTTTACAACCAAAACAGTCCTGCTGGCCCTTGGCCTTTACCTTTGACATTCTGGACTAGTTCTATTCTCACCTGTGGCCAAGTGTTTCTTGTGTATAACAAATCCTCTTGCTCTCAGCTAAAGAAGCAAAACAAACAAACTATCAGAAAACTAAGGCTTGAGAACTTACCAAATATATTAGACTAAGCCAGGGTCCAACATCCTTACCTGAACCCCATATATAGGAACACTCCTAGCCAGGTGGAAGTGGCTCATGCTTTTAATCCCAGCACTTGGAAGGCAGAAGCTGGCAGATTTCTGTGAGTTTGAGGCCATCCTGGTCTTCAGAGTAAGCTCCAAGATAGCCAGGGCTACAGAGAGAAATCTCCAAAACCAAACCAAACCAAACAAAACAAAAAAGGAAACAGGAACAGTCCTCACACAGCAATGGCAACTGTCCTACTGACCTGCTTTCTTATTATGGGAGTGCATTTCAAGGGATTGGCAGGCAAGGGACTCTTGAACATCCCCCAGCCAGCATTCAGTTCAATTAGGTCTCAGCTGCTATTCATTTCCTTGGTCCATTTGGACCTAGTCCTGACTCTTGTATCCATGGTCCTGTGAGCCTGCATTTCAGTTCTGCTTGGCTCAACTCTATGACTCCCAGCTCTAAAAGCTTCAACAACAGCTCTGTGACTAGTTCAGTTAATCTAACAGAACAACCATAGTGTCTCTGTATTTCTATTGGCTCTATGCCTCTGCCTCCCATTAAGATCTCTTTGAACTCCTTGAACTATGGTGCATCCTTTTAAACTGTTTTGTACACCTTTAACACACACACACACACACACACACACACACACACGAGCACACCTAGCTTGCTTTTCATTGCTGTGATAAATACCATGATTGAAAGCCTCTGGCTTGCTCAGCTACTTTTGCTATACAACCCAGGACCATCTGCACAGGGATGGATGCTACCACCCACAGTGGGCTAGGCCCTCCATCAACTAACAACCAAGAAAATGCTCTATAGACACACTCATAAGATAGTCTAGTGGAGGCCAGACATCAATTAAGGTTCCCTCTTCCCTGTTGTGTCAACTGTTGTGTCAAGTTGACAGATGATGCTAGGATATATATATATATATATAGGCATCGTCACTGTATGATGTATAATGTAATTAAAACTGAATAAAAAGGCCTTTCCCATTCTGGCCTGAGTGAAGCAGGCTCATGGGCCAGTAATATCCAGAAATTAAGAGGTTTTTGGGACCCAGGAGGTCACAGATGGCTGCTCCACAGCTGTCATCATGCCACAATGAATGTATTGAATTGCACCACAAACAGTATAGATAGTGTTTGGACTACTGTGAGAAAAAGAGAAAGAACTTCTTGGAGGCCCATGAACGTTCAAAGGCAAAAATAAGGGGAGGGGGTTTGCAGGGGATTGACTTGAAGGTTAAGCTTCACCACAAACAGCGCCATGCCAAGAAAATACAAATGAAAAAGACATTAAGATGTATGAAAAGAGAAACACCAAGCAGAAGGATGATGAGAAGACTCCACAGGGAGCAGTCCCTGCCTCTCTGCTGGACAGAGGGGGGCAGTCAAGAGCAAAAGTACTTTCCAACATGATTAAGCAGAAACAAAAAGGCGGGAAAATAGGAGGTTTCTCTACCCAAAGTTCAAGCCCAAGGAGAAACAGAAGTATTGAAAGGTCTTCAAACAGGAAAAAGAAAAAAAGAAGGCATGGAAAGAATGGTTACTAAAGTCTGCTTTGTTGATGATGGTTTTACAAGAAAACCACCTAAATATGAAAGGTTCATTAGGCCAATTGGTCTATGTTTCACATACCCTGAGCTGAGGCAAGGTGATTTGGGGAAAGTATGCCTGAGTTACCAACAATCCTGAAAACAATGGGTGCATAAATGCAGTCCTGTTGGTTTGACAATGACATCAAACAAGTCATTCCACTCACTAGAGAAGACTACACAGTCAGGAAAACACCATTCCTGTGATCTTTCTGAACCACCAAGCAGCTTTACCCCATGTGCAGTCAAGAAGTATTTATTAAATTGTAAAGGAAAATAAACCACTGCCCAATTAAAACAAAACAAAACAAAACAAAACGGGATAAAAGAACCTTTGTTTGAGTTGGTGGCAGCTCCGCTGGGTAAAGTGCTTGGCCAGCTTGCAGGAAAAGCACCCAGCAGCCCCAGGTGTGATAACACACGGCTCAGGAGGCTGTGTAAACTAAGCTCACTGTGAGTTTATTACTCAATAAGTCCTACAATTTGAAATGACACAATGTATTCTCTTCTGTAGGCTGCTCAAAAGGAAGGTTTATTTTACTCCAGGTTCTGGGACCAGAAGAACTCACGCGGTTCAGGTTAACCATCTCAAGTCGCCTAGCACCCTCCACTGGAAAGTACTCTTGCTTCTCCTTACACAAGGATCAGGCACACACAGAGCGGTGCAAAGGCTTTCAAACCCAAAGAGAAAAGGGACAGAAGTCCTGGGTAGCTTCACGGTGCAGGCTTTTTTTCTTTGTAAGGCTAGTCTACGCTAGGTGGCGCTCAGGCGCAGAGCTATGCAGGCTGGGGGTCGGGTGTACAGTGAATCGAGCTGGTTAAGGGAGCGGAGGGACTGCGACACTGCGCAGGCGCACTTTCCGTTTTCCAGCCGGTGCGCAAACGCTGAGCAGTGATCAGGTGTGCGCATGCGCAAGGTTGAGGCGCTATGGCAGGTGTCGGGGTCCGACCGCTGCAGGGGATGGTGCAGTTTGTGTTGCTGGTGCTTATTGTGTGTGCTACGGGTGCCCGTGGGCTCTATTTCCACATCGGCGAGACTGAGAAGCGCTGTTTCATCGAGGAAATACCCGACGAGACCATGGTCATCGGTCAGGGGGCTGAGGGTGGAAAGGCCCTTTGTTTTCGCCTGGCCCTCGGAAGCACCCCTCCTTCCCTGTCAGCTCGACCCCATCCTGAGAGTGCCTTGAGGGCACCAGGTCCCCTGCACAGCGTTCCGGGGCCACTTGCTGGGGGCTAGGTTATGACTGTGTGTCTACCCTGCAGGCAACTATCGAACTCAGATGTGGGACAAGCAGAAAGAGGTCTTCCTGCCATCGACCCCCGGCCTGGGCATGCACGTAGAGGTGAAGGACCCGGACAGTAAGGTAAGCCCCCATTGCCTCGCAGAAAAGGCTCTAGCTGGCGTCAGCTATCCGTTAATGTCTTTATGGGATGTAAAGTACCGCCGTGGTCCTCAGAAAAAGTTTCTAGGTACTAGGTCTCACATTTTGAGAGATTGTTGTAAAATTGGTGCTTGATGTATATTGCAGGTAGTACTGTCCCGGCAATACGGCTCCGAGGGCCGTTTCACGTTCACTTCCCACACACCCGGTGACCATCAGATTTGTCTGCACTCCAACTCCACCAGGATGGCTCTCTTCGCTGGAGGCAAACTGGTAAGAGGCTCAGCCTTAAAGTTTCTTCTCACTTGATACCAAAGTTGATTTATTGCCGTCTTTTTTTTTTTTTTTCCTCTTAATTTTGCCTTTTTGGGGGAACAGGTGGATACGGTTAGAACTGGAGGTTTGCCCTTCTTCCTCATTCAGCCGGAGACAAGAATCGGACTCCAATAGCAGTAACAGATGGTGGGCGGCACCCCCCACTCCATTCAGTCCTGTTTCCTTGTAGCGTGTACACTTGGACATCCAGGTTGGGGAGCATGCCAACAATTACCCCGAGATTGCTGCTAAGGATAAGTTAACAGAACTACAGCTCCGGGCTCGCCAGTTGCTTGATCAGGTGGAGCAGATTCAGAAGGAGCAGGATTATCAGAGGGTAAGAGACTTGCACTTGGAGGCTGCAGTTGACCTTTAAACCCACTGTGCAACGTGTCTGCTGGAGCCTTCTGTACTCAAGAAGAGGTGGGAGTTAATAGTCTACATAGGTGAGGTTTAGTTTTGGTTTTTTTTCCTCGCTTTCTGTATATGTCTCTAGTGCCAAGGATTAAACCCTTGCCTGAATGTTAGGCAAGCTCTCTACCGTTGAGCCACCCCTTCAGTCATGTGTGTGTGTATTATATACACATATATAAAATTTATTATATGTAATATGATTATGTTACATACAAACATATCTAACATTCATATACATACATATGTATATATATATGTTCTAAAAGCCTGTACCACTCAACATTTCCAGGTGGTCTCCCATCCAACCAGTCCTGGCTCTGCTTAGCTTCTAAGATCAGATCTCAAGTGTTCAGGATGGTGTGGCTGTAGATCCTTTAATATTTTTGTTTGTTTGTTATGAAATACATATAAAACTTAACTTTTAAAAAAGATTTATTTATAAATGAGTACACTGTGAGTCACTGTCTTCAGACTCACCAGAAGAGGGCATTGGATCCCCATTACAGATGGTTGTGAGCCACCATATGGTTGCTGGGAATTGAACTCAGGACCTCTGGAAGAGCAGTCGGTGCTCTTAACCGCTGAGCCATCTCTCCAGCCCAAAACTTAACATTTTAACTATTTGTAAGTGTACTGAACTGTAGCATTACATATATTCATATCATATTGCAACCATCACAACCATCTATCTGCATAACTTTCACCTTCCCAGAGACTCTGACCCCATTAAGCACTCCTCTTCCAAGCTGAAGTTTTGCCGTTTCCTCTGATGCTGACTATCGGTAAACAACAGCTTTGTTTCCCATGCTCTGCTGCAGGTCTGCTCTTTGCCGATGGTCTCGATCACTAACTCAGACACATGGAATTCTTTTATGTCTGTCTTAGTTCATTTAGCACAACGTGCCCAGGGTTTATCTGTCTTGTAGCTTATCAGGACTCCTGTTTTTTACATTTATTTATTTTTGCAGTGCTAGAAATTGAATCTCGGTCATCACACATGCTAGATAAGGGCTCTAAACTCCTTCATGCTCTACCCCTTTAAATATTTGTCTGAGCCATCTCTCTGGCCCGGATAGTTACTTCTAAATTGTATGAACCAGTCTAGGGAGGACAGTGTACAGTCTAGTGTTACCCATTGCTTGCTTTTTTCCAGGGCCTCTTGCTGGAGAAAGCACGACTTCAGCCCTAGCAGAAATGGTTGGCGAGAATGTTACTTCCTTTCCTAGGGGCAGTCTCAGGAGAAGGACTAGCCTCCAAATGGAATTACAAGTGGCATTTCAGAGGCATTTGGTCTAAAGTTGTATGGTCAAACAAATAGAGGGCCTTACAGTAGCAGGTTCTGTTTTCCTACCCATTCTAATCTTTTGTTCTCTGTCCCATGCAGTATCGGGAAGAACGCTTCCGTCTGACCAGTGAGAGCACCAACCAGAGGGTCCTGTGGTGGTCCATCGCCCAGACCGTCATCCTTATCCTCACTGGCATCTGGCAGATGCGTCACCTTAAGAGCTTCTTTGAGGCCAAGAAGCTGGTGTAGGGATCTTGCCCTGTAACCCTTCCCTTTGACCTCAATTATTTGATCATTTCCCCACCCAACCCCTCGTCCGCCTGGATTTTGAGGAGGAAAAATGAAAACCAATGTGTCGTTGGCATAATGGCATTAAGCCATTCAGATCAGCAACCCTTGACCCCGGTTCTCCAAGAAGCAGACATTGGTCTAAGCTTTCAAAACCTGTTGGGAGAAGTTGGAATTAACCCAAGATTGAGTCATTTCTTTTGCCTCTGGTGATTCTCCTCTGTTTTTGAAGAGATGACCAAATGCATTTGTTTTCGGTCAGCTTGTTCAGTGGGCAACTGACATGCCCATGGACGAGACCCTGCCTCAATGTTCCTGGGTCAGTCCTGAGTTCTCCCATTGGCTTTGTGAATGTAAATAAGGGGCAGTTTGGGGCCCCGAAGGATTGAGATGCTTTTCTATATTTTAAAACTATTTTTAGATAAATTATATATTTTCCTTCCTGATTGAATCATCCCTGCCTGTAACGATCCAGAAACCCCAGTACAGACCTTATCCATTCTGCTTAGTCACATGGTTTTAATAACTGCCGTGCAGTGATTTTGGCAGTCTGGGGCCAGGAAGCAGATCCCTGTCAGAAGGCCAACAAGAGTTCTCTTGAGTCCTAGAATGAGTCTGATCCTGCAGGGTCACCATGTCAGGAAAGAGTGTTAGGGTGACTCCAAGGCTGCACTCTTTCCTCAGGTTTCACTTAAGCAGTGGTAAATGTTTTGAAGGTTCATTTCCTGTTGGAACTCCGTATATATACAAGACTAGCCTCAGGTCCACTGTGTATGTCTGCCTACCAAACGTTGTGATTAAAGAGGCATGCACCACCACACTTGACATGAATATTTTCTAAGGGAACCAGAGTTTGGTTCTCTATGCAGATTTTTACAATGAAATAAAACATAGTTAACTATGTTTGATATGAAATAATAGGTTGTAGGTAGAGGTGAGGCAAAAAAAAAAAAAAAAAAAAAAAAAAAAAGATGGTGGGGTAGGGGGAAAAAGGTTGCTGCCTAAACCGCTTACCTTTGTAGGAAACCTTGAGTAGGCATTCGTGGTAAGGATTGGCCTAAGAATGGGTGGAATGATTGCTTAACCATTCTGAAAGGTCACCCTAGTAGATAAGATGTCAGCAAAGAACTAACATCAACAACAAAAAGTTGGTTGTTTGGCTCCTGAATCATAAACAGCTCTGATTGAACTTCACTCACCCACTTATATATAAGCCTCATGTAATTAGTTGCCCATTCTTGATCTCTAATTCCATGGGTTTATTATATATTTATTTGGAATATTTATTAAATTTTTTTTCTGACTTACAGAACTAAACTCTCCCTTTGGTATTTTTTCTGTGTATATACTCTAACATATATGCAAACATATTTTACACTTAGAGTATATGCAATTTTTTTTAACGTTTGTAAAGAGGAAGGCAAAAAAGTGAAAAGATTCTACATATCCCTCCTATTTCTATTAAGGATGGCAACTTAACCACCAGAAAACTTCCTCTGGTACTTAAAAGAGCTTTGTAGTTTTCTTCAGGTTAGAATTAGTATTAGAAGTTAAATGTTAGAATCATTTTATTTTTAGTTTTTTAAAGACAGGATATTTATATATAGCTTTGGCTTCTGTTACTAGAGTGCTGGGATTAAAGGCCTGTGCCACTATGCCAGCAAAGAGAATGTCTTGGATTGTTTTTGAGACAGTTGTGAGGTAGAGCTTTAGGTCAAGATCCTCTTGGCTTTACCTCGAAAGTGTTGGACTTTATTTGTGTGGTAACATGCCCAGAAATAAGGTGTCTTGGATGACTTAGATTTGTAGATCCATAACATGAGGCGCTTGAGAAGAGACAGGTTTCTGCTCTGATGTCTCAAGAATTCTATCCAGCAAAGTAGACTGGAGACCGGAGAGAGCCAGAAGCTAGACAAGGCCAGGCCCAGCATCGATGGGTTTGTCCATAGTAAACCCACTGGAACATATAGCTCTGTAGACAAGCAGGTATTTTCTTGCTGATTGCTTTCTACTCCCCACTTAGGAAACTTAAACAGATTTTTGGCAGCACTCAATTATGGCCAGATGCAGGCTTGTATATGAGGGATATGGTAGGCAAGAAGATGACTGCCCCAAATGTATCTCATCCTAACCCCTGAAACTTGTGAATGCCATCCAACACAGCAAAGATTGCCGATCAGGTAACTTTAAAGTAGGGAGTTAGTCTAGAACAATGGTTCTAGAACCTGTAGGCCATGACCCCTTTTCCAGGGGCTACCTAAGACCAACAGAAAGCATACATTTACATTGTGATTCATAACAGCAAAATAACAGTTGTGAAATAGTAACGAAAGTAACTCGAGGAACTGTATCAAACCATTGCGGCATTAGGAAGGTTGAGAACCTCCGATCTAGATCATCAGGGTGAGCTCACTGCAGTCACGGGGGCCAGAGTCCAGCTTTTTGGAGATTTCTAGTCCCACCTTAAGACTCCCACTTTTCCTCTCCTTTGCTGCGGATGAGAATCTAAGGCATCATGCATGCTAGGGAAATGACTTACATTGAGCAGGCTTCCCACTTTTAAAGACCCTTTATTGGTCTTTCCTTCAGCTCAGTCCACTTTTCCTTTCTTAATAGATGATCACTATAAATAAGACCCGGTTGGTAAATGTTTTTGGTCCCCACTAAAACTTTTTTTCTATTATTGCCCCAACAATAGTTACCAGAATGGCTTAAGAACAACTTTTAGCTTTAGGAGACCAGACTAGGTGACCTTCCGGCAAAGTGGCAAGGTGAAGGAAGGGCGTGCGGGAGAGAGCAAAGTTCTTTTAAGGTCTCTGGTGAAGAAAGTGGTTGGGGAACAGGGGCAGTGCCCAGAAGAAATGGGCCCAAGGTCAACTGACATCTCGTAACTAGATGTAGAGACGCTTTATTTCTGGCTTTAGAAGGTGTTTTAAGAAGTCCCGAGGAAGCGTAGTAGCGCACGACTTTAATCCCAACACTACGGAGACTAAATCAGGCGAATCTCTGAGTTCAAAACCAATCTGGTTCCAGGCCAGCCATTACACAGCGAGTCTCAAAAAACAGAAGAAAAAGTCCATAGGACATTCCCTGGTAAGGAATTCTGGAAGAAGTCCACCGTCTCACTGCAGCCCTTCTGGCTTTGGTTTTCTAGGAAAGATGGTCTCAGGAAGGGGTCAAGTCAACTTGGCTCTTCTGCGAGCTGTGAAGGATTTCAGGGCGTGTGGCAATATCTGTGAAGATCTTCATAGTAGCTGGAGGCCCGATATAACATTTACCTTCGGCTAGCAACTTGCCGCGATTTCTGCCCAGTAAGATTTGCCTCTGTGGTTACCCACAAAATCCTAATTCCTCTGCGCATGTGCCAAAGTGGCGCCTGTCTGCCCTTAGCCAAAATGCGGTCGGATCTTAACCATAACCTAGGAGTCAAAGTCCTGCCCACGTCACTTTGTGGGTGAGGGAAGGCTGGGGCGCCAGGGAAGAGGCTCCCACAGTCCAGTGTTCAAGGGTCAACATTGAGGAACGCGCCTGCGCAAACAGCGAGACTCACAAGTAGGTGGTGACGTCGGACATCCAGGAGAAAGAACTTCCGGGAAGTGACGTATTCTCCGGAGCTGATTGGTTGTTGGTTTGTCTCTCCCTACGCGTGCGCACTGTCAGCGTGGAGTCACGCCATGGAGGACCAAGAAGCGCTTGGATTTGAACACATGGGCCTGGATCCCCGGCTCTTGCAGGTATGGAGAAGGCTGTGGAACTGTGAACTGGCGTGCCGCTACACTCCGCGCCACCTGAGTTGCATCCTCTTCCTTTTTAGGCTGTCACCGACTTGGGCTGGTCGCGACCTACGCTGATCCAGGAAAAGGCCATACCTCTGGCGCTGGAGGGGAAGGACCTCCTGGCCCGCGCCCGCACAGGCTCCGGGAAGACCGCAGCTTATGCTATTCCGATGCTGCAGTTGCTTCTCCACAAGAAGGCGGTAGGTAGCGAGAGTAGCAGTGGGGTATGAGGCAGGAAGCTCCAAAAGACTAGGGAGGGAAGTGCCCATCTGTGCCAAGGTTTCTATCGGTTAGGCGGGTCATAGAGAACCTGGTCTGTTTGCAGCGTAATGTCTGAGTTGGAGTTCAGGTTATTTGACTCTCAATACAGGCCTCGGTGCCACTGCCACCAACTTGTTGTAATTTGAGTGAACTATTTTTTCTCTAGAGAGGGCTTATCAGCTCCATCGTATGTTAAGTACTTTCAGAAATGCAGCAAGTTCTAAATTTCAGTGCCTGGAAAAGCTGTGCGTTCTGTGTTGTGTGGTGGGCAGAATTAAGAGTTTATCAGAACACAGCTAGGTGATTGTGTTGCAGTACATAGTTCTGACTGTTTGGAAGAAGTGGGGGAAAGCATCAGGCAGACCTAGTACTTTGAACAGTCTTTTTCTCTTTGAACAGACAGGTCCTGTAATGGAACAAGCTGTGAGGGGCCTCGTCCTTGTTCCTACTAAGGAGCTGGCACGGCAGGCTCAATCCATGATCCAGCAACTGGCCGCCTACTGTGCTCGGGATGTGCGAGTGGCTAATGTGTCGGCTGCTGAAGACACAGCTTCTCAGAGGTGGGTAAGAGCTGCAGGCCTCTAAAGGAGGAACCCCATGCAAGGATGTGGAATTGGTATTTTGAATGGCAAGGCAGGACAGCTCTGCCAGGGTGAGGTTCCGGCTACTAAATTCTTGCCACCCAAAACTTGCTGCCTGCAGAGCTGTGTTGATGGAGAAGCCAGATGTGGTGGTGGGGACCCCATCCCGAATATTAAACCACTTGCAGCAGAACAGCTTGAAGCTCCGGGACTCTCTGGAACTGCTGGTGGTGGACGAAGCTGACCTTCTTTTTTCATTTGGCTTTGAGGATGAACTCAAGAGTCTTCTCTGGTAAGGAAGAAACAGAAGTGGCTCCTAGACCGGCAAGGGTCTAGACTTGGGACAGGAGTGGGAGCCTAATCAGACCCTGATCTTTCTTTCAGTCACTTGCCTCGGATTTACCAAGCTTTTCTCATGTCGGCCACTTTCAATGAGGATGTGCAAACTCTGAAGGAGCTGGTACTACATAACCCGGTGAGTGGTGCCGAGCAGCATCTAGGAGTGAGGCACTCGGAGATTTGTCCATCCTCTCAGCAATTCTGATGCTTATGGAGGGACTGATGTTAGGTGTGTCATTCCTAATTCTTAGTCACTGAAAGGAAGTCACTTAAAGCCATTATATATTTATAGCTTTCCCTAGTCCATACTGGGCTTTGCCTAGAAGGCTTACTTGGTGGTCACTGTCTTCAAAGGGAGCCAAATTCTAAGAGCAGAGTTTTCTTCTTGTGTGCATTTCAGTCTTCAGAACCACTGTGCCACTATGCAGGCCTTTTGTACTGTACACTGTCACCTTCCAATGTCTGTCTTGGCGGTGTACATGGATGCTGTGTGTGCATGGTGTGTTTCTATATACCACAATAGTTAGGGTACTTTGAGACTTTGAGTTCTTGGGTTAGAGCCCTGAGGCTGGGGTGGGGGGTGGGGTGATGGCTCACACACCAGAAATCCTTCAATGCATGTCTGTCCTGCACTGATGTAGGTGCTTTGGTGGGTGAGGCAGTGGCCATAGAACCGCTTCTCTTTCCTGATCACAGGTCTGTCCTTGCCCTAGGTTACCCTCAAGTTACAGGAGTCTCAGCTGCCGGGGCCAGACCAGCTCCAGCAGTTTCAGGTGGTCTGTGAGACCGAGGAAGACAAGTTCTTGCTACTGTATGCCCTGCTCAAGTTGTCACTGATTCGGGGCAAAGCCTTGCTCTTCGTCAACACTCTAGAGCGAGGTTACCGGCTCCGTCTTTTCCTGGAACAGTTCAGCATTCCCTCCTGCGTGCTCAATGGAGAACTACCACTGCGCTCCAGGTCTGCTGTGGTCTGTGTCTTTATGAAGAAAAGCTGAGAAGAAACATGGAAAAAGAGCCCAGTTGGTTCTTCCCTTTTTAACAAGATGGGTTTTATGCTGCACTTGTAGTCCAAGCTGGCCTTGAATTTACAACAGTCCTCCTGCCTCAGCTTTCTAAATGCTGAGATTATATTTGTGGGCTACCTCACACAGCTTGGTCTTATTTCTTCTCTGTTCCCCTGCCTCTTTACAATTTAAGGGATTGAACCCAGAGCCTTGTTCATGCTAGATAAGCACTCAGCCACTGAGTTATACAGCTAGACCCCTTTTCCTGTTAACCACTTGCTGGGGGCCAGGGCCAGACTCTTAGTATGATGACAATGCTGAAATATTTAACTGCTACTCCGTTAAAAGAGGAAGAAAATTATTTTTTATTATGTGTATGGGTGTTTTATTGTGTGCATTGTTTATATGTCCCACCTGCGTACCTAATGCATATTGAGGCCATAAAGGGTGTTGGATCCCCTGAAATTGGAGTTACAAAGTATTAACTGCCATGTTGGTTCTGGGACTAGAAACTAGGACCTCTGGAGAGCAGTCAGTGCAATTAGTCATTGAGCTATCTCTCCAGCTCATTGTTCCACTGAGGAAGCTGAGGCAGATGAAGAAGAGAGTAGGGAGGGGTGGTTAGGATTGGGAAGAGTCAGGCTGTCAATCATTTCTCTTGGGTTGCAGGTGCCACATCATCTCACAGTTCAACCAAGGCTTGTATGATTGCGTCATAGCGACAGACGCTGAAATCTTGGGACCCCAAGTCAAAGGCAAGCGTCGAGGCCGCGGATCCAAAGGAAACAAGTGAGTCCACGGTTCTCTCCTCAGCATTCCCCTGGAGGACTGTTATAGCATCTGTAAGACTGAAGCCGAAGTACATACAGTAGTTGTCAGACATTCCTGATGGTTATACCTGGCAGCCCCATGGCCCTTGCTTGGTTTCCTGGCCAGACAGAGCAGTGGGGTGGTAGAGGGCGGTTCCTGCGTGTGTAACAGCGTCAGGCTGGGCACAGGTGAGCTGACTTATATGGGAGATGGTCCAGGCAGCCCTGAGCGTGTGGCCATGATGAGCAGAGAATGTGCATCTGAGGGAAAAGGGACATTCTCTAGGTGTTGCCTGCTTGAAGAGTTCAGGGTCCCAGAGGTGGTTTATGGGTCAGTGTGTTCTGCTCTTGCCCAGGGCTGCGATCATGTTGGGTTTGACCACATGTCAGAACTCCGGACCACCCCTCAACACCCCAGTTCCTGAAGTAACTAATCGTTTGGTGGTGGTTTTCAGGCCTGCTTAGAGGAGATGGTTTAGAGATAATATGTGAGAACACCTTCGTAGAGGGTGTCTATCTTATACTAGGTTATTTTCTCAGGGCATCTGATCCAGAGTCGGGTGTGGCCCGGGGCATAGACTTCCACCATGTGTCTGCTGTACTCAATTTTGACCTTCCTCCCACTGCAGAAGCCTATGTCCATCGAGCTGGCAGGTAGGGTGGAGGGGTGGGGTGAGCTGGGGCATGCGGAAGGACAGACCCTGCAGGCTAGTGATACATGCTTGGTCTTCCACTGCAGGACAGCTCGAGCCAACAACCCAGGCACAGTTCTCACCTTTGTGCTGCCCACAGAACAGTCTTGCCTGGGAAAGATTGAGGAGCTTCTCAGTGGAGGTAAGAGCCTGCAGAACAAAGGGGTGAGACAGGACAATTGATAGTTTGAGGCTAGCCTGGGATGCATAGCAGAGCCTTTTTTCTTTCTCTTTCTTTCTTTTTTTTTTTTTTTTAAATCAAAGAATAGGCCTCAAGAGGTGGATCTATGGTCAAGAGCACTTGTTTCTCTTCTTTTTTAAGATTTATTTATTTATGTATATGAGTACACTGTAACTGTCTTCAGACACACCAGAAGAGGGCATTGGATCCCATTACATGTGGTTGCTGGGAATTGAACTCAGGACCTCTGACAGAGCAGTCAGTAGTGCTCTTAACCACTGAGCCATCTCTCCAGCCCCAACTTGCTGCTCTTTTAGAGGACTCTGTTTCAGTTCCGAGTACCCATTTGATAGTTCATAGACGTCTGTAACTCTAGCACCCTCTTGGCATCTGCAGACACCAGGCATGTAGACAGTACACATATGTGCATACACGTAAGCCACATAGAAAGTAAAATAAATAAGTCTTTCTAAGTCTAAGATGAATGGGAAGAGGTTTCCCAGTGTCCTGCTCTCTGATTGCTGCATAGTCAGGGGCTAACTAGCTGCTCTGTTCCGTCTAGACTCAGATGCTTTGAGTGAAGTGTGCCTTGTCTGTCCGCAGCAGTCATCATCATGAGGGGTCTTGTGGTCACAGCGGCCTTGGGCTGTGAGCCTGAGGCTATGATGGCACATCGGGCTTGAGCACACCCCTGACCTAAGCATTTTGGGAGCTGCTCTTAGACCCAAGTATCATGATGCTGAACAGTGTCTCAGGGTGCAGCTCATTTCAGAGAAGAGGAGCAGGAGGCTCCCCGAGGAAGACCTTAGGTGGACCCTGCCCTCAACCCTAACTGCTGTCTTCTCCCCAGAGGGCGAGGCCCCTGTCCTGCTTCCCTACCAGTTCCAGATGGAGGAGATTGAAAGCTTTCGCTACCGTTGCAGGGTGAGCTGGACAAGGGTGGGACCCAGGGCGTAACCCCACTGCTAAGCACTCCGGTAAGGCCATCGTCTCATCCCTGGTCTGCCCACAGGATGCCATGCGCTCAGTGACTAAGCAGGCCATTCGAGAGGCGAGACTGAAGGAGATCAAGGAGGAGCTTCTACACTCAGAGAAGCTCAAGGTGAGGGCTAGCTTAGAGCTGTCATTTTGGGCGGCTGGCTAAGCTCTGAGTAGTGAGAAGCAGAGAGCTGATCGATTTGCTGGCCTTTGTCAGGGAGAGGGAGGAGACCAGCTGAAAGACAGCAGCTCTGCTGGGAGGATGGTAGACACAGCTTCCCAGTGTGCACTTGGTGTTAATTACAAGTGAACACACATGACGATGTGTATACAACACTATTAGGAACACTATAAGAATCGTTGTAACACTATTTGGAAGCCCCATAGGGTCCATAGAATATACAAGCCATACCTAGATGTTGCATAGAATTGGGAAAGAGTGAGGAGGCTGTTGGTGTTGATGGGGAACAGTCTGTAAGATGACACTAAACTTAAGCAATACAGAGTGCTGTTTGTATCTTAGAGAAGGAAGCAGACATGTCCTTGCACAGGTGATCTCTTTGTACCCATTTTGGAGACTCAGAAGTCTAGCATCAGTGAGTGAATAAAGGTTCTAGTTGCCATAAGTTTTAAAACTCTAGCGTGTGATAAGGGACCACATTCCAAAGCTTCCAAAGTAGAGATTTCCAGAAGGTAGCATTATCTGGCTCTGCTACAGCGTGCAATGCCTTACTTGGCCAGCAGAGGGTAGATGAGCAAGCCGTGAGAAGCCTGTCCTGGTTTGTCCTAGACTGGCTATCAGGAAGGATGAAGAACAAAGTGATGGGCAAACTTCGCGGTGACACTTTTTGTGCATCTTAACCCTTGTCTCTGCCTGTCAGACATACTTTGAAGACAACCCCAGAGACCTCCAGTTGCTACGCCATGATCTGCCCTTGCACCCGGCAGTGGTAAAGCCTCATTTGGGCAATGTCCCTGACTACTTGGGTGAGTGTTGCTGAGGGTCAGGAGACTGGAGGAAATGGCCTAGCTCTTGGCCATCTTCCACCAACCCCTGTGGTTGGTGCTGGGAAAGTTTGTATGTGAGAGGACCTAGAGCCCCAGGCAGCATGTGTGAACATGAACAACTGTGCACCATGTGCTAGCTCATGCAGACATGTTCAGCCCGTCCATCTCGTGGGAGCTGTGTTGTGTTGTGGAATGAGAAAACTGGTTATGCAGAATTGGCCTCGTATTCCAGGGTTTGTCTGAGTATGAAAATGAGCCAGTGATTGGCTTCCTGTGTTCTCAAGAGGTTGAGCACATTTGAGGGAGAGTCCTGGACTCAGGACCCTTGTTCTGGAGAATACTCTAGACTGGCAGGCAGCAAGCTGAAACCTCCGTGGTTTGTAGGTAGGAGCAGTGAGGGAGACCACAGAGCCAGGGGAGGGAGGGTAGCTGTTTGAGGTAGCTGGTCCGTCTCATCTCAAGAGGGCGCTGGGCTTTCCCCTTGGATGTCCTGTGTGGGATATTTTTGGTAATGAGTATCCATGCCTTCTATGCTTAGAATAAGCATAAAGGAGAAGAGTTGATGAGAAGGCCCTCCACCATTCCTGATCTTGCTTGCCTGGAATGGAGTCAGTTTGCTAATGTGTTGTTGCTGTTTTGGAGGTGACAAGAAGGGTAGGCAGTTGTGGTACATGCCTTTAGTCCCAATACTTGGGAGGCAGAGACAGGCAGATCTTTGTGAGTTTGAGGCCAGTCTGGTCTACAGATCGAGTTCTACAGCAGCCAGGGCTATGTAGAGAAAAAAGCAAAACAAAAAAGGTGACAGGAAAGTATAGGAGGGATAGTCAGGGCAAAAAAAAAAAGAAAAAAAGAGGAAGAGAATGTCAGATCAAGGGCTGGAGGCAAGTTCCTAGGGGAGAGTGAGCTGGAGAAGATCCCACCCTAGGTCTGTGTCAGAAATGCTAGGTGCTTGGCCGAAAGCACCTGCTAAGAGTGAAGTCGCTCGCTGAGAGTGTGGCCAGGGGAGGTGTGAGGTGTTAGATGTGACCTGTCCTGATGAGATTGAGGTGAGTGCTCTGAAGCTGGGCCCAAGATCTTGTCAAGTTCCTGTGGAATGTAGAAGGAGGCGAGGAGAGGGGCAGTAACAGGGACTAGAGAATTTGCAGTTCAGGAGCAGCACAAAAAGAACCTACCCTCTGAATTCTCTTTTTACATATCTCATCTGTGAAGTTTCTTTGCTCCCTCCCTTCCTTTAGCTGTGCTGTGTACACACTCTGATACCGAATATACCATAGCTTCTCTATTGTTTTGTGTCCTTGCATTAAATTTAAACACTACAGGCATGATTTAGACAATGGGAGCCTATGGAGCTCACGTAATCTTTTGTCTGCACATAGAACAAATAATTGAGTATTGGATACTCTTCCTCCTTCTGTCCACACACCCCCACCCTTTCTTTATGGTTTTTGAAGACAGGGTTTCTCTGTGTAGCCATGGCTCTCCTGGAACTTGCTCTCTAGACCAGACTGCCTTGAACTCAGATCCTCCTGCCTCTGCCTCCTGATTGCTGGGGTTAAAGGTGTGTGCCACCACTGCTGGGCTGGATTGGAGTCTGTGCTGTAAGTGTACAGGGTTGCGCTGAGAAGGGAGTGGGCCAACACTGGAGGTCAGGTTTCAGAGGTAGAGAGAACTGTGTAGCTGAAGCTTAGATGTGGGGGTGAGGCTGTTTCTAAGGCCCAGCATCTCTTCCAGTTCCTGCTGCTCTTCGTGGCCTTGTACATCCTCGAAAGAAACGGAGAAAGATGCCCTTCTCTAGGAAGGTTAAGGTATGTTTGCTGTGCTCCTTTCTACCTTGCCCTTCATTTTCAACAGCCTGAGGGAGGATAGGACTCCCAGGAATGGGTGTGGGCTTGTGGTATTCACACAGCTGCCTGAAGGCTGTTTCTGCCCTCAGTGGCCTCCCTCACATTGTCTGCAGCAGCTAGAGGTTTCTGGCTTGTGGCACATGGATTTGGCCAGGTGTCAGCACTGCTCACTCTATTGGGACCATCTGACTGGTTCCTCAAACTAACTTTTGACTCTGCCCTTGTAGAAGGTGAAGACCCAGAACCCACTGCGTGACTTCAAGCACAGGGGAAAGAAGCCTAAACCTACAGCAAAGCCTTCCTGAGGCTGCCTGAGCTTTGGGACACTGAATTGGGCTTCCTGGCCTGGATGGAGTGGGCCACCCACTCTGTGGGCACATTCTAGTGCTCGCTGTTTGGACAGACTGTACTTTGAGGAAGCAGCTTTAACATCTCGGCTCCTTCATACCGCTGGGCTGCCATTTTGTCCATTAGCAGAATAAAGATTCC
The DNA here is from genome assembly GCF_963924665.1 of Micromys minutus. NCBI lineage: Eukaryota > Metazoa > Chordata > Mammalia > Rodentia > Muridae > Micromys > Micromys minutus. The sequence continues at coordinate 30,902,469 of NC_137969.1, read as the reverse complement.
AGCTGCTCCAGGCTGTGACCCTCTGGGGTGTGGGAGAGACTGCTTTCCCAAATCTCCAGAATTGAGACTTTGAAAAGGTGGTATTGTCTGGCTCTGCTGCTGTGAAGTGTCCTGGTTCTGCTGTGTTGGGCTGTGGCTGACCCTGAGCCCTGTATCCAGTTCCTGCATTTCTACTGCTCCAGACCATCTGACAGATGGGCTTGTATTCTAAATCAGACCATAAGCCCCTGGACCTCACCAGCACAAGCATGTTCACAATCAGAAAAGAAGTCACTAAGCCCTGGGAGCCAAGGCAGCTAGCTAGCTTCCCTTCCTGGATAAAAACTCATGACAGTTTGTGTTTGTCTCAGAAGCACATAACATAAGGAGTGCACACCTATGAGACCCCAGCTTCATGTCCCAACCTGAACCCTGGCCACAGGGGCATTGAGAGGAGGTGCATCCTCTGGCCTGTCCCATGTACCACAGTATGCCTCTGGCTGTCAGCTTGTCACTTGCTTATCAGGCATCTTAGACTGGGGTGGGGAGGGACAGTGGGAGGTGGGAAAAAGAGGAAACTTAAATCTGAAGTGAGACTTTGGTTATAGTTAGGGTGTGTGGCTTTAGAGAAAGGATCTGAGACTTGGGTTTCTTTATCTTAACTCAAAGATCTTCAGAAAGCTGGGGTATGAAGCCTGGGAAGACAGGGATGTATTCCAGACCCCTGATGTCCAGGGTCACAGTTGTGTGCTTAGTTGTGCTGGAGATCAAGAGCAGCCCTGGCGGCTGGGAAGATGGTTTGTAGATAGTCTTTGCTATGCAAGTAGTGAAGGCCTGGATTTGCATCCTTAACATCCATGTAAAAGCTGAGTGGCAGTTTGCATCTCTAGGTCTCTTGTATGTCTTGTAGGCAGGGAAAGCAAAAGGGGCTTGCTGGTTAGGCAGTGTCGCCAAAACAGGAAGCTTTAGGTCCAGGGTAAGACCAGATCTTAAAAGCTAAGGTGAAGAGCATTAGAGGGAGACCCTGTTCTCAACGTGTGACCTCTGCATGCATAAGCATGTACAAGCACCTGCAGCAAGAAACGAGCAATTCCTGGCTTTTCCCCTCCTGCTCTGCTGACAGGCCCGGACAGATGAGCGTACTGAGGTGAATGTTGCATCCATGCCTGCTGTTCCTGTGGTGGTATTTGATTCTGTCACTTTAGTTGCCATGGTGAGGACATGTGCCCTGGAACCACCCAATGGAGATACTGGGTTTCCCCGCTGAGGGTTCTTGTGGGAAGATGAAGCTGGTACTTTGTTGCATAAAGTCACCAAGGCGTAGGACCAAGTGTGGCAAACAGCATGTGCACGTTCCAACTTAGAACAGCGCTTGGGAGGCTGTTCTCATCCTCTAGTTGTAACTGAAGCTTAAAATAGCTCAGTGGGACTGGCAGGATAGCTCAGCAGTAAAGTACTTGCCTATAGGTGTGTGAACCAAGGTCAGTCCTTAGGGCCCACGTGGTGGAAGGAAAGAGCCATGATTCCCACAAGTTCTCTGACCTCCACACAGGCACTGTGGCATTTGTGCTTCCAAGCCCCATAAATAAAATGAAAATTAAAGCAGCCCAGTGAATAGGTGGGTTTTGGAGTCAGGCTTGGTCAGCAGTATAAGACCAGCTGTGTGGGTTGTCTGCCACAGAAGCTAGGGTTCTTGGGGGTTCTGCTGCTACTCCACCCCCTCCCATGAATGTGACCTGATATGTGCTTGAGCCATCTGTTCTGTGTCTCTGCTAGCTGCAACAGGCCCTACACTTCGTTTGGGATGAAATGGCTTAGGCTGTAGAGAAAATGTTCTCAGTTTCTGAGTCTAAATGGGGAGATTGTGGAGAGGTTATTTCTTAAAAACTTAATGATTCTTTGCAAGTTTCCCTTCATGCACCCCAGTCCCACCCACCTTGTCCCCCTACCCTTGCAGCCACCCTCACATTATAACAGGAAAATAGAACAGCATAGAAGACACATGTGTACAGTGTGTCCCATGTTTTACCCCTGTCCACACATCTTCCCTTATTCATTGCAATGTGTCTTTGGTCTGGTTTGCGGCCTCTGGCTTCTGTGACACCATCAATATAGGACTCCTCCCAGTTATCCTGTTGTTGCCCTGTGTCATGGAGAACCTGCAGCTCTGGATCAGCAGGACTGGCCCTTTCATGAGCCCCAACACTTCTCACATGATGTAGGTTTTTGAGGCAGGCCAAATCAAAGCCCTGGATCTTCATGGGCCTGAACTGGTCAGCCTGCCAGCTCTCCCTTATCCACACCATCAGGGTGAGCTCTCCAGCACTTCTCCAGCTAGGCTACCTAGTGCCATCATCAGTTTTCCTGCTCTCATACCTCCAGAGCCATCTACTGTGGCTTCCCGGTCCAGACTCCGGGTCCTCTACCAAGTGCAGCTGTTGAGGGGCTAGGCCAGCTCTGCCACTCTCACACTCTGGGGGCTGGTTTGTACCCTAATTCCCTCATGCCTTCACCATCAGGGCCAGCTCCATGCATTGCCCAGGCAAGGTGCAAGCCCTACTCTTCCCAAGTGCTACACCCAGTAATGGGCAGTGTCAGCTCACCTACTCTCATGACCCAGGGACCAGCTTCCCTGATTGCCACAGGTGGTGAGGAGCAAGGGGACTGTGGGGATGATACATGACACCTATATGACCTTACAGCAGATGAGTGGCAGGGCCAGCTCTCCAGTACTCATACCCCTGCCACTAGGGCCAGCTCTACTGTGCTGCCCAGACAAGGCTCAGGGCCTGCTCTCCTGATTGCTGCCACTGGCAAGGGGCAGGGCCAGCTCTCCCAACTGCCACAGGTACCCGGGGGGTAACTGTTGCTGTGAGAAAACTATAACCAAAGCAACTTAGGGAGGAAAGTTTATTTTGCTCACAGTTTCATATAATAGTTCATCATCAAAAGCAGTGAGGGCAGGAACTGATGCAGAGGCCATGGAGGAGTGCTGCTTACTAGCTTGATCCTGTGGATGGCTCAAGGCTCAAACTGCTTTCTTAGAGAACCCAGGACCACCAGCCCAGGTACCACACACAATGGGCTAGGCCCTCCTACATCTTATCATTAAATAAGAAAACTCCCTACAGTCATGCCCACAGTCTGATTTTATGGAGGCATTATCCCAACTGAGGATGCCCCCCTCTCCAGTGACATTAGCCTGTGTCCATTTGATGATGTAAAATTCTCCAGCAAATCCATTTTATGCCCAAATGGTCTTGTGTGAAGGTTCAGTTGCTTTGGTTGCCAGGGTTGCTTTCTAGACTCAGTTTGGGAATAAAGTCTGTTTCATTAACCTTACAATGGCACATGTAAACTCAGTCAGGATGAGCCTGTGGCTAGGTATACTCACAGACTCAGGAATGGGCTACCTAGGACTGGGAAGCACTTAGCCATGAACCTAGTAAGGAAGAGGTAGGACCTGCTGGAAACCTAAGGTGTCACCACCAAGCAGTAGAAAAGCCCAGGTAGTCTCCAGTCTGGGGACTCTACAGTGACATTTTTATTTACACCTGGGTGACCTGCTGTGTCTTGGCCTTGACCTTGTCTAGAGTCAGGAACAAGGTAGTTTGTGTGCAAGAACTTTATGGGAACCAAGAATTAGACCCCTAAGTAACAGTTGACTTAATAGGTTAGGGCTTATACCATCTTTTTTTTTTTTAAAGATTTATTTGTTTATTATATATAAGTACACTGTAGCTGTCTTCAGACACACCAGAAGAAGGCATCAGGTCCCATTACAGATAGTTGTGAGGCACCTCTGGGAAGAGCAGCTATACCATCTGTTTTACCCTGTAGGAGAAATGGCATTGTGTGTCCCTCAAGGGTGGACATTTGGGCAGTACACAAACTGGGAAATAGTGATGGTGGAGAGACTGCTGAGGCAGGAAGGATGGGAGGAAAAGGTGGTTCTGGCAAGTGACATGAACCAATTCTCTGGTACGTTTGAAGGTTAAAAGACCAGTGTGGTTGTCACCAAAACGTGACAGGCTGAAGAGTGTTCTGTGTGACCTTGGAAATCTGGAAAAGACTTCTGTTCGAATGTGAATGGCGTGCTAGATTTTAGAGGACGGCATCCTGACTGGATCCCCATTGACCTATGGACTTAGAACATGGAAGACTTCATGTTCCATATTGAATCTCTGCTTGCATCTGCCAAGGATTAATGACTCAGCTTTGGGGAACTATCATAAAGGACTTTGGCCTTTACAGTTGATATCCCCGGGAAGCAATAGTGATAAGAGTGAACTCCAACAGGGAGGCGCCTCAGTTCATGCCACCCCACTTTTCCAAGAAAAGAATCTCTGTGAGATGCCCGTCTAACAGAAGTGGCTGCAAACTGTTACTTTTCCTTTTATGACTGCCCCTTCCGGCTTCTCTCCCTCCCTCCCCCCACCTTCTTTTTAACAAAATTAAAGGAAGGAGAAAGTTGGATCACTGAAGAGGGCCGAGGAGACTTACTGTGTGTCTGGCACACACAGTCATTGCTTATTCTTCTTGAGATGCCTCCAGAACTGGGTAGTTTCAGCTTATTGCCCACACACATACATCAACAAAGTGCAGGGGTGAGCACTGGATACAACAAAGGTGTCAGCAGCTCTAACAGGCACAGAGCAAAGCACTGCAAGAGGGTCTTCCATGGTAGAGCAGCACCCTTCATGTGCCCATCATGCTATGGTCACAATGACTGCGCCAGATCACCACAGCCATCTAGCCATACTGCCTCGTGAGGAGAAACACTATCCTTTTTGAATACCCTGTAAGTGGTGACAACATGCTGTCTGGAGGGCTCCTCTGAAGGCTAATTCAGCACAAAGGTAAACTGTTGGTGTGACCTAGTCACCTAGCACCCTTATTGTGGCCCTACTCTGTGCTGGCACCTGATCCCTATCAAGTGTTTATACAATGCTCCTTCCCATCCCCAACTCCCATGTACACTGACTAACTCACAAAGGGACCCTCATAAAATACAGGGGCCTGGGGTTGAGGTTGGCTTTGTGGTACTTGCCTAGCATGCCGAAGATTTCAGGCTCTGTTTCAGGGACACCAACTGAGTGCCCATTCTACAGATGTGGGGCAGAGTTTGGGTGTCTGTGGTCCTGACAACCCTCTCTCAAGATGAGACCAGTCCTCTGCTGCCTAGGCCACAATTTGAGGTTTACTACACTCACCTGTCTTCTGGGTGATTACAGACACATCCTAGGCCCATTGTTTGGCTAAGTGGTGGGGAGGGAGGGTCCTGTCTGAATGTCTTTAGCTCAGAAGGTTAAGATTTGTGGGAGGCTGCTTTTTCAGCCAGGAGCAGTAGAGAGACATTCATTTACTTTAACATTCCAGGAAGGTGGGGAATGTAATACATAACCATGTCCCATCCAGTATTTGGAATGTAATTACATTAAAAAATTATTTGGGGGGCTGGAGAGATGACTCAGTGGTTAAGAGCACTGACTGCTCTTCCAGAGGTCCTGAGTTCAGTTCCCAGCAACCACATGATGGCTCACAACCATCTGTCATGGGATCCAATGCCCTCTTCTTCTGGTGTGTCTGAAGACAGTGACAAGGCACTCACATAAAATAAATAAATAAATCTTTAAAAAAATTATTTGGGGCTGAGTGAGTTCAGTTGAAAAGCACTTGCCTAATATATGAGGCCCTAAGTTTTAACTTCCAGCCATACAGAAAGGGGAGAGAAGCATTGTTTTCTGTGCAATTCAAGCTTAACTGTGTCCTGTGCATGATATTTGGCAGGTCTAGAGCATTATTCCTTTCTCACCCAGCAAGGCTTCCTCCTTCAGGACTCCTGAACCCGGTTTATGCTTCTAATACCTGTCTCAACCCATGAAACTTCAGTTTCCAGTGGCTTGTTCCACCCTCCTGGGGGCATGCGCTGGAGGCAGGGTCTTGTCATGCTGGTTTCGAGATTCTGGGTGCAGCTGCTCACTACTCAAAGCTTTGCCCCGACACTCTCAACATCTCTCTTTTCATAGCCTCCTCCGGTCCAAGGATCTTGAAGGAAATACCCAGTTAAATGGGCAGGAGGGATCCTGCCAACCCTTTTGGCAGGGTTGGATTCTGTACCCACTACAGCAGACCTGACCTAGGCTTTCATGTCATCTCTATGTCTCGGACTTAGATGGGAGGTCCCAACTGCATTCCTCTCAAAGTCAGAGATGTGCCAGAGGTCCCATGTTTGACAAGATTGGCTAATAGATATGGGTGCTCATATGCCCTTAAATGCCAGATCTTTAGGCAGAGACTGTTCTTCTGAGAGGTCTTGCTGCAGGCCCCTTTCATGTTCCTTTGGGTCTTGACAGTCCACAGTGTAAGTGTTGGCTTAAGGTTAGAATACAGTGCAGTGTTACAGATGACAAATCTGGAGTCCTTACCTGAAGACTACCAACCAGCCCTCAGGGCTGCTTCGAGGACTAAATGTTTCACAGAGACTAAAGTCTCCCTTGCCAGCTCAGGGTGGACACAGGTCACATGGTCTCCATCTTCTGCTCAGCAGTCTTGACCTACCTTTCCCTGTTCTGTGGTCCATGTCTTCAGTGTTCTTGATCCTGCTGAGGTCAAGACTCACTGTTAGAATCTATAACTAAGGAAGAGGGTGCTGGGGGTCACTGGTCAAGGTAGATAAACTGAACTGCCCACTCCCTCCTTCAGTAGCCCTCAGAGAAGTGCAAGCCTCTTCTCCATTCAGAGGAATAATAGCCTCATTCTTCTACTTCAGTGCTGTGGGTGCGGCAGACTCATGCTATGAGTCCCCAGAAGATGGGGATAAAGAACCAGGCAGCAGTGCCACTATGGCCTCACTCCTGGAGCAAACAGCTTTATACATACATGAAATGTGAAGACTGGCCCCTCATACAAGATAGGATCCATTATGCAGGAGGCATGCATGCACCTTCTTAGAAGCCAGGACCTCAGTCTCAGCAACAGAAGGCTACTCAAGGTGATTAAGAAGCTGAATGCCCAGGGAGGTGGTACATATCTACAAGGACACCAAGGACAGAATGAAAGAGACCATTACAAAATCAGAGTATGGCATGATTTGGAAGGGACTCAGAGATAGTCTTAGTCCCATCCTGTGGAAGAGTGGGGGACCAGAAACTTAGTGAAGGTTCCTTGTGGGATGGGCATCCTCAACTAGAGGTTCTTTGAAGTACAGAGTTCTTGGAGAAGTGTGGAGACATTTTAGGTAGTTGTATCTAGGCAACTCTGGGGGAGAAGCTAGGGTTTGCTGCTGAAGTTAACATACACCAGGCACTGGTTGACACCTCCCAGTGATTGTCATTTAAAATCAAGCTGCAAGGAGGTGGGTGAGAGAGAGGTGGAACTAGACTTTTGAAGGGAGAGCACAGGGACCTCTAGGACACCAGTGAGGAATATTTACAGCTCTAGAGAAGAGGAAATACATAACAGGTAGGGGAGGAAGCTTGTCATTCTTGAGGCCAAGTGGCCTCTAATGGTGGAAAAGAATCACCATGTGCCACTGTGGTGGGACAGTAAGGTCACATCTTCCTGCTCTACTATGTTTTTACATTGGGGCAAAACATGCATAAAATTAATATTTTAACCATTTTAAGTGTATGATTCAATAGTATGAAGAACATTCACAGCTGGTTGTGGAGATGCACATCTGTATTCCCAGCTACTTGTGAGACTGAGGTAAGAGGGTCATGAGCTGGAGGCCAGCCTCAGCTACAGGGTGAGACCCTGTCTTCCCCTGACCCCAACAGCAACAAAGCAAAAACCAAAATGTCACTCATGCATCATTATGACACCTGACTAAAGGTTTTAAGCTTTCTTTTGGATGAAAACCAATTATTATTGGTCTAATGAGATGGCTCAGCAGAGAAAAAGGCTTCTCATGTAAGCTTAACCACCCAACTTCAGTCCTCATTCAGAACCCACCATGGAACGAGAAAACGAACTCCTCAAAGTTGTCTTCTGACCTCCATGTGCCCCCAGCTTCCCTATGTGATGACGGCATGCAGATTAACACAGGAGCAAATAATGATTTCAAAAAGAAAAGAAAGGGAAGAAAACCAAATCATGTAGTTTTCCTTTTCTCATCTGTGCTTATTTTAATTAATGTTTTTATTTTATGTGTATTGGTGTTTTTCTGGTATGTATGTCTGTGTGAGGGTGTCAGATCTTGGGGTTATGTAGACAGTTGTGAGCTGCCATGTGGGTGCTGGGAATTGAACTCAGGACCTCTGAAAGAGCAGTCAGTGCTCTAAATTGCTGATCCATCTCTCTAGCCCCCTTAAGAATTTTTTTTAAAGACTCAGAGGTGTAGAGTCTTCCTGGAGCTGGAGTTATAGGCATTGTGATCCAACCAACGTGAGTGTTGGAAACTGAAGTTGGATCCTCTGCAAGGGCCATATGCGCTTTTAACTGCTGAGCTGTCTCTCCAACCTCTAAATAACCTTTTGATATCAACTTCCTCTGCTTCTTCTTCCAATGCCTTCTTCTGGTGTGTCTGAGGACAGCCACAGTGTACTCAAATAAATAAATAAAGACATAAATGAATAAATAAATAAATATCTTTAAAAAATCTTAAAAGAAAAGATGTTTGCTTCATGGTTTTGGAGGCTAATAGCTTAGTATCAGTACCGTGGAAGGTTCATGGTGGACTACAGTGTGGAGAGTTCAAAGAGGCAGGTTGATGATGAGACAAATCCAGGCCTTTACAACAACTTGCTGTAAAAATCCAGTGGTACCAGGAGATCTGTCTTTTTAAAATAAAACAAAGCAAAAATGCCCAACTTTGTATTGATTCTTGGTGAATTTCACATCATTCACCCTAATCCCATTCATCTCCCAGGCCCTCATATCTCCCCTCTACCCTGGCAACTGCCCCCCTAAAACAAAATAAACAATAACAAAACTCTTCACCTCACCATGGAAGCAGTTGTGTGTCATAGTGAGTCCTACAGTACACCCTGTTTGCTCACACACATCTTTACTTGTAAATGTTGATCTAAATGAGTCATTGGTCTGGTTCCAGGCCTCTGGCTTCTGCTACACTGTTAGTACTGGATCCTCTAGGGACTCCTCTCAGATACACTGTTGCTGCCCTCTGTCATGGAGATCCTGCTGTTTGGATGTGTAAGACCTGCTTCTTCACTTGGCAGATCACAGATGAGGTGGATGACTAGTAGCTGAGTTGGCTAGCCAGCTCTCCTGCACCCACACCCCTAGGGTGAGTTCTTCAACACTGCCCAGGCTGGCTCATCCAATTCTGCAGCTAGCTGGAAAGTGTCAGAGACAGCTTCCCCACTCTCAGGACCAGCTCTACTGTGCTGGAGTGGTGTGGCTGGTGGTGGGTCAGGGTGGTTCTCCCTCTCATGTCTAAGGCACACCCGAGCCTTCACCACACGGTCATGCATCTACTCAGTCAAGGTACCCACTAGGAGAGTGGTCTTTATCCTCTCCACAAGTAGTTCTCTTCTTGAAGGTTCTATGTCTCACCACTCTGAGACCTAGTTCCCCCTCTAAAAGGTTAGAGCATGGTCCACTCTTCTGTTCTTGGGTCCCTCCTCTTAAAGGTTCCACCACTTTATTTCCACTCTGAGAACCAAGCTTCCAATTTGCTCAAACCGTCTTCAAACCACCGAAGATGAATCAGCAAATGCTCTTTCCTCCTCAATAGTGTGAAAAGCATTTGGAAGACTCGGTGTTGATTCGTAGGTAAATGTTTGGTAGGATTCACCAACGAAGCCTTCCAGGCCTCAGCTTTTCTCCGGGGAGAGTTTTAAAACCACAGACTCAGTTTCCTTATTCTGTATGGCTCTACCCAGGTTTTCAGCTATGCATCAGTTTGGGAGTTAAAAGATTAAGCACTTTACTCATTTCTTCTATACCATCCAATCTGTTGTGTTAGCAGGGTGTGATGCTGCACACCTTTAATCCCAGCACTCTGGAAGGAAGTAGAGGCAGGTTGATCTCTATGAGTTTGAGGCAACCTGGTCTACATAGTGAATTTCAGGACAGCCAGGACTATGTACAGAGAACCTGTCTCAAAAACAAAGCAAATAGAAAAAAGTGTTGTGTTACTTATTCTTATAACACTGTGAAGTGCCTGCCTTGGGGTTTTTAATGTTTTGAAGTTAAAATATAATTACATCATTTCTCCATTCCCTTTCCTCCCTTCAACCCCTCCCATATACATCCCCTCCTTCTCTCTCTATATATGCCTAGCTATATGTACAATGTTATTTGTGTATACATGTTTTGGGGGCTGACCTTTTTGGTACTGGATACCCAATTGTGGGACTTGTGTTCTCAGCAATCCTTACTTACTTAGAGGTTTTTTTGCTAGGGTTTGGCCCCATGAGACTCTCCCCTTCCACACTAGTGTTTGGTTCCAGACCCCAGGATAGGGCACTGAAGTGCATATTTTACATATCACAAAAGACCTGGCCTACTGGTTCTCCCAGAATCCTTCAGTCCCTACCTGGCATACTCAGCCCCCAACCCTGAACTTTCCAGCCCAGGGGCTGGGCCACCCTTCCCTCAGAGGCTCCTCCCTATATATATAATCTGGACATTTTGGTCTTCTCTAGTTTTCTTCTCTCTGTCTCTTTGAGTTCTCGGACTTATTCTCTTTCTTCTCCCTCTCCTTCTCTTTCCCTATGGTCTTGGTCTTGGTCCTTGGGGCCAGTGAACTCACCTGAGGCCAGCTTTCCAATAAACCTGAATTTAATATAATCTAATCTGGCTTGGTTTCATTTCACTGTCGAAGAAATAACTTCATCAGTTTGCACATCTGTTGGTGTTGTCATTGTTCAGGTTTAGGCAGCCATATTCTTGAGACTTCATAGGTATAGCTTCCCTAACATTTTTAGGAGACACAATTTCACAACAGACATGTGGTTCTCTGGCCCTTACAGTCATCCCACCCCACTTGTATAATGTTGCTGGAGTCTCGTTTGTAGGAATTGTATTATAGAAATCATATTACAGATGGATCTGTTGGGGCCCTGTACCATGTGAGCACTTGTTCTCTGCATTTTCATCAATTGTGTTTTATTTTATAATGGTGTCTATCCGTAGTGAAGAGAGGCTTCTGTTTATTGTTATTATATATTGTGTATATATTCTGGTTTATTGGAAAGCTGGTCTCAGGTGAGTTTATTAGCCCCAAGGACCAAGGCCAAGAAAGTCATCATGGGGAGAGAGAAGGGGATGGAGGAGGAATAGAAAGAGAGAAAGGGTTTGTGTATATAGGGAAGTGCAGCCCAGCCCTTGGGCTGGAAACTATATATGTTTGTTAGAATTATTTTATCTTATGTTTCACCTCGATGTTTGTCTGCACCATGTGTATGCATCTGGTGCCTGAGGAAGTCAGAAGAGGGTGTCAGATCCCCTGGAACTGTAGTTATAGATGGTTGTGAGCCTCCATGTGGGGGCTAGGAATCAACCTTGTCCTCTAGAAGAGTAGCCACTGCTCTTAACTACTTAGTCATCTTTCTAACCTAGAGATTTTTTTTTGTTGTTTTTTGGGTTTTTTTGTTTTGTTTTGTTTTGTTTTGTTTTCAACACAAGGTTTTTTTGTGTAACCCTGGCTGTTTTGTCTTGCACTTGCACAATCATCCATGGTGGAGAAGGGGGACTGAACCTTAGATGCCAAGCACACACTCTTCCATTGAACTATACCTCTAGTCACTAGAAAGCCCTAGTCTGACAACCATTGTGCTGCTGGGTATCGTGGTGCAGGCCTTTGATCCCAGCGCTTGGAAATCAGAGTCTGGCTGATCTCTGTGAGTTTGCAACAAGCTTGGTCAGCACACAGAGTTCACAGTACCCAGGTTCCCCATCTGGTTTCACTTTCTTAACCTGAGAAGTTATCCTTCTAGACAATATATGTTTTTAAAGTGTCAGTGCTTAGTGAGGGTCTGAAAGGCTGGATGTGGTGGCTCACACCTGTAACCCCAACCTTCAGGCTATAACAGGAGAATTGCTGTGAGTTCAGAGTCATCTCTGGAATGCACAGTAAATTCCAGGCCAATCTGGCCCCCAGAGCAAGTTCCAGGGTAGGCAAGTCTATACAGAGAAACTCTGTCTCAAGAAAACCAATTTTAATAAAAGGAAGAATGGAGGAAGGGTCAGCCCACATTTTACTAGTGGGCTTGGGAATCTGGATGCTTTATGATCACCTTTTCTCCCAGAACACAGTAACTGCGTTTCAACTTTCTACTTGCCTAGTTTCTTCAGGTTAGGAGGTATTCTGTAGGTCTCTACCTTTAAATTCTACCTCCGGTACAGTTCAGAGTAGTGGCCTATCTTTAAGCTGATCAATGTTTGATCAGCTCTGAACAGAAGGAGGGAATTCCCTCTATGGTATGTTTGTTTGTTTGTTTGTTTGTTTTTGTTTTACAAGACAGGGTCTTTCGGTGTAGCCCTGGCTGTCCAGGAACTCACTATGTAAACCAGGTGGGCCTGGAACTCATAGATCTGCCTGCCTCTGCCTCCCAAGTGCTTGGAATTAAAGGTATATGCACCAATATCACCCAGCTCCCTCTGTGTTGTTAAACAGCTGCTCTTATTGCTTTAAAGCAGAGGACACTAGACTGGGGAAGTGAAGAGGCAAAGGTGAATAGAGGCACCATAAAACTGCCCTAGAATTTTTCAGGTCCACTTTTTTTTTTTTTTTTAATTCTTTGTTTGACTGGTTGCCATAGACTTTTATCTATCTTTTTTCTTTTGCATGCCTACAAAGTTCATTCTGACATCTGAGCTTATTTTATCAATGTTTCTATGGAGAGATACTATTTTAGATCCTTGTTTACTGTTTTTCTGATGTCACTCCTGAATGAATGGCCTACTTTAAAAATCACTCTTTAGGTCCCTGTCCCTGCCCCGGGGAGCCATCACTACCATGGCTTTGAAGAGAATCCACAAAGAGTTGAATGACCTGGCTCGAAGTCCTCCAGCACAGTGTTCATCAGGTCCTGTCAGAGATCATATGCTTCATTGGCAGGGCTACAATAATAGGGTCAAATGACAGCCCCTATGTGGGTGGAGTATCTTTCTTGACAATTCATTTCCTAATAAATTACTCCTTCAAACCACCTAAGGTTGCATTTACAACAAGAATTTATTATCCAAATACTAACAATGATGGCAGCATTTGTCTTGATAGTCTACAATCACAGTGGCCTCCAGCAGTAACTATTTCAAAAGTACATCTGCTCTCTGTTGTGTGATCCCAATCCAGATGATCCTTTCGTGCCTGAGATTGCTCGGATCTACAAAACAGATAGAGAAAAGTACAGCAGAATAGCTTGGGAATGGACTCAGAAGTATGTGATGTAATTAAAGAAATTGTTGGATAACCTCTACAAATAAAGCTAGGAGAACTCTGAAAGAGAGAAAGTCCTTTTGCTTTCCATTTGACTGCTTTCTCTGGGCCCACACCTCATCTTCCCCTGTGCACATGTTGACCTGACACAGCAGTGCTGTGTGTTGTACATACTTGGAACAACAAACTAGAAATACTGTAATTCTGTACCAACATTGCTTCCTAGCAGAGAAGTGTGTGTGTGTGAGAAGCCAGTTCTCCAGGCATAACCTAGGTGTGAGACTAAAAGCTTTCTTTATTGACTTAACTTTGGATGATGGCAAGAGGGGTAGTGGGTACACAGTGTGTACTTGAATGAGAGGAAAAAAGCTCCAGTGACCCATAGGAGATTGTCCTTAAGTGGAATTCATCTAATCTCAAACAGTCATAAAAAGCAAGATGAAGAGTGTGAAGCTGTTTCTGTATTCATTTCATCCTGAAGGACCTACAAATTAGGTGAAAGTTATGACCAAACAGGTTAAACTACATGCTGTATTTTAAGGTCTAAGTTTAACTGATCAACATTTAAATGGACTGGAGCTGTTAGTACATAAAGTGTGATGGGCTTTGTACAGTTTAGTGGCATAGCACATGCTTACCATGTGCAAGTCCGGGGTTCAACCCTCAGTGCCAAGTCCTCCCTCCACAAACCTGGAGGTATCTTTTTATCAAGATGCAGTTACTAAGTTAGTGGAGCCTGACAAATATGATGCATGACTATAAAATTGTGATGAGACACTGTTATGATTAGGTGAGCATATGATGAGACGCCTGCTGGCGTCATTGACGTCGATCCTATAAAAGTTGGGACTGACCCTTAGCTAGATACCAGTAACAGAATCTGATATTCATCTGATAATCCTCATTTAGCCCAAGGAATGAAATTGCTAATTGTGTTCTTTAGTGTCATAAATACACCTAAAATCATAGGTTTCAGCTCTGGGAACACATTTGAAAGAAATGCATTCCAAAAATAAAAAAACGAAGAGATGAGGGGAGGAAGGAGTTGCAGTAAATATTAAAAAAATATATAAAGTCATATCTCTATCATTTCTGAGGACTCTCTCCTTAGACCTGATTTTAGTATGGAGTCACGCGCACCTCTGTCGCCTGGTCCAATGCTCCCCCATGGCCTAACTGTCCACACAACTCCCTTCCCTATCAGTTTTCTACTGCCTGTTTTCTGCCTCTGTCCTGGGTTGTTTCTCTAACCCAAAATCCCACATAAACACAACTATACAGCCTGATAGCTTATCATATGGGCTTATGTGTTTGATTCTCAATCCACAAACCCTCTACACAACAAGATTACATCAAATAGACAAAGATACAAACTGCCCTTCTATATGAGATATTAGACCTATACAATCCTTAAATGTTCATAGCTATTTAACACCAATTAATCCCACCTGGATCTAGCTGGTCTTTGCGGACTTCCATGTTGCGACCTCCACCCTCATCCTCTGACCTCTCTCCCCAATCTTCTCTCTCCACCTCCTTTACCTCCACCCAGTCACTCACTGGCTTTCCTTTATTTTACTATTTAAAATGGTAAGGTTCAGATGAAATCACCTCATGAGTATTTGACTAGGCAGCCCTTCTTGGGGAAGTGAAATTAACATTAAAATATAAACAGCTTTAGGACAATCTACAGGAAGGAGGAGGAGGAAGAAGAGAAGGAAGAAGAGAAGGAAAACATCTTATACATAAAGGGGTCAATGGACACTTTATATAATGAAATCTCGGGGCTGGAGTGATGGCTCAGTGGTTAAGATCACTGACTGCTCTTCCAGAGGTCCTAAGTTCAATTCCCAGCAACCACATGGTGCCTCACAACCATCTGTAATGGGATCTGGTGCCCTCTTCTGGTGTGTCTGAAGACAGCTAAAGTGTACTTATATATAATAAATGAATAAATCTTAAAAAAAGAAAAAGGAAATCTTGACAATCAGCCCAATCCCCAATACTGGGAGAGTAGACCCCTCCACTGCTCCCTGGATGACAATTTCAAATAAACATGGTGATCAGAGATTGAAGGCGATTGAGTGTTAAAATCAAGGGAAAAACAGCAAGTGTGCATGCCTGTGTCACATGTTCATGACTGAACTACTGTGCCCTGGCGAGGCCCACAGGGACACCCCCCCCCACACAGGCAGTGTAATGAGACTGGGTGACCCCCAGTATAACTGTGTTTTTCATGCTTTTTGGGGGCTTCAGAAAAGAGCTCAGACCACAGATCTGGACCCCATCTTTTTGGAGTCTGGTCTGGGGACAGCTGGACAACACTCATAAGAACTGACATGGAGAAGGCGGGGCTTCATTGGAGACATGGTTTCACTCTGTTACCCTGGCTATTCTGAAACTTGCTCTGTAGACCAGGTTGGCTTCGAACTGACTGCCTCTTCCTCCTGAGTGCTGGGATTAAAGGTGTGCACCACCAATATCCCTATCAGTAATTTCAGGAGTGTCCTCAATCAAGGACTTGCAGGTGTGGACAGTGCCACACCCTCAGCCACTGGCGGGGAACCGCTAGGGCGGTTTTCCCTATGTCCTGGAGGCCTCTGGAACAGGAGCTATTTTTTGAACCCATCTTGATCAGTTTCCTCACATCTTATGGTTCTTTGCCTGCTCAGCCTCCTGCAGTCATCTGAAGTCACCTTCCAAATAACCCATTTCATTGGTCCTAGGGTACTTGTCTCAGGGTCTGCATCTGCGGGAATCAAATGAGAACATTTGGGACAAGACGAGTGGGTGGCATCCAGGGAGCAACAAGGGAAACAGGAGGTCTTGTGTGGGGTTAGCCCTGCACAAGAGCATGTCCTGGGCCCTTCTCCTCAGCCTCTCTTGTTCCCTGCCTAAGCTTGGGCTGCTCCCCTCTAAGCCCACCAGAGTCATCCCTGGGATACTGGTGGAGCTCAGTAAGAGCCCCTCCCTGCAGCTGTCTCAACAGGTAGCCTCATGAGTGGCCTTGAAGCAATTATCAGCAGCTCAGCCCTGACAATAGGGGCAAAGGTCCTGGCTCGTCTTGGTGATAGCAAGGGTCCAAGGAAAGACTGGAAATTTCCTATTGGAAAGAAGCAGAGGGTGAACCATGTACCTGGGCCCAGGTTGGGTGGGACTTACCACTCAGAGGTTCTAACTAGGGTTGTTCAGAAGACTAGGCCAGGGCCGGGATCAAGAAAGACATAGAGCAGGAGTGGAGAGGATCTAAGGAATCTGTGGTCCTGTTCCCTGTCAGGACTTTTGTCATGGAATCACTCTCCCTTAGTGTCTGTTATGGGGACTAATATCAACTATTCAGTTGCTAGGTGAATCTGAGCCTACTCTTGATGTTGGTTTCAAGAGGTGGCGGGTCAGACTGCAGGTTGGAGGTCAAGTCCAGGACAATGTTGATATTCTGCAGCTACATTAAGCCTCCAAGGCCAAAGCCAGGCCAGTGTCTGGTCTAGTGGAGGGACAGCTCTGCATCTCTTGCCCAGCTGGTTCTAACCACCGCATTAGACTTTAGTTGCATTAAGAAATGAGTGGGAACACCAGCACCTTCACTAGGAAGTTCAATTAAGAAG
This sequence comes from Micromys minutus, assembly GCF_963924665.1. Lineage (NCBI taxonomy): Eukaryota > Metazoa > Chordata > Mammalia > Rodentia > Muridae > Micromys > Micromys minutus. Next base: position 30,885,534 of record NC_137969.1, on the reverse strand, counting down.
GGGGAGATGGAATGGTGTCATCTGATGTGATGTAAATTATTAACCAGTACTGTACAGCCCTATTGGCCCCAACGTGGCAGATGAGGGTTGTCACTAAGAGGAGGAGGGGCTGCCTTAATGTGCAAATTCGGGGGCCAGTCCTCAGCTTTCCCCAGCTGTCTCCGAGACCTGACCCTGCTTTTCCTTGATCACTTCCTGACCCTGGGATGGCAGCTGCCTGGCAGGGATGGCTGCTCTGGGCTCTGCTCCTGCATTCGGTGAGTCTGTTGCTTGTGGCTACTTCCCAGTGCCTCCCATTAGGGCAAGGCAATCTGGGTACCCAAAAATGAGGAAGGGTCCCGTGGCTGTGGGCGGTTTCCTATGATCACAGATAAGAGCTGGTGGAGGGGGCTGTAAGGGTTGAAGAGGTAGCAGGTCAGAGAGACAAAGGGATGGGAACCTTTGTCTGTGGTTAAATGGAGACCAAGTCAGGCACTGGAGGTAGGTCCCAGTGAGCAGCACCTGAATTATTCTAGGTTTAGGAGGAGGTTCTGTTACCATCCTTATTTGCTCTCAGATGATAGCATTGGCCACTGCAGGATTTAGAATGGGGGGCTCGTGTACAGGCCCTTGAACAAGGAACCTGGCCTTGGTGTGGAGTCCAACCTAGAGACTCAAGCTGATAGCAATAGAGGTCACTATCTCTGCCTCTCCCCTGCAGCATGACTTTTTTTTTTTTTTTTAAGATGTATTTATTTTATGTGAGTACATTGTAGCTGTTTTCAGACGCACCAGAAGAGGGCATCTGATCCCATTACAGATGGTTGTGAGCCACCATGTGTTTACTGGAAATTGAACTCAGGACCTCTGGAAGAGCAGTCAGTGCTCTTAACTGCTGAGCCATCTCTCCAGCCCAAGCATCACCCTTGAAAGCCACACTCTACCAGATTACTTCCTTCTCTGAATAGCCCAGTCACTGTCCGTTGGGAGAGTGTCCCTCTGTTGGCACCCTAAGCATAGCATGTGCCCCCACAAGCCTCCCCCAGCACTCCATACTTGCTGTACTTCATTCCATATACTCCCTGGCCTCTCCCTCTCCAGACAGTACCTGACTGTGCTAACCAGCTATTGGTCCTTTCTGCAGGCCCAGGGTGAGCAATACACACCCATTCACAAAGCTGGCTTCTGCACCTTTTATGAAGAGTGTGGGAAGAACCCAGAGCTCTCTGGAGGCCTCACATCACTATCCAATGTATCCTGCCTGTCTAATACCCCGGCCCCCAAAGTAACAGGTGATCATCTGGCTCTTCTCCAGCGCATCTGTCCCCGCCTATACAATGGCCCCGATAACACCTATGCCTGTTGCTCTACCAAGCAGCTGGTGGCATTAGATAGCAGCATGTCTATCACCAAGGCCCTGCTCACACGCTGCCCGGCCTGCTCTGACAATTTTGTGAACTTACACTGCCATAACACCTGCAGCCCTGACCAGAGCCTCTTCATCAATGTCACCCGTGTGGTTAAGCGGGGCGATGGACAGCCTCCTGCTGTGGTGGCCTATGAGGCCTTTTATCAGCGCAGCTTTGCTGAGAAGACCTATGAGTCCTGTAGCCAGGTGCGCATTCCCGCTGCTGCTTCCCTGGCTGTGGGCAGCATGTGTGGAGTGTATGGCTCTGCCCTCTGCAATGCTCAGCGCTGGCTCAACTTCCAAGGGGACACAGGGAATGGCCTGGCTCCTCTGGACATCACCTTCCATCTCTTGGAGCCTGGGCAGGCCCTGGCAGAAGGGATGCAGCCACTGAATGGGAAGATCACACCCTGCAACGAGTCCCAGGGTGAAAACTCAGCAGCCTGTTCCTGCCAGGACTGTGCAGCATCCTGCCCGGTGATCTCTCGGCCCCCACCCTTGCGCCCTTCTTTCTACATGGGTCGAATGCCAGGCTGGCTGGCTCTCATCATCATCTTCACTGCTGTCTTTGTGTTGCTCTCTGTTGTCCTTGTGTATCTCCGAGTGGCTTCCAATAGGAACCAGAACAAGACAGCAGGTCCCCAGGAAGTCCCCAACCTCCCTCATAAGCACAGACCCTCGCCTCACACCATCCTTGGCCAGTTCTTTCAGAGCTGGGGCACAAGGGTGGCCTCATGGCCACTCACTGTCTTGGCACTGTCTTTCATGGTTGTGATAGCCTTGTCAGTAGGCCTGAGATATATAGAACTCACCACAGACCCCGTAGAACTGTGGTCGGCCCCCAAAAGCCAAGCCCGGAAAGAAAAGGATTTCCATGACGAGCATTTTGGTCCCTTCTTCCGAACCAACCAGATTTTTGTGACGGCTCAGAACAGGTCCAGCTACAAGTACGACTCTCTACTGCTAGGGCCAAAAAACTTCAGTGGGATCCTGTCTCTGGACTTGCTGCTGGAGGTGCTGGAGCTACAGGAGAGGCTTCGACACCTGCAAGTGTGGTCCCAGAAAGAACAGCGCAACATATCCCTACAGGACATCTGCTATGCCCCTCTCAAGCCATATAACACCAGCCTCTCTGACTGCTGTGTCAACAGCCTCCTTCAGTACTTCCAGAACAACCGCACCCTCCTGCAGCTCACGGCCAACCAGACTCTGAATGGTCAGACCTCCCTGGTGGACTGGAAGGACCATTTCCTTTACTGTGCAAAGTGAGTAGATCTGAGGAGAACAGGTGGGAGTTGCTATGCCCCCAGGAACCAGACCAGAACATAGCTCCATCCTTCAGAGCCAGGGATACTTCCTATGTGTATATATCAGGGCCATTGTGTGTCTATTTGAGCCCCTTCTCTTTTTTAAAAAATTTATATATTTTTTTATATATGTACACACCATTGATGTCATCAGACACACCAGAAGAGGGCATCAGATCCCATTACAGATGGTTGTGAGCCACCATGTGGTTGCTGGGAATTGAACTCAGGACCTCTAGAGGGGCAGTCAGTGCTCTTAACCACAGCCATCTCTCCAGCCCTTGAGTCCCTTCTTAGAGCTCCCATCTTATGCCTGCTCTCTGTAGGACTTTCATCCTAACCCTCTTTCCAGCTCTAATCCATACGATCTTTCCTTCTGTCATGCTCCTGCCGCGGTGCCAACTTAATAATTTTTAGAATTACTTTAACTTCACATGAATGAATGTTTTGTTTGTGTGTATGTATGCGCACTGCTTATATATGTGCATGGTGCTGAAGAGGCCAGAAGAAGTTGCTAGATTTTTAGGAACTGGAGTTGAAGTTGGGTAGAAGCAGCCAGGTGGGTCTTGGGAACCAAACTGTGGTCTTTTGCAGAAACACCATGTGACGTCTGAGCCCTTTCTTCTGCCCTTGTTGTAGCCTTAGTTTAAATCTCAAATCAATGAATGACTCAGGTAGTGTTTGTGTTTTCTGGACAGTGTGTCACGATCTGTAGGGACTTTGGAGGCCCCATAATTGGCTAGAAATGTGTTCATCTGGGCTCAGGCAGGACTGTGGTTAGTCTCTGGTCCCGGACATCAGGCTATGGATTGTAGTGCAGTTTTGTCTACAACCTTACACAGTGAAGGTTCTGCCTTTGCCCGTGTTGTCTGGAATAAAGAGGATGCCAGTGAGCTCATGAGAGCAAGGGAAGGGTAGCAAGAGGGCCAGAGGTTGGGGGAGGCTCCTGGAGAAAAACATGGAGAGTGAAGTACCCCTAATGGCCTTGTCCCTACTCTAGAGCAGCTGAGGGTTACAGAAGGTAACCACACCCAAGTGCTCTTCTGAAAACAGTTTTGACCCTGCAGGTTCCAGGCTTCAGTCTTTAGTTCCACCAGATTACAGCAGCTTTTGCCGTCTCTCCCTGCTACTGGTTGTCTATCCTCAGCTGAATCTCAAGTGCAGACTGCTTCCTAGAGTGTCCGAGCTATCCCTCAAATAGAAAAGCAGAGAGGGCTTGTTGAGAGGCATCAGGGATCAGCCATGCTAAATACAGCGTGGTTTTTGTTGTTGCTTTTGTTTTGTTTTTAGACAGAGTCACCCTATGCAAGGTGTCCCTCAAATTCACACCCTTGCCTCAGCCTCCTGAGTGCTGTGGCTGCAGGCCTAAGCAATCATACTCGGATTGTACTATGTATTTTCATTTTAGATGCTCCCAACTCTTGGGGAGTCAGTTATATTAACTGCATAGACTAGAAAGGTGAGGCTCAGAGTGGTATGGCAAACTGCTTAAGGCCACACAGCAATTCAGCTCTTAGATGGCTCTGTTGATCAATATGGTCACTTGCTCAGACCTCAGAATGTGTGCTAAGCGCTGTTCTGTTGTCTCCACAGAGGTGTGCTTTGTAGGAAGGGTTTAGTTGGAGGACACAGGCCTGTCCAAGGGCACTGGCTGGGTAGTTGTAGACATGTATCTCTGAGCTCCAAGGTGTCACTCAACACTTAAGTGGGTTTCAGGCTCTGGGAGAGGGAACTGAAGATTTCACAGCCTTGAGGAGATGGCCATGGCTCAGATCTGGGTTCATCATTTAATTATGATGCTCATGTAGAACTGGGATAGTGACAGGTCTGGAAGGTTTGGCTCTGTGAGGGGACATGGGAGAAATTACCTTCCCAGGGGGTCTCCAAGACTACCAATACCCCATTCAATGAACTAGGGGGGCATATGAGACTACCTTGTGGAAAGATGGCATTTAGAACCCTCTGGGCCTGGTAGTGTGGAGTCACTGCTCCTCCAATAGGGAGCAGAGGGCCTGGGGTAGGATGGGGCCAAAGGATCCAGGAATGATTCTTTGTGCTTTTCCTCTAGTGCCCCTCTCACGTTCAAAGATGGCACAGCTCTGGCCCTGAGCTGCATAGCTGACTACGGAGCCCCTGTCTTCCCTTTCCTTGCTGTTGGGGGGTACCAAGGTAAGTGAGGTAGGCCCTGGAGGCTACTGAAGGGACAATTTTAGCGCAGAGATAATAGGCAGGAGGAGGGAGATGGTGATGAATGTTTCCAGTATCTGGGGGTCTGTCTTAAGGGGGCTGCAGACAATGCATTCTACCTCCCCTCAGTGACTTCCCTCATCTCTCCATGCTGCTCAGGAGCTCTGGTTTTGTGCCTTTGGTGGGCAAAGGGAAATGAACATTGGATAAAACTGTTATTAGGATGGGGAAGTATTAGAGGAACAGGAGTGGGAGAATATTTCAGCCTAAGGAGAGGAGTGGACACGGTTCAATAGGAGGGAGGCTCAGAGTTTCTCTTCCCAGGAACGGACTTCTCTGAGGCAGAAGCGCTGGTCATAACCTTCTCTCTCAATAACTACCCTGCTGATGATCCCCGCATGGCCCAGGCCAAGCTCTGGGAGGAGGCTTTCTTGAAGGAAATGGAATCCTTCCAGAAGAGCACAGCTGGCAGGTTCCAGGTCGCGTTCTCAGCTGAGGTAGGGTCCCTGCAGAGACCCTGCTTCTATGCTTGCAGTTCCTAATGGTGTGGGTTGATTCCAGTCAAACCCACATCCTGGCTCCACTTGTTTCTCAATGGCCCCTGGCAGTGAATATCTGTGCCCACCCAGATGTGATGCTTGTGTTAGAGGCTCCGCAGTCAATCCCCAGAGCACGATGCCACTTAGTAAGGAAACTCAGTATGTGGTCAGTGAGCTGCTTCTGTGCTTGCAGCGCTCCCTGGAGGACGAGATTAATCGCACCACCATCCAGGACCTGCCTGTCTTTGCCATCAGCTACATTATCGTCTTCCTGTACATCTCCCTGGCCCTGGGCAGCTACTCCCGATGGAGCCAAGTAGCGGTGAGAGCAAGAGGGGTGCAGCAAGAGCGACTCAGAGCCTAGGACATCTCCAGATGGGTTTCTAAAGCTTTCCGAGAGAGGGCACCTGGAAATAGCAAGCTGGACACATCCAGAGAGAATCCCATGAAGGGTAGCATTTCTTGCATGTGTTCTGCGTTGAAAGGCTCAAGGTTTACTTCCTGCTCTCTAACATTCCAACATATTCCCACTGTCCACATGCAAAGCTACCATTTAAAAAAGCATGCAATGCAAGTTTAGGAAGATGCAGCCAGGCACACCTGCATGTTTTGGTGCTGTGGTCCTGCCCCTGGGAGGACGGTTTAGCATAGAGACTTAAATGTGGATTCTTTATTGAGGTGGGTGGCATGTGAGCACCAAGGGAACCTGCCAGATCCTGGCCCAACCTGGGGAGTAAGGAGGGTCTGGGCAGGTGCCCTGGTAGCCAATGGGCTGAGCCTCATTGAATTGTAGGTGGAGTCCAAGGCTACTCTGGGCCTAGGTGGAGTGGCTGTTGTGCTGGGAGCAGTCGTGGCAGCCATGGGCTTCTACTCCTACCTTGGTGTCCCCTCCTCTCTGGTTATCATCCAAGTGGTACCCTTCCTGGTGCTGGCTGTGGGAGCTGACAACATCTTCATCTTAGTTCTTGAGTACCAGGTAAGAAGGGAGGGGTTCTTCATACCCAACATCCTCATTAGACAAATCCCTGCACAGAGCTGCTGGGATTCTTGTAGACTTATACATGTAGGAAACAGACCGAGTTGGCACGCATTCATTTATACTAATTGAGCCATGTTGAACTTGCTTGCAGTTAAACCCGTACAATATCCAGTGAGCTTTTTAATGTATCAGAGGTGCCTCTGTCCTGCTTTACACTACCAAGTGTGGCATTCCATGCTATAAGCACAAACCAGAATCCATTTAGTCTCTCTTTGCTTTCAAACACTTTGAGTGACATGAACACGTGGGCCCTTTCATGTCTAGAATGTACTACGAGGTTTTTTAAATCACAACACAGAAGCAGAAAGTGCAACTGAGAGCTGGTGGGCTCTTCTGTCTCCAGAAGGTTGGGAAGTTCCTCAGTTTTGGCCAGGACTCTTAACCTTTACCAACCCACTGCCGACCTTTACAGTTTGGTGACCTTGGCACACCCACCCTGTATACTTTGTCTCTTTGCAGAGGCTGCCTAGGAAGCCTGGGGAACAGCGAGAGGCTCATATTGGCCGTACCCTGGGCACTGTGGCCCCCAGCATGTTGCTGTGCAGCCTCTCAGAGGCCATCTGCTTCTTTCTAGGTGAGCAAGGGTTGTCCTCCACCCAGGATCAGCTCTGCTAGGTCATTCTAAGAGGGGACACAGGCTTTCAGAAGGCAGTGGATGTCCCCTGCTTTAGGCTGTCTGTGCTGGCATCTGGTATGATGAGAATGATCCAGAATGTGCTCTCAACAGGGGCCCTGACCTCCATGCCAGCTGTGAGGACCTTTGCCTTGACCTCTGGCTTAGCAATCATTTTCGACTTCCTGCTCCAGATGACCGCCTTTGTGGCCCTGCTATCCCTGGATAGCAAGAGGCAGGAGGTAAAGACAACTGGGCCAGGACCAAGGGACTTACCCTGCCAGTGTCTCCACACTCTCTGGAAGATGAGGTAGCCAGGAGAATTGGGTGGGAGGCAGGGACATAATTCTGAGAATGTTTGGGGTTCTGTGTTCACCAACTTCTCGTAGAAAGAGAATTTCTTTTTAGTTATTTGTGGCAGCAGCACTAAGTTCCCTAAAAGTGTGTACATTTATAAAATAAATTATAAATAGAAAGTTTAAAAAAAAACAAAAAAAAGTTAACAGGAATTTTTTGATGCTGTAAAATTCAGTATTTGATTAAGACAAGAAGTAAAAGCAACAAAAACTGCAATGGGGACTGGAGAGATGGCTCAGCGGTTAAAAGCACTGGCTGCTCTTCCAGAGTTCCTGAGTTCAATTCCCAGCAACCACAAGGTAGTTCACCATCAATACTGGGATCTGATGCCCCCTTCTGGCATGCAGGTGTACATACAGATAGAGCACTCCTAAGAGAATCTCCAGGATTTCCTCGGAGGAGGCGGATCCTGCGGTCTGCCTTGGACCAGTCTTGAGGGTCTGTCATTCTCTAGGCTTCTCGCCCCGACGTCTTATGCTGCTTTTCATCCCGGAAGCTGCCCCCACCTAAACAAAAAGAAGGCCTTTTACTCCGATTTTTCCGCAAGATATACGCTCCCTTCCTGCTGCACAGATTCACCCGCCCTGTTGTGGTACGTGGGCTGGAGAGCTGTTCCACTTTGGGAGAGAGACCGGGAGGAGAATGATGGGAGGCTGTCCAGGCCCAGAGCGGATACATGGAGCTAGAGCTTGAGTCTGTCCAACTCTAGGATGTTTCCCAGGATGCCCAACAAAGCCATTCAAGTTTGAGGGAAGATGAAGGCTGTTTGGGGAGAGGTTCTCATGTGCCAGTTTCTCCCTCAGCTGCTGCTGTTTCTGGTCCTGTTTGGAGCAAATCTCTACTTAATGTGCAACATCAGCGTGGGGCTGGACCAGGAGCTGGCTCTGCCCAAGGTGAGCCTGACCTCTTCGCAGCCCTTTGTCCAGAGACCTAGGAGGGACAGCAGTGCCCAGCAGGTGGAGTGGTGATGGCGGTGGAGCTTGAGGGAGGGACATAATACGAGGCTTGGCATGCAGAGTTGCTCTTAATGGACCCTGAGAGAGCAACCGCATCCATGTTTGTAACGTGCGAGGGCTGAGTGCTGGCTCAGGCCACTCTGAGGTGCAGCCCTATCCATGTGGCCATCCACACAGAGGCACTGCCACTTCTGGCTGTGAGTTTCTCACTAATAGCTGTGTTTGGACTTACTACTTTATCTGTATGCGTGTTTTGTCTGCATGTGCCTTGTGGGTGCCTGGTGCCTGCAGAGGTCAAAAAGAGGGTGTCACATTCCCCTGGGACTGGAGTTACAGATGGCTGTGAGCCACCCTGTGGGTGCTGGGAGTCGAACCTGGGTACTCTGTTGAGCCAACTCTCCAGCCTCAGCATTTGTTATTTTTCTGTGCTTTTAATTTTTGGTGTTGGGGATCAAATCTGGGATCTCTTGTTTGTTAACCAGTTAGTCATAAAGTCACACCCCTTGTCTCTCTTCTATTTTAATACAAAAACAAAAGTTGTGGTTCAGGGGATGAAGTACTACTATCTGTACTGGTGGGTTCTTTTGTACTGTTTTGCTTATGTTGAGTCTGGGTCTTACCAGCCCAGGCTGGTCCGGTATGTAGTCCGGGCTGGTCTAGAATGCTACTGTCCTCTTGTTCTGACCTCTGGAAGAGCAGTCAGTGCTCTTAACCGCTGAGCCATCTCTCCAGCCCCCTTTGGTCACCGTTCGAATTGGCTTTTTGTTGTTGCTGAGTCTGGAGGGTTCCCTATGGATTCTGGAGATTGGTGTCTTCTCAGAGACCTGATTATGAAGTGTTTTTCTTTTTCTATGGGCTGCTCTTTCATTCTAGTGGCGGTGTGCCTTGGCATGTGAAACATGTTAAAATATCCATTGATCCTTTTTATTGTCTGAACTTGATGTCATATTGAAGAAATAATTGATAAATCCAAAGTTATTAAGTTTGTCCTGTTTCTATTAAGGGTTTTTTATGGCTTTAGAACTTCTGTTTAAGTCTTTGATTCGTTTGAGGTTTGTTCATTTGTTTTTGGAGACAGGGTTTCTCTGTGTAGCCCTGGCTGCCCCGAGACTCACTGTGTAGGCCAGGCTGACCTTGAACTCAGAGATCTACCTTGCCTGTAAGTGCTGGGATTAAAGGCGTGTGCCACGGCCCCACTTTGAGTTGATCTTTATATACAGTGTCATGAAAGTGGCCAAATTCTAATTCCACGCAGCTCTCCCAGGACCACACTAAAAAGTAAAGCTTTCCTCATCACATGGTGTTGGCCGAAGGTCACTCAAGCAGTATGTGTGACTCCTGCCTCCACTGATCTCCATGCCTGCCCCCGTGTCAGCACGGCCCTGTTTGCAGTAGCCACGTTCCAAACCGGGAAGTGTGCGGCTTGCAAATTTGTCCTTTGTCAATTTCTCTTGGGTTATTTGAGTTCTTGTGAGATTACATTTGAATTTTAGCTTGACATTTTTAGATTTCCTCAAAAACAGTCCTTGGTATTTATGCAGGGACCGCACTGAATCCGCAGATGGCTTTGCTTTGATAATACTGATGCCTTAACAATAGTCATCTAAGTGGACATACTAAATGTTTCTGTTTGTTTTTTTCTTTAGTTTCTTCTAAGAACCATATCCTCCTCTGCGTTTTATTTATTTATTTATTTTTTGAGACAGGGTCTCACAATGTAGTACACATTATGAGCCCTGCCCCATTATGTACTAACATGTAGATCAGACTGGCCTTGAACTCACAGACATTGCCTGGTTCTGCCTCTCAAGCCCTGGGCAGAAGGTGTACCACCACACTAGGCCTGCACCACTGGCTTCCCACATGCTAAACATGAGCTCTTCCGACCGAGCTACACCCCAGGCCCTCTTCTCAAAGGACAGTTTTGCTGCAAAAGAGGTTCTTTCTTCCCTTTGGTACTTTGAATGAACCGCAGTCTCCAAGGTGGCTGATAGGAAAGGTGGAAGCCACTGCATCATAACCTTCCTTGTGACAAGTCACTTTTCTTGCATTGTCCCTAGAGCTCTCTGAGGTTGGCTTTTGACAGTTGTAATGACAATGTGCCTTGGGCGAGGTTTGTTTGATTTTGTCCTTTTAGACCTCCCCAGAGTTCCTTTAAGGTTTCTATTCATGCCTTTCTTTCACCAATTTGGGGGCCTTTTGGCCGTTGTTTCTTCAAATAACCCATCGAGTTTCTTTCATTTTTCTTCTCTTTCTGAAATTCTTACGAATGCAGCTGTGGGCCTGCTTGGTGTCTCCTGGGGCCTCTCTGTGTGTATCTTGGTGTGTCCTTTTATGTCCGTATCAGGGCATGTTCCTCCAAGTATACAGTGCTCTGTGTGCCTCAGCCTGCAGGCATGGACTCTGCCTGTCTCTGAGTAAGCTTCTCTACATGTGCTTCTAGCATGTGTGTCTGAGTGTATCGTGAGTGTACTTCTGAGCATCGACCTTGTGTGCGTACATTTCTGTTTACCGCAGTAGGTACATTTGCATGTACTTCTGAGCGTGTACACTGTCTGACCTGGAGCAAGCGCGTTATGAATATTTCCTTGACTCACAGATCCTCTTCTTTCGCAGGACTCGTACCTGATAGACTACTTCGTCTACCTGAACCGATACCTTGAAGTGGGGCCTCCAGTGTACTTCGTCACCACCTCAGGCTACAACTTCTCCAGCGAGGCAGGCATGAATGCCATCTGCTCTAGTGCAGGCTGTGAGAGCTTCTCCCTAGCCCAGAAAATCCAGTATGCCAGTGAATTCCCCGACGAGTAAGTGGTTGGTCTCCCCAACACCCTGGCTTGCTTCTTCTCTGCTTTCTCTCTCCTCTCTTCCTTCATTTTCACCTCTGCAGCTAACAAAGCCAGAGGAGACTCCAGTGCAAGGCTCAGGAAGGAGTCGGCAGCAGACTGATTGACTCCACCTCCTCCTCTCCATTGTCTGGCCTCAGGTCTTATGTGGCTATTGCTGCATCCTCCTGGGTAGATGACTTCATCGACTGGCTGACCCCATCCTCCTCCTGCTGCCGCCTTTATGTCCGTGGCCCCCATAAGGATGAGTTCTGTCCCTCAACGGATAGTAAGTTTGGGGCCACGAGGGGCTCACTGCCCATTACAGCTTAGGGAAACTGAGGCAGGAGAAAAGAAAGGCTCTCAGTCTCCCACCGAACCCACAGGGTCCAGGCAGTTTGGGGCATAGATGTCCATACTAACACGTGTCCCCTGGAGCATTATAGCTTTGTTTGCAGAATATGTTGGTTGTGGGCAGTGGACTATGGAGTTGGGAGTGGAGCTATGGTCCTGCATATGGAGGTGCATGTTGTAGTAAATATTAAAAATTTTAAATGGTTTATATCTTTAATGGCCCTGAGGTCTCACTCCTCAGGCCCGATTTTTATTATGGAGCCGTGTGCACCTCTGGCATCTGGTCCGACCCGCCACCACGGCCCAACTTGTCTGCGCAACTCCCTTCCCTGGCGGTTTTCTACCACCTGTTTTCTGCCTCTGTCCCGGGGTGTTTCTCTACCCCAAAATCCCACAAACACAACTCTACAGCCCGATAGCTTTTCATACAGGCTTATATATTCAACTCTCAATCCACAAACCCTCTACACAACAAGATTACATCAAATAGACAAAGATACAAACTACCCTTCTATATGAGATATTAGACCTATAAAATCCTTAATGTTCATAGCTATTTAACGCCAATTAATCCCACCTGGGTCTAGCTGGTCCTTGGGAAACTCCATGTTGCCACCATCTGTCCTCCGATCTCCTCAGAACTCTCCTCTTTCCTTTGCCCCACCCAGTCACTGGCTTTCCTTTATTTTACTAATTAAAATGGAAAGGTTACCTCCAGACTAGGCTACTCTTCTTGGGGAAGTGGAATTAACATTAAAATACAAACAGCTTCAGGACAATCTACTGGTGCAAGTGTGGGAGATTCCATTTCTCCACCTAACTTTTCCTCCTTACCAGCCTTGGGGGCTAAGAGGGACTCAGCTTCTACAACTGGGAGTGGGAGTTGCAAACCCCTCAGAACTAGGGACTTTAGATTGGGACACAGAGTGGGAGTCAGAACAGGAGCTGCCTTGTCTGGTGTGTCACTGGCCAGTGTCCCCCTCTCTGCAGCTTCCCTCAACTGTTTCAAAACCTGCATGAACCGCACTCAGGGTCCTGTGAGGCCCACAGCAGAACAGTTTTATAAGTACCTGCCCTGGTTCCTGAATGATCCGCCCAACATCAGATGTCCCAAAGGGTAGGTTCTGAGGGTGGCTTCTGCTGGAGTCAGGGGAGACTTGTGGGTCCCAGAGATGGTAGACACAGGGGAAGGAGTGTCTAGCTAAGCCCTTCCTAGGGTACAGTGGGTGGGCTGACAGGACAAGGTCTCATCCCCTCTAAGCCTCTATTCTGGCCTCTTCTTTGCAGTGGTCTAGCAGCATATAGAACCTCTGTGAACTTGAGCTCAGATGGCCAGGTTATAGGTAAGTATGGTATGGTTTGGGGAGAAGATCTCAAGTTAGCAAGCTGTTTTATAGTCTTCCAAGAACACCTGTATATGTGACTGATGTGTGTGTGTGTGTGTGTTTCTGTTGTGACTGGGTATGTGGGTAGGTGTATACCTGTCCATGGCCTATAAGCAAGGGTTCTCCTTTTCAACTCCATGAGCTGAGACTTCACCCATTGTTTCCCCCCAAGTCCATTGCCACTGTGAAATGCGTGGCAGCCTTTGTAACAGCTGACGTCACTATTGAGAGCCGCCCACTTCAGCACATATTCACAAATCTTGTGTGTATCATACGGAGACGTCAGCAGCAGCTGCTGGCTAAATGAGGTAGGATGCCTCCGTGTACTGGAATCCCAAGAGCCTTCAACAGTAACTAGGGGGATGACGCCCAGCAGGTGGGGAGAAGCTTAACACAGCAGGCAGCAGAACCAGCGGCCATCTGCACAGAGGGAGCCAGCTGTAGTTAGAATTGTGCACACCACTATGAGGACCCTGAGCTGGCATGGAGATGGAGGTGGGCCTGGGTGGTAAATGGGGGAGCTTTGGATGAATTCTTTTCTTTTTTTACTGAACCAACTCAGAGTTGGCATCACTAGCTGCAAGCTGACTGTAGCAACCTGGTCCACTCTCCAAGCTAACTCTTCTATGAAGTTCCTATCTTCCAAGAAGGTGACCCTCTTCACACTGGTCCTCCTTTCTAGGCAACAAAGGCATGCAGAACCCATGTGGTCAAAGGGATTGGGGATTATGATTGACAGAGGAGTGGGTTGGTCTTTTTGGAGGGAGGAGACAGCTCTGCCCCATCCTGGCCCAGGGCAGGTCTGCATCCATCATGGCCCTAAATATCTTACAGTAGCACTTTTCAAAATGAGAGCTCCCCTCTCTTCCAACAGTATCAACACCGTCAGAAGATTGCTAGACATGCCTACACCTTGCCTGAGTTGTGCCAGAACATATCTCTGGGTGAGGATGGCCATCCTTCTGGGTGTGAATGACCATCAGGTGCCCAGAGGTCTGGTATCAGGCCCTATAGGAACCTAGTACCTTAAGATTGTGCATTGAAGACTGTTTCTCATCTGTTTTTGTTTTCCCTGTGTGTGCCTGGCCCTCATTTCTTTTTTGAACACAACACCACTAAACACAATTTGAAAGTGTTGTTTACTGTACTTACAGGCAGGATTCCAAAGTCACAATTTCAATAAATTTGGTCATTTCTGTTTACTTGTCTTCCTTTTTTGTCTGTTCCTACAGGAATAGGCAAACTGAAAAAAAAATTTTTTTTGAGACAGAGTCTCATGTGGCCCATACTGGTCTAGAATTTTCTAGGTAATACTGAACTCCTGAATTTCCTGCCTCCCCAAGTACAGGGACCACAGATATGAAGCACCACACTCCCACAAAAACCCAGGCTAAGTTTTTGTTTAAAACCCAGTGCATATTTTGAAAGCACACATAGAAGGATTTGGTTTCACTGGGAGATATTTTAGTTTTTGTTTTGCTTTTGAGATAGTATCGCACTCTCTAGCCTATGCCGGCCTTGAACTTGAAGTGATTTTCCTACCTCTGCTGGCCGCTGGGATTGCATGTGATACATGAGGGATGATCTTTCAGGCTTCTTCATCTATCAGAGTCAGGCCTTGGTCTCAGTAACAGAAGTGAGTATAGTTTGGGGATATTGATGCAAAGTGTGAATGCAGTCCTTGGGGCCGGAGAGATGGCTCAGAGGTCCAAGGCACTGACTGCTCTTCCAGAGGACTCAGATCGGATCCCCAGCACCTGTGTGGCAGATCATAACTGTCTTTAACTACAGGTATAGGAGATCCCATGCCCTCTTCTGGCCTCCGTGGGCACCAGGAATACATGTGATGCGCAGACATACATGCAGGCAAAACACTCCCATGTTAAAAATAAACAAGGAAATGCAGGTCTCTTGTAGAGAATTGATCAGGAATTTCAAGTACTGAGCCCAAGGTGATCACATCTGTGTTAATGTCTCACTGACCTTTGACTTTCAGCCTCCCAGTTCATGGCCTACCACAAGCCCTTAAGGAACTCCCAGGACTTTACAGAGGCTCTCCGGGCATCCCGGTTGCTAGCAGCCAACATCACAGCTGAACTACGGAAGGTGCCTGGGACAGATCCAAAGTTTGAGGTCTTCCCTTACACGTGAGAACCAGGGGGCTGAGCCAGGGATGTGGGAGGAAACATCCACACAAGAGATGTTGGGGGGCTGTAGGCTTTGAGTGATCTTGAGGGATGAGATCCAGCTTTGTCTCAGCTGTCTCCTGGGGTAGCTTGGGGCCTATCCGTTTCTTACACTGGCCATCAAGTCTCATGTTTTCCTTCTGAGATGGGATGCCCTTCCCACTTGAAAAAAGGATTGGTTCTTTGACCACACCCTAATCTCTGGCAGGATCTCCAACGTGTTCTACCAGCAATACCTGACGGTTCTCCCTGAGGGAATCTTCACCCTTGCTCTCTGCTTTGTGCCCACCTTTGTCGTCTGTTACCTCCTACTGGGCCTGGACATGCGCTCAGGCATACTCAACCTGCTCTCCATCATTATGATCCTCGTGGATACCTTTGGCCTCATGGCTGTGTGGGGTATCAGCTACAATGCTGTGTCCCTCATCAACCTTGTCACGGTAACCTACAGAATGGGCCTTGGCAGTATAAACCCCCCATCTTCTCTCTTGTTGCCTGAAGTTCCTTTCTCTTGCCTGTAGGCAGTGGGTATGTCTGTGGAGTTTGTTTCCCACATCACCCGGTCCTTTGCTGTAAGCACCAAGCCTACAAGGCTGGAGAGGGCCAAAGATGCTACTATCTTCATGGGCAGTGCGGTGAGTGGGGAGGGGTGGATCACCCTGTGCTCCACCTGAGCCTTTATGTCCTCCCTGACTCCTGGCTATGACCCCGTCAGGTGTTTGCTGGAGTGGCCATGACCAACTTCCCAGGCATCCTCATCTTGGGCTTTGCCCAAGCCCAGCTTATACAGATTTTCTTCTTCCGCCTTAACCTCCTGATCACCTTGCTGGGTCTGCTGCATGGCCTGGTCTTCCTGCCTGTTGTCCTCAGCTATCTAGGTGAGTACCCATGCTCACCCAGTCAAGATGTCACAACTATGACTATTGACCAGAATGGTGCCTGCTCCCTTGGAAAACTCAGGGAATTCAGGCCAAGATTTTTATCACATATTCTACTTTGGAAACTTTTGTTTTGCATGTAATATGTAGCAAGCATCTTTCTTGGTGAATTGATTGTGTCTTAAACACTGTGTGGTCTATTGCACTTTTATGTTAGACTTTTGTGCATGTACAGACACACACAAATAGACACACATGTATATACACAGACACACACACAGATACACATGTACATATTCACATACACAGACACATAATACACACAGATACACACACACACACATACACACTGACACAAACACAGACACACACATATACATGCACTCACATCTCATATGAACAGACATATAGATACACACACACGCTCATACTCACATATAAACACTCACACACAGACACACACAAAGACACACTCATACACACAAACACATATTCGCATACACAAACACATAATCACAGATATACATAGACACACAGACACATACTGACACATACACAAAAGGACATACACAGAGAGACAGACACACACTTTTCTGGAGATGGAACCCAGAACATTTCACATGCTAGGCAAGGCTGTACCACTGAGTCACACCTCAGCACAGAAATGTATTTTACACCGAGAATTGGTGCGTGTGGCCACACAAACATATGTAACCAGAACAAATAGCTTACAGAAATAGTACTTGCTCTTAACACATACAGTATTCCAATATTACTGGTTCTGTCCTTTCATTGACTGGAAAAGTCTGGTGTTGGTCTACAAGTTTCATCTAAAGATCCATTGATGGGTAATAACTTGTAGCTTGAAAATACTGCCCTATTTATTACAAATGCTGGTCTTTGGCATTTCGTTCCCCTCAGTGTTTGGAAGGAGCAGCAGAGGCAGAAGGCAGATAGGAGTAACATCAAGTTACATCCTTTACAACCCTGTGTAGGTCTTGGGTACAAGAACCCTTGGCCTTGTAACCTCCAGTGCTAACCTTCTCTGTCCAGGCTCTTGACAACTTTGGCCCTCAAGACTTGACTCTGTGGGCACTCTAAGCTTATAGCTTCTCTTCTGTAGCTTCTTAGAGCCTTAGTTTTCTGCCCCCTTTTGTCATCTCCTTCCACCTGTCACTTCCTGCCCTGGCTGCTCTCAAGCCTGCTCTTTGTCACTACCTCAGCTTGGCCTACTGACTGCTCAGCTGTTGGTGCCACCAGCACAGTGTTCTCTATCTGTGCTGCCTCCTTCATCCTGTTGCCAGCAGCCCACACTGCTAAAAGGAAATAAGAAAAGATCTCTCAAGAGGGTTATTACCCAAGAGGCCTAATGCTCTAACACCAAGGAATGGCCCATGAGATTGTCTGAGTAGACCCTAAGCCTCTTGCTTACATAGTAAGAGAAGGTGTGTTTTGGCCAATCATAGTTTATATGTTTGGAATCACAGTCTTGCCCCTTAGCATCAACTGTTGTCATCAAGGCTATGTTTTGGACTAATCACAGTTTTTCTCTTGGCACCAATTTTGTCCTGGATTAGGCCAATCAAAGTTTTGCCTCTCAGCATCACTTACAACAGTTTTCCGGTTACACCACCAGGGGGAGTGTTCACCCTACAGCGGATGCCGGCGTAAGGGTTGTCTGGCTGATAGTTCTTCAAGGCAGACAGAATAGCAAGGGAGGGTCCCACAGCTGGTAGGAAAGCAGATCGCCCCATCCTGCAGCATCTTTGCTTATTTTCAGAGACATGAACATCAGAAGAAGTGCTTACAATATAATCTAAAGAGCTTATTAGAACTAATAATGATTTTAGTAGATTTTTAATGGTGCTCCACGGTGCTTAACCCACCAAGTGCCCTAGGAAGAAGTGTTTCCTTTATCCACATCACTTCCTCCACTGTCTAAGCAGTCTACAACTGCTGACCATTAGACTATTTCTGATGCTATACATTATTTCTGATGGTATACACTGTTTCTGTTGCTAGCACTGCAGTGACTGACCTTGTGGCTGAATCTTTGACCTTGTCATCCAATATTTCCTTAGAGTAAACCTGGAAATGTTGATTATTGATATCAGTTGTTAATACTCTCCACAGAGTCTGATGGTCATGATGGTGGTGGTGACATTTAGAGTCATCTATAGGAACTCACTGGCTATCTTTGGGGAGAAGAATGTTTATATTGGGGACAGAAGGGGACAATCCTGGGAGATGTTGTAAGGACAGAACCTCAGAGCCACAGGCTGGAAGTTTCTAGACTTATATGGAGAGGAGAGTCCCAAGTACCTTGCAAACCTCCCATTCCCAGTGCTGAAGGTGCAGTCAAGAATACCCTGGAACTAGGGATACGCAGGCAGAGCTGGAAAGGCACGTGGAGAGTATAGAGCCCCTACCCCTGGCTGCCCTGTGCCTTGGGTTTGTACTTATAATACAAGGTATGCTTTTTAGAGGAGGGTTGCCCATGGTGTCAGTGCCAGATTGTCTCAGGAACAAAGGGAGAGAGTAAGCGTCAGGGATCTTCTTGAGAAAGCATGCCTGCTGAGGCAGGCTGGTGGAAATGACAGCTGAAATGGCTGTTGGCAGGGTGAGGCAAGAGCAAAGAGGTGCGGCCAAGGGCAGATCCCAGCTCCATCTAGATTTGCATTTCTGGGTGTGATGCCTGAGTCATCTGCATGCCTCTCTGATCATAAGTGTATGTTCTGCTTTCTCTTCCACAGGGCCAGATGTTAACCAAGCTCTGGTACTGGAGGAGAAACTAGCCACCGAAGCAGCAATGGCCTCGGGCCCTGCTGAGGCAAACACCAATGACTATGTTAACTATGGCTTTACTACAGAATTTAGCCATGAAGCATCCAAAAGTAACCAAAAGTTCTAACGGAGTAGGAGCTTGTCCAGGCTCCATGGTTCCTGCTGATGAGGGGTCACAAGGATCTTCCCTCTGGCTGTCCTCAAGGCCTGGGGGAGGTTGTTCCAGAAAAAAATGGCTGGCATTCCTGCCATGAGGCAACCAGAAGCATTGACACAGGCCACTTTGCTCTCATAGGTCCCTAAGGCCTTGGTCAGATTACCTCCTCTGTAGAGAGAATGTCTCAAGTATTGTATGAGATACGTCACATGTCAATTAAAGAGGCAATGGCCTATGGTTTAGGCAGGAAATAGGGTGTGGAGCATCCAGAAGAAGAGAGGGTTCTGGGATAAAGCCAGGTAGGAGGTTCACCTAGGGGAAATGTGACAGTGGTACCTAAGCACAGGTCATCAGTCATGTGGCAGAATGTAGATGAAACGGATTACCTTAAGTTCTGATTCTAGCTGGAGAAGAGCCTAGCTATATGGCCAAGGTATTTATAAATATATTTTGAGTCTGAGTCTTATTTCTGGGAACGTGGGGCTGGGAGGATGAGCAGGGCCCAACTTTTACAATCTTCCTTCTTGCCAAGGATCTAGGAGTTGCTGAGGACATGCGTGTCTCAGGCTCAGTCACAGTTTGTATCTCTCAACCAGCATTTCCTCCCCTTATCAAAACTATTTCCAGGGGCTGGAGAGATGGCACAGCAGTTAAGTAACACTTGTTGCTCTTAGAGAGAACCCGGGTTCAGTTCCCAGCACCCACATGGTGGTTCACAACCATCTCCAACTCCAGTTCCAGGAAATTGGACACCCTCTGAGGTTTACAGACACCAGGCATGCATGTGGTGCACATATGTATGTGCAGGCAAGACACTCACACACACAATACAAAAAAATAAATCTGAAAATGACTTAAAAAACATCTCCAGAGCCAGTGAGATGGCCCAGGGGGTAAAAAGTGATTGGTATCAAGCCTGATGACCTGAGTTTGACCCCTGGAACTCACTTGATGGAAGGAGAGAACCGACTCTGCAAAGGGCTCCTCTTACTTCCACATCCATGCAGTGGCACCTCCTGTCCCCCAAAATGTAACAAAACATTAATATAAATCTCAGCTCTAGGATGGGGTTGTAGCTCAGTGGTGGAGCAGCAGCGTGTCAGTCTCGTGTGCATAATGCTACGTCATGTGCAGTCCTCGGTACTGAAAAGGACAGAGAGCAAAAGAGAACCCCTAACCTTGTTCCTAACACGTTACCACTTCCACGGCCTTTGCTTACCAGTGCCCCTGAGCACATAAAAAAACAAACAACAAAACAAACAAACAAACAAAAAAACCTCCATTCCATGTCAGCGTGTCTCTTAACATTCACCACAGACTGTGACCCTTTCCCTGGGCTGTGACATTTTAAGAGAACAGGGAAAGAAAAGGGCCCCCACTGTTCTTTCTGGCTTGAGGAGGACTCACAGAACTCTGGGAGTCGTTGACTCATCTGGAAAATGGTGTTCGGTTTGGCCTCCGGTTTCCACAACTATTAAGCCTATTGTGGTCAGCTGTGTGTCTGTCTGAAGGTAGCTTCTGGGCTGGGCAGGTTTTTTGGCATGGGTCTTGTGCCTAGAGCACAGTCCATTCATTGGCTTCAGAGCTGCCCAACCCGAATCTAGGGTACTGGTTGCAACAGAGACAGAGAAGATACCTTATTTGTGAAGCACAGACTGCTTAATAAATATGTTTTGAAAAATGTCTTAGTTTTACTGCTGTGAACAGACACCTTGACCCGAGGCAAGTCTTTTAAGGACAATATTTATTGGGGCTGGCTTACAGGTTTGGAGATTCAGTACAGTATCATCAAGGTGGGAGCATGGCAGCATCCAGGCAGGCATGGTGCAGGAGGAGCTGAGAGTTCTACATCTTCATCTGAAGGCTGCTATGAGAAGATTGGCTTCCAGGCAGCTAGGATGAGGGGCTTAGGCTCACATCCACAGTGACACTCCTATTCCAACAAGGCCACACCTCCTAATACTGCCACTCCCTGGGCCAAGCATAAACAAACCATCACAAGCAGAAATGGTGTTTCTGTCACATGTCCTGCTCTGGATGCCTCTGGGTTACGAATAACTTTTATATAGGACATAATCACAATATGTGTATCAGGGAAACTTATGGAAATATTATGTCTTTATTCTGTTCCTCTCTATTTCCAAGAGAATAATAGCCTTATGACATGTTCTTTTGCCTTATCAGAGCCTGTGATGGGCAGGGGTACTGTCCTTCACTGTGAGGCACAGGCTTAGAACACTGGGCTTTTCCCTTTCCCAGCGTGGCCTGTGAAGCAGGCACATTTGGAGAATCTGCTGGAGAATGTCAGTGCATTAAAGATCAAGGGACCCTTCCAGTAAACTACCAACTCCAAGAATGTACTCTGCCAGGGTGAGATTGACAAGGAACATTCCATATTCCACTTTGAGCCTTTTTACTCCCTCTGTCCAGCTTCTGTTTGGCTGAGGAGCAGCTGCAGTGCCTTCTGTGATAGGAGGAAAGGAACTAGCATTTCTGGAAACGACTGTCTACTTCCCACCAACCCCCTGTATACCTCACATTATTAGCTCATCTTTACAAGTGTCATTGTCAGGTCAGGAAGTGTGGGAAATCTGGTTATAAAAGATCTGCTACAGAATAGAGGGTGAATCTCGGATATCGCCTTGTTAAAACTTTACAGTTGCAGAATAGAACAGTTTGAAGAACACAGGGTCTGCTAACAATAGCGTTTCAAACCAGGAAAGAGGAGCCCAAGTTCATGGCATAAGAGTGGCTATTGAGTCATTCAGATAAAAAGTATCTACATGTCACATTACACTAGCAATGAAAACAGATAAACGAACTGTCCTATGCATGTTACTGGGATGTTACTATGCATGTTTCTCTGTCTTTTTTTCTTAAAACTTTATTTAAAAAAGAGAGATACATGTACAGATTTTTAAAAATCATTTTGGCATAACACTATATGAATATATTTTTGTCAGTACTTAATT
The DNA here is from genome assembly GCF_963924665.1 of Micromys minutus. Taxonomy (NCBI): domain Eukaryota; kingdom Metazoa; phylum Chordata; class Mammalia; order Rodentia; family Muridae; genus Micromys; species Micromys minutus. The sequence goes on along the minus strand of NC_137969.1, from coordinate 30,863,608 downwards.
CGTTTGTTTAGAGGTTTTATAGTATTCATTGAAATCTTACTAGTTACCATAAGCATAAAGTGCATGTAGAACAGAACGTAACATGGAAACATTCAGAGTTTTCTTGATATGTACAGATTAAACATAATGATTTTTGAATACCAAAAATTGCCACAAGGCTATATTCTTAGTTCTTGAATTATTAATGATTTAAGGTCCAGGTGAACCACACTCTGAGAGGGTGCTATACACTTATTTTATTTTATTTTTTCTAAGAAGGACTGAGGCTTCCAGTTTTTGGCCTTTTTTTTTTTTTTTTTTTTTTTTTTTTTTTTTTTTTTTAAGCTTCATATGGCCTGTGAGTTGTTTCTGGGGTATTCAGAGCTTTCTGGGGCTAGTATCCAATTATCAGTGACTGCATATTATGTCTGTTCTTTTGTGGCTGGGTTGTGTTTCTCTGTCTTATCCAGATGTAAACTCAGCCGGCTGTAAACCTGGACCGACAAGATATATCCACAGGTGCAAGAGTGACACAAATGTATGGGGCCAACCAACCATTTTCTAATTTTTGTAAGCAAGCCTTTCCATTCGTTTATTTATGTTTTAAGATGTGTATTCATGCTCAAGTTGTACTTATGTGTTTGCCCTATGTGCATCCCTGGTGCCTGTGAATGCCAGAAAAAGGTGTCAGGTCTCTTGGGGGAGTTTCAGATGGTTGTGAGCCATGTGAATTTGTCTTTAAGGAACAGGAATGTTCTTCACTGTTGAACCTTTTCTCCAGCAAACCACTTTCTGATTGGACTTAGAGCCAGTTCCACAAGATAGAACCCATTCCTGGTAACACTAACTGGGCTAAAACCTTGTGGCTAGCTACATTCTCAGCCATGGGGGATCCAGTCTTAGTATTCTGATGGATGGATGGACTTATTGACAGGTTTTCATCTTCATACTCATAGATCAGTTCATTCCTCAACTTTTATCAGAGAAGCTTCTTTTCGAAGGAGGTGGTGACTAATACATCAACCAGTAACTGGTCACCATGCAGAGCCTAGGACTATGAGTGCTTAGCCAATGGGATGTCTATGTCATGCGTCCTCCCGACAAGGCTCAGAGATCACTGTGGAAGAGAGGGCAGAAAGACTAAGAGACAGGGAGTGAACCAATGTAGTGAGACCATTTTTGCCAGACATGATAGAGCTGTTTCATATGTGAACTCACCGGGACTGAGAAGGCATGTACAAGACCTGCCTGCCTAAATCAAGCCAACCAAAATCACAGTAGGATAATTGAGGGGCTCAAGAAATCTCACCCCATCTGAGGCATGACGGACAACTGAGGGCTATATAAATAAACTTACCCTTCTCCAGGGATGCAGGCTGTGGTGGTTTGACTAGGATTGGCTCCCACAGACTCATGTGTTTGAATAGCTTTGCACATAAGGAGTGGCACTATGAGGAGGTGTGGCCTTGGAGTAGGTTGCCTTTGAGGTCTCCTGTGTTTAAGCCACACCTAGTGTGGTTTACAGTCACTTCTGCTGCCTCTGGATCAAGATGAAGAGCTCTCAGCTCCTTCTCCAGAACCATATCTGCCTGCATACTGCCATGTTTCCTGTTATGAAAATAATGGACTAAACCTCTGAAACTGTAAGTTGGCCCCAATTACATGTTTTCCTTATAAGAGTTGCTGTGGCTATGGTGTCTCTTTACAGCAATAGAAACCCAAACTAAGAAACAGGCCCTTAGAGGCTACCCATGTTCCAGTAGACAGATCCACACTGAATGGGCTGAATGGACTCAGTGGGTATCAACTTAAAGAAAAAGAGAGAGGATGTGGGGGGAGAGAAACATTTGAACATTAAGTTGGGAGGGAAAAATTGTGTGGAGCTAGGATCTGAAGTGGAGCTAATAGGGGTAGATTGGATCCATGTATAAATATTAAGTAAAATATTTACAAATCCATAAAACTATAAACCTCCAGAAGAGCATAGGGGAGCCTGTATAATCTCGGGAGGGACAATTTCCCCAAGCACAGACCCAGAAGCCATAAACTAAAAACAAAAGATTTGCCCATTTCAAATGGGAACCCTCTGTAATACAAACCAAAATAGACAGAGCAAAATCCGAAAGAAATCTGGGGAATGCATAGTGGTCTGAAAAAATGTTTGCTCTACGTTCAACACCTGAGGATTAAAATCAAGAATACGTAAAGAGACCGAATTAGTGGAGTGAATATGTGGGTAACTGTCTATGGAAAACGTCTCTGGCTTAAGGAGGCTGGGGAGGTGGCTCAGTTATTAAAGAGCTTTCTGTACAAACATGAGGACCTGAGTTCAGATCCTGAGCATCCATGGAAAAAGCCGGTGTGACAGCGTGTGCTTCTAATCCCAGTGCTCCAGAGGCAGAGGAGGATCCCCAGGGCTTGCTGGCCATTCAGTGTAGCCAAATCCAAGTTCACTTGAAAGGCCTGCCCTCTACTCCCCAACACACCCAAACCAAGCCCAAATAAAAACCACGCCGGGCAATGGTGGCACACACTTTTAAGCCTAGTGTTTGGGAGGCAGAGCCAGCCTGGTCTACAGAGTGAGTTCCAGAACAGCCAGGACTACACAGAGAAACCCTGTCTCAGAAAGAATCAAACCAAACCAAACAATCAAACAACCAAAGGTAGACAGTGATTGAGAAAGACACCTGATGTGACTTCTGGCGTCCATCTGCATGTGAGAACGCACAGTCCCACAAATGTATTTCTCTACCACATACATACATACATACATACATACATACATACATACATACACATACACACAAACACACAGAGCAGTTAATAATAGAAAAGATAAGCTCCCTTTTTATTGTTGCTTCATAGCTCATTCCTTCCTATTGCTGAATAGTATTTCCTCACATGAACCATTCACACACCAAGGGTGAGCAGATTTTTGGCTGCTTCTAATTTTTGGAGTTATGAGTAAGGCAATGAACATTTCTTTGTAGGCTTTTTTTTTTTTTTTGGTATGATCACAGTTTTCAAATGCTGGGCAAATATATGGTAGCATGTTTGCTATTCTGTAAAGTTATCTTTAGCCTTCCACTTTTTTTGTAGGTCTTTCCTTCCTTCTTTCCTCTCCCTCCCTCCCTCCTTCCCTCTCCCTTCCTGGTGGTAACTGGGCCTCATTCTGTAGCCCAGGCTGTTCTTGAACTCTTTTTTTTTTTTTTTTTAAACAGACTTAGTTCATTTATTTTGTCTTTTATAAAAACCCTTATGTGATAGCCACAGCTGGAGCCTGGGTCCTCTGAACAGAGACTCTGGTGTGGGTTTTCATAAGATGATCAGTGAATTCCTGATAAGCAGACTTGGTGAACACAGTTTCTTTCCAGAGGTCAGGGGTCAGATAGCTGTAGGTCTTTGAGGTGGCATCAAAGGTGGCCTTGACAAAGTTGCCCAGGGTGGCAGTGCAGCCTCTGGCTGAAGTGTAGCAGTCATCTATAAACGGCCATCATCAGAAACTTCTTGGGCACAGGAGCAGAGACAATGCCAGTGCCTCTGGGGGCAGGAATAAGATGCACCAGCACAGAGCCACAGCGGCCTGTCACCTTGCATGGGACAGTGTGGGGCTTGCCAATCTTGTTCCCCCAGTAACCTCTCCTCACAGGGACGATGGAAAGCTTGGCCAGGATAATGGCCCCTCGGATGGCAGTCGCAACCTCCTTGGAGCACTGTTCTTGAACTTTTGATACTCTTCCTGTCTCAACTTCCCAAGTGCTGGAACTTTAAGCATAAGACCCTCCACTAACCCACTGACTATTATTTATTGGTTTGTTTCATTATTGCTTTTTTCCCTTTTCTTTTAGACAAAAATCTCACCGTATTTAGCCGTAGTGGGCCTGCCTCTTGCTGTGTAGACCTAGCTGGCCCTGAACTCAGAGATCAGCCTGTCTCTGCCTCCTGAATACTACTGGGGCTAAACCTGTGTGCCACCATACCCAGCTTCCACTAATTTTATTTTAAAATAACTTTATTTACCTTTTGGATGTGTAATTAATGCAAATGCATTCAAAAGTAGCTGTCCCTCTTATTTTGTGTCCTATTTTTCCTTCTTTGATGTCTCTATTCCAGAGGCAGTCTCTGTTCACTCTCTCTTTCTTTCTTTTCTTTTTTTCTGGAGAGAGGGTATTATTCAGCTCAGGCTGGCCTTGAATTCTCTATGTAGCTATTGTTGGCATTCAAGTTCTAATCCTTCTGCCTCTGCATACAAAGGCTAACATGCCAGGTGTGCCCCACTATGACAGATTTCCTTGTTTTAGACAGTAAAGCATTATTCAAAGTGGCTGGGAAGATGACTCAGTGACTAAAGCACTTGCCACGAACGTGGGAGTGAGGGCTAGAACTCGGATCCCCAGAAGCTAAGTAAAAGAGCAATGGGTGTGGTTTGCTACAATTCCAGCCTTAGAAGGCAGAGGCAGGAGATCAGCAGAGAAAGCTGTCTGGCATGAGTAGCCATAGCTCATTAGGCACCTCAGCCATTTGTCTGGGGTTCATGACCTAGCATATGTCCCTAGTCATTATTTATCTATAGATTCATTTATTTATTTACTTATTTTTGAGATAAGGTTTGACTCTGTAGCCCAGGTTGGCATAGATTTGGATGCCAGGATTACAGGTATAAACCACAGATTGATTGTGTATCAAATCTTACACAAGCATTTTAAGATGTCTATATGCAGAACCTCAAAATGATCTTTGAATCAACTTTATGCTACTATGGCAGGCACTTATTACTAACGGCACGTGTATACACACATACTATACATGCAGATAAACACACACATATATTTATAGTATCATAGTTACTTTTTCCCTTCATTGACCTTTTCACACTTTTCTTGTCTTTTTAAGTCACCCTGAAAGCTGATGCAACCTTCAGAGTTTCACTCATAGCTCTGTTATTAATAAGAATTCTATAAAGCCCTACAACATTCCTTTTCCGTTCCTTGGCTCACAAACAAAATGTGGTAACCCTAGTTTATAAGAAGGCGCCTCAGATACCTAGGCAGGTATTCAATCCAGAAAGAAGAAAGGCTTCAGATCACGTGACACCTCCAGGGATCACGTCAAATGGCCGTCACCACAATGCTTCCGCCCTCTTCAAACATGGTTGGCAAACGCTCTCCGCACCGCGATTATGGTTATTCTTGCTTGTAGGAACCACACTGAGTGCATACCAATCTCCTTTAGGCAAGTGTCGCGGCGGATGAGATAGAGCAGGGCAGCAAGGAGGACAATCGGTTACCGTCGGTAGTAACAAGCGCGGACCAGAAGTTCTGAGTCTTCGCTGTCCGGGGAAGCCGTTAGGCGCGCACGCCGGAAGTGGCCAATCAGCCGGTGTGAGGCGGTGCCCACTGTGTTCGCGTCCCTCGGGCAGCTGAGCCATGGAGCCCGGGGCTGCTGAGCTTTATGACCAGGCCCTGCTGGGCATCCTGCAGCACGTGGGCAATGTCCAGGACTTTCTGCGCGTGCTCTTCGGCTTTCTCTACCGCAAGACGGACTTCTACCGCCTGCTACGCCACCCTTCGGATCGCATGGGCTTCCCGCCCGGGGCCGCACAGGCCCTGGTGTTGCAGGTGAGGTGGGGAGCGGCGGCGGGCCGTTGGGATCCAGCAGGTCCTTACTCCAGTTCCACCCCCCGGCGCCAGAGGTGTCCCCGGCTCGCGTCCTAAGCCCAGGAACAGCGCCACTCCTCATCCCACCTTTCAGGTTTTGTGGTTCTCTCTGGGGCTCCAAAGGTGATTTTGTGTAAATGACCAGGCGTAATCTGAAGCACGGATCCGTGGTCAGGAATGTGTTGCTTTGGGCACAGGTTGGGCTTGTGCGGGACATTCTTAAGTGTTGGAAGCTACCAGCCTGATCTTGAGGGCCTCTGGGCGCCCTGTAGGCATCCCCAGAACAATGCAAGGGGCTTGCTAGGTTATGTTCAAACTGTTCAGGCAGGAGGGGAGGATTTTCACAGCGGGAGAGAAACTTGAAGATTTCAGAATTCCCGGGCTCAGGAGGTGGCAAGAATGACTGGTATGTATTGATTGGTGGGTGTGGCTTCTTGCCAGTGACTTACTAGGTCTGAGGACATTGAAAAGATTACAAAATTTACATTTAGATTAAAATATGTACGTCCCAGGTTAAATTTGTTGTTTTTGAAGTGTTACTAATTGCTGACTGAAGTTGTTTGGAAACCTTTTTAAAAGTTGTTTTGTTTTGAGACAGGGTCTTGCTCTGTAGTCCTGGTTGACTTAGGAAGATCAGGAAGATCAGGATGTCTTCAAATTTATGGTCTTCCATCCTGTCTCTCCAGTGTTGATATTGCTGAGTTAGTAATAAGGAAACATTTAATGAATATATGTAGCACTCTCAGCGGCAATATAGACTCAGATGATATAGATATTTAAATAATGGTCTGTCTACGCTTGATGCGGTTCAGAGAATAAAGCACAGAAGGTAATAGGGAACTCTGCCAGTTCCCTGTGTGGTAGAGCTCTTTAAAGGGAGTGATAGAAATGGTAGTTATGAAATTGAGACTGTTTTTAGGAGACTTTTAATGAGATTAAAAGTAAGTTTTGAGGGGAGTGCTAATCTGATTTGTTAGTGCCTATAAAGTGATTCGGGTTGTTTGTCATCTCCCACAAGCCCCAGACAGGGCTTTCCTGTGTCTCCTTGATGGTCCTGGAACTCACTCTGGCCTCGAATTTAGAGATCTGCTTGTGATTAAAGACATGCATCACAGTTTAAGTCTGCCCAGTTTTAAGTCTGTGGGCTTATCAGGTTTTACTTTCCTCAGTTCCTCTCAATGGAAGAAACCAAAGCTTAGAATGTTCTAGTAACTATGGACATAATGGCCATCAGGTGATCGGTGGGATGGTTTGCTGAGTTTCAGTTTCAGAATGGAAACTGATGAGTTCCTGTAGTAGCTCATCCTTATCAGAGGCCCAAGTGTCATTTGAGGAATTGAGAGTGTGAGAGGTGGCTGAAATGGAACCTTCCGGTACTTTATAATGAAGTCTTGCCACCTGATCTTCATGCTCTCTGATTGTGAGGTATCAGTTCCACAAGGTTAGATGACAGAACAAGAACTTCACTCCGTTTCCTCATAGCTGCAACTCAGGACTTCAATTTTCTGATAACAAATCTTTCTGCCCTGTCATGTGAGTGCTCCATGGTAGGAATCAGAACTTTTGTTTTGATTGTTGAAAGGTTTGGAGGAGGAAAGAGTATATCCCTGTGGCTGGCTGCTATCTAACTTTCTAGTATATAACATCTTATTTTAGCTTTAACACAGTTTGAGAGGTTGGTTCTTGTGAGCCTGATGAACTGATAGAGGAAATGCACTTATCTTGTAACTTTGTAAAACAGCTACTTCTGACAGGTTAAGGGATTACAGTGTGGTGCCCATGCTATGGGAGGGAGGGAGCTGTGGAAGGGGCAAGGTGAACCAAATATTCCAAGGTTCCAAACCTGAGTGACTAGAACAGTGAGGTTCATTAACTGCATTGTCACTTGGATTGGGGAGGGGGCAGGAAAGTTTTTGACAAGTTGAATTTGAGATCACAGACAAGTTCTGACCTCTCAGCTGTTGGGATGGTGGAACTGAATCTTGTAGGAGATGGAGGGACTGGTGAAGAAGTCTGAAGAAGAAGAGCACAGAGTATAGGACAGCTGGGGAACAGTTACAGTTACAGTAAAGGGCATTGGGTTCTACTGAAGCCAAGGGTGCAATCTCAAGTACAAGTTTAAGAGTTGTTTGCCCTCGTCTTCTTTCTCCACTCCAAGTTGTTTTTCAACCATCAATCTTGACCCGTTTTTATCTTCTCAGTTTATTATTATTATTTTTAAAGGTGGGTCTTTGAAGACAGGGTTTCTCTGCGTTGCATTGGCTGTTCTGAAACTTGCTTTTGTAGGCCAGGCTAGCCTCAAACTCATAGAGATCTGCCTACCTCTGCAGACTTCCCTCCCCTCATGCTGGCATTAGAGGCATATGCCACTACCACCTGGCTCAGTTTCTTTTTTCAAACAAATATTTATTGAGTGCCCACTATAAACTGATTTGGGCCCTGGGAAGCAGAGGCATATAAATTGTTGTGGGTTTTTGGATTTTTTTTTTTTTTTTTTTTTTTGAGAAAGGGTCTCACCATGCAGCCTTGATTGGATTGGAACCCACTATGTAGATCAGGCTGGCCTCATAATTCAAAGAGGTCAGTCTGCCTCTGCTTTCTGAGTGCTGGGATTAAAGGAGTGTGCCAGCCAAGAAACTTTTACACACACACACACACACACACACACACACACACACACACTTGAATATTTTCATTGGGTAGTTCATAGTTAGATAGTAAGTCCCTGAGGATCTGCCTTTTTTTTTTTTTTTTTTTTAAATTTACAGAATAGGTTTAGTATTGGTAAGGGTTATGTTGTCCTTTCTACTTGCTTCTTTTTCTGTTTTGATTCAGTGATCCTAAGAGTTCTTCCTGTGACTTCCTCTCTCAAAGTGTGATACCCAGGGTCTCTGTGAATAGGCAGAAATGGTTTGAGTGTGTTTCTGTGGAGCTTGGGAGCTTCCTGCTAGTGTTTGTGCTGTTTTGTTTGTTTTTGTCAACTTAATACAAATCAAGACAGGTACAAAGAAGTAATCTCAATTGAGGAATTCCCTTCTTCAGATCGATCTGTAGGCGAGTCTGTGGGAGGGTTCACGGTGGGCAGTGCATCCCTGGACATGTTGTTTTGGGTGTAAGAAAGCAGGCTGAGTGAGTTAGGTGTCATTTCCCACAGTCTCTGCTTTAGTTCTTGCTTCAAGTCCCCGCCTCTGCCCTTGATGACAGACTGTGACCTAAGCTGAGTAAACCCTTTTTTCCCCAGGTTGTTTTGATCACAGTGGTTTTTACACAGCAGTAGAAGGTAAACAAGAACAGTGTGCTGGTGGAGGCCGTCTCACTGTTTCCCTTCTCAGGTCTTAGAGAATGAATGAAGCTTGTGGAAATTTTGTTCTGCTCATTGTTATTAGAAAATGTGAAGAACAAAAGTAGTTTAGTCAGTTTAGGACAGTGATGGTGCCTGCAGACAGCCTGAGAAACACTGCTTAGTGAAAGTCTTCCTTACAAGGGTCAGGAGCCACCTGTGCTCTCTTGTAACTTGTTGGGAAATCTTAGAGAAGTCAGTTCACATCTTGTCCTCTGAGATGGCTTATTGAAGGCCATGGACATCTATTCCAACAAGGACTCTGACTCCAGGGTGAGTACTATGAGCTTATGGCAGCTGGGGCTCTGAAGTGTCGTGAGAACCAGGTGATGTAGATGGCCAGGTGGAAGGGGCTCAGCATACAGTAGCATAAAAGCTGAGGACTGTCAAGCCTTGGTTTGGAGCAGCCTGAGGTTACTAGAGAGTCCTTACTGCCTGACTTCTTGTACTTAAGTTGAAGATTTGAGGTGTTAGTGATAGAGTGCTTTTGAGCACAAAGGACTTAGACACTTAGCATGGATGCTGGAGAGAAGCTAGTCAAACCTTCAGGTCACCAGCAGATTAGAAATGGTTCTGAGCTTATCTGTAGGTGTTTCTTTTTGTCTTTTTTGTAACAGGGTCTGACTATGTACCTCACTGGGCTGGAACTCACTGTTCAATCACTATTTATACTAGACTAGCCTGGAACTCTCAGAGATCCATCTGCCTCTGCCTCCTGGGTGCTGGATTAAAGGTATGTGCTACCATACCTGGCCTTTGTCTCCAGTTTTACATCTTTTAGGATTCCTTCCTTCCTTCCTTTTTTTCTTTCTTTCTTCCCATCTATCCATCCATCCATTCATCCATCCATTCATCCATCCATCCATCCATCCACCCATCTATCCATTTTGGCTAGATTGACTTTTACTGTTTGTTGTGTAATTTTTTGCAGTTTCCTTTTACTGCCAGACCATGCATGATAGGTTACTTAACCTCTCTGACTCCAGTTTTTCTTCATTGTAGGATGTTGGTGGTCTTCTTCACAGGGTTGTTGTGAGTTTTGAGACTGTAGAAGTACACAGCATAGTTAGCACTGTCTTTGGTCTTACAAGTAGTGCTCAGACACGTTAGTGAAATCCCAGTGTCCCAGCCCTTTGGAGTTGGGTCCCAAGTTACTTTCTCAGCTTTTACTACCTCTGCCTAGTGCACGGTGTTTTGTTCTTTCTTGGTGATAGTGCTCTTGGAGCTCTGGTGGTTCTCCTCTGGTTCTTATGGAAGATACATTCCTTCTTTAAGGACCAGTTGAGAGCCACTTCCTCTGTAGATTTCTTTCTCTAGAAATGTTCTCACCACAGTCTGACAGGGCATCTGGATTCCATGATGCCCCTCCTGTAGAGGTCTATCAATGTGAGTCTGTCGTGTAGTGCTGAAGATAGAACCCACTGCCTTGTCATGACTAACCAAGCTGACCTACAACCCCAGCCCTTTAGCTGTATGTATAGTCCTATGACCTTCATGGATGAAACTGTCTGAGAAAAAGTTAAGGGTGTGTCTACATACCAAAGGAGGATGATCAGATCCCAGCCTTGGAATCCTGTGTTAGAAGTCCCAGGTAATACCATGTAGCATAGTGACTAGAAGCAACAGTCTTGTCTACATGACAGAAAAAACTGACTCTCACAATATCCACCTTGGCAATCTTCATGATCACCTTTTGTATCTTTCTGCTTTTTGGAGTTTTTTTTTTTTTTTGTTTTTTGTATCCTTTTGCTTTTTGGAGTTTTTATTCCTTGCACACTGTAAGCCCAGAGTGGGTGTTTATGGAGTCTAGTACTTCCACCTCCTCAGCTGTCAGTTGGGAGAGTGGTGGCAAGAGTATGGTAAGCCCGAGTGCATCTTGTGGGTTTTCATCTTTCACTTTTTAAACCTGAATTGCTGGCACCTTCAAGAATCCATACCCTGAGTGTGTTCTTCACATTGCCAGCAAGGTTGGCAAAAGTAATGACAACTGTGGTGTCTGCCTTTAATCTTAGCACTGAGGAGGCAGAGACAGGCAGATTGTTGAGTTCAAGGCTACAATCCTCCCCAACCCCCTATCCCTACCCCGTCCCCAAAAAGTAATGACAACTAAAGCTGTCAAGTTTTGCATCCTCTAGGTTTGTACATAGTTAGATTTGACTTATTTTGAGTTTGTTCATTTTGGAACCTTCCTGAGGAAGAACAATTCCTACCAGCTTTGGTGAAGTTATAGAGTGTCTCCATTTTGCTTTGGTTTACTGTTATTTAATTTTGTACTTAGAAGATTTTGTTATATTTCTGTGGTGGTGTGGTCTGATAGGGTGCAGATGAACTTATTGTTGGATTATGTTTCATTTTTAGGTCTTTAAAACATTTGATCACATGGCCCGCCAGGATGATGAGAAAAGGAAGAAGGAACTGGAAGAGAAAATCAGAAAAAAGGAGGAAGAGGCCAAGGCCATGGCAGCTGCTATAGCTGAGAAGGAAGCTGTGCCAGTCCCAGTGCAGGAGGTAGAGATTGGTGCTGCTGCAGAACCGAGTGGGCCTCGGGAAGTAGAAAAGGAAGAGCCCCCAGGCCCAAAGGGCCCGGAGCAGAAAGTGACCCATGGCTCGGAGGAGGCAGAAGCTCCAGGAATAGTTAGTGCTGCTGAAGGCCCCAAGGACCCTCCTGTGCTCCCCAGGTAGGAGCATCTCCTTTGCAGTGTCCTCCTTACTCTACTGTGTTTGCCTATGTGTGGTCTTTGTTTTGTGTGGTGTGTAAAATATCAGTTCTGTTTTGGTGGGCAGTGTTAACTACAGAAATTTTCTAATAGTTCTGGAGACTGGAAACCCCAGATTAATGTATTGTCTGGGTTGTTTGATTGAAGGCTTCTATCAGTGGCTTGCAGACAGCCATCTTCCCATATTTCCATATGGCCTTCACATTCCTTTGTTTTTGCCTGTGTCTTAGTCTCCTATTCTTAAGCCGCATACAAACACATTAGTGAACCAGGTGCTTCAGGAACTCAGCTTTGGATTCCATTACTGCAGAGGTTTTCTTTATTTTGTATTTATTTACCTGTCTGTCTGTCTGCCTGCCTGCCTGCCTGCCTGTCTGTCTGTCTGTCTGTCTATCTATATCTATCTATCTATCTATCTATCTATCTATCTATCTATCTATCTATCTATCTATCTATCTCAAGACAGGGTTTCTCTGTGTAGCCCTGGCTATTCTGGAATTCGCTTTTTAGACCAGACTGGCCCCGAACTCAGATCCACCTGGGTAGGGCTAGTTGTTTTTTTCCTTCTCAATCCTGGAGATTTCAGGTATTGAGAAAAGTTTTTCCATGTGCATGTACCTATAATCACAACACTTAGAGGCAGAGTCAGGAAGATCACTTAAACTTGAGGCCAGCCTAGTCTATATAAAAGTAAGAGGCCAGCCTGGGCTACAGAGTGGGACCTTTCTCAAAAACAAAAGTGTAACAAGACCTGATTTGCCTGTCTGTTTATAAAGTGATCTTGAAGATTGCCAAGGGGGATATTGTAAGAGTTTTTTCTGTCATGTAGACAAGACTGTTGCTTCTAGTCACACAAATACTTGTCCAGTATTGCTATGAAAGAGTATGTAGCTATGCGTAGGGTCTGTAGTAGTTGACTTTAAGCAGGAGAGGCTGTTCTACATGAGTGGACCTGATCAATCAGTTTCAACTTCTCCAAGGTAGAAGAAAGTCTGTGAATGGGATCTGCACTCAGTTTTGGAGAGTTTACAATGGCCTATGGATTTTGGACTGACTTACATATTCATCATAGTATTATTTATTCATCTGTCTGTCCATTCATCCTTCCATCTGTTTGAAACAGGGTCTCTCTACATATCTAGAGAGGTCTTCGATCTCTCTATGTAGACCAGGCTAGCCTTTGCTTTCCCAGTGCTTGGACTAAAGGTACACACAACCATGCCTGCTCTGTTTATTTATTTTCTTAGTGTATGTATGGGTGGACTTGTGCCAGGCTGCATGTGTGGAGGCCAAAGGGTAAGTTAGAATGCTGGTTCTGACTTCTTATCATCTGGGCTGCAGGGATTGAACTCAGGTTGTCAGACCACCAAGCTGTCTCTCGCCAGTCTTTAGAGATCTTTTCAGTATTTGTTGCTAGTTCTTTTTCTCTTAACTCTTGACAGATACAGATGTTTCATGGCATGATTAGCGTTAGTGAGAGTAACGGTATGTACCTTACTGTTGAACGCCAAACTTGAAAACCCTAGAGGAGCAATGCATTGTTAATGGTGAATAACAGAGCCATGCAGTAAGGAGTATTTTAGCTATCTTTGTGTGTATGAGTGCATGTGGCAGTCAGAAGACAGCCTTGGATGTTGTTCTTCAGGTGCCTTTTTTATTCTGATATATTCTCATTACCCTGGAACTTCCACAAGCTTGCCAGGCTAAATGGACAGTGACTTTGAAGTCCCCTTTGTCTGCCTCTTCTGGACTAGGATTATTAACCTCCACTGTACCTGCCTGTTCTGCTTTGTTTTGACTTGGGTTTTGGAGGTTAAATTTAGATCTTTCCACTTTTTATTTATTTATTTTTTAAAGAATAGGGGTCTTCTTACTGTATATCTCTGGCTGACATGGAATTCACTCTGTAGACCAGGATGGCCTCAAATTGACAGACATTACCTGCCTCTGCCTCCCAATGAGTGGGATCAAAGTGTCCTAGCTTAGGTTGCATTTTAAAGGCAAGCACTTTACTGACTGAGACATCCCCACAACCTCTCATTTTTATATTTACCTTACAAAAAAACCCAAATGAAGAATTTTATTTTACTTTTTTAAAAATACATTTTCTAAAAAAAATATATATATATATATATAGTAAAGGAAATTTGTTTTTGATTTGAGTAGTGGACTAGAATAGCTACCTTATTGTATGGACTCTAAATTCTTAAACCAGTGAGTTGCATTGTGGCTTATGGTACCAGTCACAGTGCTACTGTAGCAGCTAGTATAGAGTGAGGATTTGCATGTGCTTTTTTACTTGCTGTTCAGGTTAGACTTCCGCTGTCCTTTCGGTGCTTCCGCAGCATCTCACCTCTCAGTAGTTTGACCAGGCATCAATTACGAGTTGAAGGTTCGTTAGTCTATAGCTGCAACTGAGGTACAGTTTCTGTGCATCTGAAAAGGGAATGTTAAATGCTGTTCTTTTCTTTGTTCCACTTGGAGCTTTATCCCAGAGTTCCTCCACCAATTAGCTCGCCATGGTAGATGTGAAGGTGTATCATTTTGTCAGTTGAGTAATTGAAGAAGAATCTTAAGGTGACTATACCCAAGCCCCTTCTTTTGAGTACTCTTCAAAGTCAGTCATCTAGGACCCAAGACTTTGAACACTGATTTCTTTTCTTTTTTTCCTTTTTTTCCTCCTTTGGTTTTTAGACAGATCTTATAGCCCAGGATGACCTTGAACTCCAGATTCTTCTACCTCTCAAGTGTGGTATTACAGGTGTGTTCTACCATGCCTGGCTTTGATTCTGCTTTCTTGCTGCACCCTCATGTTTGACTGATGTTTCTGATGGTCTTTGTTAGAGAATTATTTGCTGCTGGTTCTATACAGCATTGACAGATGCTTCTCTCCAGTAAAGTCCCTGACATGCTTAACAAATCTGGCATAAGTGCTGGAGTAAAGAAAGACAAGATAATAATGTATTTATACTTTGCACATCCATGTTTATTACAAGTTGTTTGTTGTATAATGTTTTTTGGAGTTTTGTTTCTGGTTTTGTTTGACTTTTGATGCAGGTTCTCATTGTGTAGTCCTGGCTGAATTGGAACTTGCTATGTAGACCAGGCTGGTCTCAATTACAAAGATCTGTCTGCCTTTGCCTCTCCTTGCTGGGATTAAAGGTGTGTACCACTATGTGCTGGGCTATTAAAGTTCATGTTTTTGTATGTGTTTTACACTTCATCACAACCAAAACACTGAGAAGCAATCATTTTGTATCTTTGGAACATAATTTGGCCAACAGTGCAGTGAACTCTTTTGTATGGTTATGACTCTTCTCAAACAGCTTTGTAATCCTCACAGCCATGACGAGACACTGTTAGCCAGTCTGCACTGTGCTTCTCTGTTCCTGGCCTCAGGCCCGGCATCATTGCCAGGTTCTACCTTCAAGTTTTATGGTGATAGCTTTAAAAAATTATATTTATTTGCGTGTTTGTGTGTGTGTGCGCGCACATGCAGGTGAGCGCGCTTTCCTTACACTGTGTGGGTGCTGGGACTGATCTCAAGTCATCAGTTTAGTCACAAGTGCCCTACCTAGCTGATTTATTTTCTGGGCAAATTTCTTTTTTAGGAATTATTTTAACAATTTTGTTATTTTGCTTTTGCTTTGGAGACAGGGTTTGCTGTGGAACCCTAGTTATTTTTAACTTTGTGTGATTGTCCTGCCTCCACCTTCCCAATGCTGGAATCTTAGGTGTGTACCCTCATGGCTGGCTGCAGCATACATTTTACCCATGTGTAATCATGTAGAGTTTTTACACAAAGCTACAGGCACAGTATTTTTGAGGCTACTAAGGGGTATATTTGAAGGATATTGCTGTCACCCTGTTACTATCTAGGTCTCATTGTTTTGGCCTGCTGTCAGAGTCCCCCTCCCATCTGAGCCTGTGGTGGAAAATTGCTTGAGCTTGTAAGTTTAAGACCAGTCAGACGGGGCAACACAGTAAAAGTCTACTTAGGAGATGAGGAAAAGAAGAAACAAAAGGAACAGCAGTACCAGGGTGCTTGAAACACCTACTTAATTTTTACTTATTTGGGTACAAAATATTTCCTGGTTGTGCAAGACTGAAGTACACCACAGTTTTATAGGTTTGGGAGGTGTCCATAGTAGATAATTGTGTTTTTGTGTTTTGTCTCAGTGTCTGTGTTGTAGTTGGTCAGTGGCCGTACCTGTGAACATGACTAGTACTGTGGAAAGGAGGCACATACAGCTTTCACCTTCTCCTGCAGGCCATGAGCTCTTTCTGTTGCCTGCCATGTTTCCCCCTCCTCCACCCAGCACTCACATGGAGCTGTCAGAGCACCTGCAGTTCAGGCTCTCCACCTGCAGGTGCTGCTGCAGGCAGGGAAAAGCTATGGCTGGGTCTGGGAATGCAGGTTAAAGGCTCTTGATATGTGGCAGTTCTGCTTTTCTTATATAGATCATGAGTAAAACCCTTTCTGAAGGAAGGAATCGGGGAAAGGTCGTAATAAGAATGTCAATTATCACCCAGTCATGGTGAATCGGGAGCTGGTTTGGGCTCCATAGTTTGAAATCTCATCTCCAAAAAGACAAAGACAAAAGAGAAAAACCATAACCAGGTAGACAAAACCAAGATCATTCCCACCCCAAAACCCACAATGAAGCAATCACATGGAAATAGTTACCCTGAGTGCTAGGACCAAGTGCCTTTTTATCCCTTGGATGAGTGATCCTATGCTGTTGTGTTGATTTCTCCTGCCTGTGTCGGTAAGTAGAGTGGGGCAGTGTGAGGAGAGGGCTTCATGCTGCATGATTTATGAGCTGCTTCGCATACTTGAATATGGTGCTAAAGGAAGCCATTAGTATTAGTATGCTTTCATAGTTTTGGTGTTACAGGGACCCAGGCATTACCCAGGAAGAAAATTGCAACATTTGGAAAAGGCTTCCTGACAGCATAGTACATGCCTTGTGCAGTGCTGGGATGTGCTACAGAAGTGCTCCACTAGGCTCTGGTGCCAGGCTTCTTATTGTTGTCGTCTTCCCGCCCTCTTTTTCTTTTTTCTTTGAAAATGGTCTGGCTTCAGACTGGCCTCACACTCACTATTTAGTGTGGTTTGAATTCCTCCTGATCTTGCTTTTTTTTTAATAACCTCCTAGTGGTATAGCCATGTGCGCTGTAGCTGGTTGATTTGTCTTCTTTCTGAATTGTCACGTCGATAGGCTTCTTGGCTTCTTGCTTATAAGTCTATTAAGCCTTCTTAGCTACTGTGCAACCCTCATGATCTGATCATCTCCCAGAGATCCAGCTGTAGTTAGCCTCACCTTGAGGAGTAGGGCTTCAACATAGAAGTTCCAGGAGAACTCTGACATTGATTCTGAAGCACTGACGACACCTCTGGTGGCATGTGTACCATTGATGCTCCCTAGGCAAGCTGTCAGAGCAAGGCCTGTGTCAGAGGCTTTCTGGGTGCAATCACACTACCTGGGAAATCTGGTCCATTGCTGGATTATGTCCTTCTCAGTTGTCCATCATAGGCAGTCCCTTGGTAAAGTCATTGTGGTATAGCCAGAAGTCCCTCCATGAAGGTTCTTGTGAGGGTTGAAGAAAGTAAAAACTGAAGACCCGTTTAGCATGGTTCCCGATAGGGTGTCACTCAGTCAGTCTCTAGCTATTACTACTGTGTTTGTCCTAAAAAAGAGAAACCTGCATTTGGAAAACAGATAAGTATGTATGTAAAAGAAGGAAATCTTACTACTCCTCACTAAATTTTTGGGATATTTTCTGTAGTCTTCCCTATGTATATAAACATTTATATACTTAAATATGTATATTTGTAAACTTTTATAACATTTCTATTATGTTGAACATAATTAGATGGAAAATTAACAGCATTCCTTTTTGCACTTTGAGTTCTTCCTGAACACTGGGTATAATATGCCTGAAGTGACTCCTGTCCTAGGACAAGGGTGGGTGCTGCATAGCATGTGCTCAGAGGGACCAGGTAGAAATCTAGAGAGCAAGTGGAACACTAGGAGTAGAGGGGCGTAGTAGATTCTGCACTCTGTGGAGCTGTCCTGAGTTTCCTCTTGAAGACAAACTCACCTTGAAATTGCTGCTTTATAAAGGAAGCTCTGACATCAGTCATATGAGGGCCTGATTAAATCACAGCTAGGCAGACTTTTCATTTCTAGAAGGTACCTGCTGATTTACTCTTGAGCTAGGACCTGCTGTGTGGCCTCATTGGCCTAAACCCCTTGCCCAGCTTTCCCAGTACTGGGGTTGTTACTTTCTGTTTTTTGTTTGTTTTTTTAAATTTGGCAATTTATTTGATTTTTTTTTTTTTAAAATCACAGTGAGACTTAGCAGGCTTTGTTTTTAGGAAATAGTTTGTGGGTTTTTTTTTTTTTTTTTTTTTTTTTTTTTTTTGATATTGAAGCTGTCTTAGAAATTAACCTGCTGTTCTGGTTTGTCAGAATTACAGAGGGTCTGGGGTGGAGGTAGAAGCATGGTGCAGTAACCTGAAAAAGTATGTTCTTGAAAATAGTGATAATCACTGATCTGCTTCCTTTTCTCAGATGAAAAATAATTTTTTCTACCATTGTCAAGGGCTTTGCCTAAAATTCTACAGATAGAAGGAAGGGTTGGATGGGAGTGGCTATTTCACTGGGCTGAACAGGAATTCATTTGCTTTGCTTTGTGAAGAAGAAGCAACCATTACTAGACTATCTGAATGATGTTTTTAAAGCTGAGGTATTAGGATATTAGGTATTAGGATAGAGATGTAACTCAGTTGGTGAGTGGTTGCCTAGCATGACAAGGCTCTGGGTTCAATCCTCAGCACTACATAAATCAGGTGCAGTAGCACATGCACCAAATCCAAGCTCTGGGGAGTGGGGGGAAGAGGTAGGAGGACCAGGAGTTCAGTCACTTAAGAGCTCAAGGCTAGTCCTGGCTACCTGTGCCCCTGTCTAGAAATGCTATAACAACCAACTTGTATTTCAGTTGTTCCATAATTATTCATGTTAACTTTTTGTACTAAAGACACACACATTCACATACACATACACACACACAATTTTTTCATAAAGCGATAAATCGTTTGTTAGAATTTGAAGTAGAAGTCACAGTGGGCATAAGAGTACAGGACTCCCTCACTGTCTGATCTTCTGCTTGTCTTCTGTTATTTTGAAGCAATGTGTGTCACAATATTTCATCTTAATGTTTTCAGCAAGTATTTAAACTTTGTTTCCTTGTGTTGTTGTATGGTTTGTTTGAATCTGACTGTAAATAACCCTGCAAACCAATGGCTCATAATTGACAATTTCCACCCCCTGGAGAGAGAGAGAGAGAGAGAGAGAGAGAGAGAGAGAGAGAGAGAGAGAGAGAGAGAGAGAGAGAGAGAGAGAGACATACAGAGAGAGAGAGAGAGACAGACAGACAGAGACAGAGAGAAAACCAGGCTGTTTGTTGGGCTTGCCACTGTGAATTTTACTGATTGTTAACTGTGAGCTGGTTCAGCCTGTCCTCTGTCCTATTTCTTGTAAGTCACAGTTGGATTAAGGGTAACATTTTTAAAGTTACAAGGCTATGTAATGGAAATAAATTGTTTTTCCTGGAGACAGTTTGTCCATAGCTGTCTTTTGTAAAAGTTATTCATGTGTGCATATACTTTGCCTACAATACACAGTACATGTGTATACACAGCACATCTGTGACTGTTGACTTTGCCACGTCCCCTAAATGTGCTGTGATCACTCAGGCTTGATAAACGGCTGGCTTTCTGTTGCCAGGCACCCTCTCCTTAGCACACATGTGAGTTTTTATAGTCCTTAAAATTATACAGGGTAGGACTGTTGCTCTCCTATTTTGCAGTTGAGAGAAGTAGCTTGTGCTCATGTTGCCCATGAGGAGTGGCATCTGGGCTTTTCTTTCCCTTGAATGGTTGGCCCCAAGGTTCTTCACTACTGTTGAACTTACCCTCATTGGGGATGAGAACGGAAGTTGCTGGACCCTTCACTAGAGGTCTGTCTGATAGGTCTGGGTGTGGTTTGTATGTCTTATGGATTTTCAGAAGCTTTCCCATGACTGACACGTAGCCAGGGTTTTTCTTGACTGTTAAAGAGTATTATATATTATACCCTATGGATCTTAGAGTCATTATCTAATGGGTCTGTCCCTAGGGCGGGTGTATTTAAGCTGTTTACAGTATGCTGGTGTCACAATGGATGCTGCAGCGAATATGCTTGTTTGTGTTTCTTGGTACATGTGTACGTGCATCAGTTGGATTAATTCCCAGAACAAGAATTACTGGGTCAGAAGGTTTTTTAATTTTGATGGATGTTGCTAAATTGGCCCCTGAGAGAGTCTACCCATTTTGCTCTTTCACTGCTAGCTTGCATGAGGGAACCTGATCCCTTTCCAGCTTCTAGGAGTGGCTGAGACTCTGGTCTGTGCTGCTCTTACCTGCTCTTTAACTACCATTCACTGCTGGCCTACCTTAGCCTACCTTAGCCTACCTTAGGTCTTGATTTGTCTTCATAAATGGTTTTCTGTTACTTACAAACACTGAACCATGTATTTCTTTAGTCTGCCATTGCCAAGCTATTTACCTGACCATGGATTTTAACACTTGGTAGAATTCATATTTAATCATTTCCTCCAGACTTTTCTTTATACAAATTAATTTTTCTATGTGGAAATTTGATTGAAAGTTTTGTAGGGATACCTTCAGCTCATGTTTTGGAACAGGATGAGTTGATACCTTTATTTTTTCTTTCAGCATAAGAATAGGGTGTGTCTTTAGGATTTGTGTGGTATTTCAATGTTTTTTTTTTTTTTTTTTTTTTTTTTTTCTAGTAGAGAAACTGGAAATGAGACTTGTCTTTTTGGCTTCTAATAGTCTTTTACTTAATTTTGTTTGCTTTTGTAGGTATATAGACTGTTTAGTATTTATTATGTTTAGTAGTAAATTATATTTTATTACTATATAAAGACTGTCTTTAGCAGTAAATTATATGTATTTTTTTGCACTTAGAATTTTGAATGTAAGTGTATTTTTCTCCCTGTCAAGCTTGTTGCCAGGCAACTGAAAGGATTGAGCTGACAATCACTAAAGCACAGGAAGGGAGGCTTCTGTGGGAGATGGGGGTAGGGGAACTGTGGCTTTATTGACTTAAGGAATTGAGACTGACCAGAGATCAAGGTGGCATTTCAAAATGAGCTGTGGACGTGCATTTGGAGTTTTGTTAAGAGCAGGACTATTGCATTTAAAGTATTTAATGATGTCACTGAGGCAATTTGAAGATGAGAGGTCTCAGGACTCTCCTAGGAAGGGCCTTTGTCTACCTGTTTGCAGGGAATCCTAGTACTTGGCACATAGGTGGCACTTGGTGAACCTGGATTTGGTGATCTGAAGAAACTTCTGTCGAGGGAGTAGGAAGAGAGCTTTAGTGAGGAGAATGAGCCTCTGAGCTGCTGTGTTCAAGTCAAACCTGGAAGCATAGGTGACCCCTATCTACGGTAGCAGTGTGGTCTAACTAGCTGGAGCTAACTAGCTCTCTTTGGTTTTTCTCTAGAATCTCCATGAGCACATAAGATCCTAGTCATTGGTGGTGGTTGTTGCCCCTTCTCCCTGAGGTGCTCACTGAGGGTCCCATGCTGTCTGCTTTGTGGTAGCCCCAGAGTGTACCTAGGTAGGCTGTTTTCTGTCTTGTGGGTGGTAGATGGATACACTTGCAGCTCTCCACATGCCTGTCCCTTTATGTGCTGGCTTTAATATCTTCTTCTTTGGACCCCTTGTGCCCAATCCAATTATTTTCTTGGTAGAGTACTGAGGCAGGAAGTCAGCTGATAACCACTTTTCCTGTGTCTATGTCTCTATGAACTTTTGTTTCCCTATTGGCACCCGACTTTCCTACTAAAGGAGAGAGAACATTTTGTCTACCTAGCCACTGCTGATTCTAGCACCTGGCACAAACTTGGCGCTTGGTAAACAGTTGAATGAATGGTAATGGGCATTAAAAATCATCTTTACAACTGGATCAACCTTGGAGTTTTAACACATCTCGTGAATGCTGTCATCTAGTAGCAACTATTTGTTTTTCCTCTGGTTTTTACATTTCTTCATAATATATACTATACTACATTGTCTTCATAGGGCAATTCTGGCTTGAGCTTTGGGGTGTGAGCTCCTCTAGTTTTGCCTTGATACAATCCTGCCCTGTCCCTGTCTTTTGTGATTCACAACACTTGTCAACGCTTAGAATTGTGCAGACCACATTAGAGGGTTGAAGGCTCTGAGCCCTGCTGTGAGAGTCTTGGAATAAGTGACCTGAGGTGCCCCTCCTTGAAGATTGAGTTGGTGTGTAGACCAGGCTGATCTAGAATTCATAGATATCCTGTCTCTGCCTCCCAAGTGCTGGGATTAAAGGCATGTGCTTAAATGCTTAAACCCCTGGCTGAGTGGCACGATTTTTAACATCTCTTAGGATGAAGAAACTGTTGTGGAAACAGGGCTTTAACACTTGGATGAGTGGATAGATCCATCTTGAAGCAATCCTAGATTTCCTGGAATAAGTCGTCTCAGATGAATGGGCCAAGAATTCTGTAAACTATGGTACAGGATCAGATTTGGAGCTCATGGAGATCTGGTCCCTTAGAGTAAGGGTGACATGTGTGGCATGTGATTTGTGTACTTACGGTCTTCAAATAATACCAGTTCATTCTTTCTAACCAGGGACTAGTATATTATCACCACTATTATTCAGTTTAAAAAAGATCCTTGACATTTAGATAATTCAGCCTTTTAAAAGAATTGTAAAAGTCATACCAAGAATCCCCATATTTCTTGGTATTGGCTCATTCATAGATGTTCAGTTTTGCTCTTTACTTCTATAATGTCCGTTTTTTTTTTTCCAGGGGAGGGAGGTAGGGTTTACTCTGCTTTTGTCATTGTATTATGACTGTGTTCCCCCAGCCTCCCTTTCTTAGGACAGTTTTTAAATTGGTGTTTTTCATGACCATTACAGACAACTTATTTTTACTCCCCTTCCTCCATTCCCTATTACAAACCCCTCTTTTCCCTCCTCCTATTCACTTTCCCTTTTCTCTTCTTTCTCCTGTATGAATCAGTTTCTTCTGATGCTTACTTATGACTATATTCATGTTACATATTTTGGGCAAGAGTGCTTTAGAAAATGTATTTTGAGCACCTCATATTAGGAAGCTAACAGTATCTGTCCCATTCCTTCTGATCATAACTGATCATAGGCTGAGGTGGGAGCCATCACATTTTCTTTCTGTCTAGTTATGCTTTTTTTCATTGTACTTGCTAAGTATCTTGTGGGGAGATACTTTGGACTAGGTATGTTTTGCTTCTCAATATACTCGAATTCAGTTATCTTAGCTAGATTATTTTTGCCTAAATCAGTCATTACTATAATGCTTGGTAAGTTTAAACTGTCTATGTTCCATTATTCTACATTAGAAAAGGTTTATTTATGTGTATGTTTCTCTTTCATGCATGTCTGTGCACTATGAACATGTCTGGTACCTGTGGAGGTCAGAAGAGGGTGTTGGATCCTTTAGAGTGCAGTTAGAGATAGTGGTGAACCGCCATATTGGTGCTGTGGAATTGAACCAGGCTCCTCTGCAAGAAGAAGTGCTCTTAACCATTAAGTCATCTTGTCATCCCACTCTACATTTATCAATACACTTGTCAAAACTCGAAAGTCAATTAAAATACACTTAAAGATCTAATTGGCTTATTTGCCATTTTAGAATCAACAATATGTCAAAAAAGACCAATGTTTTCTTAAGCTGAGAAGGAAATTGGGTTTATACAAAATGATTAGGGTAAGCAGAATGCAGGGGAAAGTGAATTGGCTATATAAGAGCTACCTTTTTACATGGTTAAAGCAAGAGGGACTTGCCTATTACATTGTTTCTGGTTGACTGAAATCATCCTTTTTTTTTTTTTTTAATGGCCAATTCTAAAATTCATTTTTGAGGTATAGTTGCCATCAGTTATTCTAGTTTGGCCTGGCCTGGTGGGATCTTAGTTCAAGTCAATTAGCTGTGAATTCTGTGTGACTCTATAGAATAAGGTTTTTTTTCCCAGTTTTGTCTTTTTGGTTTTCTTTATTTTTTAACTTTTGTTTTTGTATATATTCTATTTACATTGCAAATGTTACCCCTTCCCCAGATTCCCTTTCATATCCCCTGTCCCATCACCCCTCCCCCTGCTTCTGTGAGGGTGTTTACCCACCCACTCCCTCCTGCCTTCCCACCCTGACAGTCCCCTACACTGCAGCATCTTGGCAGGACCAAAGGCTTTTCTTCCCATCAGTGCCCAACAAGGCCATTCTCTGCTACATGTGCAGCTGGAGCCATGGGTCTGTCCATGTGAACTCTTTGGATAGTGGTTTAGTCTCTGGGAGCTCTGGTTGGTTGGTATTGTTGTTCTTATGGGGTTACAAATCCCTGTCTTTTTGTTTTTCAAGATAGGGTTTCTCTATGTAACCCTGGCTGTCCTGGAGCTTGCTTTGTAGACTAGGCTGGCCTCCAATGCAGAGATCTGCCTGCTTCTGCCTCTGGAGTGCCAGATTAAAGCCACATGACACCATCCCCAGCTCATTTATTAAATTTTTAAAAATATTTATGTTCAGTAATATTTATTATTAATATTTGCTTAAGTAGCTTCTCAGTTGACTTGTTCCTCTGATATGATATACATGTTCAAACAGGTTTTTTTCCAGAACCTGAAGGGTGGGTTTTTTGTTTGTTTTTTTTTTTGTTTGGACATAGTATTTTTTTGTTTATTGTGTGTTAATTTCTGTATTGATTCTAAATCGTGGGTTTCATTGTGGCTTCCCACATGTGTAGAGTGCACTTTGGTCATTTCTGCCTCACATTTTCCCACTTGTTCACTCCTTCTGCTGTTTTCGTTTTCCTCACTAGCTTTCTACCTTCACATCTTTTATTCATAATTCCATTTATTTGTTTATTTTAGGTCTTTGTTCTGTTAGCCCTGGCTGTCCTAGCATGCACTGTGAATACCAGGCTGGTCTTGAACAGAGATCTTCCTGCCTCTGCCTCATGAGTGCTGGGATTAAAGGCGTGTGCCACCACTGCCCAGCTAACTTTATCTTTTTAATTATTTGTATAGATGTGTTCAATGTTGGGGTCAAAGGGTAATTTGTGGGGGTTGACTCTCTTCTTCCACTGTGGATCCTAGGGATTAAATTGAGATTGTCAGACTTATGCATGAGCCGTCTTGCTGGTGCTATTTGTTATGGTTGTTTTTAATGACCCAAATGAATCACAGTAGAGCTGCTGAAGGAGCAAAGATGAGGGGTTCATAAGTAGCAGGAGCACCTTTCCCTCTTCTAGCAACTACTAACTATAAATCCTCAAGGGTAGGTAGGACCTCATGAGCTCTCTTCCTCCATAGTAGATGCTATTGGATCAGTCTTGTGCAGGTGGCCACAGCTGCTTGTGTATTCAGGTATGCAGTAGTCATGCTATGTCTGCAAGTCAGCATTCCACATGCTTGGGCCCATTTCTTCACCTCTGACTTTTTTTTTTTTACTCCCTCAATGTTTCCTGAGGGGTGCAGAAATGTGCCATATGTGGCTGAGGACTCAACACTTATTCTCTCCACTTCTTTCTTGAGGTAAAAGAGAGAGTTATGTGTGTGAATTTTGTCAGTGTGTGCATGTATGTGTGTGTACTATAGGTGTGCCTGGTGCCTATGGAGGCCAGAAGTCAGCTTTGTATCTGCTGGAACTGGAATTACAGATGGCTGTTAGCCACCTTTTGGGCACTGGAATTGGACCTGGGTCCTTGAAAAGAGTAACCAGTGCTCTTAAACCTCCAAGTCTCCTCTTCAGCCCCATGGCTTTGCTTCTTCACACTCAGAAGCCACCACGTTCATTTCTCCCCTCTTGATTCCATCATCTCTTCTCCTTTGATTATTTTATGGATTGAGAGTGAGTATGAAGGCCCTACCTTCTGTTGCTAGCTCTGGCTTTCGGAGATTGGTGCGTCTCAGTGGGCCTTAGTTTCTTATTTGTTATATGTCTATATACATGTGGGTGCCACAACATGTGTAGAAGTCAGAGGTCTGCTTTCAGGAATCAGTTCCCTCCTTCTACCACGTGGGTTTTAGGGATTAAACTGAAAATGTTGCTAGGTGGCCAGCACCTTACCTGCAAGACCAGCAGGAGGGCCTTGGGCCTCCTTTTTGTCATGTAAACCTAGAGAAACAACATTAGAGGGCTTAAGGATTTTAAATGAAATGTTTTGAGTAAGACCTGGAGTACAGTCACACATTACTTAGTGTGGTAAGTTCTGAGAAGTGCACAGGTAGGTGATTTAGCAGTGGACACATGGAGTGAGCTTACACAAAGATGGTAGGACAGCCATAGGCCTGCCCATCATGCTACTGTACCGAATGCTGCAGGCAGTTGTAACATAATGGTGAATATGTATGTGTTTAAAAATAGAAGGACAGCAAAAGATAGGGTATAAAAAATAAAAAATGATACACCTCTTCTAGGCACTTGCCATGAAGAGGTGGCAGGGTTGGAAGCTCCGTGTGAGCCTGAGAGTGAGTGGGTGTGAGCACGAATGCCTGGCTACCGGACGCTACGCTAGAGCTCAGCACTGGCTTAGCTGCACTGTGTATAAAAAGGTTTTCTTTCTTCTATAATAAAGGTGAATTTTAAATTAATAAAGGTTAAATTTATTAATTTTTAAACTTTGATTCATATAATAACACTTGGCTGAATACATGAACACATTGTACTTAGCATCACTGTACTTTATTCTTCTATTACCTTTTTTTTCAGACTTAATTCACTTTTTCTTATATAAAATCTCTTATGTGGTACCCACAGCTAGAGCTTGGCTCCTCTGAACAGAGACTGTGGTGTGGGTTTCCACAAGATGGTCAGTGAATTACTGCTAAGGAGACTTGATCAACATGGTCTCTTTCCAGAGGCTGGGGGTCAGCTATCTAGGTTTAGGAAGTGCCATAACAGGTGGCCTTGGCAAAGTTGCTCAGGGTGGCAGTGTAGCTCCTCGCTGATGTGGAGCAGTCATCAGTGCCAGTACTCTTGGGCACTACCATAGTGGTTCGTTACCTTGCACAGAACAGTGTGGGGCTTGCCAATCTTGTTCCCTTGGTAGCCTCTCTGTACAGGGATGATGGAAAGCTTGGCCAGGATGATGGCCTCTCAGATGGCAGTGGCCTCCTTGGAACACTTAACAGCAAGACCAACATGACCATTTTGTCCTCAGTATGGACAAAAACCTTGAGCCTGGCCCACTGGCTAGCCTGAGTCTACATCTGCACTGTTAGGATCTGCAGAACCTCATTCTTTAGGGATGTACCCAGGAGTCAGTAATCTCAGATTTTTTAATGGGCAGGGAGAACAGGTAGATCTCTAGGGACTTGATCTTCATGTCTGTAACCAGGTGGCTCAGTTTGATGCACATCCATTCCTTGTCTTCAGCTTTACCTCCATGAGCCTTGCAGCCATGGCCTCAGCCTTGACCACAACCATAACTGAGACAACCTTCTAATCCTGGACCGCCCTCCTACTCCACTGGCAGCAAGCATCTTCTAGTTGCTGTTTCCTGAGGAACAGGACACAGTCTTTGTATGTTCTTTGTATCATTTTTTGTAAGCTTTTTCTGATATATGTATTTTTAAATTTGTGTGTGTGTGTGTGTGTGTGTGTGTGTGTGTAAAGCTAACACCCACCCACATACACAGGATTAAGATATCAATATTATCGTTCTCCACCTCCATATCTTGTTTTCCTAGAAGGTCTTTGGGGTAGGAACATGCATGGAGCTGTCACCCCCTTTCAAGACAGTGCCTTTTTTGAGATCTTTCAGAGAACCTGCCACAGGCTGAGGAGCTGCTTCTCCTTTTAGAGATCTGTCTGTGGAGGTTGCTGTCCATGGAGGTTTCTCCCTTTTCATAGTAGATATGCTCTAGCATATGGTGTGCCTTGAACATTCCTCTCAATTAGGGGAGAAACTGGGTTCTGGGCCATGTTTTCAGACATTTTGTGAAGCTGTTGAGGCCTGTAGCAGATTCTCCTACACCTCACACTGAGTTTTCTTATCGCTGTTTCTTTTTCCCTTGTAACTTCTTCAGCTGTGTGAGTTCAGTTATAACCTTATGATATGTATGTGTTCAATTTCACAGCTGTGTTAGGTTTGTTTATTGGATTCAACAAATGTGGAATGAATAAACATTTGTTTCAGAGTCTTGAAGCAATGAGGCAGAGAGTGTCAGCCTGCCCCAAGCCCCAGTCCAGTCTACTGGCTCTGCTTAGGGTGTTCAGGAGCTTCTCACTTCTTGGCTTTTTGTTCCCTTTCGTTCTCATGCAGTTCAAGTCAGGACGAGAAAAAGGAAGGGTTCTTCCTGGCCACCCACGAGTAGGAGTTTTAGAGTGGGTGTTGTGCTGTCCCAGAGTTAAATGAGCAGTTCTGATTGTGTCTGGGCACATTCTGCCTCTGAAAGCAAACCCCACTGCTGTGCTGTGCATTGGAAAAGGACTCTGCCTCTTTCCATCCTTTGCTGCCTACTGTTTGTCTTGAATCGATTCATTCTTCACTAGGGTTGGGGTACTGGTTCCATAGTGGCAGTACAGTCTGCTATTTGGGACCTAGGGAAGACCTCAGGCAATTTTCTTCGTTGATGGTCTGTTGAAGGCAGGGAAGGAAACATAACTAGGGCTCCCTTCAGCCTTCCGTAGGTGGTCAAGCCCATCAAAACGCAGACTAGAGTTGTCTCCTTGGGAGGCCAGTGCTCTCTTCCTGTGACCTGCAGGGGTCTGGAACACAGGTGTGGGCTGGCTGAGTGCTCTTCTGTTCAGGGAGGGACGTTGTAACCTGGTGGTCCTGGGTAGCAGCAGTTCAGTGTTCTCCTCACCCCCAACCCCTGCTTGGCTCTTCCAGAGCTTCCTGTTCACTGCTGCCAGAGCTCCTGCCGCTCCTTTGCCTCTTGTAGTTGAATTTTTTACTTTTCTACAGTTGTTGGCCAGTGTCAGTTCCTGCTGCTCCTCCTCCTCACTAGCCTTCGTGGGTATTGGCTGCATTTTCTAGAATGACTGCATAGTGTTCTGTTTCATCAGGCTTGGCCTGTGGGTGGAAACAGTTTTGCTGGATGATCTTGCTCCAGCTGTCTTGATCTCTAGTCTTGCAACTTCTCCCCCAGTGGAATGGTGGCTGACTACAAACGATTATGAGAATTTAAGCATTTCTTTAGAAATAAGATTAATAAGAGTTTAAAATGTTTCCTGGAAATGAGGCATCTGTGATGTGGACCTCTGTTTGCCCTACCTTGGCCTGAGTGTACCCTTATACCTGCATGGCTCCCGACACTTCTGTCCATATGAGGTCTCTGATGCCCTCACAACCCCACCCCTAACAGACATTTGCAGTTATAATAGAATTCCCAAAATAACAAGTGTTTGAAGTGACCATTGTGGCATAGTGTCGGTATGTGCTGTGAAGTTGCGAGCACCTCAGCTTCCTAGATGGGCTCTGGTTTCCATGTTGTGCTGTAAGAGCAGGCCAGCAGGTCCACACAGGGAGTGTGCTGACAAGGTGCTGGCTACCTTGTGGTGAGGAGGAAGTACTACAGAATCTTGATACATTTGGCTCTGTTTTAATAGGAGTTTTGCAGGCTTTTTCACTTGAGACTGTGTTAAGCCAGCTTCTAAGGAATCCATTTACTTAGAGAGCTAGTATATGAGCTATAGCTTCTCAGCTGGACAAGCCATAGGGAATGGAAGCAGTGAAACTGAGTGTGCCAGCTAAGTTGAGCATATTGAATATCTGTTGTCCATCTATGACAGCATCTGATTATCGATTTCACATACTGTCAGGTTCACTTCTACCATTGTAATCAATATTGGTTTGATTTTTTTTTGTTGTTATTCTTTATTTTTTGAATATGTAAACCACTTTTGGAGTTTACAGTAAAAAAAATTTCAGCGTGTGAGTTCACATTTGTTGCTCTACATTCTTTCTGTCTCTTGCTCTCTAGAGAACACTTTTTTAAACTTCACTTTACGTACTGCTCACTTCCTCCCTTCCAGTTCAGGCATTCCCTTCCCCCCATTCCTCCATCCCCTTCTTCTAGTCGGTGATCTTCCCTGGGGATCTCCCCACTCTGGCATTTAAAGTTAGAGAACACCTTTTGAGTTTTAGTGAATTCTGGTGAACTTCTGTCTTTTTCCCCCTTCAGAGGTTAACAATATAGCATTTATAGATGCATAAGCTTATTCTTATTTTTGCTTCTTATAAAAAATTATATACTCTCTATGTTCTCAACATTTGACTTTTCAGCTTACCATAGCTCTGGCAACGCTTCCTCATTGGAGGTCTGTGCCTATGGCTGTAGCATTGGCCTCTGTGTAATGTGTGCAGTGCAAGGCATAATGACCAGCCAGCTTTTTATGCAGGGCTGTTGCATGCAGTTCCAGTGTTTTGTTGGTATGTGTGTTATAACAGTGATAACTTCATAATATATGTTGTTTTAATTTTGGGGAATGTACATACAAAGACAGATGAATTCCCAGGAGTGGAGTGCTGATGGCAAGTTAGCCCTGTGCAAATCCCTTCTTATAGTTGTACCAGGTTGTATCCTTTCCATAGTGTATGAGAGGCCCAGTTCCAGAGTTGACCAGTCACTGGGTGGGTAGTTAGGATTTGAATTGGATTCATTTGGGAGGTAGTACATACTGATGTTTTAATATTTATTTTGTTAGCTAGCTGTGGTACTGTACACCTGTAATTCCTGAGAGGTCAAAGACAGGAGGATCAGAAATTCAGGGCCAGTTGGGCTACATAGTAATTGCTGTGGCTACATAGTTATTGCTATGCCTACTTGGGCTGTGGGATACACTGTCTCAAAAATGAAACAAGTGGGGAGTTTCATTTTGGGAATGAGCATTTGGGAAGCAGGGACAGTTTAGCACTAGAGGCAGCTCCTGAGTCTTCTGTATCTGCTCCTAAAAATGTTTGAACCTGTCAGGGCATGGGGTTAGAAAGGGCTTTGTGTGCTTGAGGCAAGTCCCTAAGACTTGCTATTTTAAAGACAGTTTTCTTCTAGAGCAGCAGTTTTCAGCTTGTGGGTTGAGATCTCTTGTGTGTATATGTTTATGTGTCATATATAAGATATCCTGAATATCAGGTATTTACATTACGATTCATAACAATAGTAAAATTACAAAATAATTTTAAGGCTGGGGTCACCACAACATGAGAAACTGTATTAAAGGGTCACAACATTAGGAAGGTTGAAAACCTCTGTTCTAGAAAGTGTTCATCTATGGTCGCTAAAGTCCTTTGTTAATTCTGTGAAGGTGATATTTGTTTAGAACATTTGTGCTTCACTGAGTGCTAAAGTTCTGACCTTTGAACTTTTTCTACAGTCTGGGTTTGGATAATGTCTTGTACCCATTCCTCAGAGCTCTCTCTGTTATTGCTATAACCCTTTACCTTACTAAGAACCCAAGGTTTTAGAGGCATTGGCAGAGCTTTGTGAGTAAGTGGGTTGGGTGCAGTGGAATTCCCAGAGAAAAACTGGGGAGAAGCCATGTTGACCTGCTTGAGTATCTATCGTTTCTGACCCTTAATGTCCTGTTTTGAGTTTCAGACTTCTAACAGTTCATCTCCAGAGAGGTGAAGAGCTCCAAGCTTCCAGTTGTATAAAATGTATAGCAGTTTGTACCTTAAACTCTACTGTCTTCCCTGGCTATGGTTTCATCCTTAAAACAAATAATACCATCCTGAAATGAAGATAAATGGTAACATTTAGCATGTTCTGCTCAGTGCCTGTGGTTGCAGGTGTTTGCTGACACACAGACCCCCACCCTCTCAGAGTCACAGCACCACTCCATACACCCCCCAGCTAGTTTTCTGTTTTCCTTTGTGTTTGAAAGTCAGAGTAGTTTATGTTTTTTTTTTCCCCTGGTTTGAGTTTACTGTGCTGTCCAAGCTGGCTTTGAACTTTGGTTATTCTTCTATCTTAGCTCAATAAGTGCTTTAATTAGAGTTGTATGTCACCAAATCTGGCTTAATGCTTTCTCATTTAGGAATTTTTCTGGAGACATAATCAATAGGGGGATTTTTTTCAGGATACGCTGTATGCATGTATGTGACCATTTGATAAGGTTGTTGTATAAACAAAGATGCTGGCAACATACTTAATGGTTGCCTTAAAACCTCATGAAGTGCTGTTTGTTAGTAAAATGTACCTAACTTGTTAGCTAAGTTATTTTAAATACACTCAAAGGTGGAAAGGTAGTGGACATCTCCCTTTGTGTGAGAGAGGCAAGAGTGATAATCCCCATTAGAGCAGTAACCATCTCCTTGGGGAGATCACCTGTGTCCAGGGACTATATCTGCTTGCATAGCTGAGTCATCAGAGCTCTGGTTTTGTTGTGTTGAGTAACTTTGATGATGTGCAGGTCTTGTCCTAGGAGCCATACCACAACAGGAGATGCTTTCTGGGCTTGTAATTCAGTTACAGCGTTGACAGACAGCTATTCTCCAGTGTGAATGTCATTTGGATGTCCTTTGGATGTCATTCCTCTTGGACCTGTAGATGTCTATTACCTTTTAATGAATTCCAGGTCTCAGGAAGCCAGCAGAAGGAGGAAGAGACATTTGTGATGTATGTGACTTGTAGAATGGGAAGGAGCACTGGAGATGAGGGTTGGGTGCATGTTGGTTTTTCAGTTTTGTGGGGCTGCCTAAAACATTTGAAGTAGAAAAGAAGGATGGAGCAGGTCAACTAAGTCTTTAAGGTGACTCGGATTTTCTAGTGAAGAAAAACCAAAATGCCTCAATGCAAATTCTGCAAAAAAGCATATCAACTAAGGAAGTGCATAGGACACAATTTATGTTGAGCCATGTTTCATGTTGATAATGTGGAATTCAGAATTGGCTTGGATTTGATAGTTGGTCCAGGAATTAAACTTGCTGACTTTACCCCTTCAGGTTAAAGCATTTCAGCTTTTTTTTTTCCTTTTTTTCTTTTTCTTTTTTTTTTTTTTTTTTAACCTTTATCTTATTTCTTTTTCTAGGTAGTGGGTTCTGTTTTCTACTGGCAAAACAGAGACAGATATTTTTAAAAACCTAGGTGGTTAAAAATTTCAGATATGGGATGAAGTGATAGTTAGAACACTGGCTGTTTTTCCACAAAACCCAGGTTCAATTCCTAGCACTCACATGGCTGCTCACAGTTCCATGAGATCTAATGCTCTCTTTTGGCCTCTGTGGGCATCAAGCATGCACATGGTGCACAGCAATATATGGTGGCAAAACATTTATGCATATTAAAATTTTAAAAAAGCAACCATAATGCAGATGTAGTCTATGATAAAAGATTTTTTGGCTACGAGATAGCTTTGGTGGTTGTAAGAGTTAAATATGTGAGTGGTCTTGAGGAAGAGCCTCTGGTGTAGTCTGGCATCTTTTTAGCAGAGTCTTATAGTAACTGACTGTTTCCTGTTAATGCGGTGGAACACATTGCTGATTGCCTTCTTTCTGAACTTTCCTTAGTCGGCCAAGTCTAGATCACAGTAGATAATGAGTGTCTTTACATTTTAAATAGTTGTGGTATTTACAGTTTAATTTGTGTCTCCTTACAGGAAAAGTTCTATTTTATGAAATGGTTTATTTTCTATTAGTATTTCCTATGTAATAAAGTTGATGTGCACCTCAGCATTGCCCTTTTATGGTTTTAGAAGTAAAACTTTACAAATTTTTCTATTCACTGTTTTTCTTTCAGTTGATTGGCTATCCTCTCTTAAAGAACTTACTTTGTGTTAGACTTCAGAAAATTTTCTTTTCTTCAGTGACTAAATGTGCCATTCCATTATTTACAGAAGGACTACTACTAGTTTTCAATGTCAATTTTTTAATAATTTCTTTTTATTTTAAATTATGTGTATGTTTGTGTGTTAGTGTTTGTTCATGAGTACAGTACTTGAAGAGACCAGAAGAAAGTGTTGGGTCCCTGGAGGTGGATTGGTTGGAAGTTGTTCAGTGTGGGTGTTGATAACTTGGGTTCTTTGGAAGATGTGCAAGTCCTTTTAACTTTCTAGCCCCTAACAAGGTGTTTTTTCTTCCTCTTTGCTACCCCCATGGTGGGGATTGAGCCCAGGACCTTGTACATCTTAGGTAGAAAACTCTACTACTGATAGAGACCCATCATCTTGATTTAAGATGTGTTTCATTCTGACCTAGTGACGTTGTATATTATGTTCTTAGAAACTAATTGATAATTATCTAAGACAGAATATTAACTTGAAAAATTAAATAATCCTATTAATAGCAGTAGCATGCTGCTGGTGGCTTTCATTCAGTCTAGTTACAGAAAGTCATGCTGGAGGATTTTATACAAGTCTTATGTGTGCAGAGTTCTATAAAAGCCAGATAGTTAATGCTTGTGTCGTCTTTAAGAATACCATCTTTCCAGAAAGTGTTATACCTAGGTGATACTGTAAAAATTAAAAGAGAAGGTTTTAGAGAATATGGAAAATAGAGAAAATTACTTGTTTCATTGGTATTAGTATCATGTGCGTTTCTCTAATTAAAACTGTATGTACTTAAAAAAATTATGTATTTAAATTTTCTGTATGTCTGCACTGGGGAGTATGGAGGTCAAAAGAGGTGTCAGATCCCCTGAAATTGGAGTTAACAGAAGTTGTGAGCCCCATGTAGATTGTCTGCAAGGGCTGTAAGTATTCTTAACTGTAGAGTTATCTCTCCAGCCCCTCTGTTGTTCCTTTATTATAGAATTCTAACATTAGAAAATACTTGGCTACTGTGACAAGTAAATTACAGATATGTGAAGAAGAAGCCTTGCTTGGCCCTAGTAATCCTATGGTGAATGGTGGCACATCATGGGGTACGTCTTCATGTATAGGTTCACACATGTATATACTCCTTACCACAAATGCATATACACATTCAGTATTCAGAAAGTTGAGATATAATTTATATATCTTAATATTTGCCTTTTCTTTTGTACCATTTAAGGCATATGTACAGGGTATACAAGTCTCACTATTGCTGATTGCAGAACACTTGCTTTTCCAGAACCTCATGCATACAAGTGGCTATTCTTTATATCCTTTCATCCCTGAGCTCTAGACACTCAGTGGATCTCATTGTTCAGGTGGATGGAACGTGGAAAACTTGTTATTTTAAAATTTGTATGTGTGTGGCTTGTGTCATGTCAACTAGGTTGAGGTTAGAGGACAACCTAGAGAAGTCAGTTCACTCCTATCATGTGGGGTGAAGGGATCAAAGATTGCTGATCGGGTGTTGACTGAAAGGGCCTTTACCTGCCCAGCCATCTCCCTGGCGTCATGAATGGAATCTTTAATTTTTTCCCCCATCTTAATACTGATATTTGTGTATGTGTCTGTATGAGTGGATACCACATGGGTAGGGTGCCTGCGAAGGTCAGTAGAGAGCATCAATCAGATCTTCTGGAACTAAAGGTATAGATGGTTGCGAGCTGCTGATACAGGTGCTGGAAATTGAGCTCAGGTGCTCTGCAAGAGCAGCGGGTCTTGACTGAGTCATCTTCTTAAATCTTTTAAATTATTATTCTTACTCTGTGTTTGAGTTTGTGTGTATGTGTGTGTGCGCGCATGAGAGAGCACGCATGCATGTATATGGTTGTGTGTTATGACATGCATGTGGAGGTCAAGAGAATAGCTTGTGGGACTTGGTTCTCCTACCTTTCTGGGTGCTATTGGGCCCAGGCTGGCCTTCAACACTTTGCTTCCTCACACCTAGGATCCAATAACCTTTTCCGACTTCTGAGGTCATTAGGTATCAAAGTGTGCTGCACATAACGTACACGCAGGCAAAAATCCATGTAAAGTACAAATCTTTAAAACATTGTGGCAAGATATACATGACATCAGATTTACTGTTTGAATTCACTTAAAGGAACCGGGCAGTGATGTTAAATTTGTATCATGTTGTTTCTAGAATTCTTTCATTTATCCATCTCTCTACTAAAACACAGCTCCCCATTTATCTCTCTTCCTGTAACCCTAGAAAACCCCCATTCTACTGTGTGTCTTCATGAATTTGGCTAATTTGGGTACATGTAAGTAGAGTCACAGAGTATTCATCTTTTTGTGACTAGATTACTTAGTACACTTAAGATTAATCTAGATACCAGAATTTTCTTTCCTTTTAAGGCCAATTCAGATTATATTGTATCAGTGGACCACACTTCTAGTCATTGATCCATTGAACATTTGGGTGCTTCCATCATCCACTGTTAGAAGTAGTACAGTTAAATTTATTTACTTTTTTCTGGTCTGTTTTTTGGATTTGGAGACAAATCTTATCAGCCAAGCTGGCCAGCCCTGTGCCTAATTTCTTTCAACATAATTTTGAGAGTCAACTGTGTGTGTGTGTGTGTGTGTGTGTGTGTGTGTGTGTGTGTGTGTGTGTACACATATATGTACACACTTATATACATACACCCATACATGTGTACATACGTACACACAGAGAGAGACACACATACATATATCAATAATTCATTTGTTTTTATTTTCTGTCTTTCTCCCTCACTAATCTACTGATAGGTATTTAGGTTTGTGATGACTAATCTTTATTTTATTATTTTTATTTATTATTATATGGGCTAGTGTTTGTTTACATGCATGTATGTACAACACATGAGTGCCTGGTGGCTGAGAAGGACAAAAGGTGGAAGTAAGCCACCATGTGGATGCTGGGAGCCAGACTCAGTTTCTTGGGCAGAGTAGCAAGTGCTTTTCATCCCTGAGCTGGATTTTAGTGTGTGTGTGTGTGTGTGTGTGTGTGTCTGAAAATATGAACATGCACATGTAGGTATGTAGGTGCAGGTGCCTGTGATCACCAGAAAAGTCCAAGTCTTCTGGAGCTGGATTTATGTGAGAACCCAACTGAGGTCCTAGCCAAGAGCAGACCTTTTCTTGTGATGGCTGATCTTGATCTTGTCAGCTTGGTTGGATTGAAAGCCACCTAGAAAAGTAGTGAAGCAGGCCAGTGGGTATGTCTGCCAGTATGTTTCCATGAGGTTTTTGACTGATGGACTGACAGTGTGAATAGTCTGTGGTAGATGGTGTCACTGGAAGGTAAGGCCTTACTGGAGGAAGTGGATCTCTGGAATTGCTTTTGGGGATATGAGAGTTTCTTTCTGATACACTTGGCTTCTTGGCTGCCATGAGGTGAATAGCTGTGTCTTACCATGCCTTTCAACCATATTTTTCTACCTCACCACATGCCAGAACCAATACAGGTCACCAAGTATGAACTGTATGCATCCTCTGCAAACAAAAGCTAAAATAAATATCTCCTTCTTTTAAATTGTCTCAGATATTTGTCTAAAGTGATTGAAGTTTGAATGACACGGTGCTGTTTGCTTGGCTGTTACAAATGAAGCTGCCAGGAACATTTGTTTGTAAGTTCCAGTGGAGACACACACTTTGTTAACATCTAGGAATAAAGTAGTTCTGTGTGTCATGGCCTACTGCGTGTCAGGGTTTCAGTGGCTCTTCATCCTGATCAAGATTTGATGTTCTTTTTTTTTTTTTTTTTTTTTTTTTTTTTAATTTTAGACATTCTCATAGGTGTGTGCTGGCATGTCACTGTAGTTTGAATTGCATTTCCCTAATAAGCAATGATGGTGCAGTTCTTTATGCCTTCTTTGGTGAAGTGTCACTTCAGATCACTTGCCTATTTTTAAAAATTGAGTTGTTCATTTTCTTAGTAAGTTTTTGAGAGTTCCTGTATACTTTATTAGATATGTAATATGACAATTCAGACTTTGAATTGTCTTTT
Organism: Micromys minutus; assembly: GCF_963924665.1. Lineage (NCBI taxonomy): Eukaryota > Metazoa > Chordata > Mammalia > Rodentia > Muridae > Micromys > Micromys minutus. The sequence continues at coordinate 30,826,022 of NC_137969.1, read as the reverse complement.
TGATCTCTTAGAGTTGCTTTTTGTATTAAAGGTTAGGAGACGTGGGGGTAAAACCCAAGATATTGCACAAGAGAAGCATGCTATTATCCCCAGCCACCACATTACCTTTAGAATATAGAAGGCTTTATTTTTTAATTTGTGTCTATGCATATTTTGCTTTCATGTATGTCTGTGTACCAAGTGCGTGCTTGGTGGCCATGATGGCCAGAAGAGGTGTTAGATTCCCTGGAACTAGACTTACAGATGGTTGTGAGCTGCCATGTGGGTGCTTGAAACCACCTGGGTCCTCTGGAAGAGCAGCCCCTAGTGCCCTTAACCTCTTAGCCAAACTCTGGCCCAAACAGAGGACTTTTGGTAGTATGTAGAATGGCAGTTTCTTTTAGGGATTGCTTTTTTTTTTTTTTTTTTTTTTTTTTGGTTGTTGTTGTTGTTGCCGTATTGAATCTTTACCTAGCACAAATACTTTAAAAATTTTTATAGTTTGATTTCTAATTAGGCCTGTGATACATTTTGAGTTAATTTAGAATGTGATTTGGCATGTTGCTAGGAATACATCACTTTCTGTATGTGGATATCCAGGTGTGGCAGCCTTGTTTGTCAAAAGGAGTCTATTGAACCCAGGGATCATACTTGGCTAAGCAAAAATTACTTAAACCCATAGCACCTATTTATGTTTTTTTTTTTTCTGACTTTTAAAATGTCCCTTTCTCATCTCCTTGTTTCTAGTGTGTTTGTATGTTTAGTGTTTTTATTAATCACTTTTACTTACTCTGTCTTCCTTTTGCGGCTTCAGTTGTGCTCAATCCTTGCCTCTTGCTCTTGTGTGAGTGCCAGCTGTTTCTCTAGGTTTCTGTTTGTTTTTATTTTAAGTGATTCTCTCACAAGAAGCTATGCTTATGTTTCTTAATGTGAGAGTATATGCCCTTTAAAAAAACTTTTCAAATTATTTTACTTGAGAGAGAGGGGGGTGGGGAGGGAGGGAGGGAGAGAGAGAGAGAAACAGAGAGACAGAGGAAGAGACAGAGAGAGAGCGCACAAACACATGTGCATATTAAGGCCTTTGATTAGTATCAGGTACTCCTTTGACAGTCCTGTTTGAGACAGGATGTGTGATTGACCATTTTGACCATTGAACTCACATTTGGCTAGCCTGATCAGCCAGCTTCAGAAATCTGAACTCAGGTCCTCCTGTTTGTATGGCAAGCACTTTATGAACTGAGCCATCTCCTCAGTCCCCAGTGGCTTTTCTCAGTTCTTCCACATTTGATGCTCTGAGTTCTTGTTAACGTGTGCTTGGCTTCTGTGCAGTCAGCTCTCTTCCTACCAGCAATGACTTTTCAGCCTTCCTTAGCCTTGTCTTCTTCCCACCCTTGGATGTGGGTGTTGTGGAGTTATGTGTATAATCAGCCGTTGTCTTCCTTCTTGCAGTACTTTTCTCTTGGAGAACACATCTACTCTTAGAGACTGAAGTCAAACAATTTTGCTACGGTCTGACTTTTTTTTCTTGTTTTTAGTCCTTTAGGTTAATTCTCCTTATACCATGAGGGTCTTAGGGTGATTGTGTCATCCTTTGACTTCTCTTCTCTGTGAGGGTTTTACCATTCCCACCTTGCCCAAAGCTCAAATCCTAGCCAGACTTTATTGTGATTTCTTGACATTCTGAAAGGAGTGGACATGTTTTTTTAAAGAGAAAGACCTACAGATTACTTTTCTGTCTGTTATTCTGGCACGAACCTGGTGAATGGACTGACAAATGGACCACACCTCTAGATTATCTACTTAATCAGAAGCAGGGCCTCACATGTGTGCTGTGGGTTGTAGAGAGTAGGTCTGTGTGGCTGGGCTGATGTAGAGTGTAGACTCAGAATATGTCAGTCTTCAACTATATTTTAACCGTGGAGACAGTTGCCAGTGTCAGTAGGATTTGCTTTTCCCTGATGGTAATGTCTACTGTAATGACTATGTTTCTAGCAGCAAGGAAGCCAAGGTGTTGGGCTAGTGCCAGCAACATTGGGAAATGGCCTTGGCACCTAAGAATTAAAGCATAAGGCAGTTATCACACCTACTCTTCTCTAGTGCCTATGAAGGTATTCTGGGCCCTGTGGAGAGCCTCTAGTTGGGTTAGCATTTGCTCTCCATTTCTCTCTGGGGTTAGTAGGAAAGGTCACCAGTCCTAGGGAGTGACTACATAGATTGATAGAAAGAGGCTCCAGGCCCTGAGAGGTCTTATTGCTGTTCATGTCTACTGTGCTGCAAACTAGGAATTAACCCTGGTTTCTATCTTCTTCTAACTAGGCTCCTGAAATTGGGACTGGCAGGCAGGAGAACAGTACACGGAACAAGAAAAGCTTATTAAGGCCAGTAGAGTAGAGGCCGGAGGCCACCCAGCGTGTGGTGAGTGTTAGGAAGTCAAGTGCGTCTCAGGACAGGCCTGTCTTTGTGTCTGATGGATGCAGACAAGGACCTGATCATCTCATTGTGGCGTTGGGGAGCCGAGATAGTGTAGGCTTTGGCTCAGACCTTGGAGTCTTTCATTTCTAAAATTATGAACATGTATCTACATTTGGGTATAGGCACATGAGTGCAGGTGTTCCTGGAGACCAGAAGAGGGAATTGGATCACTTGTGAATCACTTGGAGCTGGAGTTACGGGCAGTTGTATGCTGTTCTGTGTGGGTGCTGGAAACTAAACTCAGGTCCTCTTCATAAGAGAGTGCTCTTAATCATTGAACCATCGCTCCCACCCTTGGGGTTTTTCTTTCAGCTCTGGGAGCCTTCGTTTTGTGATATTTGGTAGTGGATTAGAGTTCAGTGAGTCAAGTACGTCTTTGCGCTAAGACCAAGGTGTCCTTTACTGAAGAAGGCTTGTCCTCCCACCTTTGTTCTTTACATCAATGTCATCTATCAGCAGTTTTCTCTGTGACCTAGGTAGTATCTAAGATCAGCGGCTTCTGTGGTTACCAGAGAGAGGGTGATTTATAGAGAACATGTTTTGTTTCTTATTATTTTGGAAGCTGCAAGATCAAGACACTGCTAAGTTGGGTATTTGGTGAGGGCTACTTCCTGCATCCAACATGGCACCTCACTGATGCCTCTTTGGAGAGGTAAAGCCATGTTATCACACAATGGAAAGGACAGAAGGGCAGTTGGGTTGCACACTGTGAGAAGTCTGTTTCATAAGGGCCTTGATGCCATTTATTAGTGAGGAGCCTTAATGGCTTAATCACCTTTTATAGCATCACACCGATTATTAAATGCCACTCTCTGAATTTTAGAGGGGATATTAAAATCATAGCAGATGCAAATATGTGGAGGCTCTAGAGAAAGCACTTACTATAGCCTCTTCTATCCTTAGAAGCCAGTCTATCAGCTAAAGAAGCCTGCTAATGGTTTCTCTGGAGTATTTTGCTTGGGCTGTGGCAGGTTAAGGTCATGGCTGTTGAACTTGCTGGGACCATCATCCCACTTGGGGCATTAACAGATGGACTTTCAGATTCACTCACAACAGGTCTGTTCTCAGGGAATGAAATAGCCCTACAGCAAACTGTCTTCATGTTAAATGCGCTTTCTAAGCCAAGAACTAATTGCTTTTTGTCAGCAGCATAAGTAAACACTCTTGTCAAAGTTGACTTTCTGACATTTGTTTCATTACTGGCTGTTTATTGAAAGAGTCCATGTAATTCACTACACAGAACTCTCAAAAAACATCATAAATACTGCCAGAAGCCAGGCTGGTTTCTGAAACATTGTTTTTTTACTTACTTGAGTTGTATAATTTTTTGTTTTGTTTATTTTATTTTTTTGCGGCAGGGTTTTTCTATGTAGTACTGGCTGTCCTCTGATCAGGCTGGCCTCAAACTTAGAGATCACCTGTCTCTGCCTCCTGAGTGCTGGGATCAAAGGTTTGCATGAGCACCACCTTGCTTTATAGTTATGTTTAATGGACTATGTAGTTCTGCTCATTGAAAGGGTAATAACAGTACTAATTTGTATATTTATCAGTGTTGATCAATGATGCTCCTCCTCTAAAGTTCTGTTTTTAGGGATGTGATCACAGTTGACTGTTAAGCTCACGGTGAGTTAAGACAATCTGTCCAGTAGCTTATAATGTCGGATATAAACCAACAAGACAAGCCTAGCCACAGCCCAGGCGTTTGAAGAACCCTGTGGTCTGGGTTTTGGGCTTTCCCACCAGCATTCTAATCCTGTGGGTATAGACTGCTGGAGGATCTCATCCCATTTATATGCAAAAGACAACCAAATTGGCTAACTTGGGGCTTTATAAATAGTAGGACTGTTTCTCCAGCCTGTCTTCATTCTGCTCAGTGCTAAAATTTCCTGGCAGCCTGTAACTAATGAAATGGAAAAGTACTGTCTGCAGAGCTTTAAACTAGCGGACTTGAATGCTCTTGTGATGCCTTGTCACCAGGCTCTGTATTGGTTGCACTTGAGGTGGCCAGTTTCTTCCCAAGTTGAGTTTTCAATAGCAACTCTGATCAAAGTTCCAAAACAGTTAGAAGAAAGTCTATTTGTCACCATGAGGCTATGACGTTATATTGCTAAGAACAGTAGAGGTAAGGGCATCTGCTTAAATTTGAGTAGTCTAGCCTCACATGTCGGTTTGATAGTGGTTGGACTGGTTTAGACCTCAGGAAAGTGAGCAGAGTGTTAGGTGCATGTGAACCCTGTGCTGCTTCTTCAGTGAAGGTGTTTGTTGTTTTCTGCTGTTTTACTGATGAACGGACCTAGGCCTAGAGAGCCAGGGATAAATAGTACAAGGTCAGACTGCTGGCCAGTGGCAGGGCTGGGATTTGACTCAAGTTTGTGTCTGTAGGCACTAAATGGTTTTGATGTTCTGAAATTCTTGTGTCTTCCCAACCTCCACCAGTATCTCTCCACTAAAGTCCCTGTATCTTTTTGTAGAGAAACTGCAAGACTTTGTTAGAAGGGATGAGAGGCTGCTACACACATGCCCACAAGTGGCACTGTGGAAAGTGCAACTGAGTAGATCAATACAGCATGGACAACGCAGCCTGGAGATTGTGCACAGGATGCTTTTAAAGAGTAGGTTGCCACTGGCGGGTTGGTGGCCAGCAGTGTCCGGTGTCTTCTGTTTTCATAGTTGCTATGGATATGAGTCCCAGTTTCCTATATCGTGTTGTTTCATGCTCTAGGACTTTGGCTTATTGTTTGTAGTTGCTAATCATCTCTCCAATGACCAGGAGATGATCTCTGATGTGTCCTTTACCCTCCACGCTGCCACGGTGTAGCAGGACCTGCAGTTCTGTGTGGTAGGTTTTTGTACTTTCCTGCTATGTTTGTGATCTGCAGTTAACAGTGAGGAATGCATGTTTCAGAGATCCCAGATACACACACTTGCAGTGTCGGTTATGTCTGTGGTGTGTCTTCATACTTCACGTCAGCTTGTTCTGTTCCATTCTACTGGATAGTGTTATACAAAAAGTTATTCTAGAGTATGTATTCTCCCGTAGTGTCTGAAGACTGTAGTCTTCTTGCCATAACTGTCTTACACTGAGGCTCAGGTCAGGATTAAGACGGGATGGGGAATAGTGCAGAATTAGTGAAACCCAAAAGGTTATGGTTTGAGGGGAAGAATGCACAGCTGTGGGAAGTTGCTGCCCACTGCAGTGTTGGTGGCTCTGTGGAAAAGTGTGTGCTGTCTAGGGTGGAGACTTGAACTACAGGGCATATCTGGTATGGGAAGAATGCTGTGGTGAAGCTAGGGGTTTTGTGAAGGTGGGTGGGTTCCAGTTTCAGTATCCTTCTCATGTTTAGGAGTAGAATGCAGAGACCTGAACCTTTTGGGTTTTCTGCTCTTAATGACATTTTAAAAATTTAAGGACACTTTATGTATGAATGTTTTGCTTGCTTGTATGACTGCACATTGCCTGTGTGCCTACCATAGTGTGGCAGGAATTGCAGTTCTGTGTGATTGGTTTTCACACTTCCCAACTATAGCTGTGACTTGAAGCCACAGTGAAAAATGTGACTTGGAAGGCAAAGTTGGATCCCTTAGGACTGGAGTTACAGTGTCATATGGGTGCTGGGAATCAAACCCAGGTTATCTGGAAGAACAGCCAGTGTTCTTAACCATCTGCTGAGAACCATCTCCAGCCCCACATTTGAAAAACTTCAGAATATATTCATTATTATTGTGTGTGTCTCTTGCTGGGGAGGGCCCTGTAGGGATGTCAGGCAGTTTGTGGAGTCAGTTCTTTTTTCCCCACCCTTATGTGGGTTCTGGGGATTTGACTCAGGTCATCAGGCTTATAAGGCAAACACCTATCCTGACTGAACCATTATGCTAACCCACATCTGAGGCTAAACGACATGGGGTGCTCCATAGGCTTGAATCGTGATGGTAGTTTGGCTTAATTATTTCTCATTTGGGACTTGTTTTTTCTTTTTGAGAGAACTAAAGTAGAAAAGTAGTCTGAATGTTTCTGATTTTGCATGCATAGGAAAAAAAGTTGTATCAGCCTGATGTGCTCATATAATTTAGAGTGAGTATTTAGGGGGAATTGATTGCCAAATATTTAAAATATATTTATATGCATTTTAAAAAATGAAAAAGCCTCTTTTCCTTGTTATGTTAATATATCTTAAGAACGAATGTCACTGTACAGTTTTTATTTTTAATTAAAATAGTTTTGTAGTAAATATTAATTTTGTTGATATTGACTGATCAACTGATGTATGAAATATACTCTCCAAATTTGCATATTTGTGGGTATATCATGAGTGATTCCATGCATCTTGCTTGATTTATTTTAGATAAACATAGGCTCATGTAGTTTTTAAAAAATATTTTTGTTTGTTTTTAACTCTAGCAATAAAATGAGCTTAGCCAGGCTAAAGATAGTACATCACAGATCAACAAAGACAGAGTTGATTTTTAAACAATGTGTGAGTGATGTGTATTTACACACATGCATGTTCATGTGTATATGAATGCATGTGCACCTGTGTGATGTATTAAATGATTTTATTATATTAAAATTATATAATAATGTATTATATAATAATTATTATATTAAATTAAACTAATTTGATTATGTTAAAATGAAGAGTTGTGTTTACACATTTTGTAATATGAATGCAACTTATAACTAGGAAAAGGTATTTATAAACTTTGAAGCCATCAGCGAATTCTTATCAAAATATATAGATGTATAAAGCAAGGAAATAGCAAACCAAAACAGTAAAGATGTAATTAGACTTTTATAGAAGGTTAATTGACCAGAGCATATGAAGAACTATTCTACAGATAAATATGAATTAAGATTATACTGAGATGTTTTTACTTATTATAATCTGTAAGATTTTACAGTATAGTGATATGAGACATGAATGCTGTGGACTGCAGCATTACTCCATATTGCTAGCGACAGTGGGGCGGTCACCTGAGAAACAATAAGCATTCTCTCTTAAGGTTGGACTTGATGGTTCTGACACACTAATTCCATTCCCCTTCTTCCCTTCCACAACCCAAATTTCAGAGTTGCAAATATACAGAAAGGAAGGAACTGAATACTGAACACTCATGAAGCTTGTGCCAGCTTCCTCACTTGGGTAGTGTGTCATGGTCCTGTAGCGCCTTTCTCCCTTCCCCTGCCACTCCACATACATTTGGTCTTTTGTTTTGGATAGAATGGATCCCACACATTCAATTTCATCCATTAAGTATTTTGGTAAAAATAAGAATTTGTATTTATCATCCCTTTCTTATATTTTGCATATTCATAATTTCTTAAAAATAGTGCCCAGCTGTTTATACTTGTCTCAAAAACGTAGTTTTGTTTTATAGTTTTCTTCACACTGGCATTATCTGTTGGATTGTATTCATAGGCCTTCTAAGTCTCATAATTTCCTGTCCCCATTTTTATCCCATCCCACTTTTTTTGTCAGAGGAACACGGAGCATTGTTCAGTTTAGTTTCTAGGTCCTGGACTGGCTGGTTGTGTGCCACACTTCTATTCCTCTCATTCCTCCTGCTTCTCACCTTTTCTGAGACATTAACTTAATGCTCAGTGAGGCTCTCTCAGGCAGCATCGTCAACTCTAGACATTTGGCAGGTGTTCTGGGCTGGCTGGTGCCTTTTGCCAGTGCCTAGCTGTGGAAGAATGGTGCAGACATTTTGCTGCCATCTCTGAGCACAAGATGATGGTTTTCTTGCTTTACCTTCTTCATTGCCTAGATCTTATTAATTATAGTTTCTACGGAACTTTTATTAGTGAATTTTAGAATGAATTATACTGTCAATAAGATTACCAATGATTTGGAAACTTAATAGCTTTCAGTGAATGTAACTTACATTATATTGGAAATTGTCATGTGTTGTTTGAGCACACAAGAAACTGGTTTTAGAAATGTTGTTGTTACCCTCTGATTTAGACCCAATAATTTTATGTATGGTATCCTCCAAGAGAAGATCCTTACTGACTGGCTTCCCTAACTTTGAGACAGAGAAAAATTAGCAAAACAGCCCAGGAGTAAAAATACTGCCATCTCATGAATATCTAGAAGGTGAACTGTTGCTGACAAATGTTTCTATTCTTTATTCCATGACATAAAAGTGCGTCCTGTGGAAGGGAGAAGCTGAACAGTCAGCCATGAGAGAAAGCTCAGTTAGGAACTCCATCTGACTCTGCCTCAGCTTCCTTGGTCAGTTTCTGTCAGATGTTGTGAGTACCCCACATTGCTGTCTGTTCTTTTACTTGGAAACCTCACCCAGCAGGAGAGTCAGGCTGCTTTGACAGGCTTCCTCTGTGACTTTCTGCTGGATGTTTGTAAGCCTCTAACTTGATGGGACTATTTCCCTGTTATTTGGTCTTGTACTTGGAAGCCTCATTCTGCTCTGCCCAAGTCTCTATTAGAAACTCTAGGTGACTGCCTTTAATAGGAACTCCCAGTTAATTTCTGCTGGGTGTTTGAGAATCTGATTTAATGGTGTTTTTCTGTTTGTCTGTCTATCCATTCATTTCTTTCATTTTTTCCCCTTTACTTTGAACTTGCTATAAGCTTAATGAATTCACATATTTAAAACAAAAATATACTCTTATTGTAGATCATCTAGATTGCTCAGAATAGTCCATATTTCTGAAATGTCTGAAAAGGAGCTTAGAACAGACTCTTTTTTTTTTTAATTTGTTTTTATTTTATGCTTTTAGGTGTTTTGCTTGCATATATGTCTGTGCACTACTTGTATGCCTGATGCCTGTGAACGCTGGGAGAGGTTATCAGATTCCCTGGAACTAGAGTTATAGACAGCTTTAAGGTGCTGGGAATTGGACACAGACCCTAGAAGGGAAGGTCCTAAGCACAGTACTAGAGCCTGGCAGGCAGAGTGTAAGGGCTCTAGAGCAGGAAAGTGTGCCATTTTTCTAACTGAGTCTGTTTTATAAAGTATCAGCAATAAAGAACCCAGAAGAAAAGTTACTGTGTCTCCACCAGTTGGAAAGGATTTAGGTAAATCCTAGGTTGAAACCAAGCACTGCCAGGGAGGAGTTGACAAGAGAAGGAAGAATCCTTTATGACTAACTGAGTATCTTGAATGCCTTGCTGAAGTCACAGTCCAGAAAGTTATTGAGGTCCACACTGACTTGGTGTGGGGGAAAGGGGGAGAGAGAACAGTTACCTTCTGCTTACTGCCTCATACCTGTGGCGTGTCAGTCCACAGATGTGCCCCGCATATGCACATACCGCATAGATGCTCTGTGTGCATACACTTTGTCTCAGCCTATTCAGGCTGCTATAACAACAAGAATCTGTTTCTGAATTTCAGGTGCTGGAAGTTCACTATCTAGTCATTGGCAGGTTCAGTGTTTCATGTGTATGCTCCTCACATGCTATGTTTTCTTTCTTCACATGGTGAAAAAGCAAGGGGTTTCTTTAAGGGCCTTTTAATAAGGACACTAATCATCTTATCCACAGGGCTGTATCCCTTTCACCAGGTTTTCTAAACCCCACTTCTGAAGCTGTTATGACTACTGGGCACATGAATTTTGGGAGGACAGATTTTTCAGACCATACCACATACATATGGTTTCTCTTCTGATGGACAAGACAGTACAGGCTATAGGAGGGTGGTGAGGTATGATTCACCGTATCTGGGTTGACTGAGGCTGCCAAGGATGGTGGACATTGTTACCCAAGCATAGTGTCAGTGATCTTTAAGTCACATTATGCAGGATCACAGTGAATGTTTACAGGTGGACAGTATTGATTTCAGGAGGAGTAAAAGAATGGCTCTGCTCACTTAGGGAGAGGGATGGCCTGGCAACTCTGAGCTGCACCCCTGCTGGTTGTGACCTTAGGAAGTGAGTCCACCAGCTCCCTCCATGCAGCAAATGCCTATTGTATTCATTCTTCCTTGGGAAAGAAATGAGGGCGATGTGTATAACCCATTGAGTTTGGGATTCTGTCTTGATTTAGGTTAAGGCTTTATCATATTTTACTTGCTATTCTAAACTCCAAATTGTCTCTGTATATATATATATATATTTTTTTTAAACAAACTAAAGGAGAAGCTTGAGGTTAGTTCAGTGAGGGTTCAGCTCCCAACATTGAAAAACAGCAAACAGGAAAGACGTCGCTTTGGTTTGGGTGGCAGCTTCAAGCTGACAAAATAGGCTGGGCTCCAGCCCAGGCATGAGTCCTGTTCCTATTTTCTGAGACAGTGGTGGTTCCTCGTGACAATATCAGCCACACTAACTTATGGCAGGTGATTTTAGTTTTCTTGCTTGCCCCACTTTATGGTGCCTAAGCCTGCTGGGAACTGTTATAGCAGTCAAAACTATTGTGTCTTCAAGGAGACTTAGCGCTTGTGTCCTGAACTGCCCAGCAGTATGTGGAGTCTGTGTTCTCTTCTACTTTGTCAAAAGCCTTCTTGTCCCGTGCTCATCAGGAACAGAGTGGGAGCTGCAGTGAGACTTGGTTGCTGACTCACCGTCTCACTCCCACCCTGATGCTGAAGCTCTGCTGCTCATCCCTCCTCCCCCGCCTCCTGCTACAGGCCCACAGCTGCAGGGGTGGCCTTGGATTTGCTAGGTGGGGCTCAGAGCCACCTGCACTTGACAGGACACATTTTTACATACTGTTGGTTGGAAATAATCAACTTTATTTAAAGAGAATGTAGATTCAGAGTGCTATAAAAAGCAACCAGCAACCTGCTAGGGCTGTTTTAGGAGCAATTTTCCTGCCTGCTATGAGGCCCATGCTAGGGGATCTGAAGTCTGTGATGGAAGGACATGGTAGGAAGATAGGCCAGCAGGTCCCAGGCAACAAATAGAGAGCCCCCAGTGGACATGCAGAACTTATGGACCCAATAAGGGGTCGGGCATAGACTGGCAGCCTTCTCCCTGAAGAATTGAGTTCATATGCCATCCTGATATTTGCATGAGGAACTGATGTGTATGTTAGAGCAGCTGTCCAAGGCCTTTTTCCTAGTCCAGGCTTTTCTTCTTTGTACTTAGTCGCTGATCTCTGTCAAGTGCTAGGGCCATTTTGGTTTTAATTTCATGTGGGAAGGTATTTACGTATATTTTTATATTCTAAAAATGTTTTTTGTGTGTACTGGTGTTTTGCCTTTGTGTATGTAAATGTACCATGTACCTGCAGAGGTCAGAAGAGCAGGTTAGATTTCACAGAACTAGAGTCACAGACGGTTATGAACCACCATGTGGCACCAGTTCCTCTGCAGGAGCAATACATTCTATTAACCACTGACCCTCTCTCTCTAGCCCATGTTTTCATAGTTTTGTCTATTTTAACATGATAATATTGATAGAGCTGTTAGTGGAGAGGGATCTCTTTCTCCCTACTTCCCAGCTGTAGAGGTAGCCAGTGCTACCCTGTTTTAATTTTCCTATATAACACTCCATATTCATGTGTGCCCATGTCAGGTGTGAGTCTACTTCTATCAGTGGGGTTCACCTGAGAGGGCCCACTGGAAGCTTGGTGGCTGGCTGGCCAGCAATGTTTGCTGTGCTTGTTTCTTTATACTCCATTTCAGAGGACTTTGGGGGCTGGGCTGAGGCTACTACACTGGATCTGGGAGGCACAGGTATATTGTTGTTTCTTTTTTTCTGTGCTTATATAAATAGTTGCTATTCTCTTAGTTAAAATGTTTGCATCGTAGGGAATTTGGATATTACCTAAGGAAGCAAAGAGTAATGACTCCCTCTTACCCCAAAAATCAAACCCGTTTATACATGTATATATATTTTCTCTTCCTAAAAGCAGAGGCAATACCATACATAGCAGTTGTATATGCTTTTTAACCCCTTTGGTTTTTGTTGTTGTTGTTGTGTTGAAAGGTTTTCTCATATTGCTAGTCTAAATGAAATGCATGTCTACATGTTTTCCTTGTTTTGGTGCTTCCATCTTGCTCTTGCTTTGTCATGTCATCAAGCCAGGGGTCTCTGTGGCTCTCAGTTGCTTTGTGTTCTCTGTGCTGCACAGTGCCTCCCATCAGACAGTCTCGAGTTTGTGTCCATGGTGATTGGTCAGTGCCAGATCTTCACAGTATTGAGTGCTGAAGGTTTTTTTCCCCTTCTTTTTCCATTTTCTTTTTTTGTTTCATAAACACCTAGTTACAAGTTGCACAAATCATTTATTTTTATAAAGGCAGAGAAGGGAATAGGAAAGTGTTTTTTGTGATGTGGGGGGAAGGGACAAAGAATTGGGAACTAGTCCACTCTCACAGCCCTTATAGGACCATGGCATCTGCAGTGGGGCTCTGAGGAAGGAGTGGGCAAGGGTCCAGGGGAGCTGAGGGATGGAGATCCCTAAACTCAGAGCTTGCCCCCAAAGCCCTTGATTGCTCATGAGGCGGCTTGGAGATGGAGCAGAAACATGAAAACTCAAGTTAGTGGATACAGGATGTGTGGGGACACATAGTGAGGGATGAAGATAGAAATGAAGGTAAAGGGGGCAGTTGAAGGCTCTCCCTGAAACCCCAGGGAGAAGTGGGGCCAGCTTGCCTGTTAATTTAATATTAAATTGGGATGGAGGTTGGAAAGGACAGCCATTTCAAGGATGATTTCTTAGCCTCTCACCCTGTACATGAGAGGCTGAGAGCCTAGGGCCTTCACTAGTCATAGTGATGGGACTGTTGGGAGGGGGAGTCCTCAGGTCCCTGGATAACCAGGTGGGGAGTCCCCTCAGCCCTTCGTACCCCACCCACGGATGCCTCATGTCGTCGAAATTCCAGAGGACACTGCTGTCTGTATTGGGATGTCTCTCTTCTCCATTCTTCATTGAATGCTGCTACCTCACTTTTGTCCAGGATGTTGTAATCCTGCAGCTCTTCCTGGTCCCATGTACGGTGGTTTTGGGAGTGCTGGAGGATTTGAGCCCTGTCCTGAATGTGATGCCCAATGGACATCTGCTCTAGACCACTATCTGAGACTCGACTGTCCTCTGTGTCTCACAGATCCTGCCTTGGGCAGAGCACATCTCAGATGTTTCCTGATAAACCTTGGTACCACCCCCAGTGTTGGAGTAGGAGATGACAGTGAAGGAAGAGAAGGTCTGGCAGTTGCCTCAGGTGGCCATGTGCTCCATGTTTCCAGTCATGTTGTTCATCATCCCAAACATGTCCATGAATCCACCAGACATTTCCAACATTCCAGAGGGAGAGACAGCCCCAGGCTGCATTCTGTGACTGGCAGGCCTGGTTGCTGGCATGTTACCATCTGTGATGCTCAGGAAGGGGCTATATCCAAAACCACCTGACAACATGCGACTCATATGCTGACGGTGAATTTCGAAGGGGTCCATCAGGAACATGGGATCCTCAGGTTCCAGGTCCCCTATGAAGCAAAACATCCTGATCTCAGCTCCAGGAGGTTCCACACGGTCCCTAACTTGGGCTCAGTGGTCCATTTGGCCGGCCTTTCCTCGGGGCACTGCAGGAGCAGGGATTGGTCCTCTGGAAGAGCAGCCAGTGCATTTTAACCACGGAGTCATCTCTCATAGCCCCAAGATATTCTTAAGGAGTGAGAAAACCATGTCCTTTTTAATTATCCCTTCCCCAATCCTGATCTTGTTTCTGTGTCAAGACAAATGTAGGCACTTGCACCTTTGTGCTTTCTGGAATGAGCAGAACCACAAGCATACCCTACAGTGTGTGGAGCTCCCTGCCTGCCTCAGAGCGTCTGCTGCTGTTTGAGCAAACTCTGAAGATGACTGCTGAGCTACACCTACCTGAGAATATTCTGCTACGTCCTCTAGACAAAGGCTTTATCTGTGACTTAGATCCTCAACTCAGTGGACTTGTGAATCTAGACTCATCTTTAAAGCATCTATATGATTTAGCATAGCTAAATTTTATGACAGACTTTGTATTTTATCTTCAATGTCTGCTTACGAGGAGGAAAGTGAGGCTTAGTTTTCGGTTAGGATTGAAGTCAAACAGCTGCAGGATGGAATTTTTTGTCTATTTGAAAAGGGGAAGTTCTGCTTAGCAGTTCCAGATCATGCAGTGCTCATGAGCCAGGGATTTTCTTCCTTCCTTCTTCCCTTCCTTCCTTCCTTTTAAGATTTATTTATTTATCTTATGTGAGTCCACTGTAGCTGTTTTCAGACACACCAGAAGAGGGCATCGGATTTCTTTACAAATGGTTGTTACCCACCATGTGATTGCTGGGAACTGTACTCAGGACCTTTGGAAGAACAGGCAGTGCTCTTAACCACTGAGCCATCTCTCCAGCCCGCCAGGGATTTTCTTAATCAAGCTGTTTGTCTGCTTAATAGGCCTGGTTCTGAACTGACAACAAGCCAAACTGTGATTTCCTGGGAGACCACATGAGTGTCATAAAGAAAATTGCCCCAAAAGAGACTTTAACAGAAGTAGAAAGCAAGTTTGTGTGTTTGTGTGTGTGTGTGTGTGTGTGTGTCTTTGTGTGTTTGTGCCTGTATGCTCATGTGCACGCAGCACATGTAAACTTGTGATTTCCTCAGTACATAGGACTAGCACATGTGAAACTGCTTTGGAATTTCTCTGGTGCATCTTAATTTTCTTGTTCTTTCTCAGGATTCAGGAGCAGTTCCAGAAAAATCCTGACAGTTACAATGGTGCCATTCGTGAGAACTACACCTGGTCGCAAGACTACACTGACTTGGAGGTCAGGGTGCCAGTGCCCAAGCATGTGGTGAAGGGGAAGCAGGTAAACTTGTGGGCTGGGGCTTCACTGCAGCCAGTCTGCCAGTCTCTCTTCAGGCAGAAAGCTGGTAGACTACAAGAGAGTTAGGATTGGTTTTTCCAGATCTTGTTACCCAGAGGGTGATTGTCCTTGCTGTCCTTGGCCTTTGCTTTTGCCTGTGAGCCTTTTTCACTTGGTCTTCAAGTTTCCCTGGGGACAGTGAGCCCCTATTCTTAGTCTGAGCAGTCATAATCTGGAGAAAAGCTCACATTTGCTGTCCCAGCCTCTTAATAAGGACTCAGACATTCTTTTGGCCTCCTTGCAGACAGCTAGTCTCTTGGTTTTCAAGAGCAGATCCAGACTTTACCTTTAGCTGACTCCACAGTGAAGGCTGAGGTGCCTTGCATGATGACTGTCATGTCTGTTTACTGGTATGAGGCCCAGAGCTCTACACAGAATGGGCCGCAGAGCCCTTTTGTGTACTTTGGAGGTGAATTAATACAGAAATTTAGTCTAAGGTCAGGGATAGAGAAGAACAGTGTGGATTTTGTGTGAGTGTTCTTAGACACAGAAACTTTCCCAAGATGATAGATAGTACAGGCAAACAGGACAGCCATTCCTTACTGTTTCTGTCTACATGGTTGCTGGGTTCACACAGATAATGTGTTGAGCAGGTTTTCCTGTCCACAATCCTCTTTGCTGATGTTGGCTAGAGGTCACAGAGAACATCCCATCCCTGTGAGGTCCAGATTTGGCATTAGTTGACGTACCTACCTCATCAGTGCTCAGGCTCATTTACCAGGCCTGACACTTGAGAGCTCATGGAAGGATAGTTCACTTCCTCAGGTACAAATTCTGTGATGTATACATTTTCTCCCCCTGTTGACAAAGCTCATTCTCTTCTTCAGATACAACACTCCCTATAATCACCTGCCTCCAGCCTCCCAAACTGTGTCAAGTGATTCATGGTACCCATTGCAGTTCCAGCCAGCCCTGAGAATAAAGGAAAGAAGTCTAGGGATAGTGAGATTAGTCACCTGAATGCATGTCCATAGACAAGCAAGCTGGGTGGGGCCACACATTCCTAATGCCGTAGAGGATGCACATAGGAAGATTGCTTGGGCTTGCTAGCCCAGCAGCTGATCTCTTAGGTTAGTGATAGGTCCTGCTTCTAAAGAGTAAGGCAAAGAGTGATAGAGGAGGACATGGGGCCTTTTCCTATGGCTTCCATGTACATGGATGGCCATTATCACACATATACAAATATATCTAGGCTACAGTTACCAAGTTAATGTCTTGGCTTGTATCCTGTGGTTCCTCCATAGGGCAGGAGCTATGTCAGGTATGTATAGCTGTGACATTACCAATTTTGGCTGATTTCTGAAACTTCTGTTTAGGACCTACTTTTTTTGGGAGGGAAAGGGGTTTATCTAGGAAACTTTGGTAGAAATAAATTATAGATTGTTATAGATAAGCAGGATTTGCTTAAAAATAATCTCAGGCAACAGATTCAAATAGGATATAATGGAATTTGAATCCACATTATAATTAAGTTTGACATGTGTCAGAATCCTTCCTTATTTTAAATTTCAAGAGAATCTTAAATATACAAAATAATCCTGTGTTTTATAGATGAGAAATTAAAGCTGACAGAAATGACTATATTACCCAGTGTTGGCTCCCTTGTTAGACCCAAACAGGGCTTCTACATACCTATTTGAGGGGGCTGGAGAGATGGTTCAGTGGTTAAGAGCACTCACTGCTCTTCTGATGGTCCTGAGTTAACTTCCAGTATCCACATGGCAACTCACAACTGTCTAATGTTGTCTTTTGGTATGCAGATGTACATGTAGACAAAGTACCCATACATAAAATATATGAGTAAATATTTAGATACCTATGGAATAGAAGAATTGCTGGATAAATAAAAAGACAAACTGTGATTTGATTTAGATGGATCTGTTTCTAAGCTTAGACTTCTGCCTGGGTCTCACCTCTTACTTTATAAATTCCCGATTTAATGGAAGGTGGGGTTGTGTGGAACATGTAACATGGAAGTTGAGTTATACTTGTTTTTTAGGAGACTGTTTGCTCTGACACTGGGACAACTTAGTTGTCTCCCCCCACCGCACATAGCAACAGTCTACAAAGCTCAGTTCACCTTTGTCTGTTTTGGATGGTTGGGGCAGGTGCTGATTGCCTTTCCTAAGCTGCCTGCTTAACATCTTTTTCTGTGTTAGTAGATCAGGTTTTGTCTTCCAACTCATTTTGTGGTAAGAGTACCATTAAATTATAAACAAATTTAAGGACTGGGGGAGATACCTCAGTTGATATAGTGCTTGCTCTGTGAGCATGAGGACCTGAATTCAGATTCCCAGTATATACACACAAAGACTTAAGCCACATTGTTTGCCTGTGATCTTAGAGCTAGGGTGGACAGAGCCAGAAGGATCCTGAGGACTTACCAGTTAGCCCGCATAGTTGTATCAGCGCTCCAGGTTCAATAAGAGACCCTGTCACAAAAATAAGTAAGCAAAATAAAAGAAGATACTCAACATCAATCTCTGGAACACACACACACACACTCACATACTCACATGCATGTACATGAATATATGTCCCATTATACAAAATAAATTTTTATCTTAAATTATATATATCTTTGTGTTTGTGTATTGTCTTAGTTAAGGCTTAGTTGCTGTGAAGAGACACTGTGACCATGGCAACTCTTATAAAGACAACAGTTCATTGGAGCTGGCTTACAGGTTCCCAGGGTCAGTCATTATTATCATGTCACTGAACATGGTAGCACACAGACATGGTGCTAGAGAAGAAGCTGAGAGTTCTACATCTTGATCCATACCGGAAGTGATTGAGCCACACTGAGCATAGTGTGAGCATAAGACCAACACTGACAAACAGGATCTCATGTAATTAAAAGCCTACATAACAAAGGAAGCAGCTAATTGGGTGAAGATATAGCCTACAGAATGGGAGGCAATTGCTAGCTATGCTACAGACAGACGACCAATCTTTAATCTTTAATACAAAGAATTAAAGAAAAATCTAAACAAAAAATCAAACAATTCTTTCAGTAAATGGACTGATGAAACAGGTTAAGTCACTAACAGTCACTGAGATTGGCACCAAACATGGATTGCTAATAATCGTAAAAAATGTTCTTCAGGGCTGGAGAGATGGCTCAGTGGTTAGGACCACTGACTGCTCTCCCAAAGGTCCTGAGTTCAATTCCCAGCAACTACATGGTGACTCACAACCATCTGTAGTGGGAACTGATGCCCTCTTCTGGTATGTATGAAGACAACTATAATATACTCATATAAATTAAAATAAATAAATCTTTAAAAATAATGTTCTCCACCAGCCTTCATACAAATACAAATCAAAACCACATTGAGATGGGGTGGTGGCCACACCTTTGATCCCCAATATCACAGAAGCAGAGGTGGGTGAACTCCAAGCCAGCCATGGCTTCATAGTGATGTGTTGTCTAAAGAAAACAAAAAGCAAGATACATTGAGATTCTATCTCATTACAGCTAGAATGGTAGCTACTAAGAAAATAACAAATGCTGGTGAAGATGCCAAATAAAAGGGAATTCTTTCACACTGCTGGTGAGAATGCAAACTAGTCTTAACCCTGTGAGGTCATTATTTAGGTTTCTCAAAATAAAGACAACAGCAACAAAAAATACCAGACAAACCTGAGAAGTAACTCTTGCATATGACTCAACTAGAGCACTCCTGGTGCTCACCTGAAGGCCCTGTCTCAGCGGATAACAGTGTGTGCAGTAGTGCTTAGTTAGGCAGCACTGTCACATAGCTAAGAAGTGGACCTAAGCAAGCAGTCACAGAAGCAGAGAATGGAGAAAGAAACATGAGAGAGTCCACAGTGAAAGTCTTACAGACATAAAGTACAGTTGTGTGCTTGGCGGGAACGTATCAGATCAATCAAGTTAAGGCAGTCTCAGAGAGGCAGATACATGTTTTTCTTTGTAGTCCTATATTTTATATACATACATAAAACCATACATGACACATGTGGTATGATGTAAAAATGATGCTGTTTGTAGAACAAAGACTAATGGGGGAAGGAGGATGGGATGTAAAGAAACAACATACGCTTAACTGCAGTATGTTTACTTAAAGCTTTGAAAAACGTCTTGGTCTATTAGTTTCTTATGATTTGTAAGTTTTTGTCAAGCCTCTCTTAAAACTGTGAAATAAGTTTCTTTTGTGTCTCTTGGGTTCCAGTGGCCTAAGGGCTTTTCATCAGAGTTGCACTTCTTGACTGGTTCTCTAAATGTACCTGTCACAGTTGCCTGTCAGCAGTATTTTATTTTTGGTTTATCTCTGGCATCTATCAGATACAATCATGGTGGTAGCCATGACTGCAGCAGCTTTGATAGATTGAGCCAGAGTTGGTTCTGGTTGGGGATGAAGAGGCCCTGTGTAGGCAGCTGTGTGTTTTGGTGCTCTGTGGGTGTGAGACTTAGATTTAAAGGAGGAAGCATTGCAGCAGAGCCTAGGCCCTTTGTTCTCCAGTGTAGCTCACTGCTGGTCCTTTGAGTTGCCTCCTAAGTTGTTTTCACTCATCTCCTTTCTGTGGAAATGAGTGTGAGGACAGCATACAGGCCTTTTAAGGGTAGTGGAGAATGAATGGAGTGTGTACCAAGTGCATTATGTTCTTCGGGATAAAATAGGAAGTTTCTTATTTTGCATACCAGGTTTTAAACAATGGTTCTTCTAGCTAATCTGAAAGATTCCTTGTGTGAAGCTTCTCATCTGCCTTAGTAGAGCATTGTCTGGTCTTTTCTTCATCATAGTCTTTGCTTACCTGTTCTCTGCTGCACAGGAAGAGCAGCATACTACTAGTCTTCCTTTCTTATGGAAACCCTCAGAGCAGAGGTAAGGAGTGGTGACTCGGTGATTACTCACTTCAGTCAGCTTGCTGACATCTTATGGTACCATAGACTGCTGTACCCTGGGGACTTAGACTGTGCAGGGTTTGTTTTTCACAAACTCTTCTGCTGAGATGGCACTGGAGTGGGGACTACAAGCATGGCTAACAGTCACCTTGTTTTGACTTCTTTTGAATGGAAAATGTTAGGAACTTTTATAGTCATTATTGAATATTGCTAAGTAACCAGTGAATCTGACTCCTGATTTTCTTTTCTCTCAGAGGCTGTGGGTGCTCAAGTCCTAGTGCATCCTAAGCTGGCTCTGACCTCATACCACGATCCTCTTGGAATAGCTATTTGGTCCCCAGGCATGTTGTATGGCTCTTGCTCTCCTAGGGTATGATGCTTCCCAGCGCTAGAGGTGCAGAGGCAGGTTGATGTCTGTGAATTTGAGGACAGCGGGGCTAAATAGAGAGACCCCGTCTCAAAAATTAACAAAAAACAAAAATTAATTAAAAAGTAGGAAGACTTTATTGCAAGAAAATTTCATAATAGAAAAGCTGTTGGGCTGCATTTTATTTAACTTATCTAATTTTTGAATGTACAGCATACTTAAATAGGCACAAGTGTAAGTGTAACCATTGGAAAGTCCCTGTCCTGGCTTTGTGCCTCTTGTGCTGTGAAATCTTGAAACTACTTTGGGGTCTACTTTAGCAGAGGCATGTGTAATCATACATATATGTATGTAATTCTGCATTCCCAACCTTAGCACAGATAATAAGTTGTACTTAGATGCCCCAACTACTACTTACTGTTGCTGCTGCTGCTGCTGCTGCTACTACTACATTTAAAAAGAGTACTGTAATAGTTATGAATATGATCTCTTAAAATATCTTGATACACTGTAATTATCCTTACAAGATGATACAGTGTCTGTGTGATGAGATTAATGTGCCATAGGTGTGTTTGTGGCCTTAACAAGTGAAATAATGTCCTTCTCAAGGGAGAAGGTTGAGGTTATGTTTGGAACAAAAATATAACCTCTACAGTAGCATTTTCATGTCAGATCAGAATGACTAGATGGATTTGTCATCTATTATTAGTGGGACTTCAAATTCCAACTTTTCTTTTTACAAGTATTTTTCCCCTGCTCCTGGATAAAACACTACTGAGAGAATTCCATTAAACAAAATGGCTATCACCCACACTTTCTGATTAGGTTGCCTGAGTATCTACCAGTGTTCTGGGTTTTTGTTGTTATTGGTTTATTTTTTGTTTTTGCTTTTGAGATCTCATACAGTTTCCTCTCTGTACTTTGTGCCTGACTTTATTGTGTGACTTCAGTACACAGGCAAATCTGTTCCCCTGTGCCCTGGTGCTTTCTTTGCATGTTTTGTGAGTGAGACTCTTTGGGCATCTTCTTCTAAGCCCAGTTTCAGTGCAGTTTAGACTTAACCAATTTCTTTAACTTTGTTTGAAGTGTGGCAGCAGCTTCTTTGGCAGACCAGGTTTCTCCAGTAATTTTTATAGTTTTCTCTCTAACCAAATTCCTGAATCTATGTATTTCTCTCTCTTTTTTTAGGTGGTTTCTTGATGAACTCTCTATAGCTTCAGTGTTTTCTAGTGGAACACAGTGCTATTATTCAGAACACCAACTCATTTAATCAGGCCTTTTCAATATTAACCACTTACACACATACATCACACACTGTGACCACTGCTTTTATAGGTTGAGGCATCCAGTTGTCCATAAAAGTAACACTGAACAAAGTTGTGTGTGTGTGCACAGATATGTGGGTGGGGTTGGAAGAAAGGGGGGATTATGTAGTTTATTGTAATTTAAAAAATAATTAAAATTTGACTGGTCATGTGGCACATGCCTCTAAAGCACTCTGGGAGGTAGAGAAAGACAGATCTCTGTGAGTTCAAGGACAAACTGGTCTACAGAGTGAGTTTCAGAAGAGCCAGGGCTACACAGAGAAATCCTGTTTTGAGAAACCGGAAAGGGCGAGGTGGGGGTGGGGATCAAAATTTAGTGTTAAAATTAAATAACAAATATATTTTAAAAGCTAACATTAATTTAGTTTCCTTTAAAATTTTATGGTTAATAATGTATCTTAGTAACCTCACCATGTAGGATTAAGAACTCTTTGTTTGTGGTCTCACTATAGCCCTGCTGGCATTGAGCACACAGAGATCTACCTGCCTCTATCCCCTGAGTACTGAGAAAAAAATTGTGTCATGCTTAGACCATTGATTACATTTTTGTATTATTGCTGATTTGCCACTTACAGTTTTCTTACCATTCTTTTTGATACATTGAGTGGAGTTTTGGAAAAGACTTATTATTTGGGGCAGGAGAGATGGCTCATTAGCATTGAACACATATTGCTGTTTCAGAAAATCACAGTTCAGTTCCTAGTACTCCAATGAGGGCTCACAACCACATATAATTCCAGAGCATCTGGAACCTCTGGCTTCCATTAGCATGGGTACATACACAGTTACATGATTTAAAAAATTTAAATATATTTGTTATTTACTGTGCATGTCTGTGTGCATATATGTGCACATGTATGTGAGTGACCTTATTGGGTTCCCTGGAGTTAAATTTGCAGAACTAAGTATGATAAAACCAAAGTTCAACTTAATGTCTTACAAAGCACAGGATAGAGGTTATTTACAGGACCATGGGTGACCCTCAGTCAGCTGTGTCATAGTAAAGTCCCATGTCATCATGGATGGAGACCACATGGAAGCATCCTGAAATCCCATGTTTAATCAGCCTTTCACTTTTGTACATAGTCTAATAGTTTCTGAAGTCAGTTGGAGCTGGGGGAGGGAGTAATTGCTAGACTCCTAGAAAGTGTCTCTTTACCATTACCTGTACCATGCCTGGCTACCACTGTTGTTCTGCTGTTGCCATGGCTGACTAATGGGCAGAGTCCAAGAATGGCATCTTTTTATTGACTAGAATGTGGGAAGCTGCCAAACAACATCTCCTGACAGAGGTTGCTGGGAACTGAACTCTAGTCTTCTGAAAAAGCAGCTACCACTCTTAGCTTCCTCAGATCCTTATTATAATACCACATTGTTTTGATTATTGTGGCTTTATAGTAGGTTTTGAAATGTTTATTGTTTTCTTTTTCTCCTCCTGTTCCTTCATTATTACTTTCCTTTGTGTTAAATGGGGAATTTTGAGAGTAGTGTTTGTTAATTGCGGAAGCAGTGGATAGAGAAAACAGACAGAAAACTCTGACCTTAAATAGATACAGCTAACACAGCAAGGGGGCACCCCCTCTTCCTCTTCTTCATCCTGTCCTAGCAAGGAGACTTGCCAGGTGAAGAAGCTTTTATAGGGGAGGACTTTAGAGTCTTGGAATTGTAATTGTTTACCCAAGGAGGATTACTTTCTTATGCTGATGGAGAAGGCTGAGCAAGGTCTTCTCTGTTTTACTACAGA